>NC_042982.1:8692147-9336314 GCF_901001165.1 Salmo trutta | reverse complement strand
TATGGAATCATGTAGTAACCAAAAAAGTGTTAAACAAATGAAAATATATTTTATATTTGAAATTCTGCGAAGTAGCCACCCGTTGCCTTGATGACAGCTTTGCACACTCTTGGCATGCTCTCAACCAGCTTCATGAGGTGGTTACCTGGAATGCATTTCAATTAACAGGTGTGCTTTGTTAAAAGTTAATTTGTGGAATTTCTTTCCTTCTTAATGCGTTTGAGCCAATCAGTTTTGTTGTGACAAGGTAGGGGTGGTATACAGAAGATAGCCCTATTTGGTAAAAGACCAAGTCCATATTATGGCAAGAACAGCACAAATAAGCAAAGAGAAACAACAGTCCATCATTACTTTAAGAAATTAAGGTCAGTCAATCTGGAACATTTCAAGAACTTTGATAAGTTATGATAAAACTGGCTCTCATGAGGACCGCCACAGGAAAGGAAGACCCAGAGTTACCTCTGCTGCAGAGGATAAGTTCATTAGAGTTAACTGCACCTCAGATTGCAGCCCAAATAAATACTTCACAGAGTTCAAGTAACAGATACATCTCAACATCAACTGTTAAGAGGAGACTGCGTGAATCAGGCCTTCATGGTCGAATTGCTGCAAATAAACCACTACTAAAGGACATCAATAAGAAGAAGAGACTTGCTTGTGCCAAGAAACATGAGCAATGGAAATCTGTACTTTGGTCTGATGAGTCGTGTGTGACGCAGAGTAGTTGAACGGATGATCTCCCCATGTGTGGTTCCCACCGTGAAGCATGGAGGAGGAGGTGTGAGGGTGTGGGGGTGCTTTGCTGGTGACACTGTCGTTGATTTATTTAGAATTCAAGACACACTTAACTAGCATGGCTACCACAAATTCTACAGTGATACGCCATCTCACCTGGTTTGGGCTTAGTGGGACTATCATTTGTTTTTCAACATGACTATGACCCAACACACCTCCAGGCTGTGTAAGGGCTATTTGATCAAGAAGGAGAGTGATGGAGTGCTGCATCAGATGACCTGGCCTCCACAATCACCCAACCTCAACCCAATTGAGATGGTTTGGGATGAGTTGGACCGCAGAGTGAAGGAAAAGCAGCCAAACAAGTGCTCAGCATATGTGGGAACTCCTTAAAGACTGTTGGAAAAGCATTCCAGGTTCAGCTTTTTGAGAGAATTCCAAGAGTGTGCAAAGCTGTCATCAAGGCAAAGGGTGGCTACTTTGAAGAATCTAAAATATCAAATATATTTTGATTTGTTTAACACTTTATTGGTTACTACATGATTCCACATGTGTTATTTCATAGTTTTGATGCTTTCAGTATTATTGTACAATGTAGAAAATAGTAAAAATAAAGAAAAACCCTTGACTGAGTAGGTGTGTCCAAAATTTTGACTGGTATTGTATATTCAAATTTATATCCCCATGCCCACACATTTGGACTGAGCATTTCAGTGGCCCAAGGAGGCTGAGGGAAATAAATGAAGAAAAATATTGTGATCATTGAAAAATAAAATTAAAAGACTGCATGGGGTCCTGAATTCAGGCTAGAAGAGTTTAGGCCTACTAATGACAATCGCCAAATGTTGTTACTGTTTTTGGTGGTTTGTAACGGATGTGTCTTTCCATTCATTAAATGGCAGGTACACAGTATAATGTTTGGATGCTGGAATTATTTTGGAGTGGACTAACATGTGTAGGTAGCTTTCTTTTTGAAGTGATTTGTTTGACAATCAGAAGAAAATATGACTGGTTGTGTTCATGCCCCCTTAAAAGCTAATACATGTTTACCATGAACCATATCAGATCCCAGCAAAAATGGTATTTTCATTCATCTGAGTTTCTTTTATCTGCATGTCCAGCCCTTATATCCAGCCTCACAATAAAGTGTTTTACCATTTTCTTTTCAGTACACCAAATAGAACACAAAATAATTTGACATAAACAGTTGCATTCACGTGTTTTACTGAATTTTATTAGAGCAATAAGGTCCACCAATTGAAAAACCTGATAAAAATGTATTTATATGAATTCTGTAAGTACAGAAATAGTTTGCTCACTGGGAAATGAATATCCAACTAGTCAGTGACAACTGTGTGGAGTTTGGAGTTTGTGACAGCAACTACAGTGCCTTCGAAAGTATTGACCTTTTCCACATTTTGTTATGTTACAGCCTTATTCTAAAATGTATTTTAAAAAACAATTACCCTCATCAATCTATACACAATATCCCATAATGAGAAAGTGCAAACAGGTTTTTAGAAGTTTTTGAAAATGTATTAAACCTAAAAAACAGAAATACCTTATTTACATATGTATTCAGACCCTTTGCTATGAAACTCAAAATTGAGCTCAGGTGCATCCTGTTTCCATTGATCATCCTTGAGATGATTCTACAACTTTATTGGAGTCCCTCTGTGGTATATTCAATTGATTTGACATGATTTGGAAAGGCACGCAACTATCTGTATAAGGTCCCACAGTTGACAATGCATGTCAGAGCAAAAACCAAGCCATGAGGTCATGAGGTCATGAAATGTATGAAATGTATGCATTCACTACTGTAAGTCGCTCTGGATAAGAGCGTCTGCTAAATGACTAAAATGTAAAATGTAAAATGTCTGTAGAGCTCCGAGACAGGATTATGTCGAGGCACATTTGCAAAAAATTCTAAAAACCAGTTTTTGCTTTTTCATTATGCTGTATTGTGTGTAGATTGATGCGAAATGTTTTTTTTTCTCCATCAATTTTAGAATAAGGCTTTAACGTAACAGTGTGGAAAAAGTCAAGGGATCTGAATACTTTCTGAATGCACTGTATGTGAGCTTATTACAGTATAGACACTATGTCCTGGGATTTCCAATGATCTTCGATGTAGCAGAACCACTTATCTTCTAACAACTTTTGTGTAGCTAGTGAGCGTCATAGAGCAAAACATGTTACGTGTCCTTCTTCATGAGAGTCTCAGCTTTTCATAGATATCTTTTCATAGATAGCTCAAACTATTCGAATGCTACAGACTTTTTTTTTGTTTAAAGGACCGCTTTAGCTCAGCCTCTATTAATCACACAGACCTTGTTTAAACACGTTTTTAAAAAGGGCTAGAAGTCCAAAATGTGCCGGCGATACAGGGGGACTCATTGGGTCAAAATACATGTCTTTACTATAGGTCATATTAAGCCCATAAAATAGGAAGTCCTGTGGAAAAAAATAGGGACCCCCAAATGTTACGGTATAATTCACACTCTGCCCTGATCCCAAGCCTTACAGTTTCAGTAACACAGACCCCTCCCAGCTTCACATTGAATCATAATCGTATTTCCGTAATCCTCAGAAAATTTGATTTACACAAGTCTAGAATATTTCAACCTTTTTAATTAGTATGTATTTAGGATCATGTATTTAGTGTTTACTCCTGCTTTTCACATCTTGAGTGCTTTTTCAGAGGAGAGGGCAACTGAGCAGGAAATACACGTTTATTTAGTATTTTATTTTGTATTGTCTTATCTGCCAAGATGTCGAAGTGTAATATTTTGTTCTATTTTGGTCCATTTAGTCTTTCGCTGATGTTTTGTGTTTTATTTTCACTATGTGTCGTGTTTTGTATTGTATGATCTATCTGGCCCATACTGGTAGTGTTTGTTGAATGCTGAAAGGGAAATGTGGGGGATGGGAGGAGAACAGAGGAGGGGAATCAGGGGTTGAGGATTGGGGGAGGGGGATTTTTTTTGAATATTTGTGCTTTGTGGGTTGCCTCAAGGACATTAGCTGGTATTGTAACAGAAAAGAGTTCAACCTCAATCAGTCTCCCACTGTACACTTACACTTGAACATGTCCATATTCATACTGACATGAGTGTAACATGACAAAGAGCCAGAGGGATGGGGGACAAGGGCGGTAGCTCTCTGGTTGATATATTGGACTGTTTACTGACGGCACTGCTCTGATCTCATCCCACTTGATGTGAAAGAGACACAATATGAACCGGTTGTTTCAATAAAGTAATTTTTTATAAGACATGATCAGGGAAGAAGAGTGTGCCAAACTCTCTCTGTTATGTATTTTATGCAAATGAATGAGTCACGAATGAGAAATTATTATTAAGAATCAGAAATGTTTTGGATAAGCATATGGACGAGTTGTGAATGAGAAATTATCATTAGCAAATGGGTTTGATTCAAAGCGTAAGTGATCACTTATGCTTCTGTTTTCAGAAATCGTAGATATCTATGGCTGTTCATAGCCCTCCCTGGATTACTTAATATATGGTGTGGACTGGAGCTCTATCAAAACATACATGCGCTTTGCCCTTAAAGATAAATTGTTGTGATTCAGATTTTCTGCATGGTGTTTGAGATTATGTATTTACCTTTGTACAGTATAATTTCTTTCTATGGGGATGATAAAGGGTGCATGAAGTGTGATCCGCATCCTAAATGTACTCTAACTAACTCTCCTGCTGTGTGTCTGTAGAGTTGTTCAGGGAAATAGGCGCGATGGCCAATGCCTCCACAGACCTGGACAACGCGGAGGCCCAGCGCCAGCTCAACAACAACAACACCCGTCTAGCCAGCAGCTCGGGACACTGGGAAACCGAGGTCACCAGCTCCAAACTGTTTGAGTGTTCCCGCATCAAGGCCTTGGCAGGTGGGTGGATAGAGAGACTATACTGGGCTAGAGGAACAAGAGCACCTTCACCTGCCTCAGTCACAGCTCCATCACTTACAAAACACACAAGCTTCGTAGACCTTCCAGTGTACCTGATGGATGTTTAAAGTTGTGGAAGGACTTGATTGATGATCTATCATACAGGGGGCTACTGACAAGGAGGTATGGTGGATATATCAGAGCCAGTGTTGTAGTTCGAGTCCAGGACTCGGACTTGGACTCGGACTGGACCAGTAGTGACTGGGGACACGACTCAGATGTGAGGTTTAGTAACTACATCACTGATCACTGAGCTCTATCCTGATGAACTACAGATGTAGGATCTTAATTTGATTACTCTTTTGTTGCAGAGAATTTTCCTGCACCGTAGGAAATGCAAACTTGGAGTGTGTTCAAGGTTTAAAAAGTATTCTAAAGTTAGTAATATCCATTTCCATTTCCACTAAAGTGGCAGACTTGATTTGCCCTAACATAAAATGGATCAACCCCTACAAAAACGGCCATTTAATTCCACATAATAATTCACATTTCCTGTTGCTGCAGGCTTATTTTCCTGCTGTAGCAAACTGTCTTTTATGAATATCCTACATCTGTAAGCCTTGTGTTTATTTCATTTCTCCTGCAGAAGAGAGAGATGCTGTCCAGAAGAAGACCTTCACTAAGTGGGTGAACTCCCACCTGGCCAGAGTGTCCTGTCGGATTGCTGACCTCTACAACGACCTCCGGGACGGCTACATGCTCACAAGGCTGCTGGAGGTCCTGTCTGGGGAGATGCTGGTTGGTCAACCCATTCTCTGGTTCACAACCTCGGTCTACCTTTAAGTCAGTAGATGCTAGGAGAAGAAGCACAAACTATTCAACAAAGAGCTCTGCATTGTAGTTATTTCTGTTCCAAATATTATACAGTCATGTCTAAATGTTTCATGAATGTTGTCAGCACTGCAGCTATATGTCAGGTGTGATCGTATGAGAATAGTAGTCAGCATAATGTGGTTTGACAATTGGATGGGAACAGCATTTGCATGCTTTCTTTGCCATTGCGTTTTTAATGAGAAAAATATTGTCTTACTGTAAAGGCATTGAAATCAAAGTAAGTATTTCCCCTGCAGATTGCGTTGACCATTCAAGCATTACTCCGCTCACCATCCCACTCTTATGCTCTCTCTCATTCCCTCTACCTCCTTACCTCGCTGTTCTCTCACCCTTCTCTCCCTCCTTCCCTCCCCCATCCCTCCCTCGCCCTAGCCGAGGCCCACGCGGGGTCGCATGCGGATCCACTGCCTGGAGAACGTGGACAAGGCCCTGCAGTTCCTCAAGGAGCAGAGGGTCCACCTGGAGAACGTCGGCTCTCACGACATCGTCGACGGCAACCACCGCCTCACTCTTGGCCTCATCTGGACCATCATCCTTCGCTTCCAGGTAGTGACCTTGCCCACCCGTCCTGGTGCCTGGTGTTCTCTGTCTCTGTCTCTGTCGTTTCTGTTGTGGTTGTATTTACATTTTCTTTATTTTGTCATGCAGCCAACTCCTGTGGGGCCGTACCTGTCCCCTGTTGGGATTGTCCTTAAGACCTGCTGCTAGCTTAACCTCTGCTGAGGTATTTTGGGCATCCAGTTCCTGCAGGCCTGTGTGTGTCTCATGTTGGGGACGGTATGTTCTAGTGCTGTGTAGCTCTATTCTGTCTTTGTCCCTGTGGGGTACTTTTGAACTCGGTCAGCATGTGGATGATGAACCTCATATGGGTGTGCACCGTTGTTTCTACAAACTCTTGTTTCTGACTGGTACATGTTCTACAGTGTGACGTCATAGACAATCTGCCCCAAGAGTCAGGAATAGTCTGATGAACCAGCGCTTCAAACTTGGCCTTCTTTAGCCAATACAGAATGACCGGCGCATAGGCATTAGCTTCATCTCTCACAAAGTACTTGACTCAGTAGGTCCCTCCCATTGATTTCTATGGGCACTCCCACTAAGGCAGTGGTCCCCAAACTTTATTTGGCCCGTGACCCCATTTTGATATTTCCAAAAATGTGCGACCCCACAGTGTAAAAAAAAGGGATGTGATCAATTGCCAATGTTTCCTTTTTTTAACTGGGGCTATGACAGTCTATTACAAATTAGTCTGACAATAAAGGACAGTTTGAAGTGACTGAAAACCATCAGAAAGGTATTGGGATGTTCAGAAGATCATCAGGCAATCATTTTGTATGATCTTACGTGTAGAAAAGAACATCATCATTGATTTAGTGCCTGGTCTTGTCCACTCTGTTCTAGAGAGTCCTGCGCGGCTATGTTCATTACAGCTGCATCTACCAGCTACCAGAGGTTACTGACCTAACCCCAGTTCTATGAGCATTTAAAAACAACCCCTAGTTAGAGAAACGCTGCACTAATGCCAACTTTGAATCATTGATATCCCAGGCTGTGTGCAATAGCCTGGGGGACGACATTACAATACACCTAATTCAAACACAAGAACAAAGTCTTATCGTACCTTCTGTCACTCTTTTTCATTAGTCTTTGAGCTAAGGTGAACCCATCTAAGGAAGCGACAGATTTAGCACTGTTGGATAAAAGGTATCCAGTTCTTGTGTCCCAGGGGTAAACATAAGTAGTCCAAAATTCTGTGTATATTATTGTCATGATTTTGACACTACAGGCATGCTGGTTTCAGCACTGTATTAATTTAGGAGAGAAAGAGCAGAAATCAGAGTGATTTGTAGACTGGCCAAAAGACTGTATGGAGAAGCCCTGAAACATGCCGCATCGTCACTGTGTGACGTTACTAGCAAAGCTTGAACGTCACTCAGGTCCTGATCGTAGTTGGATCTCAAACAGGGACATACTGTCTGACATCCGCCTCAGAGACATACTGTACACATACAATGGGCACAAGGCCTTACAGGACTCGATACCACAGACAAGTGACAGGCATGTACTGTAAGTAGCGCAAAATCATTTGGCTTTTGTTGTTGCTTCAGGACAGTGGTGGTCTCAGCATAAACACGTCTTGCATTATTCAAATCAGCGTGTCTCTGCACATATGATTCAGGGACGTAGGCTAGTGGTGCCTATGGAGTCAGGAGGAGAGGCTAGTATGGCATAGCTTATCGCTCTGCCTTCTAACAGTGATTATAGGTTGGCTGGGGCACTTTTGGCCGGCATCCCATTCTACTGCACTGACTGTGGAGCCAGCGAGTCGATGGCCTCTTCAATTTTGCTAGCAGTGAAAGAGGAGAAGCGCGTTATTGGAAACTGATTTGTGCAGTAGGGAGCAAGGGGTGGGGCTCCGGGCAGGGCAAGATGCAGTCAGGGCCTATCCTTCTCCCCACCTTCCCTCCTTCTCTCTCTGCCACTCCTACTTCCTTCTCGGTCACCGATTCTGCAACCGTTTGGGGTTGTCTTGTCACTCTCCTCTCACACTCCTCTTTTAGTTTACTACGTCTCTCCTCCCTTTCTGTCTCCCTCTCCCTTTCTGTCTCCCTCTCCTTCACCCCTCCCCTACCCTTGGACTGTTTCAGTTTACTTTGCCCAGTCAGCAGGTAAGGCCTAGCCACTGCAGCAGGCAGCAGACACAGCGAGAGAAAGGGGGGAAAAGAGGACTCCAGGAGGTAAATGATCTCCAGGAGCCGATTTCAAGACTCTAATAAACACTTGACACCTCCATTATATTTCGTAACTTAACTATTATTTTCTAGTTGCTTCGCTCAGTGCCGTTGTGTTTGTGCTACTTAATTGTGACCTGCGTGGTGTATGCCTTCTCTGTCACTGCCAGATGGTTTGTTTTTCTCAGGAATCTTGTTTATTGTTGGAGGATATGCACTGCGATCAAGGGTATTTCAAATCTGCCTGATCGGAAATACAAGCAGGTAATTTTAGAGATGGAATGTCCTCATTGGCTCTTGTAAAAAGTCAGTTTGGTTCTGGGCAGCAGTTCATTTGAACCATGGTTCAGTTAGATAGTGACTATTCCTTCTCCTCATACCTACCAGTAGTGTTATCCTATCATCATTTAATCACAAACAACCGTTCGCTGTAGATGGAGACTAAACCGTGCGCATGGAGTATAGTCCTATAAACCTCCAGTTGCTTTCCGGTGTGAGTGAGCGTGTACAGTATGTGAGCGGATGAAGTGTGATTGGTTGTTATGGGTGGTCTAGCAGATTCTAGGGTGTCAACCCTCCCATTAACATGTATCATGTCAGGGTGACATGATTGGGCCAATGGCTGTCATAGATGATGAGGGTGCACGGGGATGTTATGATTCTGTGGCCTTCCTCCCAACATGACAGGCACATGTCTGTGTGCGAGTTAGTGATGAGCCATGCAAAGCAGTTGTGTGACTATTGGGGTGTGTTCATTACGTCTTGCAACGGAAACCGTTTACCATTTAAGAACCAAACGGAAGCAAACAGAGCAAATGGAACGAAATGGGGAGGGAGGGACCTACCTGAATTTGTCCAATAGAAACTAACTCTTGTTTTCATTGCAAAATGTTTTCTGTTTATAATAAACGGTTTCTTTTGCAAAACATTTTGAAACAGACCAAACTGTTTGCAACGGAATCGGCATAATGAATACAATCCTGGTGTGACTGTTGAAGGGCATTGGGTTTTGGGTTCAGTGTGTTTGAAACTTACCAGCAACATGGGTGTGTTTCCTAACTGTTTTCTTCTCAACCTCGTAGTAATCTGGTGATCTTACTGAACTGAGGACAGTTTTAAGGCTGGTTTCCTTGACCGTGGTTGTTTGTCGTCTGCTCTCCTTCACTGTGTATGCAGATCCAGGGGATTAAGATCGAGTGTGACGACAACAGGGAGACGCGGTCGGCAAAGGATGCCCTGCTACTCTGGTGCCAGATGAAAACCGCTGGGTGAGTGTCTTAATTGAACCAAAAGCCAAAATTTAATGTCAACCTTTGTTGACAGGGTGTTGACAGTTGTTTTACTACTATTGTTACACGCCATGTCTTTAGTTAGATAGGATATATGCATTGGACCAATGGTTGTGAGTGTGTTCTGTGTCAACTGTCCCACAGGTACTCTGAGGTCAACATCCAGAACTTCACCACATGCTGGAGAGATGGTCTCGCCTTCAACGCTCTCATTCACCGACACAGGTCAGCATTGGCTAAACAAGCACGTCTTGCTTTAAAATATGTATTTATGTGACCATGTAGAAAGTGAACTAAGTGACCTACTTTACTACAGGCCTGATTTGATTGAGTTCCATAAGCTGATCCGGTCCAATGCCACACACAACCTCCAGCAAGCCTTCAACATTGCTGAGCAGAACCTGGGGCTCACCAAACTCCTGGACCCTGAAGGTAAGACTGCACAGAGAATTGAAATAGCAGCTCGACAACCTCCTCAGCAATTCATGGACATTGGGTGACACATATCTGAAACGTGCAAACCTTCTCAGACTTTCAGCTACAGCGACCATAGTCTCTGTTTTACACGACCTGAAATGATTTCATGTGAAGGCGTGATTCTGTTATGTATTGTATGTGTGTGCTGTAAGTGTTTGTGTGTTGTTGTCCTTCCTGTGTGACTCTGCAGACGTGAATACGGAGAACCCAGATGAGAAGTCGATAATAACCTATGTTGTGTCCTACTACCATTACTTCTCCAAGATGAAAGCCCTTCGAGTAGAGGGCAAGAGAGTGGGAAAGGTAGGAGAATGCCGACACACTATTTAACCTTGGATCCTGCTGTATGTGGCAGAACAATTGTCATTGGAACCTGTGTAAATATCTCCTACAGTATACAGTAATATACAGTGAATATATACAGTGATATGTACTGTATGTTTTGAACACATGAGTGACGTGATCAATATGTACAGTGCCTTTGGGAAAGTATTCAGACCCCTTGACTTTTTCCACATTTTGTTACGTTACAGCCTTATTCTAAAATGGATTAAATAAAACACATTCCTCAGCAAACTACACACAATATCTCATAATGACAAAGCGAAAACAGAAATACCTTATTTACATAAGTATTCAGACCCTTTGCTATGAGACTCGAAATTGAACTCAGGTGCATCCTGTTTCCATTGATCATCCTTGAGATGTTTCTACAACTTTATTGGAGTACACCTGTGGTAAATTCAATTGATTTGACATGATTTGGAAAGGCACGCACCTGTCTGTATAAGGTCCCACAGTTGACAATGCATGTCAGAGCAAAAACCAATCCATGAGGACGAAAGAATTGTCCGTAGAGCTCCGAGACAGGATTGTGTCGAGGCACAGATCTGGGGAAGGGTACCAAAATATGTCTGCAGCATTGAAGGACCCCAAAAACACAGTGGCCTCCATCATTCTTAAATGGAAGAAATGTGTAAACTTCCTAAAACTGGCCGCCTGGCCAAACTGAGCAATCAGGGGAGAAGGGCCTTGGTCAGAGAAGTGACCAAGAACCCGATGGTCACTCTGACAGAGCTCTTGGGTTCCTTTGTGGAGATGGGAGAAACTTCCAGAAGGACAACCATCTCTGCAGCACTCCACCAATCAGGCCTTTATGGTAGAGTGGCCAGACGGAAGCCACTCCTCAGTAAAAGGCACATGAAATCCCCCTTGGGGTTTGCCAAAAGGCACATAAAGACTCACAGACCATAAGATTGTCTGGTCTATTGAAACCAAGATTGAACTCTTTGGCCTGAATGCCAAGCGTCACATCTGGAGGATACCTGGCACCATCCCTATGGTGAAGCATGGTGGTGGCAGCATGATGCTGTGGGATGTTTTTCAGCGGCAAGGACTTGGAGAATAATCAGGATCGAGGTAAAGATGAATAGAGCAAAGTACGGAGAGATCCGCGCTCAGGACATCAGACTGGGGTGAAGATTCACCTTCCAACAGGACAATAACCCTAAGCACACAGCCAAGATAACGCAGGAGTAGCTTCAGGACAAGTCTCCGAATGTCCTTGAGTGGTCCAGCCACAGACTGGACTTGAACCCGATCGAACATCTCTGGAGAGACTTGACAATAGCTGTGCAGTAACGCTCCCGATCGAACCTGACAGAGCTTGATAGGATCTGCAGAGAAGAATGGGAGAAACTCTCCAATTACAGGTGTGCCAATCTTGTAGTATCATACCCAAGAAGACTCGAAGCTGTAATCACTGCCAAAGGTGCTTCAACAAAGTACTGAGTAAAGGGTCTGAATACTTATCTAAATGAAATATTTCCTTTTTTTTTTTTATAAATTAGCAAACATCTTATTTTATGGGATATTGTGTGTAGATTGATGAGGGGGAAAAAATGATTTAATCAATTTTAGAATAAGGCTGTAACATAACAAAATGTGGAAAAAGTCAAGTGGTCTGAATACTTTCCGAAGGCACTGTATATCATGCTGTATGTTTTGCTCACATCAGTGTAGTCGTGTAGGTCAAAACAAACTGATAACGATTCAATCTATTATCAATCCATTATCCACTATCAAAAGCTATGAATTAAATCACTCCTACGTAATATCTATCCATGCTAAATGTTTATGTGTTATACAGGTCTTGGACAATGCCATTGATGGTCAGAAGATGATCGATCGATATGAGGCTCTGGCCTCGGAGCTCCTGGAGTGGATCGAGAAGACCATAGGCATCATTAGCAACCAGAAGTTTGCCAACTCCTTAACGGGTGTCCAGCAACAGCTTCAAGCCTTCACCACCTACTGCACCATCGAGAAGCCCATCAAGTAAGTCAACACTGTGCAAATGACACATAATAGCATAAATTAGGTTTTATATCTACTGTATAGTGGTCCCGTTCATACAACAGAAGGTTTCAAACTTCAAACTTTTGTTTTATACAAATATCACTAAACAATGTTTGGATGCTTTAGTTTTAGGACAGGATTTAGGTTGAGTCAATAGTTTCACCCTTTTATAGTTTTAAAGTTCTTATAGTTTGATGTTATTTTCTCAGCGAATGCCCCCAGACAAATGCTTTTGATTCATCTGATTCTCATTTGATGTGTGCTATATGACATAACTGTTGCGGTATTCAACAAAAAAACCTACACATTGATGGGTGTGGGCACAGTAGTGCCAGCATGAGGCCCAGCATGAGGCCCTAAGCTGGCATGTCTGGCATAATTAAGCACCCAGTTAGCCGTGCCATGTGACTCATGCCCTATTTGACCAAAAGGGACTGGATCTAAGTGATGTGACACCCAAATGTGTCCGCAGACTCTTTCTCTCTGTGGCTAGAGGATAGACATCTCCTCTGGTGACTAGTATCTCTGAGGCCTTCTCACCCAGCCTAGTTTCCCTGGCAGCCCGCGATGGCCAGAGGTGGTCACCTATCATATGACTCTGAAATCTGCTCAGTGATGACCACTTATTATTTGTGAATTAGGTTACAACTAGACAGTGTGTGGAGCTAGGTCACATGTAATAATGAAGGCCTTTGCTGTGAAGGTCAAGCCTGCAGGAAATGTCACGGATAATCTATTGATGAGTATCGTAATTCATAGGACTGGCACAGTGATTGTGTAAGCGACACCTATGGATGAAAACCGTCATAACCGTTTTTTTGTGTGTGTGGAACAAACAGCTGACTGAAGACAGGGTGGCCGGGCATTCGTGCAGTATTCAAACGATTCTAACGGTGATCGTGGTCATTTGGCTGACCAATAATCGTCATCCAAAATTCCATGACCGTCACTATCCAAGTAACTTAATAATAGGAAAAAAATCATGTCTGTTATCACTTCTGAGCAGATGGTTATTTTCAGTTACAGGATCTGGGATATGACACCTGTGATTTTAGGTTTCAAGCGGAGCCCACCTTGTGCACAGTACTGTGTCTCAGGATGTTTGTGAAACACACTTTGTCTTGTGCTAGGTTCCAGGAGAAGGGGAACCTGGAGGTGCTCCTCTTTACTATCCAAAGCAAGCTCAGAGCTAACAACCAGAAACCATACGTGCCTCATGAAGGGAAACTCATCTCTGATATCAATAAGGTAATGAATACTGGTATAAGTGGGAATAAGGAGTGTCTCAAATGCCTGAACAGATAATGCAATAACTGGACAGGTCTTGGCAAATATAAAATCCTTCTTTATCAATATCAGGTTCTTTAAAATGTAGCAAATCAGTGCAAATTACTCCTCTTTATGTTTGTTACCATGCTGCATTATGGGTACATTTTCCTCTGTTTTTCATTTGGCTAGGCGTGGGAGAGGCTGGAGAAGGCGGAGCATGAGAGAGGCGTGGCACTACGGCAGGAGCTGATTCGCCAGGAGAAGCTGGAGTTGCTGGCCCAGCGGTTTGACCACAAGACCACCATGAGACAGGCGTGGCTTAACGAGAACCAGCGCCTCGTGTCTCAGGTAGGGACCACAGGGCCGAAGTGACTAATGTCTCTAACATATCACACAGGGGCCATATCATCACAGTTATATAGCAATAGTCTTATAGCTGTGTATTGAGAATGAAATGTCTTTATAATGTATTTTTAGAACCAATGGCAAAGTATTGTATAACATGAATTACTTTTAAATATACATTGGTATATTTAGATGTATTTTCCTATGACTGCATTGCTCTGACTGGGAATACCCTTACACTATCACCTGCCTGTAGTTAAGTGATCCTCTGCCTGACTGAATGTCCCGTCCCACCAGGATAACTTTGGCTACGACCTGCCAGCGGTGGAAGCCGCCATGAAGAAGCACGAGGCCATTGAGGCGGACATATCGTCGTACGAGGAGCGCATCGGGGTGGTGGTGGAGCTGGCTGGGGAGATGGAGACGGAGGGCTACTACGACATCCGGCGCATCTCGGCCCGCAAGGAGAACATCCTGGGCCAGTGGAGCCTGCTGAAGGAGCTGGTGGTGGGGAGGAAGGCTCGGCTGGAGAAGAACCTGGCCCTGCAGAAGACCTTCCAGGACATGGTCTACATGATCGACTGGATGGAGGACATGCAGGTGAGACCAGTATTGTGTCATGCATTTGACGTTACATGAACGCTATACTGTCTCTAAGTTGTGTCGACTCAACAGCATAGACTGTGGGTTGACATTTGTGTACACATGAAATGGTAATGTGGAGATACAGTACATGAAAAAACAGTGAGAAACCCTTGAGAAATTGACTTTGACGTTTCAGTACAGGTAGCATGGTCAGTGGAAGCACTGCTGAGTGTCAGGAAGGTGACCAACATCCCTCTCACCACAGGTCCAGCTCCTTTCCAAAGACTTCGGCAAGCATCTGCTGGAGGTGGATGACCTGCTGCAGAAACACAGCCTCCAGGAAGCTGACATCACAGTGCAGGCAGAAAGGGTGCAGACCCTTAACACAGCCGCTCTGAAATTCACCACCATTGAAGGTAAGACATCAGATGTTGCCAGATCATCTTCAGTGAGAAGTGGAATGTGCTTTGATAACAACTTGGTGATTTTGAGGGAGGAAATATTTGGATACGATAGGATTAGAAATACTGACTGTTGCTGTTACGTCTCCTATGGTCCCGGAAAAAAGCAGTTAACAAAAAAAGGAGTGTTTTGTATTAAGAGTGTGTAGGAGTACAGTTTACTGTACATTGAGTGGTGAAGATGACCATGGCACTTCCTGAGAGACCCACAAGAGGGCAAGCATGACTTTCCACAACTTATTTTCTGAAGATCCATTTACAATACAGAAGGGAATTAATTTAGTTATTTCAATTTTGTGGATATTACATAGTTATTTTGTAAAACTTTACGCCTGTTTTATATCAGTAGTAGTGTTTTGTTTACATGCAAAGTTAATTGAGTCTTTGGATACAGTCCACCATAGACATCACCAATAAAGACATGTATATTGAGTGCTGTCCCCTGTTCCCTATTCTCTCTCCTTCCCAGGCTACCAGCCCTGTGACCCCCAGGTGATCTGCAACCGGGTCAACCACGTCAGCACCTGCCTGGAGGAGCTCAAGCAGCTGGCGGCCAAGCGGCGCTTGGAGCTGGAGGAGTCTCAGCACCTCTGGGCCTTCTTCCAGGAGGTGGAGGAGTCTGAGGCCTGGATTCGCGAGAAGAGCTCCATCCTGGCTGCCCAGACCTGCGGCAAGGACCTGAGCAGCGTGCTGCGGCTTCTCCAGAAACACAAGACCCTGGCTGGGGAGCTGCTGGCCCACCGCTCCCTCCTCCAACAGACCATGAAGAAGGGCAAGCAGATCCTGATGGAGAAGAGTTTTGGCACGGGGGGCATCCAGGAGCGCATCATGGAGGTGAAAGGGGAGTGGAAGAGGCTGGAGGACCAGGCAGCGCAGAGACTGGGCCACCTGCAGGAGGCACTCAACTTCTTCCAGTTCAGCACGGAGACGGACGACTTGCTGGCATGGCTGCAGGACGCCTACCGCCTAGTGTCCAGCGAGGACTTTGGCCACGACGAGTACTCCACCCAGTCACTGCTCAAGAAGCACCGGGGTGTGCGCGAGGCCGTGGACAAGCACCGGCTGCATGTAGTAACTCTGCGCAAACACATGGTGGCGCTGCCACTGCACTACCGGGAGCTGGACGAGGTGCAGTCAAGGATGGGCGAGGCGGAGCAGCTGTACGCCGAGGTGGCCGAGGTGGCCGTCCTGAGGCAGCAGTGGCTGCACGACGCGCTGGCTGTCTACCTCATGTTCAGCGAGGTCAACGCCTGCGAGGTGTGGATCGACGAGAAGGAGCAGTGGCTCAACAAGATGGATGTTCCAGAGAGGCTGGAGGATGTGGAGGTCATAGCCCATAGGTACAGCTCCCATCTGTGGTGGAGATCATAGGGAGAATGTTAGATTTAAGTCATGCTTTTAGTTATAAAGATAGTCATACATTTTTAGGGAATCCGTTCCTTGAACCCTCCCTCATAAGGGCTACATAACACTGTCATTTAAAACACACATTCTCCCTCCTCTCATTTCACACTCTCTGTAGGTTTGAGAGCCTGGACCAGGAGATGAACAGCCTGATGGGAAGGATCCTGGACGTGAACCAGATAGTGCAGCAGCTCCTGGACAGTGGTCACCCCAGCTCTACAGAGGTCAGAGGCTGTCAGGACCACCTCAACAGCAGGTAACCCACCCCGCTGTTCTGACTGACCAACTCCGAGGTGTATTCACTACGAACCAAACAGAAGCAAAAGGCCAAAACGGGGAAGGACTCAACTGAACTTTACCAATAAGAATGTTTTGCTACAGTTTGCTATTGTGCGCACTAATGAATGCACCCCAGGTCTACTCCACAACAAGACATAACATAGACCTACGGGTCTCTCTGTTTACCCACACAGCACCAATATGTGATGAAAATGTGACTTATCTGCATTGCATAATAACATGGGAGTTATGTTTTGTTGAGTAGAGATTCATCAACACAGGATTTTTTTTTTATCCAACAGAACACTAGATAGGCTACGTTTATACAGGCAGCCCAATTCTGAAAAGATCTGATTAGTCAAAAGATCAGAATTGAGATGCCTGTGTAAACGCAGCCATAGAAACACATCTGTCAATCCATGTACAGCACATGGTGCGTAGTGCATTGATGATATTTTTTTCAAAGTGGCCCAGTTACCTCATTCTTAGCTAATTTCCTGCCATATAAGGGAAGGGAGGAGGGTTGATAAGAAGAATCTGGTCCACTGTTCTTATTTGGCCCAGATCGGGAGCAACAGAAGCCATGATGATCACATGCTCCCTGCTGATAGACCTGGAAGGGGACTGATTGGACCAGAGACCCTAGTGACACCATGGTGACACAGGCAGACAGATCTAAGGCCAGGGCCAGGGTAGTGGATGATGGTTTGGTAAAATGCTACAGTGGCCCAGTTCCTCCTGACTTTGGCATACATAGCCTATCTCAGGGTGACCATCTGTGTCGACTGCCTACCACACTGGGTGCAAGACCAACCTGCCCAAAATGTGTTCTATTTGGCTTTACTATATTCTCCCTCAGTCTCAAACTGTTTCAGTTGTGACTAAATATAGCATTCATTGATATTGTACATCTCTATGACATAGTTTCGGTAGACTTCGGCTTCTGTTGTTCAGGTTTGCTTAATGTTTTGACCATATCTGGCCAATGGTGCTTCATGATATTGATACCCTTTGAAGCCTCTGGCTATAGGGTTCTGGCATGACGTCATGTCGGATATGCTTCGCTAAATGGCTGTAATTCATGCCTGTTCTTTTGCATGGGGACCATATTAACAGCCTGTGTGAAGAAAAAGACAAAAGCCTTTGAGATGCAAATGACAACTAACAAACAATACCAATGTCCCTCATTAATGCATTTGATCAATTGCACTATTGATTCCATCCTCTTGGGCTAAATGAAAATTGTAACAATAGTTAATACTTAGTGTATGTTTTAGTATACTGACTGAATTATAAGCTTCAAACGGATGCAGACTAACCCTGACCCCATCCCCACCCCTGTGCCCCTGTCTGTCCCCCCTCTCCCCACCACTGTGCCCCTTCCTGTTACCCCCCCGAACCCCCCGTCCCCACCCCTGGGCCCCTGTCTGCCCCCCCGTCCCCACCCCTGGGCCCCTGTCTGCCCCCCCATCCCCACACCTGTAACCCTGTCTGTCCCCTCTAGATGGAACCGCATCGTGGAGATGGTGGAGCAGAAAAAGGACCATCTGGACTCTGTCCTCCGTCTCCAGAACTACCTGCTGGAGTGTGCTGAGATCAAGTCCCAGATCCAGGAGAAGCGCAAGGCCATCGACGCCACTCAGTACGTGGGCAGTGACCTGGGCGGGGTGCTGGCCCTGCAGCGCCGTCTCTCCACCATGGAGGGGGCCCTGGCCGTGCTGGAGCCCAAGCTGCTTCACCTGCAGCAGGAGGCAGAGGAGCTGGCCATCTCGCACCCGGCCAGGGCCATGGAGGTCCTGGAGCCCTTTGAGGGCATCAGTGTGGAGTGGGAGGAGCTGAAGCGCACGCTGCAGGGCTGCGAGGACTCTCTGATGGTGGCGGGGCGGCTGCAGCAGTTCATCCAGGACCTGGACTCCTTCCTGACATGGCTGGTGCAGACGCAGACGGCGGCAGCTAGCGACGAGCTGCCCAACGCGCTGGAGGAGGCCGAGAGGCTGATCAACCGCCACGCGGCGCTGAAGGAGGAGATCGGGAGGTACGAGGAGGACTACGAGCGGCTGCAGGCGGTCAACGAGCTGCTGGAGGCCGAGGAGGCGCCGCTGCCATACGCGGCGCTGCAGCAGTGGCTCCAGAAGCTGGATGTGGGCTGGAACAAGCTGCTGGAGATGTGGGAGAGCCGGAGGGAGGTGCTGGTGCAGGCGCACATCTTCCACCTCTTCCTGAGGGACGTCAAGCAGGCCGAGGCCTTCCTCAACAACCAGGTCAGTTAGCCTCTTGTTGGACATCCCAACACCAATATATCTATTAGCAATGTCTAGTAGTTAGGCCTACTGAGTCAATTAATCCCAAATCATCATTAGCTAATCTGTGTTATTAGTCAGTAATTCTTATTAAACATGAATAGCTAAAGACGGTACAATATGACTTCTGACTGTACTAGATATGGATGCTGTGGAAGCACAGTGCTATTACAGTGAGGGTCAGTGCTATTACAGTGAGGGTCAGTGCTATTACAGTGAGGGTCAGTGCTATTACAGTGAGTGGCCAACGTTCTATACCTGCTACGCTGCCAGGGAAAACCCCAAGCCTGCACTCTTAGAAAACAAGGTGCTATTTAGAACCTAAATGGGTTCTTCGCTGTCCCCATAGGAGAACCCTTTGAAGAATAGTTTTTGGTTCTAGGTAGAACCCTTTTGAGTTCCATGGAGAACCCTTTACACAGAGGGTTCTAGATGGAACCCAAAAGGGTTCTACCTGGAACCAAAAAGGATGTGTAAAGGGCATTGTGGAAATGATCAGAGGGTTGCTTTTACAGTTACACACAGCACAGCACAGCAGAGGCCTGTGATTCCTAGCCTAGATGGAGAATTTATAGGTGGCTCTATAGCAGGAAATCCCAGCAAGATGTGCTATTTGATATGAGAGCACGACCAACGACCAATCGTACACCTGCAACATTGCAGACCTGCAGCAAAACTAGTAACTATCTGCTTGCACACTATTGTGATGGAGGCAACGCTTTGGCAATTTGGTCTTCACTGTGGGTACTAGGGCTCACAGGCTTGAGTGTCTGTATGTGGGTGTTTACACAGTACAATGCATAAGTGTAATGTAGACGCAGGGAGTCAGTAAGCAGGTGCAGATGGTGAGTTTCATAACAACGAACATGGCGAGTTACAAACCAAGAGACGTGTCTGGACATGAAAACTGAACCAATACTGCCCGAAGAGTGATGCTAGGGAGTGCTAGATAAAGGGGAAGTAATCAGGGTAGTGATGAAGTCCAGGTGTGCCTCATGATGAGGCGCAGGTGTGCGTCATGAAGGTTGCCAGGTGAGCGTCATGAGGGTTGCCAGGTTTGCGTCATGAGAGTTGCCAGGTGTGCGTCATGAGGGTTGCCAGGTGTGAGTCATGAGGGTTGCCAGGTGTGAGTCATGAGGGTTGCCAGGTGTGCATCATGAGGGTTGCCAGGTGTGCATCATGAGGGTTGCCAGGTGAGCGTCATGAGGGTTGCCAGGTGTGCGTCATGATGGGTTGCCAGGTGTGCGTCATGATGGGTTGCCAGGTGTGCGTCATGATGGTTGCCAGGTGTGCGTCATGAGGGTTGCCAGGTGTGCATCATGAGGGTTGCCAGGTGTGCGTCATGAGGGTTGCCAGGTGTGCGTCATGATGGGTTGCCAGGACCGCTGGTTAGTAAACCGGCGATGTCGAGCGCTGGAGCGCGAGTAAACATGACAATAAGGTTAAAATGTCAACATATAGTTCATTTAAAAAAATAATGTTTTGCATTTATATTCATGCACAGTATATCGTCCTTTATTGTGCCATGTGTGCGAGTATGTACAGTATAATGGTCTATAGGCTATGCATGCTGGAATATGCACACCACTTCATAGAGCGCACTCCATTGCAGGCTCTTTGCGTGCAGAACAGTGTTCCATCCCAGTTGAAATGTCAGAAGGCATGCGTTTCCCCCGACTGCTCTGTCCGTGTGTCAGAGCATGTCTGTTCAGGTTTGCTGACATACCTTTACCAGAGACCCAGTTCTCCCTTAGGCACAGAAGCCAAAGGATTTCCTTTTGAATAATTGTCAAACAGGGTGCCATGACTTGTTTTTTGGTCTTTCACCCATGTTTCTCTCAACCCTTGTAGTGTGTATCTGACCGTACATACAGGAATGTCCTTACACCATCGCTTCGCTTTACGTGGAGTTGTGATGAACACAACAATTCAGCAGTCACAATTCATTGATCAGGAAAACATTGTAGTGTTCCTTGCCAATAATGACTGAAACCTGACCTCATTATAGTACTTAGAGATCAGCATATTTATCATTCAGCAGAATAGAATCTGCACCTCTTGAATGTACTAAACATGCTAATGTAGTTATTGATAAAATGCCATGAGATGATACCCATGTCTGTGGGCACATACTACACACGAGCTTATTACAGTAATATTCCCATTTTCTCTCTCAGTTTTCCTTCTATTCCCTCTAATCTCTTGTACATTTCTAAACTCTTCACTGATGTGTGGTTCTGACTCTGTCCATTCTCCCTGTCCCCCTCCAGGAGTCAGCCTTGGCTCACGTTGAGCTCCCCACCACGGTGGAGACGGTGGAGGCTGCCATCAAGAAGCACAAGGACTTTACCACCACCATGGAGCTCAACCTGCATCGCATCAAGGCTGTCATCGAGGCCGGAGAGAGCCTCATAAGCCAGAGCAACATCTACTCGGACCGCATCAAGGAGCGTGTGGACACCCTCGCTAACAGGTGGGTGGCGACGTAGGATTGTCCTGCTCTGACCATGCGAATGTATATCAAAGCCGTTTTACAGTCTTTCTTAAACGTCTCTGGCTATGTATAGAAGAGCACAAAGGCATGAAAATGAACCGCGAGGCTAGTTCGACCCATAAATGACTGAATATTCACCGGTCCTTATTTATGCAGGTGCTGTGGTCAAGTCTGAAACGCATGAGGTATAGGTAGATTTTTCACTTGTCACTTAGCAGAGGCACAACACCATATATGAATACACTATGGATATTGAAATATAAAATGTTGTTCATCCTTGAAATACGAGTTAATTACTGTGGTGATAATGACGTGGTCTTGGTAGCAGGTGGGCTTCACAAACACAATGGTACACACAGAGGAGACAAAGCGCAAGCAACTGAAAATAAACTCCCCTTGTTAATACCTGCCTTAACAGCAGAGCATGACATTCGTACTGATGGGTGAGGCAAGGAGGGGCCTAGTTAACCATTATTCAATTCTCCACCCCGGCCATAGCATGGGGCGACCACATGTTAGGGAGATATTTAGATGAGACCGTTGGCCGACTCTTGTCTTTACAATGGACTCACTGTTGTTCGGTGTGTGCTGCACCAAAGCCATCGACCTCATACATTGAGTTACAGATGCAGATACCAGTAGAGTGATTTGATGCGCTGTGTGAATGAATGGCTCTGTTTCTCTCCTCCACAGAGGCAACCAGAACCGGGAGCTGGCCCAACAGTGGCTTGAGAGGCTCAACGGCCAGTGGGGGCTCCAGAGATTACTACAGGACTGCCACGAGGTAGGACACAACATGAGAAAATGTCACAACCAACGCTGGCATATCAATGGAATAACCGATGGGAGGTTGTAGGGGTTTAAAAAAAAAAGGGCGTGTGTTCGGAGCTGTGCTGTACATGGCTTTGCTTGGGACCACAGGGGGTCAGGCTCAAACCTCCAGATAGATATTGTGTTGCTGGACCCTCCAGTGATATACTAAAACTCTGCTTAGCTGAAACTGAATGATACCTGACAGACCTGTGGTGGGGTCTGTCCCTTCCTCAATCTTTATATCGGGGCTGACAACATTTTGTCTTCGTCGATGTAAGTTGAAGGATTTGAGCCAGCCGGCTGCTGTGTTAGATGCTTAACTTGGGGATGTGAGTGACAGACGAACTTGACTCTTCTGAGGTTTTGATGCGATTCGTTGTTGTTGTTGACCTGCTGGATCTTTCTGACTGGACAGTCAACTTCTGGCAAACCCCTTCAGAGAGGCGGACCTAATTGATAGTCAGTGGATATTTGTAATTTGGTTGTAAAGGAAGATGATGCTTTGCTATGATTGACATGACTTTGACTGCCATGTTTAAGCTGTGCTGTGTGCCTATGGGTCAGAAGAGCCATATTCCACAGCCGAACCTGGACATATCACCTGTTCAAAGGGTTTCATAGGGTGCCCCAGAGCTACCCTATCTAACACAGAGCTTTTATTCAGTTTCTGCAACTTTCTCTCTGCGTGCCCTGCGTTGAATAATTCACCACCACGTCCCTATATCATTAATTCAGGGTATAGGGAGTGTTTATCTGTGGTAGAAGGCTTCCCTTCCAGTGTGTGGCCTGCTGTATGAGAATGACACACACTGCGACAGTTTGTAAGAACGTGCAGAACCAAGTCAGAAGTGTGTTCGTGACTTTCACGCTTATGATCCAGCCGTACTGGCTTGAGAAAAAAAGGGTTGATTCACGTCCAGTGGTTGGTTGTTACCATGATCCATTATTTTTTTATAGATATATTTTTCTCCCCAATTTTGTGGTATCCAATTGGTAGCAGTTACAGTCTTGTCCCATCGCTGCAGCTCCCGTACGGACTCAGGAGAGGCGAATGTCGAGAGCCGTGCGTCCTCCGAAACACAACCCAGCCAAGCCGCACTGCTTCTTGACACGATGCTCGCTTAACCCGGACGGCGCTGGGCCAATTGTGCGCCGCCCCATGGGTCTCCCGGTCGCGGCCGGCTGCGACAGAGCCTGGACTCGAACCCAGGATCTCTAGTGGCACATCACATTGATCTGACCTGACTGTGGACTGGAGGCAGAGGCTCATCATCTCTAATAGCAGTGATACACTGGAGTCCATTTGATTAGCGCCATTCTTATATTTCCCATCAGCTGCTGCCTCCCAGTCCCCAGTCCCAGGGGGGGCTTATCTGCCTGTGACCCCACTGACCTCTCTGGTCAGGAGGGCAGCATCCAGGGGTGGTCCCCGCCTCCAGAGAGTAGGATGCTAAGAGGTTGAGGAGAATAGCGGGGCCGTCGGAGAGGAATATGCCATGGACCCTTTAAATGAAAGCAGAGCGGTAAATCTATCACCCCCCCCCCCCCCCACTCAGTGATGTAATTTCAAGTGCAGAGCATTCTCCCTGGTGACGCCTCACAACAGCGTAGGATCTCTCTCTCTCTCTCTCT
The DNA here is from genome assembly GCF_901001165.1 of Salmo trutta. Taxonomy (NCBI): domain Eukaryota; kingdom Metazoa; phylum Chordata; class Actinopteri; order Salmoniformes; family Salmonidae; genus Salmo; species Salmo trutta. Next base: position 9,312,340 of record NC_042982.1, on the reverse strand, counting down.
CTCTCTCTCTCTCTCTCTCTCTCTCTCTCTCTCTCTGCTGCTCACCCACTCCCTCTCGCCCCTCCCCTCTCTCTCTCTCTCTCTCGCTGGCTCTCCCTCGATGGCTCGAGCCAGTGCAAGCTTTCGATCACCTCGCACTGCTCAGCCACTGCAGCAGCAGGGTCGGAGATACCGGGGCTTGTTACAGCCCGGAATACAGCCGCGTGCAGCTGGAAGAGAGAAGGACTGCAGCAGAGGGACAAACCGAGAGAGAGCGAGCCAGGCAAAAGGAAAATGGGTGGGGGTTGGGGGTGGAGAAGAAAGACAATACGAATGTGGTAGAGGAGTCGTGAGGTGTCTGGATTTTGTGTCTGGATTTCTTTGGAGGAGCCAGAGGAGCAGAATCCCCCCCCCTCGACACTATCAAACCCCGGCCCCCTCCTCCCGCATCCCATCCCTCCTTCCTCCCTCCCTCCCTCACCTCACAGCATCACTAACCACAACCACTGAGCCTCCAGGCTATCACGGATGCCTCCAAATCCCAGCCCAGCTCTCTGTAGGTGGGGGCTGAATGAGGGGGAGAGGATAGGGTTCATGGGGAGGGGCAAACCTGCTCCTGGAGCCTGCCATTTTATTGTTTTGGGGAGATTTTTCATTTCTCCATTTCTCGTTCTCTCTCACTTGTCAGTGGTCCGCCTCCTTCTCGTCTATCTCCCTCTCTCTGGGTTGAACACAGCAGCCACAACAACGTGCCACGGCAACGCAGCAGCAGAGAGGCTAGTGCAGCCTCAACGTCATCTTATCTGGGGGGTTTTTGGGGGAGGAGCAGCTTTGCCTTGCTGCTTGTTTGTTTTGATTCCTGCAGCATCTCTCTTTGACTGTGGGGATTTGTGCTTATTTCCTACCTGGACGGGCAGATTGAGGATGTGGATACGTACCGCCGCCCATCACAACCCTATGAGTCGTTCCCGTTAAATGCTGCCTGCCGGTAAATGGAACCGATTTCCCGTTAACTCTCAGGGGGCTAGCAGTCGAGGACGAGAGAGACTAATTCAGTGGATGGGGGTGGAAATATGTAGGTGGCAGGCAGGCGATAGAGATATTGCTTGTAGTGATGATGTTGACTGGGCCGGGATATTTGCAAGTCATTTTGTATGTTTGGCCCTAAATGTAATGGTCAGCTTGCTTTTATACCTAATGTGCCAATGGATTATGTGCTTGTCTTGACGTGTGCTTGTGTGTGTTCTGTGTACATGTGAATGAATTCCTGTTACCATGTGTATGCTTGTGTGCACAACACGTGTGTCTGCATTCATGTGTCTGCCATATGTGTTTAATATGCATGTGCTTGACCTTGTGTGTGTGTGTGTGTGGGGGTCTCTCTGTTCTCTATCTGTTTTGGATGATTGCTTTTCTATTATTTCCATGGGTGCTCATTTTTGTTTGCATTTATCCTTTAGGTTTTCACATGACTATGGTCATATGTTCAGCCTGAATAGGTCTCTGTGTGTGCTTGACCAGGTATTGTGTGTGTGTGTGTCTCCATGTATGTGGGCATCTATGCTACTCTGCATACATCTGTTAGTAGCCTACATTGTCCACCTAGATGACAGTACAAATGCATTGAGTGGCATGATCATCCTGTACTCACAGCTCTGTCCCTTGTCCCTCAGCTTGGAGACTGGGTGGCAGAGAAGATGCTCATGGCTCGTGACACGTCCCGCGATGAGACGCAGAAGCTGCACAAGAAGTGGCTGAAGCACCAGGCTTTCATGGCCGAGCTGGCCCAGAACAAGGAGTGGCTGGAGAAGATCGAGAGGGTGAGTACAGTACCGCTGGGGCTCTACACAGAGGCTGGGGGTGGGTATCTACCATGGGCTGATGCTCAGGAATGGGGAAGGGTAGACTGAGCTAGCTGCTCTGTTGGTGGTGGCAGAGTTTTGGGTGTGTGGTTGGGGATGCGGAGGGCAAGTTGGTGTCAACTCATTCTTTACTATGTCATTTGTTTTGTTTGTAGGTTAAAAATACAAAGTTCCTTGTTACAATGTGATCAGACCAGCATATATACTGTATATAATCAACTGACAATAGTATCTGCAATATTTGTGGTTCGTAATGATTTTAGATGTTCTTATATGATTTATTTAGCTATTCCTGATTTCTAAGCCTGTTTGGAGTGCGACACAGAAAGCACGCATAAACTGGACGAGAATTGTCATTTGGTTTACCGTTAGTTGAATACAAGCACAATCACAGGCACTGAGAGCTGATGGTTGAATGTCAGGGAATAGTCTCTAAGAGCTCTGATGAAACCAGAGATTCCCTAATGTGCCTATGAGCTCACCACGAACAGCTTTGCCTGAAATCTCCACTGGTCACATCATCACATCATATCTATGGGCCCTGCCTGCCCTATCAGATTGATACAAACTGTAACATCAGTGGGATAATTGCTTTAGGAAAGTAACACAAATACACCCACTGGCTCGAATGCGGCTCATTATACCCTGTTATATCTAGGTGCACATGAAGTTGAGTGGAAAAGCGAGCGTTTTCACTGAACACTGTCAGTATGTGTACACTGTGCAAATGGATTTGGGAACGCGGAGGCCATTTAGGCCTAAGTACATACAGAAGTGTAATGCAGTGGCGTCACCCGGGCTGAGTCTAAGGGGTACGATCCATTATAGATTAAAATTCAGGTCATCTGCGTAGATAGATACTGGAGTGGTATTGGAAAGTGCTTACTGCAGCTACTGTACAAGGGAACGATTGCTTGGAGGCACGCCCATGGGCCCATAAGCCCATAAGCTCAGGAGAATTATTGGAAGCATGTTATCTGCATATAGCTCATCTTACAGTAAAGTATTTATAGGTACAGTAAGATTAGCCACATGTCTCCCAGTGATGCTGTGTACCCAAACAGAAACACAGTTTTTTTCCCCAGGGCCCCTGGCATAACGTTGGTGGGAAAACAAAATAAACATGTTGCGACAGACACCCTAAACGCACTGTAGCACAGCCGTACTGTGTGTGTGTGTGTCTCATCTGAAGCCGTGCCAACTGGTGACCTGCCCTGTGTGTTTGTGTGAGAGAGTGTGGGGGTTGCCTGATCTGTAAAATCTGAAAATGATTGAAAATGTATTTACAGTACATTCGGAAAGTTTTCAGAGCCCTTGACTTTTTCCACATTTTGTTACATTACAGCCTTATTTTAAAAGGGATTTTTTAAAGTCCTCATCAATCTACACACATGACAAAGTGAAAACAGTTTTGTTTTTATATTTTTGCAAATTTGAGTATTCAGACCTTTTTCTATAGGACTCGAAATTGAGCTCAGGTGCATCCTGTTTCCATTGATCATCCTTGAGATGGTTCTACAACTTGATTGGAGTCCACGTGGTAAATTCAATTGATTGGACATGATTTGAAAGGCACATATGTCTACATAAGGTCCCACAGTTGACAGTGCGTGTCAGAGCAAAATCCAAACCATGAGGTCGAAGGAATTGTGCGTAGAGCTCTGAGACAGGATTTTTTCGAGGTACAGATCTGGGGAAGGGTACCAAATAAATTCCTGCAGCATTGAAGGTCCCCAATAACACAGTGGCCTCCATCATTCTTAAATGGAAGAATTTTGGAACCACCAAGACTCTTCCTAGAGCTGCCGCCCGGCCAAACTGAGCAATGGGGGGAGAAGGACCTTGGTCAGGGAGGTGACCAAGAAACCGATGGTCACTGACAGAGCTCCAGAGTTCCTCTGTGAAGATGGAGGAACTTTCCAGAAGGACAACCATCTCTGCAGCACTCCACCAATCAGGCCTTTATGGTAGAGTGGCCAGATGGAAGCCACTCCTCAGTAAAAGGTACGACAGCCCACTTGGAGTTTGCCAAAAGGCACCTAAAGGACTCTCAGACCATGAGAAACAAGATTCTCTGGTCTAATGAAACCAAGATTGCAATCTTTGGCCTGAATGCCAAGCGTCACGTCTGGAGGAAACCTGGCACCATCTCTACAGTGAAGCATGGTGGTGGCAACATCATGCTGTGGGGATGTTTTTCAACGGCAGGGACTGGGAGACTAGTCAGGGTTGAGGGAAAGATCCTTGATGAAAACCTGCTCCAGAGTGCTCAGGACCTCAAACTGGGGCGAAGGTTCACCTTCCAAAGGGATAACGACTGTAAGCACACAGCCAAGACAACGCAGGAGTGGCTTCAGGGCAATGTCCATGAGTGGCCCAGCCAGAGCCCGGACTTGAACCTGATCGAACATCTCTGGTGAGACCTGAAAATTGCTATGCAGTGACGCTCCCCATCCAACCTGACAGAACTTGAGAGGATCTGCAGAGAAGAATGGGAGAATCTCCCCAAATTCAGGTGTGCCAAGCTTGTAGCATCATACACAAGAAGACTCGAGGCTGTAGTCGCTGCCAAAGGTGCTTCAACAAAGTACTGAGTAAAGGGTCTGAATACTTATGTAAATCTAGCTTGGAATCCAGACATGTTTAGAAACACAGAGGTTCATGAATATATCTTTGCTTGACAAATTCAAACACAGATCTACTCGAGACAGAGTTTTATCTCTGTTCACGATACAGGATAATGACCATGGTTTTGTTCTCAGATTGAGACATGAATATCAGATATGCCTTAGAAAGATCTCAGTATTTTAGAAAGAGTAGCCTTTATTCCGATTGTTTTTTGTTTTTTAAATCTACACCGCATGGCTTATATTAAAACTGTATTCTATACCATAATATTGAATAACAGTGGAGAGGTTTTGCATTTGGCATTCATTATGTTTTTCATGGATGTAAACTTTCTGTTGTACTTGCACAGCAGACATTTTTCTATAAAACCATATCAGAATAGTTTATAATACTGTCTGTTTTCGCTGGTACTCTGTCTCATATATTTTCTCATCTGTGTTCATACACTCTGACCTGCCTATAGACTTCCCTCTGTAACGGCAACACTGAGATCGCTGTAGGCAAACGTAGCCCTCTGTAAAGGGCAAGTTGGTGGTCTTACGTGGGTGCAAGACTCTATTTCATATAGCCAATGTTAAGACTACCCAAAGATCTCCTGAGGGGACAGGCCTAGCAAGCTGTAGCTGTGATAAATCTGTTGGGGTGGCGCTAGTGTTACAACCCAATTGGTTTGAGTTAGGGTAGTCCTGGGAAACATTATTTTCCCCCTCCTGGATTTTCAAGAGCTGTGCTCTTTATCGAACATTTTACCCAAAGCAAATCGGTTATATATGAAAGGGTTTAGGACTGTCTCCAAGGTTTTGAGTAAATAAAGTATCGGACTATATAGCAGCTAGAATCTCTGGTGTTACTGAACCTCCCAGCCTTCTGATGCAGGTGACCCTCTTACCCTGTAACTGTCACAATTCTAAGGTGGTTGACATTTTTATGTGGTGGATTTACTCCCCGACGTCACATGCAGTGAAGTCATCCAGCTATTTGAAGGTGCTACTTGGCCGGATACGGATATGTGGCCGCGCTTGCGCTTGCGTACCTCATGTGTGAAGGTAATTTGTCCAGCTGGAAGTGACGTATTAAAGGGCTAGTGAGAAGAGTACCAGAAAATGTATCACTTCACTGATAAAGAATGAAAATGTATGCCCTCACTACTGTAATTATAGGGATCTGATGCAGGTGAGATGGCTAGCTGGCTTCCCCTTAGTTGCTAGGTCTGTAGATGGCATCTACAGCTAGAGTTCTTCCTTCTAAATGGAATGTCACACCCATAACCACATCCACCTTGATATCCTGAAAATCAATACAACGTAGTTGATGGACATTTTGTTACACGATGTTCAATGTGATAACGACCGGTGTCTTTGGGTGTCTAACTTCATTTTGGAAGTGTAGAATTGAAGACGCTTCAGGCGGGATTGTAATCATTGGATCTAGTGCTTGTCCCTGCAGTGTGTCGAACTTGTTATAAATTGGGCCTACCACTGTTTCTCTCAACGCTATTGTTACCCAAAGCCCAATGGGCTCTTATTTCCTCTTCCCTTTCCCCTCGTTTTTCAGATAATTAATTGGCCTCATATCTACATTAAGTATGTGAATCTCACCCTTCTATTCTCTGGGCCCCTCACCATTATTATTATAATAGGGACCTCCTGGACAAGTTACAAAAGGTGACTCACTCTCTCTTTTGTTTCAGAGTGTATGTGTGTGCATCGTGCGTGTGTGTGTTATGAAAAGCATTCAGCATTATCAGTAGCTACCCTGACACTGCATTAACAGTGATGCCATAACAACAACATCATCACTGCCTTTTATAATTGCGACTCCATCTGTTAGGTCCCTGTCATCCCACGACTAGTATCCTACACGCACACTCACACTCTTTTCTTAACCCCTTTGGGAGTCGAGTTTGACCCCTGTGTTTTTGCAGGCGCTGCAATATATGGGGCGTGTGAGCCGAGAGGGCGAGTGAGCAGAGAGAGAGAACAGTCAGAGCTTCCTAGACTACACCACATGGTAGGGGGGGTAGAGGGAGGCAGACAATTATGTCATACAGTTCCATGTTCAACAGTGTCGGGACATTGCTAATACCTAGCTATCACAGTGTCCTCATAACGGTAGTGGAACATTGCTGTAACACCGATTCTTCACAATATCTTGGCAACATTTTTGCTTTTCTTAATTAATACAAGATACTGTAACTACAATATTATGGAAGGCCAAGTATATCATGTAGGCTTGTAAAGTTGACCCAATGGCATTATTTTAATGGTGAGGAGGCAGTAATGCAGATCAGATTTTCTTGCCAGATTGAGGCTTTTTATTTGCAAGTGAAGATTTAGCCAGCGACTGTACAACATATACACAAATAATTAACTGGACGTTGCAACACAAGGAACATAAATTAAATCAAATTGAGCTCAAATGAAAAACCCGGGTTTCAATCATACCTGAAAACCCAGAAGCATCCCGACTTTACCCTTTCTCTCCCTCTAACAAGGAAATCACAGGGTTAAAATAACACTTCCCATAATGCATTTGAAAGATGAAAACAACCCAATTGACATCACAGTCAATTATCAATCACAAGGCATGAAATACCAAACAACATGTTCAGTTAATAAACGTGTATATATATTTTCCTAGCACACACTTCAATACAGGTGCTATTCCATGCTTTAGAGCATAAACACAATCTGGGATATGAACATGTAAGTCCCCCCGGGATAAGCTACTACTGCATTAACTGTACCATTAAGCATGCACCCATTTGCCCATCAATTCTCAGACCAGGAAATGAACAGAACCCTCTTCAATCAACGAGAAAAACCAAGGTAATCATTTACATTTCTTTAGATTAACCTTAACGTGTCATTTGTCAAACATGCTCACATTGTATTTATACTTTATGATCGAAAAATACATAAAGGGCACTATTTTGAAAACCTAAAGTAATGGTAAATCTTAGCGCTGGTGGCAGCATTATAGGTTTGGGGTGTGTCAGAAATATTTCGGACATTTTCACAACCAGAATTATGGGCGCATTAGCTGGCGGTGTCGCAAAAGGGTTGGGTTTTGATGAATGATAAAGTTCACAGTTTGTCGAAGCTTGGCCTCTCAATGGCTTATTAGAGCGTTGTCACCAACTCCAATTCGAATGTTAGTCCGTTATAGCCTAGTTCAATAGCCTGCCCAATATTTGCTAAATATTTTTAACATGTTTGCAGTCTACATTATTCTAATTGCATTGCTTTAATATGGAAATACATTGTAAAACATATTTGTGCGACTATAGTATGCATTGGTTGAAACTCAATGTTCAAATCTCCCAACCAACATGTGTATGCCAATATGACACCAATGTTGATGAAAATTTGCAAATCAACTTCATTGGAGGTACGCAACACTATCTCCACCTCTCGTCATGATCCGAGAACCACTATACCGGATTTTTGAAAGGGTCGTAAGCATTAGGATTGTCAGACAATGTTTTGCCCAAACCTAGCTCAAATTCTAGACATCGAATTAAAACGAGGCTACATAGTCCATAAGGTGACCATTAGACTTAGATCCATTTGGACTGAATACGTTTTAAGGTGCAACAGTTTTGATTCAATTCACAATTTACTGCTCTCACGTGCACATTTCTGCCCAATATAAACCAACGATGTGCTACCTTTTTGTAGCATTTCTGACAATGCTAACATCTTTTCAGCTGAATCTGAGTTCTAAAACCGGGTGCAACTCGTTTGCTACGCAACAGTAGCAGCTAGCTAGCATAAGGCTAACAGCTGTAGCTAGCTAACTAACGCCAGGTTGGATGAGAAGCAAAAGGAAGGTAGCTAGCAAGATAGGTATATTGTGCTATGAGAGGTTTTTCATATGGCTGAAGTCCAAATCAAATACAATTTTATTAGTCACATATTTTGCAGATGTTATTGCTGGTGTAGTAAAATGTGTAAACTGCTGACCTGGACAGTTGCGTGTAACCAGGGCACAAACAAATAAGCTACTGTGTCATATGCGTTGTAAGGGACAGACCAAGGCGCAGCGGGTATAGTGCTCATCTTCTTGCTTTATTTAGAGAGAACACTCAAACAAAATAAACAAACGACGAAACAGTTCCGTAAGGCGCACACAGGCTATACCGAAAACAACCACCCACAAACCCAAAGGAAAAAAGGGCTGCCTAAGTATGGCATCCAATCAGAGACAACGAAAGACACCTGCCTCTGATTGGAAACCATACTCGGCCACACATAGAAACTGAACATAGAAAATGAAAACTAGAACAAATCCCCTCTAAACAAACCAACCCCAAAACACACAAAAACAACACCCCCTGCCACGCCCTGACCATACTACAATGACAAATGACCCCTTTACTGGTCAGGACGTGACATACTGATTATCCTTAGATGCTATTATAGCCAGTTAGATACACTGAACTTGGGAAAACCGCCACGCTGCTAATTTATAATACATGTGCACACCAGAACAGACGTATGACTGTTAAAAGATCCAGAGCAAATTATATTCCTTACCTTATGCATTAATGTCAATGCAATTTTCTTTTTGTCATTATAATCCACATTTGCAAGTGTCAAGTTCATTTTCACTGTGTACCCGAAAACCTGAAGTCGCCATCCACAACTATAAAGTAGCACGGGTGTGGGTTGCACATGAAGCATCCAGGTAAAATAATAACATCATAATGATCATTGTTTGCTTGCGAGACCTGAGCGCAGTCAAAAAGAAAACGCCATGCTTGCTAACTTAGTTAGCTATGTGATAAAGTTAAATTGTTTTAGACTCTTTTGTTTTTAAACAAGCTAGAGAAATAAACATTCACTCGGTACTGAGTGAAAGAACAGAGACATTGCATTATTGTGAGACCACCTCCTCTAAGAGTATGAATTAGGCTGTTTGAGAAGGTTGGAATCCTAAGTAACCTGCCTACACATCATTGGTAGTACAATAGACCAACATACAGTGCCTTCAGAAAGTATTCACACACCTTTACTTTTTCCACATTTTGTTGAGTTACAGCCTGAATTTAAAGTGGATTAAATTGAGATTTTGTGTCACTGGCACTAGACACAATACCCCGTAATGTCAAAGTGGAATTATGTTTTTAGACACTTTTACACATTCATTAAAAATTAGAAGCTGAAATGTCTTGAGTCAATTAGTATTTAACCCCTAAATACGCCTAAATAAGTTCATGAGTAAAAATGTGCTTATCAAGTCACATAATAAGTTGCATGGACGATTGTGCAATAATAATGTTTAACATGATTTTTAAATGACTACCTCATCTCTTTACCCCACACATACTGTACAATTATCTGTATGGTCCCTCAGTCGAGCAATGCATTTCAAACTCAGATTCAACCACAAAGACCAGGGAGGTTTTCCAATGCCTTGCAAAGAAGATCACCTATTTGTAGATGAGTAAAAAGCAGGCACTGAATATTCCTTTGAGCATGGTGAAGTTATGAATTATTCTTTGAATGGTGTATCAATACACCCAGTCACTACAAAGATACAGGCTTCCTTCCTAACTCAGTTGCCGGAGAGGAAGGAAACTGCTCAGGGATTTCACCATGAGGCCAATGGGGACTTTAAAACAGTTTAACGGATGTGGTAGGAAAAAACTGAGGATAGAACAACAACATTGTAGTTACTCCACAATACTATCCCAAATAACAGAGTAAAAAGAAGGAAGCTTGTACAGAATACAAATATTCCAAACAGGCATTCAAGTAAAACTGCAAAAAATGTGGCAAAGAAATGTACTTTATGTACTGAATACAAACTGTTATGTTTTGGCATGGGTCCCCAGATCCTCAAAGTTCTACAGCTGCACCATCGAGAGCATCCTGACCGGTTGCATCACCGCCTGGTATGGCAACGGCTCGACATCTGACCGTAAGGCGCTACGGAGGGTAGCGTGTATGGCCCAGTACATCACTGTGACCAAGCTTCCTGACATCCAGGACCTACAGTATATACTAGGCAGTGTCAGAGGGAGGCCAAAAACATTGCCAAAGTCTCCAGTCACCCAAGTCATAGACTGTTCTCTCTGCTACCACACGGCAAGCGGTAAAGGAGCGCCAAGTCTAGGACCAAAAGGCTCCTTAACAGCTTCTACCCCCAAGCCATAAGACTGCTGAACAACAATTAATAAAATGGCCACCCGGGCTATTTACATTGACCCCCGCCTCCCCCCAATCGCTGTTCATTATCTATGCATAGTCACTTTACAAATTACCTCGACTAACCTGTACCGCCACACATTGACTCGGTACCGGTACCCCCTGTATATAGCCTCGTTATTGTTATGTAATTTTCTTGTGTTACTTTTTGATTAGATTAGATTTTTTTACTTTAGTTTATTTAGTAAATATTTTCTTAACTCTATTTCTTTAACTAGATGATTGGTTAAGGGCTTGTAAGTAAGCATTTCACGGTAAGGTTGTATTCGGCGCATGTGACAAATACAATTTCATTTGATTTATGTTTGTGGCAAATCCAACACAACACATCACTGAGTACCACTCTTCATATTTTCAAGCATGGTGGTGGCTGCATCATGTTATGGGTATGCTTGGGAGTGTTTTTAGGATAAAAAGAAAATTAATAGAGCTAAGCACAGGTAAAATCCTAGAGGAAAACCTGGTTCAGTCTGCTTTCCAACATATACTGGAAAACAAATTCATCTTTCAATAGGACAATGACTTCAAACACAAGGCCAAATGTGACCGACAGGCTGGATTCGGTCTTATGTAGCAAAAGTTGAAATTGTGTTTTTTACATTGGATGAAAGTAGAAACTCAGAGCGAGAAAATGGTATATAATACACTACAGTTGAGGAATAATGGGAAAGTAATTCTGCTTTGAAATTTGATAAACTTCTAACTTCACTTTTGAGAAAAGGGCCCTTGAATGTTTTGGTACCTACTGGAGAGCTATTCTTTGTCAACACCCATTCAGCATCGTTCACACTCTCTTAAGCTTTAGCTATGTACATAACAACCAAAGATTTCAAGACTAAAGGCTGGTTTATACTACGGGTGTGTTCATAAATTTAATCTGGAATGCCAGAGTGTGCTCTGGGCGTTCGTAAGCTCAGAGTGTTTTCAGATTGTCCATTCATAAATTCAGAGTTTCGCTCTCTGTGCGTTCAGGCGCACACTGACGCTCTGGCCGAGGAGTAGGGTTGATCCAAGTGTTCTGTCCTAACAACAGCAGTCAAGCATCCAAGCTAACTGACTAACGCTGGCTTAGAGAAGATAGCCAGAGCGAATTTACCAGCTACCTCCATCGACAGTTGACGCAGTGACATCATACAAATTCTATTGAAATAGTTACTTGCATAGTGGAATCTTTTGTTTAGACATGTAGCTAGCTAGCTAAACAATGAACCATAATCACAATTCATAATGTTACTACCTGAATCTGCAGGTAGCTAACCAACCAGGTTCAATGTTAGCTAGCTAACATTAGACTGTAACTAGCAATGCAAATGGCTCTGAGATATGAATAATATTACTAAACAGATCATACACATAACGTTAACTAGCTAGCTATCTAACAGTACACTTTAACTTGAAATGAAAATGACTTTCTGACAAAATTAGAAACATTTAATATCCGAAAATGTAACTAGCTAGACTATCTTACCTGTATACATGGATGTAATCCGGAGACAGGTGTTTTATAGAACAGCCTTCTGTGTGTTCTCTTTTCGACTTTGTCTGCATGTTTGCAATAAAACGCCATCATTTTCTCTATCTCCTTAGCTATCGTACTCTAATTCCACTGATTTTAAAATGTGGTCCTCTGGAAAGTGGAGAGCAACACTTATGCAATTCTACTAAGTGATCTCTTTTTAAAAAAGTTGCGTTATTAAGGATTCCCTACACATACTGACCAGCTCATGTTATATAGACAGAAACGTGCTACATGGCAGACCAATCCAAACTCATCTCTCGGGATGTCCTGCACACTCATTATCTCAGTCAATCATGGCTAGCGGGAAGGTTGCCCTCTTTTTCCGTGGCTAAACCAACTAGGCTCATCATTTTAACAATTTTATTCATATTTACAGATGGCATACAAGTTTGTTATTAAGGCACATTAAAGTTCACATGTTCCAGAAGGCATTTCTGTCCAAAAATGCATTTTGATTAAAAAAGGTTTACGTTCAAATGGCACTCCTGTGAAGTAGTGACACGCGACATATGCCTAGTTTCCTGAAACAAGTCACAAATATGCTCTGGAGTTGTTTACCAAGACGACATTGAATGCTCCTGAGTGGCCTAGTTACAGTTTTGACTTAAATTGGCATAGAAATCTATGGCAAGACTTGCCATCTAGAAATGATCAACAACCAACTTGACTGAGCTTGAAAAATTTAAAAAAGAATAATAATAATATTGAACAATCCAGGTGTGCAAAGATTTACCAAAAAAGACACATCTGTAATTGTTGCCAAAGGTGATTCTAATATGTTTTGACTCAGGGGTGTGAATACTAATGTAAATGAGATATTTCTCACATTTTTTTTAAACTCTTTTTCACTTTGTCATTATGGGCTATTGCATTTAGAGGGGTGAGAAAAAAACATATTTAATCCGTTTTGAATTCAGGCTGTAACACAACAAAATGTGGACTAGGTCAAGGGGTATGAATACTTTCTGAAAGCAATGTAACTACTGTTGTAGGTCAAAGTTGTGTGTTGGAAAACCTTGGTAGAGCAGTACACATTGTGAATTGAATTTATTTTTCGGCTTCAGACCAATGCCTACTTCTCACTGAAAATATTTTCTTTCTTTTTTTTTATAGGCTATAGCATTTGCACTGATATAGGGGCTAGGTCTACTGTAAATTGCAGTCTGGCCTGAAAAGATCGAATTCGAATAAAACGAAACAACAACTTTTTTAAAATAGGCTATCTGTAAATACAGTTTCTCCCTGTGGACGTGTAATACACTCAAGCCAACTTAGACTATGGAGGGTTTTACGCACATCCAAACTTTTCACAGGAGCTGGATAAAGATCCATTATAAAGAGAAAGGGGTTACGTCCACTCAACGTTATACTGCTCGCAAATGTCATGTTTTATGAACATCAGGAAACCATTTTACAGATCATATTTGCACTTCTCCAGAAATAGCAGACAAAATTGCATTCGAGCCGTGAACTTTCTCACCATTAACCCATGGACGATGATGATATCGTAAATCACATCTCTCGTTCCATGAGCACAAGGCAATGAATGCACAAAATTGCCAAAGAGTTATATACTGGCCTGGGCGACGCACAACAACAGGTTTGCGCTCTCAACCAATTGTTGGCGAGCGAACCAGAATCTCTAACTTGTTTCTTTACTTCTCCAGGTGATCACCCATCAAAAGGACATCACTATCCACACACAGAATATTCTATTAATAAATGTGCTTCCCATAAACCGTTTCATATACAATGTCTGGCTTCATTATAAGGCATGGCCTTAGATCAAGTGACGAAGGACATAGGACAATCTTCACAAGGCTTGATATTTCCTTCAAAACACTCATTGATATATGTTGACTCCTCTTGATGCCTGCTGGCACATATGGCCATGGTACCCCCAGCATAATCATGTGACTGTGTCTGGTCCTCCCAGGCAGATTTATGCCTCCAGGCCTTCACACATGGAGTAATATTGACACAATAGCGTCCATGGACACAACCAGCCAAACGCAATGGCCACACTTGATGTAATTATCATTCAATAACAGATGTTTGATATTGCATACATGATCACATGGTGATGATTCTGTTTTTCATTGCCATCTGTTATTTTTGTGGTCATTATGGTAATTCTAATTTTCCTGGTCCTTTTGGTTACTAATGAACTTGTTTTAAACATTGTACTGACAAAGTCTACGAGTTGGGTAGAATACCCTTGCTGCCCCACTCATCTGGTGATCTGAAAAGTAACATATGCATGCTGAGATATTTTGGCCCTGTTGAGAGTGTGTCCCTTCACAGTGCAGCTGGGGTGTGCTTCTCCAAATGAGGACATCCTTTGTGTGGGCAGATCATGAGAAGACAGAGATGGATCAGATGGAAGAGGTGCAGCCGTTAAGCACAGCAGAAAAGCAAATGTCCTCCCAACTGGAGTATACAATAGAGATATTGAGCCTTAAGCAGAAGCAGTACTGTGTTTCAGAGGAAGGAGACTGTTTTTAACTGATCACAAAGTGAATTAACTAACTAGCATTTCAATCCTTCCACATGAAATGCACACTTAACTCCAATGAGTGAATTACATTACAGGGGCTTGAAATGCAAACAGATTTTTGGGGAATGTGGCCCTATAGGCTCTTTATGGTGCCTTGGGGAAATGGTGAGTTCAGGCAGGCCAGCCTTGTTTCATGTCCTTGAGCGTAATATCTGTGAGCTTTGCTGTGCTGACTCACTCAGATCCAGCCTCTTTCCCCCACACACAACCCACCTCTGACAGAGAGTGAATTAAAATGGGGGGGAGGGATGTTAGATCATGGGTAAGTTAAATCTCCTCTCCGGTCGTCACTGGCTGATGTGTCTCCATGGAGGCGAATATTAAGTGAGATGATTGCGTAGTTTACAACCCCCGTTGCTCGGAACACTTGCATGCACTCAGCCGCACAGGAGAGAGAGACACAGAGAGAGAGAGAGAGAGAGAGAGAGAGAGAGAGCAAGTGTATGTCTGCCTCTGAGTCTGTGATGGTGTGTCACGGCAGGCAGCAACTCAGTGTGCTCTCCTCTCATTCGCTGCCTCAGTCTCTGGGGTTGCGCTTGTTATGCGATTAAGCTAGGCTTACTGGAAAGAATCGTGACTATGCAGAGAGCTTTTAATTCTGGATCTATTCTGAAAACACCTGAGTGTGTCATGAGTGAAATCAACAAGAAATTAGTCAAACCTGAAACCTCCAAACCGATGAAGACAGACAAAGGAGAGATCCATACCAGATGATTCAATCAGGAAGTGAAATGATGCTAAGAGAAGTGTGTTTTATCTGTGAGCTCAGACCTCTAAAGGTGAAGTGGTTTTCTGGGCTGCCAGGGCAAAGCAAGCCCTCCTAACCCAATTTGATGTGCACTGATAGGCCAGAGTCAGGAGCAGCTGGTCTGGAGCCCAGGCTGTAACCTCGTAAAGGTGTACCACTGAATCACAGCTCATGCTTACAAGCTAACAATGGAAGGCATTTTCTTTGTCATTTTACGTGGTTGCTTAGAACCCATTTTATTTACCTACCAGATTAAAGATCTAGAGAAACCATAGCCACCTCCGTCTCATTCAAATTTACATCAGCAGGTGTAACAAAGTGCTTAAATGTATGTTCCCATATGGTAAACTGCCAACGTGGTAGTCACAAATTGTTTCTGCCTATGATGGAACTATTTACAGAATGATTTCAATGGATAAAATCCTATATTTACGACAGTAGATTGTTTATGACACCAATGTTCCATAAGGGATATAAATATGACTTTATTTTCATGTTATTATAACTTCCACTCATCAATGTCTAATAACTCTAACCTCTTTCCCCCATCTCCTCATGCTCCCTCTCCATTACCCTAACCTTCAACCCCCATCCTACATTCCTACATCTCTCTCAACCTCTTCTTCCTATCCTCCACCTGCCCCCCCCCCCCCCCCCTCTCCATCCTCCAGGAGGGCCAGCAGTTGATCCAGGAGAAGCCCGAGCTGGGCCCGGTGGTGCGGAGTAAGCTGGGGGAGATCCGGGAATGTTGGCAGGACCTGGAGAGCACCACCCAGGCCAAGGCCCGCCAGCTGTTTGAAGCCAACCGGGCTGACCTGCTGGTGCAGAGCTACACCAGCCTGGACCATCGGCTGCACCAGCTGGAGGGACAACTGGGCTACGTGGACCAGGGTCAGGACCTGACTAGCGTCAACAAGCAGCTCAAGAAGCTCCAGGTCTCTTCCTCTTCATTACATGGTCCAACTACTGTTACAGTTTTTGGTTTTGGTGATCAGTTAGGAATAGTTGGGAATATTGTTGGGTATGGTGATGCTATTGTCATACATAATGAAAATGTAGGTTAAAGTTGTTGAATATCGCAGTGTATCTCTATATACAAAAACCTAGGGTTGTTCTGTGTGAATTACTAATCCTTTATCATCCATTTTCTCTGAATGCCGTGCTGCCATAGGCTTTTGTTTAACAAGAGCAATTGGCACTCAATGCATCACCAGTAAGCTTGGCCTGCACTCCAATGGGCTGTCATTGGAGAGTCAGACTATTCCACCCAAAGCATGGCTCTACAATACATACTGGGTTAAAGTAACTGTCCAGTGTTTCCAGATTTCTATGAAATATAACCTATAATTAATTACAATATGAGTTAAATAATTGCGTATGTTAAAAAAGCAGCGTTTCTGTGTTGAAATGGTGTGGGCGTACCCCAACAACCTGAATGGTGGAGGCGTATACCGGTTCCAAAAAATATGAACGCTAGTAACCACTGATTGGCCAGCTCATCCTCCTCAGGAAATAGCAAGCATTTTATAAAAGGTCTGTTTGAGATACAAGTTTGAGGTGGTTTTTTAAATGTATTTTGGGCACAAATACGAGTGTAGGATGAGTCAACAACATTATTTGGGTATGAGTCAACAGAATGTGAACTGTTTAAAAGTGAGATTTTCACTGGACAATTACTTTTAGACAAAATGTAGCCTGTGCTACATTTTAATAAACACTAATGTTGATGCTAGCCAACAACCTATACAGTAGGAGGAGGTTCATGCTTTTTACTGTCCAGGATGCTCTACCCCTGTTCTGTCAGTACTACTGGGTCCACCACACATCTTATCATTTCATCATGCGTCTCTCATTCTCCTCTCCAACAGCATGCTGCCTCTAAGGGCTGCTTACAGTTCCTTTTCAGCCTGCCATTGTGCTTTGTGTACAGTACGCTCCACCACCCAACCTCCATCCAGGGGTACAGTAACCTTTTCACTTCAGTTCATTTCTCTCATGGGTACTCTAATCTCCTTTCCTTTATTTTCCTTTAATTCTTTCCTCCCTTTCCTTTACTTTCCTTTCTTCCTTTCCTGTCTTTAACTACCTGTCCTTTCCTTTTTCTCTCTTAATTTCTTTCTTTATCCCTTTTGTACTCTAATTTTGATATTTTTTTCTTTCCTTCTGCTTCCTTCCAGCCACTACCACTCACTCATCCTGTCCTGCTGTTCACTCTGTGATCTACGGTGTGAGCAGAATCACTGTCTCATCCTGTCCCGCTGTTCACCCTGTGATCTATGGTGTGAGCAGAATCACTGTCTCATCCCGGAAACTCTAACATTTAGCTTCATATGGAAATGTATGAAAATCTCCACTCCACTGTGTGTGTCTGTGTGTCTGTGTGAGACTAAGAAATGGTCCTGTCTATTAATTCAAGGACCATTTCTGTCAAAGTTAGAAATAATGTTCAATTTCCGTGTTTTATTTTATTTGTGATTCAATGCATATGCGTTGGGGTAACATTTGTGTATAAGCCAATAGAAAGGGTGCTTATTCTCGTGCTAGTCTCTGATATGTGTCTCTGAGAACGTCAGGGGATTCATTTAACCAGATAGAGGGTACTGAGGCAGCCATCCCGAAGGCTCTTTTCCTCCCAATTCCTAAGAATTCCCAAAGTCAAATCATCATGTGAATTCGTAAGGGATTGATCGGCCTCATTCTGCCTCCTACTCTAATTCACTTTACCATGGCACTCATGCAACAACTCTTTGCATCTGGCCCACTTTTCGAAGTAGTTCGCCTCAGTGACACTACTCCACCTCCCTGGTGATCTCAACCTGATGTTTGTGTCCCAAAATGAGTGTCACTGCCTTAGTGAGAATCACCACCCCCCTCAGAATTACCTGAAAGCTATATGGCCACTCTGGAGGAGTAATTGCCTTGTAGTCAATTGCAGTAGATTTAACTACTATCATCCAAACACTTCTCATGAATTGTTATGACAGACTGACCAGTAGAGCAACTGATCATGTACACGTAGGAAAGCCATCAGTGGCTGACTCCTGAGTTGGATGTTGTCAGGATATTTTGGTGAGAGGGGATTGATACAGGAACCAATGTATCCTCTCCATACTCACCAGGCCTCTCGCTGTCCCATGGACTTCCTCCCTCTCTTTAGTTCCTAACCTATCCTTTCTCCCTCCTTCCTTCACTCGCCCCTCCTCAAACGCTTCAATTCCATCCCTCTTGGCTTCCATTCCACCTCTTCTCTCACTCCCTCTCACATCCCCCGCTCCCGTCTCTCCAGACGATGGAGTGTCAGATGGAGGAGTGGTATGCGGAGGTGGGGGAGCTGCAGGTGGCGGCGGCGTCCATCCCCCAGCAGGGCCAGGTCATGGACACGGTTGGCGAGCGCCAGGCCGCCGTGGAGACGCGCATCGTCCGCCTCATCGAGCCGCTCAAGGAGCGCCGGCGCATCCTTCTGGCCTCCAAGGAGGTTCACCAAGTGGGCCGGGACCTGGAGGACGAGATAGTGAGTGGCAATCCTGATCCATCTCCGATTATACCCACACACACCACGCACACTTACAGACACTTAGAGACACCCGCACACCTCCCTCAGTCTACTCAGACCACTTCACGCATACATTTGCTTCTGAAAGTGTGACTTACAAGTGTCATCGACAAGGGTTAAAGTGTTGCTTAAGTCGGCGACTAACCCCCTTTTTTTGTTTGTTAAAGATGCTATCTTGAAGAAAGATGTATGTAACTCTAAACTGATGCAATGCCATGCTGGTGATAACCCTAGAACAGTTACCAGAGTTTGCAGGTGCTTCTTTGCTAGTTTAACTTGTGATGTGTTTGCAGCTGTGGGTGCAGGAGCGGCTGCCTTCCGCCACGTCTCAGGAGCACGGCTCCAGCCTACAGGCTGTGCAGCAGCTCATGAAGAAGAACCAGGTGTGTGGCAGCTAGCTGAGGCTAACCACATCTTTACAGTACATGTCTATCTATCTATCTGGACATCGTCTTTCTGTTCCCCCCCCTCCCAGACTCTGCAGAGGGAGCTACAGGGCCATCGGGCGAGGGTGGAGGACGTCCTGGAACGAGCTAATGTCATCGCCTCCATCCGCAGCCCCGAGGCTGACTGTGTGCGGGCGGGCCTGGAGCAGCTCAGCGGGCTGTGGGGTCTGCTGTGGGCCGAGACGGAGAGAAGACAGCTGGTGCTGGATGCCATGTACCAGGCCCAGCAGTACTACTTTGACACGGCCGAGGTGGAGGCCTGGCTCAGTGAACAGGAGCTGCACATGATGAACGAGGAAAAGGGCAAGGTAGGAGGCTAGGAGCCAATTACCAGGCGCTGATGTACTTAATCTGCCCAGTTACCTTTTTAGAGTAAGATGATTGGCTTTTTGGAAGAGGGAAAAGTTGTATCTGCATAGGTGTAATACAATGTCATTGTGTCCCTCCAGACATCAGCAACTGTACATGAATACCAGTGGAGGCTGCTGAGGGGAGGACGGCTCATAATAACGTCCGGAACGGAGCAAATGGAACGGCATCAAACACCTGGAAACCGTGTGTTTGATACCATTCCACCCATTCCGCTCCAGCCATTACCACGAGCCCGTCCTCCCCAATTAAGGTGCCACCAACCTCCTGTGATGAACACTGCACTTGAATTGTTAGCATTTCAAAGTTTGTGAGAATGGACTGTCAGTGTGTTGTGGCCTCCCCTTCAGGATGAGCCCAGCACCCTGCAGCTACTGAAGAAGCACCTGGTACTGGAGCAGACGATAGAGGACTACGCTGAGACGATAGGTCTTCTCTCCCAGCAGTGCAGACAGCTACTGGAGATGGGACATCCAGACAGGTCAGTGTTGGTGCCCCACAAACCTTTCACCACACTACACCACACCAGGACTTTCGTGGGATCGAAAGTTGGTTATAGTAGCTGTAAAGTGAGTGTGCCATGACATACACATTTAAAATACTGCCTTTAAAAGCTCAAAGGAAATCCCCTATACGAGAACTAAGAATCTCATTTTGTGACTTGATTGAAGAGGATCCAGAGCCTCTACACTCTGTCTACTGGGTGCTGAGGAGTAACCCGGTAGTAAATGGCAGACTGCTTGAATGACATAACCCCTGTAGAGAAGGTAATACAGTACAGTAAAGTAGGCCAGTCATGGACTACTGTTGCTCTGTTATGGCAGCAGAGTGAATCATGGTGACAGCAGGGTCAGCACTGGGTCCGTAATACTTCTCTGTCTCAGGTGTCGACGCTAATGGCGCTATCATCTTAGCTGTTAGTCGATGGGTTGTCCATGTCTGGGTTTTCTGGGTTGTCCATGTCGTTCTCATGTTGTTCAGTTTGCTTTGTAAGTCTTATCCTCCTCACATTTACTCCTTCTGGAAACTCAACACTGTAAAACCAGCTCATGGTTTTACATGTCCAAGTTAGTTTCACTTCAGGATCTCAGCTCCCACACATTCCCCCTCAATTTCACCGCGTGTTTACGATGCGTCTCAAACGATGTCTCTGGTGTGTGTGCGTGCGCACGTGTGTCTCAGTGAGCAGATCAGTAAGCGTCAGTGTCAGATGGACCGGCTGTACGTGTCTCTGAAGGACCTGGTGGAGGAGAGGAAGTCTCGTCTGGAGCAGCAGTACTGGCTCTACCAGCTCAACCGCGAGGTGGACGAGCTGGAGCAGTGGATCGCTGAGAGGGAGGTGGTGGCCAGCTCGCCAGAACTGGGACAGGACTTTGAACACGTCACGGTCAGTGGGACCTGAATGGACAAAACATTCAACAATATGATAATCCTGGTAGTCCTCTGTAGCTCATGTTGGTAGAGCATTGGTGCTTACAACGCCAGGATGGGTTTGATTCCTGGGACCACCCATACATAGAAAATGTATTCCTGCATGACTGTAAGTCGCTTTGGATAAAAGCCTCTGCTAAATGGCCTATTTTGTTATAGCATGTGTCTAAAAACGGTTGGCAACGGAGTTAATATGGCTCAAAGAATGGTACACTGTATTATTGCTTAGTAAGGAAGTAGCATGTATTTCAATGGAATTTGTTTTGCTAAGTAGCCCATTACCGTTTTAGCAACAGTGCTTAGCTTGGCCAAACAGACATTGATCATCCCTTCATTCCTCTCCTCCTCCTCCTCCCTTCAGATCCTGCAGGAGAAGTTCACAGAGTTTGCGACGGAGACGGGCAGTCTGGGTCAGGAGCGTGTGACGGCGGTTAACCAGATGGTGGATGAGCTGATCGACTACGGCCACGCGGACGCCGCCACCATCGCCGAGTGGAAGGACGGCGTGAACGAGGCCTGGGCTGACCTCCTGGAGCTCATGGAGACCCGGGCACAGATGCTGGCCGCCTCGCACCAGCTCCATAAGTTCTTCGCCGACTGCCGCGAGGTAGCGGTTCTACCATAAGAAATGCCAAGGGATACAGGTCTGTGTCGTGTTTTGATGTGTCTCTGATTGGCCATTATCGCATTGTGCTGCAGGTTTTGGCCCAAATCGATGATAAGCAGCGGAGGCTGCCCGAGGTGCGGGCGCGCCAGGGTGGCACTGCCAACACCAGCACCCTGCAGAGGCTCATGCAGAGCTTCGAGCACGACATCCAGCTGCTCGTCACTCAGGTGAGGACCCGCCCACTATCACTTTATTTTACGTGCTAAAAAAAGGAAGACTGAACAAAACAAGCAGTCAATGTGGTAACACTTCACGTTACATTTCTCTTCTCATTACTACAGTAACTTTAACAGTGTTTTTAGTTATTCCTATGTCATTTACCACCCGTCTCTGTCTGTCTGTGTCCAGGTGAGGCAGCTCCAGGAGAGTGCGGGTCAACTCCGGACTATCTACGCCGGGCAGAAGGCTGAGGCCATCGCCGGCCGGGAACAGGAAGTGATGCATTGCTGGAAGGAGCTCTTGACTTCCTGCGAGGAGTGCCGAGTGCAGATTACCACGGCAACAGACAAGCTGCGGTTCTTCGGGGTGGTGCGAGACCAGATCATGTGGATGGACAGCATCATCTCTCAGATCGGCACAGGGGACAATCCAAGGTATATCGGTGGACATGACCACAATTGTATATTTATGGTTTAGGCCATACACATTCTATTAAAGTGAGGTGAGCAAGAGAAAAAAAGAAAATACTATAGGCCTAGCAACCTTAGTTAAACACCTAGGAGAGGCTGAAAAACGCATAATGTACTTCAGCTAGAATCCAAAAGGAAGTTTGTATCTCTTTACTGGAGGATTGCATTTTTTTTATGTAAAGGGGGCATTTGTTAAACATTCAATTAAATATCTATATTTACAGTTTGTATGTATGGTGTATCTCATACTGCTCTGTGTCATCCCCCTGTCCATCTATCAGATGTGATTGAGCTGCAAGTTCAGGGGCCTGTTTTGATTTTAGGACATTATCATAATATAATTCAAAACAGAACTCGATTATGTTACGGAAATACCAAATATGGAGAGCTGCACTAAGAGATGCAGAGAGAGCACAGAAAACACAGAGAGGAAAAAATGTCAAGCAATGCACTGTAAGCAAGTTTTAGTATAGTGTTATTTTCAAAATGGCTGCCTGGTGGTGTATATGGGGCTGACCTGGCCCTTGTCTTCCATGGTGTGTAACCCTGTGCTCTTCTCCTTCACTGTCAGCATTCCCTCCAGCGATATAACGGGCTCTGGACTCTCTGGTCCTTTCAGGGATGTGTCCTCAGTGGAGGTACTGATGAACTACCACCAGAGCTTGAAGAGCGAGGTGGAGGCGCGCAGTAAGAGTGTGCTGCAGTGCATCGAGATGGGCAAGACGCTGCTGGCCGCGCGCAACCCTGCTGCTGAGGAGGTAACAGCACTGTTGCCAGGGTTCTGCCAGAGAACATAGAGGATGGTACTGTAGTTCTAGTTTAGATTAAATTCAATGGAAATGCTATGTATTTTTAGATCAAGGAGAAGCTGGATACGGTGGTGGCCAAGCAGTACGAGCTGTCTGAGAAATGGGACAAACACTGGGAGGTCCTGCAGCACAGTGAGTCCCTCTGATTTTACATGAATGTAACTATTCTAGTACCTGGCACCTCGAGTCTCTGATTGATATTATCCCAAGGCATTCCATAATACAGTTTGAACCACAGTAAGCTACAACTGAGCAACACTGTGTGTGAGATTTGATTCCCATTGTTCTCAGACACTGAGTTCCTCTTTCTCCTCTGCCTCAGTGCTGGAGGTGCACCAGTTTGCCCAGGAAGCGGTGGTGGCTGAGGCCTGGCTCACAGCCCAGGAGCCCTTCATCAACAGCAAGGAGTTGGGCGCTAGCGTGGACGAGGTGGAGCAGCTCATCCGCCGCCACGAGGCCTTCCGCAAGGCCGCCGCCACCTGGGAGGAGCGCTTCAGCTCGCTACGACGCCTCACCACGGTCCGTTACTGTCCCTAGCTAACTAACACTACCCTTAGCTGATGCCGTCTTTCTTCTGGTTGCTTACAAGAGGTTGTAGAGCACAGGTTGTTTGACGTGACATGTCAAATGGCTTCATGTTTACGTTATGCTTAATTTTGTTGTAGAGGAGATTCTACAATGAAGTGCTGATGTTTAGTTAACCTCGATTTGGTTCCAGGTGGAGAAGATGAAAGCGGAGCAGAGTAAGCTCCCTCCCACCCCCCTGCTGGGTCGTAAGGTGTTCCTGGACCCCCAGGAGACGTCCCCTGCCCGGAGCCAGGGCTCCCCCCTGATGAGACGGATCCTTTACGAGCAGGCCGAGCCCAGAGCCGAGAGGCCCCCCCAGGAACCCTCGCCCTCTTCCGTGGCCCGCCGCCTGGGCTCCACCGTGGCCAACTACACCCCCATCCTGAACGGCTCCAGTGGCTACCGCAGCAGTCTGGAGGCCCGGGCCATCCCAATGATGGGGGGAGTGGCTGGGGGTGTAGTTGGGGTGGCAGCCAGCCTGGGAACAGCTGCTGTGGAGGCGACATATTTAGGGACCACCGCCGCCATGGAGGTCCGAGGGGTGGCAGCAGGATTTGGGACTGCCGCCTCTGAAGCCAGAGGGTTGGCAGCAGGATTGATCACCCCCGCGGTCGAGACCAAAGGGATAGCTGCAAGCTTGGTGACTGGGGCAGCCACCGCAGTGGAGGTGAAAGCCTCGCAGTACCTCCGGCAGCCTAAGATCAAACACATGGACGACATGGTGACGCCCATGCTGGTGGCCTGTAGGCTGGAGAAGGCGAGAGAGAAGGAGGTGCGAGGGAGGGAGCAGAGAGAGAGGGAGAGAGATATTGTGTTAATGGAGCCAGCGCCGGTGATGCCGGTGATGGCCGAGGTGGTGCTCCAGGAGATGGGGAGGGAGGGGATGGGCAGGGAGAGGCTGAACAGCGAGCCCAGCAGCAGAGATCACCGGGCGGGGAGCAGCCGGTCGGAGCCCCAGCAGAGAGACAGGGACAGAGACAGTAGGGACAGTAGGGACAGTCACAGGGAAGCCAGGCTGGAGCGCCAGCACTCTAGTGAGGCGCTGATGATCCAGGCACGGCGGGATGAGCTGCCCCAGGAGGTGTGGCGGGAACGGGCCGAACGCAAAGAGAGAAAGCTGGAAAGGCAGACGTCCAGCGAGCAGGAGGGCCACGGACACGAGGGCCGGAGGAAAGACCGCCACCGGACGGAGAGACAGGAGTCCAGTGAACACGACACAGCCAAGGAGCAATCAGACAGACGTTCTACGTGAGTACTACATTGCGCCTTGGCGTCATTAAGTGCTGTTTGCAGAAAGGTGTATCACTTTTTGTCTTGGCTGATTACAGGGAGAAAAAGTCAGGCGGCCAGACCTTGTTTGATATAGTGGAGCAGCTAAAAGAGAGAGAGGCAGCAACGGTGAGTCTTCTGTTCACAAGCTATGCCGCCTTTATTACACAGATAGAGTTATCTATACATACATACTCTTAATGAGAGTGTTTAACGGCTATATGTTGTATTTATAGTCTGAGCTCTGCCTTCTCTCTTCTCTCCTCAGGCACGAGGGGAGGTCCCTAAAGTGCCGAACGGCGTGCCAGAGAAGTCTTCCGGACGTCCAGACCGGCCGCGAGCAAGGGATCGCCCCAAGCCCCGCCGGAGACCCCGACCCAAGGACCCATCTGCAGGAGAGGCCACCACCCGGCGGTCGCGCTCGGCGCCAGAGCCAGGGGTGGCTCAGGGCGTGAGCCCCTCGGTCCCCCAGCCGCCCAGCCACACAGCCCACCACGAGGGCTTCCTCTTCCGCAAGCTGGACATCGAGACCATGAGGAAGAGCTCTAACAGGTGGGCATCGGGGGAGTCCGACAAAACAACCAGGCATGATCCTATGAGCATGCTAAGCTAACAAAACAACTGACTTTACCTACGAAATGTTCAATTGGTGCATGTCACTGGCATTAACATATGTTCCAGCATCTGATTGGTGCCATAGGTATCGGTCGACATATATTCCAGCATCCTATTGTTGCTTTAAGCACTGGTCTGACATACTGTATGTTCAGACATTCCTATTGGAGCTTACGACCCGAGTTGACATATGTTCTTGTAACCTATTGAAAATAGAATTCTGGGTTGACATATGTTCTAGCATCCTATTTGAAAATAGCTATTTGCTTTAACATATGCTCTTCTAGCATTTTATTGAAACTTCAGATCTCTGTTTAGCCTCTGATCAGAAGTGTATCAGAATGAGAGTTCAACCAAGAGATAGCCACCAGCCATTCCACTGCTTGCAACATGCATGGTGCCTAACCAACACGGTCCCTGACGGAGAGCGGTCTGGTTGATGGATGTTGTTGCTGGGCCTAAGGTCGAACCTGGTGCTGGTTCTGGCCCATAGCCGGTACGATATGCAGCCATAGCCATGCTACCCGCACAGGTCCCTGCAGAGACCCACACATCACTCCGCTTCCTCCCGAGAGACGTTTCGTTCAGTCGGCCATGCTTGGTGGCCTACCACGGGTCTCTGGCCCCCGGAGACTGAACCGTCCGCCTCTCACTGCTGCACTGCCCCCTGGAGGCCATGGCTGACACGCAACGCAACAGACTCATCCCACAAATGAGACCCACTGCTCACTCACCAATTGGATGAATGTTTCTGATGTACATGTAATGCTATGTACATGCCAAGGTAAAGCCTAGCTTTTTGTTTGTTACACTCAATCATCTTAAGAGGTGAGATGAATGTTCACTAATACCAATACTGTCATTTAACCAAATTCTCTGTTTTTTTCTCTCTCCTGTTGCTCCTTGCTGCTGGCTGTTCTTCCTACCTCTCCACAAAGGTAAGCCACGTGTATGCACCTATGCACGCTACGGTCGGCGGTTCATTGTTTGTTCGGCAGTGTGTTCCCCCTCGGACCACTCCGGCCAGTCATCTTGAACGCCCCCAGGTGAGTGAGGTTAGGTGGCATTAAGCCTGTGGTTGGTTTTTGCTGAACGCGCCCCGTTTCCCCCCCCTACAGCAGATCCTGGGTCAACCTGTACTGTGTGCTGAACAAAGGAGAGATAGGCTTCTATAAAGACGCTAAGAACACCACCACACCTTACAACAACGAGCCCATGCTCAACCTCGGCCACTGCCACTGCGACGTCACCCTTGGATACAAGAAGAAGAAAAACGTCTTTACACTTAAGTTAGTACTCTGCCTTTTAGGCATACTGTCAATCAGGGTCATGTTGTTTGTCTTGTCTACCGTATAGATAGACATTTTGTGTGTTACCCTCAACTTCTCTGCCCTTCTGTTTCAGAACGAAAGACGGAAGTGAATTTCTGTTCCATGCAAAGGATGAGGTAAAAGGCATTCAAAAGTTGACTGCTCTTTCATGGAAATACAGTCATATAATAACAATGTGATTCTGCAATGTTTGTCCGTGTGCCAAATAACTTTCTTTCTGTTTCTCACCCTCTCTCTTTCCCTTTCTTGTTCTTTATCATTCGTCCTGTCCCATGCTCTCTCTCATCTCCCTTTCTCTCTCCGAGTCACAGGATGATCTAAAGGCCTGGACCACCAACATCAACAAGAGCATCGCAGAGCATGAGGAGATTGCCAAATGGGGTCAACCCCAGCCTACTACCTCATCTACGGACGAGGGCACGCGTCGCGACGGCAGCAAGGCCGATAACAAGTCAGAACGGGGAGAAAAGTCTGACCGGGGGGAAAGGCCGCAGAGAGCCGAGCGCTCTGAGAGGTCGGATAAGGGTGAGACCAAATCGGACACCAAGCGTTCAGAAAAGTCCAGCAAGAAGAAATGAGTTTGATGTTGTGCGGTGGGTGGGGAAAAGGGAGACGGGTATAAAAGACTCCCAATCAAGACCCATCCCTTTCCTCTCATCCATCTGCTTCAGTTCTGTTTAGTGTCGAAAAAGAAAATCACCCTGGTGAACTGACATGAGGGATTTGAAGCACGAATATCAGTGTGCCCCTCCTCGTTGCCCTCTCTCTTTATCTCTGTTGCTCTGAGGGTGTCAGACCTGGTCACTAACACTTATTGCCCGGCTCGTTCCACCTCTGCCCTCTGGTGGTGACATTGGTGCACTGCAGAAAGCAGATGATCCTCCTAGTCAGGGCAGCAGTGTGAGAGAGATGGACACTCATGTAACAAGAGGGTTGTCACTGGTAGTATGAAAAAGTAGCTCATAACGATTTACGTTTATTTTTTGTAAGAGACGAGCTGTATCTGTATGTAACTCTTGTCTGTCTATTTATGTATTGTATGTCTAGAACATCCAATTGTATACTCCCAAACAAAAGAGAATGAAATATGCCTAAATGTTTTTCACAACTGGCCTCTTTTTGGAGAGAAATTATTTTCTGTTTCCTTTTTTGTATTTCTGCTCGTTCACTCTGCCATCATTATTTTCTGGACTCTCTTTTCTCACTTTGACTTTCTTCAGTACAAAACTGTAATATCATCAAACTCATCCAAATTGAATTTGTACAATTCAACATTGAGCCAGAGGAGAAAGAGAAGAGGCAGGTAACATCAGCCTTCACAAAGGTTGTTCTGGCTTTTTAATGGATGACCTGGAACCTTTACCCGGAGGCTAGGCTGGCCCCCACGGCCATACTCAGCTATGCCTTCATCTGGGGCCCCCGAGAGGCCCCCAGGGACCCAGCAGCCATAGACACCCAGCACCAGAGGGATAGGACTGGAAGCCATCTTGCAAGACCAAACCTTCCCCTTTCTTCTCAAAGACCATCAGATGGTGGTAATCGCACTCCGCATACCCAGTCAACATTATTTTTGTCCATTCAGAAAATATCACAATGCTTTTTATAGACAGTCAAAGAGAAATTAAGTTGTGTGTGTCTGAGCATGTGTGTGCGGATGTGTGTGTGTGTGTCTGTTCAGCTGCTCACCACTCCCAGGGTTTTCATAGCTCAGGTTTTTTTGTTCACATCTGCGTCCTCAGTTCTCCCTCAGTCTTCCAGGCACTGCCGTTCCACAGGCCAGGCTTCTAACAACCCCAATAACCACAGGAGTTGATGCGAACACAGCGACGATCTAAGTTCAGGGGCCACACAGAAGTGATACGGTGCCGATTGGTCACTCCAAGGCCTCAGGAGTGCAAGTCGATGTCAGATGGATGTAAACAAAAGCTTCTGGATGAATGAATCACATGCATGTCTTGCTTGGGATAAATCTCTTGTTGAGAGGCTTTGCATAGCAGTCCGATCCTA
This sequence comes from Salmo trutta, assembly GCF_901001165.1. NCBI lineage: Eukaryota > Metazoa > Chordata > Actinopteri > Salmoniformes > Salmonidae > Salmo > Salmo trutta. The sequence goes on along the minus strand of NC_042982.1, from coordinate 9,283,142 downwards.
TGTTCCTCTCACAGTATGTAGCTATCAGCAACGATGTTCACTTTGTTCCCCTCCATGCATCATACAACAAAATGATCTGTTTGTCTTAGCACTGCAAAGCCATATTTGGTAACGGGAAGTCTTACATTATGGAAGCTAGTGGACAAATCCTTTGCCTGTTCCTTACATCAGAGATTTGTACAGAAGTGAGGAGTGAAGGCGACGAGATAGTACAGTGCAAATATCATGAAATCTTTCCTGAGTAGCTTTTTCTACCTTGTTTTTTAAACACATTTTATGCATCTATATAGGCGTGAATGCCAAATCAATGCAATCCATAACCCGTGTTGGACACAACAAGGCAAGGATCAACAGAACTTATTTTTGAATGAACATAACTATCACATGGAATGTGAAATAGAGTACAATACATGACATAGGACACACTCAGATAGGGCACTGTGGACATCTATGAGATTCTGTGGTGAATTTTGAGACTCGTATGACACACTACTGAGTGGCATACAGTACAATTAGCATAGTGTAGTGGGAGGATACTAGCAATAAACTGCTAGTCTGCTGAATTCTTGCATTCAGGAGTTTCACTGTGCGGTATTCACTACTCTCTATTGTTTAGAGTAGACTTATCTTGCCTGGGCAGCTCATATGGAGGATGTCTCATTCCAAAAACAATATGCTCAATAAAAACGAGTTGGTTTCAAATCGATGTACGTAATTGTCTTAACACTAATTTGGATGTCTCTGAATGGTAACTTTGTTTGGAAATGTTGCTTACCATTGCAATCTCTGTGTACTTCTGTCACAGATATCCTATTTGTATGCCATAGTCTCACTCTAAACAGATGGTATGCAGTCAAAGTATTATGGTGGCTTAGGGAGGTTGCCAGGAACTTATTGTTGATGCGAAAAGAGAGAATTTATATGCAACGTTTCCTTTGCACTAAAACGCTCCCCCATTGCACAGTGCTATTGCTTGAGGAGCAGTGGTGCTTAAGGGTCCGAGAGGGAAATGTGTTTATTTGATTACAGGAGAATGAGGTTTGAATTATCTTCATGAATGAACATTAAGTACACTAGCCTGAAAAGAATGAGAGTATCATGTTCAACCATGATATGACATTTCACATTGCAGTTTTTCATGCTTGTCTTGCTTGTTACAGTTTACTAACAGCTGGAATTCCAGCTACAGTGCATGAAGTACGAGTTTCGAAAAGCTATCACATCCTAAAACCAAACATGCCTATACAATTCTTCATGCTATCTGGATAAATTACCAGTAGTCATTTTCCAAATGTGGGCCAGCACGCCTGTTGTCATGGCCAAGGGCCCGATCCACGTTATCCTGTACTTTTCTGTTGCACAGAGGGCAATTTGAGCTTATAGACTTTCAAATGACAAACCAGCTGGATGTTGTTAATGACTAGAAAGCACAATTTTATAACCTACAGTTGATACACACAAGCATTTACATGTCATAGGGAGACTTGTGAGAGGAATCCCATTATTGATACAATGCTTCTGTATTAGCTGTGCAGTCATGTTTCAGTTATGTCAGAACATTGCGTAACTGGGCATCTGTAATGTGTGATGTGCGTTAAGTCCCGGAGTGCTTCCTTCATGAAAGCATTCACACCGCAACCGTTACAAATCAATCGTCTAACACCATTACAAACTCAAATCCGTATTTTCTAGAATACGGTTTTTTTTCATTTAAGGGAATAATTATTACGTTGCTCTTTTTATCCAGGATGTTCCATTGTTATTTGTTGACAAAGTCAATGCTCAACACCTACTGTTCATTTCCTGACCTTTGACCCTAGAGCACCACTGTTTTTAGGGAACTACTGAATGGATGTTTTGCAAAGTTCAACAGCTTGATGACCTGTACAATATGTAATTGCTTAAAGTATTTTCTGTAAAGAAAGAATTACATGTTTAGTTTTTTGCTGTGAAAGGGAGAAAATGTTTTTTTGGGGGGGGTTTCAACAAATTGAAATATCCATGGGGCAAATGGTTCATTTGTACAACATCAATGGAAAACATCACAATATCAGGACACAGAAGTTGCATGAATTACATAGTCGCTATTATGATACTGCTCTGCATGTTTTGAAGTCTCATCCCGTCGCTATACAATCACTGTACAATAATGGGGTGACACACTTACGTACATGGAAAAGGTGAATGAATGAATAATAATGTATAAAACAGATCCAACTTAAAACCATTGACTGTGTACAGTTGTTTCTTTGAATTGATAAATACAAATTGTGATATTGAAAAAAACAGTGTGTTGTTAATTTTGTTTGCATGTGCAGTTCAATGCCAACGTCTTGTTAATTGGTTCTACAAATATATGCAGGCCAAAGGGCCATGTTGAACCAATACTAATTCTAGTTACGTTCACTCTTCTTTGCATAATTAGAATAAGGTGTAAAGTATTTACTGTATTTGATAATTGTTTTAGTATTAACACTGCTCATGCATAAAAACATACATTTATGTATCACTGCTACTACAGCTAGGGACAAAATAGCAGCAAGTCCACATAATATTATTGAAGCTAACAACTACAGACCTTCAAACATCTTATCTGTTCATGCAGTTTTACATGTATTGAATGAATAATGCTTTGATTCATTGTGATAATGGTTTACATGCATGCTGAACAATGTGCCTAGCAGCTTGGAGCCCAGTTGTGAGGGGAACTTTCTGTTTCTACTTTCTGTCTGTTAAGTCACTGTCACCTCCACCCTGAGTAGATACACTATATATACAAAAATATGTGAACACCCCTCCAAATTTGTGGATTTGGCTATTTCAGCCCCACCCGTTCCTGACAGGTGTATACAATTAAGCACACAGAAATCTTAGCGCTACAGCATACAATGACATTCTAGGCGATTCTGTGCTTCTAGCTTTGTGGCAACAGTTTGGGGAAGGCCCTTTGCTGTTTCAGCATAACAATGCCCCCATGCACAAAGCATACAGAAATGGTTTGTCGAGATCAGTGTGGAAGAAATTGACTGGCCTGCACAGAGCCCTGACCTCAACGAACACCTTTGGGATCAACTGGAACACAGACTGCGAGCCAGGTCTAATTGCCCAGATCAGTACCCTACATCCACTAGTGCTTTTGTGGCTGAATGGGTGCAAGTCCCCACAGAAATGTTCTGACATTTAGTGGAAGGCTGTTATAGCAGCAAAGGGGGGGACCAACTCCATATTATTGCCCATGATTTTGGAACGAGATTTACATTTAAGTCATTTAGCAGACGCTCTTATCCAGAGCAACTTACAGTAGTGAATACATACATTTTATACATATCATACATTTCATTTCATGCATTTTTTGGTACTGGCCCCCTCATGGGAATCAAACCCACAACCCTGGAGTTGCACACACCATGCTGGCATTGCAAACACCATGCGCTACCAACTGAGCCACAGGGAAGACTGTGGCTTAGTTGATGTTCGACAAGCAGGTGTCCACATACTTTTGGTCATGTAGTGTATATACTGACCAGATCATATGCATTATGTCAAACATTGATTGTAGCCTACTGGGTGGCAGGTAGCCTAGTGGGTGGCAGGTAGCCTAGTGGGTGGCAGGTAGCCTAGTGGGTGGCAGGTAGCCTAGTGGGTGGCAGGTAGCCTAGTGGGTGGCAGGTAGCCTAGTGGGTGGCAGGTAGCCTAGTCGGTGGCAGGTAGCCTAGTCGGTGGCAGGTAGCCTAGTCGGTGGCAGGTAGCCTAGTCGGTGGCAGGTAGCCTAGTCGGTGGCAGGTAGCCTAGTCGGTGGCAGGTAGCCTAGTGGTTTGAGCTTTGGGTCAGCAACCAAAAGGTTACTAGATCAAATCCCTGAGCTGACAAGGTACAAATCTGTTGTTCTGCCCCTGAACAAGGCAGTTAACCCACTGTTCCTAGGCCATCATTGTAAATAAGAATTTGTTCTTAACTGACTTGCCTAGTTAAGTAAAAAATAAATACAATAAAAACAGTGATTGGGTAAACTGCGCCTGTACTTTGCACTCCAGAACACCTGGTGGCGCCGTGGCGATGACAATTTGGTTGTAGACTGTCAGACACCACAGAAAGAGGTTCCGCTTTCAGGAAGTTGCAGCAGAAACAATTATGTGGCTAACGTTGTCGTTGTCTAAATACGTATTGTGATGGATTAACTCAATTATTTACTTTGTGGGCAATGCATGAACATTCACACATTTTAAAATATGGCTAATATGGCAAGGACCGGAGACATTATCCATTTAAACGTTGGAGGAAAAAGGTGAGGACTGGAATTACTTTGAATAGCTAGCTAAGTTACCGGCAGCAAGCTATTGTTGGTGGGTGGATGCTAACTACCGTTAGCTATCTAAAAGTTGCTGACTGGCTGGCTAGCTAACTAGATAGCGAGCTAGTAACATTGTCCTAAGTTAGCAAACTAACTACTGATAGTTAAATATTTTTCAGCTTAACGATCTCTCTGACAGTAACGTTAGCTACTGACTTCACAGTGCAGCTGGAACGTGCAACGCTAGCTAGCTAAGGTAATGTTCGCTTGCTAACGTCTTAATATTTTTGAACATTATCAAACTATGCTCATTTGAGTGATCATGTTGTTTCAGGTTCAGCACCTCCAAACAGACATTGACATGGGTCCCAGACTCCTTTTTCTCAAGGTATGTAGCTATCTATTTATTTTGAGACATAGACCCATGCCTTTATTAAAGTCACAAGTGTCTTCATAATGACTCACTACAACTCATTCATTACCCGGACATAGTGATGACATATGGTCATTTGCTGTAGACCTTACTTAGTGATGCTAACGAGTGAGTTGTGTTGTCTCTGCCAGTCTTCTAAGTGGGAGGATCTCAACCTTGAAGGATGAAACTGGAGCGGTAAGTTGTCTAAAATAGATGGGGAAAAACCAAGGTTGTGTGTATATATAAACCTATTTGAATTTGGCAACCACTTAGGCCTACATATAACACATTTGTAATGTACTGCTGACCTTTATCTCCCACAGATCTTCATAGATCGGGACCCATCTCTCTTTACTCCCATACTGAACTTCCTGCGCACCAAAGAGTTGTTTCCCAGGTGCTGATTCCTTTGGTTACATTTGTTTACATTTAATAAGTAAAATATATATTCAGCCTTGATGGTAAGTTGTTTTCCAAATTAGATTTCTTAACCTTTCATTTTAGGTCCATAAATGTGCACCTGCTCATGCATGAAGCGGAGTTCTATGGAATCACTCCGTTGGGTGAGAAAGTGGCCAGTAGCTAGTCGAATACAGCTGTGAATGAGAGGCTGTCTTTCTTTGTGTGTGTTAGTGTCTCCACCTTGGTTACTTTTTTTTCTCTTCCTCAGTGCGTAAGCTGCAGCTTTGTGACGAGCTGGACCGATCCTCCTGTGGAAACGTGCTCTTCAATGGCTATCTCCCACCTCCAGGTAGGCAGATCTACTCTAGATTTGACTTCACTTCAAGGGCAGGCAAGGTGTGTGTTAAGTTTGATTTCCTGATCATCTCTTCTTCTGGACCAGTGTACCCGGCGAAGCGGCGGAACCGTCATAGTGTGGCGGGGCCTCAGTATATGGGTGGGCGTGCCCTGACCATGGAGAGAGCTCCAGTGAGACGCAGCAACACTATGCCACCCAACCTAGGCAACGCGGGCATACTGGGTAAAGCAACGATGGAGGAGAGGATAAGTGGTGGTAAGGCCTCGGAATCACATACACATTTAACATGCCCATTTAACATACATATTTTACAAGCATTTCGCTACACGCCGCAATAACATCTGTTAAATATGTGTGTGACTCGTAAAATTTGATGTTGAAAATGTGCAGCAAAATGCTTATGTGGTAGTTCCCTCAACAGTGCAGTACAACCAATATCAATAATAACAATGAAAGTCAAGTAAAAAATAACAAGCAATTGAAGAGGTAGAATGCATGTGACAAATGGAATCTATCGCTTAATGTTTCTTACCGTTAAAACGATAAGAAAAAGTCATAAAATTCCACGTCAATTCACAATGCAGAATAATGGTCCTATTACGTATTTATGACCGCAAGAGCTGGGCAATGTAGTTTTATCTACCGCAGTCATATATCCTTGAATGCGCCTCGGCTACGGCATGTTTGCAGTGATGCCAATTTAGCAATTTTGTTGCTAGATTTAGCAATTTTTCAGACTACCCTGGCAACTTGTTTTTCAATCAGCACCTAGCAACAAATTTAGCTACTTTTAAAAATATATTTGGAACTTTTAGCAACTTTTGAAAAGTGACTCAAACGCTTAAAATGCACGCATTTTCCCTCTAAATGACACAAAAACTATTTTCTCTGTCACACACTCAGTCACAACACACGTGCCTGGCTGCAAAAGGGCATTGTGAGTGACGTCGGCAGCAGGCGCTCAGCTCGTGCACGGGCGGCAGCAGGCCAGCAGCAATTTCAGTAAATTGCAAGTCATTGTTGGCTTACTGCAGCAGCAGTAGTATGCGTTCGACGAGACAAACCCAATGAATATAGTTGGTCACAAATGTTTGATCTTGAACAGAACTTACAACATCAATCAACATGTCTCAATCAAAATTGTACAGCCAGAAGTACAGAAAAGAGTGGGAGTCTGTACCTGAATTTAAAGGGTGGCTGAAGCCAGTAATTGGGGATGATTGTCGGGCATACTGTGCATACTGCAAATCAGATATGCTTGCAAAAATGTATGACATCAAAAAACATTGTGCTACGGCAAAGCATATAAAAAAAAAAAACGTACAACCTCACAACGCAGTCTACATTACCACAGTTGGTTAAGAAAGTGGGTAACTGCAAAAGCGCAGAAGCTACTATGGCAATGGTTATTGCGGAGCATTGTTCGCTGCTAGCATGCAACCATTTAGGTATGGCTTGCAAAGCTGCCTTTTCAGATTCTGTGGCAGCAACAAACTTCCAAATGCACCGCACCAAGTACACAGAAATGATTAGGGGAGTACTGGCTACTTATTTTCTCAAAAGGGTAACATCAGATGTGGGGGATGAGAAGTTCAGTCTCCTTTTGAATGAGTCCACTGATGTCAGTGTCTCGAAATACCTGGGTGTGGTGATTCGGTATTTCAGTGCTAAAAAAAGAATTGTTGTGTCCACATTTCTTGGGCTGGTTGAATTGGAGGGGGGCGATGCCAGATCAATAGCAAAGGCGGTAGTTGAGTTTCTTGAAGTGTAACCTTAAAGAGAATCTTCAGGGTATTGGCACTGATAATGCGTCTGTGATGACTGGGGTGCACAAGATTTTAAAGGAAAAATGTGCATTGCCCAATTTGGTACTCATCTGCTGTGTGTGCCATTCTTTACAATTGGCTGACAGTGCAGCATCCAAAGAAACCATTCCTAGGAGTGTTGAGTACTTAATCAGGGAAACCTACAACTGGTTTTCCATTCCCCCAAAACGGCGCAAGGCGTACAAAGCAGTGTATGCCACCATTAATTGTGGCCAGAAACCCCTGCAGATCACCAAAGTGTGTGCCACACGTTGGCTATCGATTGAGCCTGCGGTAACTCGTATATATCGAGCCAGTGGGAAGAACTGAAACTCCACTTTGAGTTGACCAAGGCCAGTGAGCATTGCTACTTGGCGGATGTGCTCCACGCCATGTACATGGACAAGACCAACTATGTCTACCTGACATTCTTGAAATCAATCCTGTCCGACGTACAAGTTGCAGTGAAGTCATTTGAGGGAGAGCAAACAGATCCTGTCAAGCTTTTGGACAATCTGGTACTCCTCTTAACATCAATTTGCAGCAGAGTAGTCAACTCTATGGCAAAAATTGATGTCCTGAAGGATGCCATTGATGGACATCAGTCCATCACCATACCTTGGGTACCTTTTTCAAGAGCACGGTGTACCAACTCAGTCTTGCGCCAGAGGACAAGAAGGTCATTCGGATACGGTGCATCAACTACATTGTTGCTTTAAGCAAGGAGCTGCAAGCAAGGCTCCCAGACAACCTTGAAGCCTTGCGAAACATGGCCTTGTTCAGTGTTAAGGAAACGCTAAAGCATAATAAAGGCACCACTGAAATTATTAAAGTAGCTGAGCTACTGGAATACCAGCCCCAAACAATTGATACAATTGTTTCCCAATGGAGAAACATCCATCTGTTTAGGTGGGACTCAACTGAAAATACAGTCGAGTTTGAGTGAAGTGAATAACTACACGGACTCTTCCGGGTCAAATCCATTTGAAGAACTGTGCAAAGCTGCATTCGCTGCCCTCTCCTTGCCACACTGAAATGCGGAGGTTGAACGGCTGTTCAGCCAAATGAGTGTGGTCAAGTCAAAGTTAAGAAATAGAATGTCACTGCACTCTCAACTCCATACTCCTGGTGCGGTATGGACTGAAGCTGGCTGGTGATACCTGTTACCGGGCATAAACTACCAAGTGAAGTTCTGCAGCAGTTTGGCACCACAGCAGCATACAGCTTTAAGGCCACTCCATCCTCTACTGCTGGTTCCAGCACCGTGATAATGCAGTTGGACTGTGAAGAGGATTTCCTTGCCAATCTATGATTCATCATATTTACAGTACGTGTGCAAGGAGTGGACTTTCTGGAACTGGCGGAGACACACAGCTGATGGTGGCAGTGTGTACTGCAGTGTGTGCGAGAACAGTGGCAATATCTGGAGGAAACCATTGAGCAGCTAGCCAGCCAAGCAGCACAACAACCTGGAGAGAGATGCCTAGCGCACACATCATTATTTGAGTTAAGTTGCTTGTTCAATAAGATAGCATATATACCTTGTTATTTGCTTGTACCTATAATTGTTGATCAGTTAGGTAGCGTGTTAACTACCAATACACTGCTTAAAACTATAATTGTTCAGAATGTGTAGGTTTACTAGTTGAGAAGAAAATAAATAAAATGTAATTGTTCAATAATGTGTAATTGTTTAATAATTCAATGTGTTGTGTTTAAAATATCTAATATCATATAAAATATGTTTTACAAATAAAAATATGATAATAATAAACAAATCTAAACTAACAAATGTCAAATCATATTTTTCGCCGAGATGGCTAGTCAATTTGAGTAACGTTATTGTGTATTCTACGTAATAATGCAGTTTTACGTTATTACGTAATGACGTTAGCAACTTTTAGCAACAAATCGACCAGCCTCTAGCAACTTCCCCTGAAAATTAGTTGGCAACACTGAGCAGCAGGCCAACAGCAATTTCAGCAAATAGCAAATCATTGTTGGCTGACTGCAGCAGCACGGGTTCGACAAGCCAAACCCAATGAATATAGTTGGTCACGAATGTTTGATCTTGAACAGAACTTACAACATCAATCAACATGTCTCAATCACAATTGTACAGAAAAGAGTGGGAGTCTGTACCTGAACAAATGTCAAATCATAATTTTTGCCGAGATGGCCAGTCAATTTGAGTAACGTTATTGTGTATTCTACGTAATGACGCTATTTTACGTTATCACGCAATGTCATCACAACGTCATTTAGCAACTTTTAGCAACAAATCAACCTGCCTCTAGCAATTTACCCTGAAGATTAGTTGGCAACACTGCATGTTTGTTTGTCTGGGTACGCTACGACTTTTTAAATGCCGACACGAAACGTTCTCTGGAGATAGTTTTCGAAGCACCGCTGAACGGGTATTTTACTTGTCTGTAAAGGAATGACGCAAATGAAGCGGGACTAAAGTCCATCACTCGACAGCTGTCAATCAAATAATCTCGAGCTGCCTGCGCGCACACCACTCTCAAAAAATAACTTTAAAATTGGTTAAATACCATGACTTACCAAGCCATTTAGTAAAAAGAAAACCCATCTTCCTCTAGTAATCTACTCCTAAAATTCAGTATTTTTGGAACGGAGGAGTTAATTATTAGGCTACATTAATTCAGGCTATCGTTCATTTAGACCATATGCAGGCCATATAAAGTTTAAACCTATGCAGCTGGTAAATGTTTGAGTAGCCAATGGCTTACTAAATGAATACAAGCAATTTTTGCAGCCTGTAGCCTATTCAATTCTGGGAATTGTTTAAGTTTCAATTAAACAACTTGGTTATCTAAACCATATTGAATGTCAGGGTATTTTGTTATGTTGGCTATAGGCTTTCATTTGGGAATTAGAAGGCTCTTTTTCAAAGCAATTTGAGTTGTCAGTGTTGCTTTGAAAATAAGAAGATAGACTATCATTCTTAATTCATGGCATGGTTTCCTTTTATCCAAATGTTGAATAGAGATGCAGACAAACTCATTCATGCAGGGAAGGAGAATGGCCTAATAGCCGATTACTCTGGAGTTATAAAAACAATCAAATAAATTGATGTCATTTCAATGATCAGTTCTCTTAATCGGAGATAAATCTGTCCTGATGTCAGATATTGGGTGGGGCTGGCGTGGAGCGAGTGTGGCTCCAAAAAACTGACTGGTGCAGGACTGTGTTGTTTGTAAGTTTATGTGTAAGGGGCTGGATGTGTGGGGAGTCAGTGCAAACAGTCTCTAAGGTGCAGGTCTGTGCAGGGAGACAGCTAGGTGTTTAGAGTGAACCGTCCGTGGTCCTTGATGATCTTTCAGGCCAGTGTTTTTAACGTTGTATTTAGCGTCAGTATTGTCTTGTCTGGTTGCGCGGTATTGAAAGTAAAAGCTCTAACCTGGAGCCATTCTTTGTTAAGGGAATATTATCAAAAGGAGGGTTCACATTCCCCCACACCTGTCACTTTTTACCTTCCGACACAGCTCAGCTTGCAGACCCAGGCATGGTCCGCATCATCTGTGGCCACCACAACTGGATCGCTGTGGCTTATGCCCAGTTTGTTGTTTGCTACCGGTAAGAACACAAGACTTCCATGTACGATATCACAGTGTTATATGAATCAGTATTTTTGGTAAGGACCGTGGAGGGTGTTAACTGTGCTGTCCTCGTCCATCAGAGTGAAGGAGTCTACGGGCTGGCAGCAGGTGTTCACCAGTCCCCGTCTGGACTGGGTGATTGACAGGGTGGCGCTCAACGCCAAGGTGATGGGCGGCTCTCTGGGAGACAACGACAAGATGGTGGCCGTGGCCTCGGGCACAGAGATCATCCTCTGGACTATCTGTCCCGACGGCAATGGCAACGAGATAGGTCAGTCTGCAAACGAATGTACTCACAACTCTAAAAGTAAAGCGGAGGTGTTAAAACAAATATTATAGCTATGATATAGTTTTTAATCACTCAAGATGTTTGTTGACTTTTAGTATTTTAAGAGACCACTTTTCTAGGTTGTTCTGGGTGCTTATGTAAGGGCCGTGCTAATAGGTCTTCGTTGTACCTGCTTCCCTCCAGGTGTGTTCAGTCTGAATGTCCCCGTAGAGGCTCTCTTCTTTGTGGCGAACCAGCTGATTGCCACCAGCCACACAGGGAAAGTGGGAGTATGGAATGCTGTGACCAAACATTGGCAGGTAAAGTTGTGTCCAAACATTCTGTAAGAATGTCACGTTAACAGAACACATCACATTATGTGTAGTAATAATATATGTGGTCCTGTATGGTCCTTGCAATGCCAGGATTGTGGGTTCGATTCCCGGGGCCACCCATATCTAAAATGTTGCGTTGGCTAAATGGGATATATTGTATGTGTATTGTACATCAGTTGTTCATGTTTTCCTTTTGTCTTTCCGTTCTCAGAATCAAGATGTGGTTCCCATTAATAGCTATGATACTGCCGGTTCCTTCCTAATTCTAGGCTGTAACAATGGGTCCATATATTATATAGGTAAGGGAAGTCATCTTTTCTACCTATGACGCAATAATGTAAAACTATTCAAATAGTTTTTCCGTATAGAAGAATGCAGTCACAAGGTGTGTTTGTAGTATATGAATACACTTGCAAAGTATAGACCTCTCATTGACGTGATCTTGTCAACAGATGTTCAGAAGTTTCCATTGAGGATGAAGGACAATGACCTCCTAGTGACAGAGTTGTACCGCGACCCCACGGAGGACGCCATCACTGCCCTCAGTGTCTACCTCACGCCCAAAACAAGTATGTCTGCCTGTTTCGATTTTGAACTTCACTGAAATGAATAGCTTTTTCTGCTTTTTTTAAAAAGGATTAACAAGTATCAATTAGTCAATCGTGGTTATTGGAAATTCAATCTTAATAGATGCATGGTGCTAAACAATCTTTTTGTATAGGCAGCTGGCAGATTTTGAATGATTCCTGGTGGCATTTTGCTAACTCTTTGCCTGACCTTTAAACTAATCTTGACCTTTAACCTAACCTCGTTTCCCTAACATGAACCCTAACTTAAATACATTTCGATCCTAATGCTTCACCTTAACCTTTTGGGTCTGCCGGCTGACTATCCACTTCCATTTCTTGATATGCGCGGTACATAACACAGCATGCGTTGAGGCTAAAATGGTGTATGGGATAAAAGTCCCCAATGTGTCGTCAGGCGACAGTGGCAACTGGATCGAGATCGCCTACGGGACCAGCTCAGGCACGGTGCGGGTCATAGTGCAGCACCCAGAGACCGTGGGTTCTGGGCCCCAGCTCTTCCAGACCTTCTCAGTCCACCGCAGCCCCGTCACCAAGATCATGCTCTCTGAGAAACACCTCATATCAGGTGAGGATGGTTGGCCGGGAGCCTCCACGTTCTAGGGATGATCATTCATTTTTCGGTATATTCTACCGTTACCGCTTATGATGCACATTCATTAATTTAGCCACATTTCTCATTAGGATTGATCGATTGATTTTTGGATATCGGCTGACACAGCAATTTTTTAAATCGATTTTATTTCACCTTTATTTAACCAGGTAAGCTAGTTGAGAACAAGTTCTCATTTACAACTGCGACCTGGCCAAGATAAAGCAAAGCAGTGCGACAGAAACAACAACACAAAGTTACACATGGAATAAACAAGCGTACAGTCACAATAACACAATAGAAAAAAAAGAAAGTCTATATACAGTGTGTGCAAATGGCATGAGGTAAGGCAATAAATAGGCCATAGTAGCAAAGTAATTACAATTTAGCAGATTAACACTGGAGTGATAGATGAGCAGATGATGATGAGCATATGATGGTGTGTAAGTAGTGATACTGGTGTGCAAAAGAGCAGCAAAGTAAATAAACAATATGGGGATGAGGTAGGTAGATTGGGTGGGCTATTTACAGATGGACTATGTACAGCTGCTGCGATCAGTTAGCTGCTCAGATAGCTGATGTTTAAAGTTAGTGAGGGAAATGTAAGTCTCCAGCTTCAGCAATTTTTGCAATTCGTTCCAGTCACTGGCAGCAGAGAACTGGAAGGAAGGCGGCCAAAGGAGGTGTTGGCTTTGGGGATGACCAGTGAGATATACCTGCTGGAGTGCGTGCTACGGGTGGGTGTTGTTATCGTGACCAGTGAGCTGAGATAAGGCAGAACTTTACCTAGCATAGACTTATAGATGACCTGGAGCCAGTGGGGCTGGCGACGAATATGTACCGAGGGCCAGCCTACTAGAGCATACAGGTCGCAGTGGTGGGTGGTATAAGGCGCTTTGGTAACATAATGGATGGCACTGTGATAGACTACATCCAATTTGCTGAGTAGAGTATTGGAAGCTATTTTGTAGATGACTTCGCTGAAGTCGAGGATCGGTCGGATAGTCAGTTTTACTAGGGTAAGTTTGGCGGCGTGATTGAAGGAGGCTTTGTTGCGAAATAGAAAGCCGATTCTAGTTTTGATTTTGGATTGGAGTTGTTTGATATGAGTCTGGAAGGAGAGTTTACAGTCTAGCCAGACACCTAGGTATTTGTAGTTGTCCACGTATTCTAGGTCAGAACCGTCCAGAGTAGTGATGCTAGTCGTGCGGGCAGCGAACGGTTGAAATGCATGCATTTGGTTTTACTAGCGTTTAAGAGCAGTTGGAGGCCACGGAAGGAGTGTTGTATGGCATTGAAGCTCGTTTGGAGGTTAGTTAACACAGTGTCCAAAGAAGGGCCAGATGTATACAGAATGGTGTCGTCTGCGTGGAGGTGGATCAGGGAATCACCCGCAGCAAGAGCGACATCGTTGATATATATACAGAGAATAGAGTCGGAATTGAACCCTGTGGTACCCCCAATTACGTTAAACATTGACGTTGCTGACAAAGCAGCAAGCGTTGGTCATCCAAGTTTGGTGCATAAGATGGGCCCGTCATGCAGATATTTTTTGGGCTAACCCTGTTGTCATGTTGTCAGTGTGTGCAGACAACAACCACGTGCGGACCTGGACGGTGACTCGCTTCAGGGGCATGATCTCCACCCAGCCAGGCTCCACCCCCCTCACCTCCTTCAAGATCCTCTCCCTGGAGGACATCGACGGCCACGGAGGCTGTGCTGCCGGCACTGAGATAGGTGAGCAGACCGATGTCAAGGGTCAAAAGTGGACACTGGTTTTAAATGTTAATTAGAAGTGAACATTTTAGAGATGCAATGGGAAAGGACTGTAATGGTCCGTACTGAGCGTTGCTCCTCTCTAACAGGTCCGTATGGCGAGAGAGACGACCAGCAGGTATTTATCCAGAGGGTCGTCCCTGACACAGACAAACTCTACGTGCGCCTCTCGTCCAATGGGAAGAGGGTGTGTGAGGTGCGCTCTGTGGACGGCACCTCCATCACCTCCTTCATGGTGCACGAGTGCGAGGGGTCCAGCCGCATCGGCTCACGTCCCCGCCGCTACCTCTTCAGTGGCCACGCCAACGGTAGCATCCAGATGTGGGACCTGACCACCGCCATGGAGATCGCAGGGAAAGTGGACATCAGGGGTAAGACAACCCGTGTGGCTTTTTGTGTTAACTTTTGTTTTTTGTTAAGTGATGTGTCATAGACATTGGGTTCTCTGTCTGGTTATCCCTCAGCGCTGGGCGGCCCTACAGAGGAGGAGCTCCTGGAGCTGTTAGACCAGTGTGACCTGGCTCTGACCCGTACGCCCGACATGAGTCCTGCTGCCTCCTTCACCCACTCCTCCTCCACCCCCCGAGCCTCCACCTCCAGGTACACCAGCCACCATTGGCACCTGCTACATGTCCCCATACAGCTTCATATGTTAACCCACTGATGATCTCCTTTTTTGCAAGATTACATCATATTCAGGGCATAAAATGAACACCCGCCACCCACCAAATGCGGGTAGATTTAAGTATTGGCGGATAACAACGTCTACTTCATCAGCCATGTTGAGGGGTGGGAAATTGGCATGGCTCTACAATGTGAGAATTATATTTGCATTTGTGAATAAAAATAGTTAGAAGTCAGGTATGAGCATGTGTGCGAGTTGCGATTTGTAGCAGAAAAAGTCGCTGTTTTCAAAGTACAGTATTTCTGCTGTTTTGTTTCATGGCTGCCAATCGCACAAAGAAATAGGAATCCTACATCCCACCTCACGCAGCAACAGCTTCACGCACTGTGAGTGAAGCGCTGATAGATTCATTTTTGGAGGCGCTGGCACAAGCATAAAAGTTGGTCTAATTTACTCAAGTTAGCAAAGTGAGACTCTGTCCTTGTGTTTACATTGTTTTCTTCACAAGCGCAGTTGTTTTTCAGTGTTAGTTAAAATCTGCTACTTCAACTGATAGTGAAGAGACGCTGTAGATGCGCTGTCCTACTAGTCACATCCCAAAACTTACAGACACACGTGACATGACTCCAGTAGCCCCGTTAGCACGGTAACCATCCACCCTTAAAGGGGCAGCTGAACATTTTGTCTCAATGTGATATTTTGGTTAAAATAAAAAAGGAAATGAAATTGAGCAATATACCACATTAGTTCTTACTAATACATTACAAAGCATGTTTTTTGTTGTTGTAATTATGGCCAAAAATCATTTTGGCTGGTAAAAAACATCTGTGGCGGGTAGATTTTTTCCATCTGCATGCCTCTGATCATATTCTCTCTGTTTATCTTCTCTCTGCAGTTTGCAGTCCCAGCTGAGTGAGAGCTCCAGGGAGCGCGGGGCCAGAGGAGGTGTGAGCAGCTTGGGTCCCTTCTCCGGTAGCCTGCCCCGTCAGGCCCCTCCGGTGCCTCTCACCAAACCCCGGGATATGAATCTCTCCATGGTGGGGTTGGGCCTCCAGCCCCACCACCTGGGTCTGAGCCAGGCTTCCCTCAGCAGCAGCGGCAGCCCCCGGCCCGTTCGCACCGCCCTCCAGGACAGAGACCGGGACGGTGGCATGGGGTCTCTGCGCAGAGGCAGCTTCGTGGAACGTTGTCAGGAGCTTGCCAAGGTCTCGGACTCTGCGGGAGGGGCTGAGGGGGGCACGCGGCGCAGCCTGGCCGTATGCTCAGAGTTGGAGGCTAGACTGGGCCTACGGACCCCCGCCTCTTTCTCCATCACCCCTGCAGCCTCTCCCACCTCATCTTTATCTTCATCACTGCGCCGGCCACATCCCACCTCACCCAGCCCTGCCCCTGCTACAATTGTCAGTCCAACCCGCTCCCAGACCCCTGTGTCGCCTCGTCGAGCTGACACCTCCCCTACTACAGAAGCCCCGCCCCTTGAGGCTGCAGCAGCCACTCCAGAGAGCTCCTCCCCTGTGCCCCCCACCAGTCCTAAACCCCCTATGAATGAGACCAGCTTCTGACTGGCTCTGTGATGTATGTATGAGTGAGTGGACTAACAGGACGCTTTTTTGTGTTCCTGAGCATGTGTGGTTTAGTGACGGCACATATTGTCATATTTATGGACTTTTCCTTGTTTAGCATCAAGGATACATATCAAATGTCATTCCTCTGTTTTCAAAAGGGCCAGCTGTGATGTAGGCAAGATTCATATACAATATATCCAAATGGTCAATGTATTGGTGATACAAATTATAACTCCAGCCATGTATGAATGTGTTCTGTTGCATTTGGTAGAGCAGTGCATTTTATTCAATTACGCTGAACAAAAATATAAATTAGGCCCTAATCTAT
This sequence comes from Salmo trutta, assembly GCF_901001165.1. Lineage (NCBI taxonomy): Eukaryota > Metazoa > Chordata > Actinopteri > Salmoniformes > Salmonidae > Salmo > Salmo trutta. The sequence continues at coordinate 9,266,172 of NC_042982.1, read as the reverse complement.
AGATTTTACATGACTGGGAATACAGATATGCATCTGTTGGTTACAGATACCTTAAAAGAAAGGTAGGGTTGTGGATCAGAAAACCAGTCAGTATCAGGTGTGATCAACATTTTCCTTGTGCAGCACAACACATCTTCTTCGCATAGTTGATCAGGCTGTTGATTGTGGCCTGTGGAATGTTGTCCCACTCCTCTTCAATGGCTGTACGAAGTTGCTGCATATTGGCAGGAACTGGAACACGCTGTCGTACACATCGATCCAGAGCATCCCAAACATGCTCAATGAGTGACATGTCTGGTGAGTATGCAGACCATGAAAGAACTGGGACATTTTCAGCTTCCAGGAATTGTGTACAGATCCTTGCGACATGTGGCCGTGTATTATCATGCTGAAACATGAGATGATGGCAGAATAGCACGACAATGGGCCTCAGGATCTCGTCACTGTATCTTTGTGCATCAGTGTAGGCTGGTGGGAGGAAGATGGGCTCATTGTAATGGCAGGAATGGAATAAATGGAATGGTATCAAACATCAAATATATGGAAACCATATGTTTGACTCATTTCTATTCATTCCATTTGAGCCATTACAATGAGTCTGTCCTCCTATCGCTCCTCCCACTGTGCATTCAAATTGCCATCGATAAAATGCCATTGTGTTTGTTGTCCGTAGCTTATGCCTGCCGATACCATAACCCCACCGCCACCATGGGGCACTCTGTTCACAACGTGGACATCGGCAAACCACTCGCCCACACGACACCATATATGCTGTCTGCCATCTGCCCAATGCAGTTGAGACCGGGATTAATCTGTGAAGAGCACACTTCTCCATAGTGCCAGTGGTCATCAAAGGTGAGCATTTTCTCACAGAAGTCGGTTACGATGCCAAACTGCAATCGGGTCAAGACCCTGGTGAGGATGATGAGCACGCAGATGAGCTTCCATGAGACGGTTTCTGATAGTTTATGCGGAAATGTAATTATTTGGTTGGGAAAACCATAAGCCGCCTCCAACGTCGTTTCAGAGAATTTGGCAGTACGTCCAACTGGCCTCACAACGTGTAACCATGAGCCCATGCCAGCCCATGCCTCCACATCTGGCTCCTTCAACCGCGGGATTGTCTGGGACCAGCCACCCGGACAGCTGATGAACCTGTGGGTTTGCACAACCAAATAATAACATTTCCGCACAAACTGTCAACCGTCTCAGGGAAGCTCATCTGCGTGCTCGTCGTCCTCACCAGGATCTTGACCTGACTGGAGTTCGGCATTGTAACCGACTTCATTGGGAAAATGCTCACCTATGGTGGAGAAATGAGCGTTCAGTTCTCTGGTGGACATTCCTGCTGTCAGCATGCCAATTGCACGCTCCATAAAAATTTGAGACATCTGTGGTTGTTGTGTGACACATCTGCACATTTTAAAGTGGCCTTTTATTGTCCCCAGCACAAGGTGCACCTGTGTAATGATCATGCTGTTTAATCAGACAGATACACCTGTCAGATGGCAGGATTGTCATGGTTATTTGAATTAAAAGGGAATTTTTCAACCTCATTCTTCATCTTCAGCACCAAACCAGTGTCTACGTATGTGAAAATGTCTCGTTTCTATTATCTGGTTGAAAATATTTTAAAAATGCTTCTCTGACATCACAGTGTAGAATTAATGGGAAAAAAGTGATTTTCAAAACCTGCAATGAGTCTTTAGGCCAAGGGAGAGTATATTCTTGCTCCCCACTGTGAACCTCATAGTGTTCAAAAATCCCTTTTTTTTTTTTTTTTTTTTTAAGTTTTACTGATTTGGTTGAAAAGTGGTGAAGTTGCCCTTTAAGAGAAATGTAATAGTCTTTACCCAACACTGGGTTCCACCATCATGGGCTTGCAGGCTGTAGTGATGTATAGGCCTACACCTCCTAAACTTTTCTGATATCCTCTGCAGATTTCTTTCAGTCTTCCTGTTTTGCATACTGTTGGCTTTCTGTACCTTTAAATGAATCAACAAGCCTACTGTACACGCAGTATCAATGTGGTGATGATTGTTGAAGAGGAAACCGATGGAGAACTCTATAGATCAATGAAAGACCTTTTATCATTCATGTTTAGTTACATCTAACTTACTGCCATTTTGGATCATTCTTTTTCAAGTCGTCTTCCAGATCACGAACCAGTGCCTCACGTACCTGTGTTTTATATCTTCTCCAATGGGTTATGAATTTTACGAAACCAAAGGTAGTCATTTAACCCAATATCCTATGTTGTTTTTGTACATTTTATTTAGATCCTATTTTCTGACTATATAAAAAAACATATTGAATGGAAATGTAACATTGAATGTTTTATGTCTCTGTACAAAGTACATCTGTCTGTCCATTAACTAACAATAATTTTGGCAACAGTGGGATTGCTTTATCAGTAGCAAAATGTTACTTGAGGATGCTGAGTGCATTTCATATACAGTACCCTCCAGTTAGTCACATTTCTAGCTTTTATGACTGTACTTTTCTAATCTGGTCTTCATTAATCGAATAAAACTAATTACAGTGAGCCTACTTTTTGGTTCAACATGAAACGCAATGTTCATACTCCAATGTCTGTCACACTCTAAACACATTTAATTCCAAATGCATTTTATTAAAAAGCATACATACTAGTATGAAAGCAGTTCATGTCTTTGTACGGCGATCATGTAATAAATACATAAATAAAATACAAAATGGTGTCGCACCTTAGTACATTATAAGGCAGGGAAGTCAGAAGAATGTGCTGTTTGTAATGATAGCAGTACTAATAGTTTGGTTCAGCCTGGCTAACTGCTTGGAGGCATTTGGCTATGTGGTCTCTAGCTACCAGAATGCATCGTCAATAACCGCAATGCTATTATGTTTTCACATGAGTAACATTCTTTCATATTGACTGAATATCATGGCTCGAAAATCGCCATGAGATATATATATATCTATATAAAAAAAACATTTGTACATACTCTCCTCTGAAAAAGTACCTAAAAAATATACTAGACTTGGGACTCTATTCAGTCTTTATCGATGAAGCGTTATAGATTGCACGATAGCATTGTAAAGGTAATTTCCGATTGAGCGGACATAGACAAGTGATTACAGTGAACGCAGTCTCCGCTAACGTGGGAACATTGCCTTTAAATTTCAATCACACTTTAACGTTGAACTTCCGTGATACGGATTGAATAGAGCCCTTGACTTTTACCCTAATAAGAAACAAGATCTATCACTTGTATAAGTTGTTCTATTGTATGCAATTCTTATAAGTCAGTCTTGTTCAATGACACCATGACTTGTCATAAAACTGCGAACCACCAAGCCCTGAACTTCTGACCCCTCAACAATGGGGCACCTGGTTAAGGTTTGTAGGGGCCAATGGGAGGTTAAGTGTAGAACAGTCATATTTTGGCATCCAGCATCTCCAGGAAGAGTTTGTGCATGGGCACGCGGCCCTCCAGGTGGAGTCTGCAGAAGTTGTCCACGGCGCGGTTGGCAGTCTGCCGGAGCAGGGGAAGGGTCATGAGAAGCTTGCCTGCCCGGTGGAGCTCCGCTGGGTGCTGGGAGCTCTCGTACTCCTGCAGGGCCTCATGGAGTCCGTCCTGGAAACGCTGCACTGCCTCCGCATTCTCCAGGTTCTCTGCATCTGAGCGGGGAGAGACAAGGTCAAGCGAGGCCTGTGGGTGTTTGGGTGTGGGTGGAATCGGGGGTTAAACCTCCCCTTGTTTCGGCATGACAGCATGTCAGATCCCATTGTCCACCTCATTTGTTTCTCCATTGAGGGCTAATGGACGGGCCAAAGTTAAGTTGCATGCGGCCAACACTCATTTTTCCTGAAAGGACTGTAAATGTAAAAACAGAAGCTCCCTTCTCTGATTCTTCTAGCCACCTCAGGCGGTGTGACTGCCCCGGAGTGTCAGGCTAACACAGCCAGACTCGCCGAATGGATTTCTGAATTCCTGTGATAATTTGCAGGGCAGATGGATTTATTGATTAGGGCTGAGGGCAGAAGCAGCCGTCTCACTGTCGGATATTGATCAGTTTTCACTTGCTGGGGTCTGGGGAATAACAGCGGGGAGGGGTGAGAGAAGTGGGTGTTGGAGAACAGATTTGGCAGAGACCTAGACCTCCCCTCTGTCATGGTGGTCTGAAGAGTGGCAGTTTATACAGAGGTGATTGAATAACTATTATTCAACTAAAATGCATAGATTTTTTTGTTGTCGCACAAAAGTATGTAGTATAACATGGGTTCACAGAATGACCCCTAACAAACAAAATATAACAGTCATATCAAATTATTAATAGTAGTTAAAAATTGTAATTAAGTGGAGGGCTGATACTGACTTGGGTAATGCTGTGAGAATGTCATTGCTAAAATACGAGACCTGTGAGGGACGTTTGCCAATATTGGGGGCGGCTAGCCACTCATTCATTCCCTGACAGCTAGCAGCTTTTCAAGTCATTGACCATCATTTAACAGGCTTGCCCTGCTAGGGGACCTGACCCTGGAGCAAAAGTGTGTTCAAGGACACACCCCAAGGGAAAGGCACTGTGGATCACACTTAGGGGCTTTATTGAGTCAATATCGCCGAAGCGTTAAAGATTGTGTGATAGAAATGTAAAGGTAATTGAGCCGACATATGCAGCGCTTATCGTGAATACAGTCTCAGCTAATGCGGGAACATTACCTTTAAATTTCAATCACGCTGCAACACTGAACTTCCACGATACGGATTGAATAGAGCCCTAACTCTCCCCACAGTCCTGAAAGAGTGGCTGTATGTAGGGCTGCCTGAGGACGGTGTAGTAGATTTAAAGCTGAATTTTACACAATGAATTATTGTAAGCAGTAGCCAGGCAGGTTAGATAGTAGCATATCTTTTTGGTAGTTCTGCCACTCTTATAATGCTTTCTAAGAGGGATTGTACAGTGGCTGCGACAGTATTCACCCCCTTGGCATTTTTCTTATTTTGTTGCCTTACAACCTGGAATTAAAATTGATTTTTGGGGAGTTTGTGTCATTTGATTTACACAACATACCTACCACTTTGAAGAAACTAAATATTTTTTATTGTGAAACAAACAAGAAAGAAAAAAAAACTGAAAACTTGAGCACGCAAACTATTCACCCCCCCAAAGTCAACATTTTGTAGAACCACCTTTTGCAGCAATTACAGCTGCAAGTCTCTTGGGGTATGTCTCTATAAGCTTGGCACATCTAGCCACTGGGATTTTTGCCCATTCTTCAAGTCAAAACTGCTCCAGCTCCTTCAAGTTGGATGGGTTCTGCTGGTGTGCAGCAATATTTAAGTCATACCACAGATTCTCAATTGTATTGAGGTCTGGGCTTTGACTAGGCCATTCCAAGACATGTAAATGTTTCTCCTTAAACCACTCGAGTGTTGCTTAAGTAGTATGCTTAGGGTCATTGTCCTGCTGGAAGGTGAACCTCCATCCCAGTCTCAAATCTCTGGAAGACTGAAACAGGTTTCCCTCAAGAATTCTGTATTTAGCACCATCCATCATTCCTTTAATTCTGACCAGTTTCCCAGTCCATGCCGATGAAAAACATCCCCACAGCATGATGCTGCCACCACCATGCTTCACTGTGTGGATGGTGTTCTCGGGGTGATGAGAGGTGTTGGGTTTGCGACAGACATAGCGTTTTCCTTGATTGCCAAAAAGCTCAATTTAGTCTCATCTGACCAGAGTACCTTCTTCCATATGTTAGGGGAATCTCCCACATGCCTTTTGGCGAACACCAAACATGTTTGCTTATTGTTTTCTTTAAGCAATGGCTTTTTTCTGGCCACTCTTCCGTAAAGCCCAGCTCTGTGGAGTGTACGGCTTAGTGGTCCTATGGACAGATACGCCAATCTCCGCTGTGGAGCTTTGCTCCTTCAGGGTTATCTTTGGTTTCTTTGTTGACTGATGCCCACTTTGACTTGTCCATGAGTTTTGGTGGGCGGCCCTCTCTTGGCTGGTTTGTTGTGGAGCCATATTCTTCCATTTTTTTTATACCGGATTTAATGGTGCTCCGTGGGATGTTTAAAGTTTCCGATTTTTTTTTATAACCCAACCCTGATCTGTACTTCTCCACAACTTTGTCCCTGACCTGTTTGGGGAGCTCCTTGGTCTTCATGGTGCCGCTTGCTTGGTGGTGCCCCTTGCTTAGTGGTGTTGCAGACTCTGGGACCTTTCAGAACAGGTGTATATATACTGAGATCATGTGACACTTACATTGCACACACGTGGACTTTATTGAACTAATTATGTGACTTCTGAAGGTAATTGGTTGCACCAGATCTTATTTAGGGGCTTCATAGCAAAGGACTGAATACATAATTTCACTTCACCAATTTGGACTATTTTGTGTATGTCCATTAAATAAAATAAATAAATTACAGGTTGTAATGCAACAAAATAGGAAAAATGCCAAGGGGGATGAATTCTTTTGCATGGTTACAGCTACACCACCGGTCAAAAGTTTTAGAACACCTACTCATTCAAGGGTTTTTCTTTATTTTTACTATTTTCTACATTGTAGAATAATAGTGAAGACATCAAAACTATGAAATAATACATATGGAATAAAAAGTGTTTGAGATTTGAGATTCTTCAAATAGCCACCCTTTGCCTTGATGACAGCTTTGCACATTCTTGGCATTCTCTCAACCCGCTTCACCTGGAATGCTTTTCCAACAGTCTTGAAGGAGTTCCCACATATGCTGAGCACTTGTTAGCTGCTTTTCCTTCCCTCTGCGGTCCAACTCATCCCAAACCATCTCAATTAGGTTGAGTTCGTGGGATTGTGGAGGCCAGGTCATCTGATGCAGCACTCCATCACTCTCCTTCTTGGTCAAATAGCCCTTACACAGCTTGGAGGTGTGTTGGCTCATTGTCCTGTTGAAAAACAAATGATAGTTCCACTATGCCCAAACCAGATGGGATGGTGTATTGCTGCAGATTGCTGTGGTAGCCATGCCGGTTAAGTGTGCCTTGAATTCTATTCAAATCACAGACATTGTCACAAGCAAAGCACCCCTACACCATAACACCTCCTCCTCAATGCTTTATGGTGGGAAATACACATGCAGAGATCATCCATTCAGCCACACCGTGTCTCACAAAGACATGGTGGTTGGAGCCAAAAATCTCCAATTTGGACTCCAGACCAAATGACAAATTTCCACTGGTCTAATGTCCATTGCTCGTGTTTTTTTGGCCCAAGCAAGTTTCTTATTATTATTGGTGTCCTTTAGTAGCGTTTTCTTTGCAGCAATTCGACCACGAAGGCCTGATTCACGCAGTCTCCTCTGAACAGTTGATGTTGAGATGTGTCTGTTACTTGAACTCTGTGAAGCATTTATTTGGGCTGCAATTTCTGAGGCTGGTAACTCTAATGAACTCATCCTCTGCAGCAGAGGTAACTCGGGGTCTTCCTTTCCTCTGGCGGTCCTCATGAGAGCCAGTTTCATCATAGCGCTTGATGGTTTTTGCGACTGCCCTTGAAGAAACTTTCAAAGTTCTTGAAATTTTCCGAATTGACTGTTCTTCAAGTCTTAACGTAATGATGGATTGTCGTTTGTCTTTGCTTATTTGAGCTGTTCTTACCATAATATGGACTTGGTCTTTTACCAAATAGGGCTATCTTCTGTATACCCCCCCCCCCCCACCTTGTCACAATACAACTGATCATGAGCTCAAACGCATTAAGAAGGAAAGAAATTCCATAAATTAACTTTTAACAAGGCAAACCTGTTAATTGGAATGCATTCCAGGTGACTACTTCATGAAGCTGGTTGAGAGAATGCTAAGAGTGTGCAAAGCTGTCATCAAGACAAAGGGTAGCTATTTATTTAACACTTTTTTGGTTACTACATGATTCCATATGTGTTATTTCATAGTTTTGATGTCATCACTATTATTCTACAATGTAGAAATAGTAAAAATAATGAAAAAACCCTTGAATGAGTAGGTGTTCTAAAACTTTTGGCCGGTAGTATACGTCTCTTGAGTCTGCTCTGTCACAGCTGACAACACCAAACTACTGATAACAGATATCCAGTGCATGCCATGTAGTTAGTACCTGAGTTGGCGAGGGCCATAGCCTTGAGAGTGACCACCTCCTCTTGGATCAGGTTCATCTGCTGGTACTTGGTGGTCAGCTGTCTCAGGGCGGTGTAGAGGTCAGAGAGTCCGGCCCCTCTGCACTGGCCCTGGTCCAGACGCAGGTTCCCAGCAAACACCAGCTCCTCCCCATAGCCCAGAGACTGAGACACCACTGACAAGACCAGTGTCTCCATCCAACCACTCTGCAGCAGGGCCATCTGGTCCACCAATGAAAGGGCAGAGAAGCCTGGAAGGGAAAATATGGAAACGTAATACTCCATAAGTTCTCACAGTATAAAAAGTTTACTTTGTCCATTTGTACCAGTGTAAAATGGCATGGCATAGTATTTTTTATTTAACCTTTATTTAAGGGACTCATGCTTATTTAACATGACATACAAGAGCAACAGAAGTGGGTACCTGGGATATGCTTTGCCCAGCCAATCATGACCAGGAGTTCCCTGTTTAGTAGGTCACACAGCGTCAGCAGGGCTTTAAGGTTGTCGTCATTGGTTGAGTTGTCAGGTGTGGCACACAGGGGGGCTGGCTCTGTCAAGAGGAGCTGGGAGATCACTTTGTTTCCTGAAAGAGGTCAAACAGATATATTAGTAATGTACTCTATTGTACTCCCCGTTTGTGACTGACACGGCTCTTATTGGAGTGTGTGAGTGTTGCACGACAGAGGGTACACACCGTTGGACTTGACGGGGTGTGTGTCTGGGGCCTTCATATAAAGAGAGAGGCCAGAGTCCCCCCTTCTCTTGTACTTCTGACGTCCTCCTCTTACTCGGTCCATGCGAACACCTGTAGTGACACAAACACGATTATCAGTGATCATCATGTTTCCTCATTGATTGGTCCTCAATCCCCAAGTCAAGAACAGACAATGGAAGGTGCCCAGTGGTAATAGATAGAGCCATGGCTACATGGAACTCTATTCCATATCAGGTAACTGATGCAAGCAGTAGAATCAGTAAAAAAAAACAGATACAAATACACCTTATGGAACAGCGGGCACTGTGAAGAGACACACACACACACAGGCACAGACACATGCTTACACATGCACATGATAAGAAACGCACTCTACACACACACGTCGTACACATGGGTTTTGTATTGCAGATATGTGGTAGTTGAGTAGTGGACTGAGGGAAATGTAACGTCATGTAATATTTTAAATTGTATATAACTGCCTTAATGTTGCTGGACCCCAGGAAGAGTATCTGCTGCCTTGGCAGCAGCTAATTGGGATCCTTAATAAATACAAATACAAAAAGAGGCTGAGTAATTAGAAACTCTACTTCAGGCTGTATGTGTTCTGTGGGTCTGTATGCGTAAGCATGTCCATTTATTGAGCCCAGTGATTCCATTGAGATGAGTTGGTCCTCAAGTCTCACCTTCCTTCATCATGCCGGCACGCAAGCACTTCTGGAAGCGGCACGCTTGGCACGACTTCCTACGACGCTTGGTGATCTCACAATCGTTCATCACAGGGCAGCTGTAGTCAATGTTACCTGGAAACACAGAAAGCACAGCTCTGTTTACACCCCACCCTCGATACTTGAGGTTACCAGTCTGCAAGGCCAATGTCGCAATAATGGAATCCAAAAGGTGATACTGCATTTTACAGTATCTTTCTTACAGTGCATTCTTGATGCTTACCTTTTCAGTCAGCCTAAAGGTCAAATTGTCATGCTGTAAAACAAAGTGTGTGTTTAGGGGGTGTGCCACCATGGCTTACTGAGTTTCACTGTCTGTGGCACCATGAAAAAAGTCAATTGCCTCTGTGTTCGCTGGCACCCTGAGCTTTCACACAGCAATCAATAGAAGCCCAGACAAAATACAGATATTGATTGGTTATTTCACACTGAGCCCAACTCCCACCACAAGTGTTATAACGTTTGGCCTCACACAAGACAAAAAGGGATTTAATAGAGTATTGGCTAATTTCTCCCACCCATCTATACCCAGACAAGCGGGTCTGGATCTAGGGGTGATCTAGGGCCCTCAATCAATGAGCTTCCCCCTAAACCCTCCCCGGCCCCTGGACAAGAGATTAGGGCATCCAAATCACAACTCCGAATTTTTAACAGGAGATTGGCACCTCTTCAGATTGCTATTTACAAGAAATGAAAATCTGTTGTGTGGTGTTATAGGCACAATAACACATTTATCTGCATTTTCATACTTTGAGATGGCCGCTGTTGCTAAAAGAACGCATTATGAAAATCCACTTTTGATAAATGAGAATAAAATAATTAGATAAAGTAATTTTTATTCAACTTTAAGCATACTTGAAATTAGGCACATAGTAAAATATTGTTGAAAATCAGTCATTAATGCGTCAGGCGTCACTAGATCATGCGTCAGTTATTTTGGAACATTTCAGCGTCTAGTTTCAGAGAGCAAAAATCCAATATTTCAGATTCTATTAAGAAATCAGATATCTATGGCAAGACGCATCATTCACCCACGTTTCGTCCAAATCGGACCAGTGCTGTCTGAGATAGGCGTGTGACGAACGTACGCAGACAGATCCACAGATTTCATCGTGTGGGACAATAAATCATTTCCGGGGGCATCAACCAATATGGAACACATTGAGTCTTCACACAAAAATCAATCCCATAGCTGAGTCTGCGGCTGACATAACTATTGGAAATCTGTGTACGCTGCACTCAGCCTCATTCGCGCTTCCCCCTCTAATAGATTATTGATTATTTTATTAATTAAAATCTAGCCAAGAACTTCGTCATGTCCTAAATGTATCACACAGTGCACGCTCGCACACAGTGCACGCAACACACACCATCACAGACGGCTTTATTTGATGTTCTATCAGCTTTTTTGCAAAAACGTATACACTTTTGTTTACCTTGAATTGTCCTCTTGAAGAAAGCCTTGCATGCCTCACACGACGCTACTCCGTAGTGATATCCTGACGCAAAGTCGCCACAAACTAGGCACAGCCTTTTAGGTCCAGAGCGCAGCGACGATAGGTAGTCACATTTGAGGATGGAGTCAACGTGCGCCGAGCGCGCCAAACTGCGCTCTGACCAAAACTTAGCTGCGCCGCTAGTGTCCGGTGCTGCGCTGACAACGCTGCCGCCGCTGCTCGAACTCGGGGATTCCGGGTCCATCGAGTGACCCTGTGAGAATAAGCTGTATCCACTGCTATCCGAGCTGGGACTGAATGGCGTGGTGCTGTCCAGGGCGAAAGTAGGGCTGGGGGGATCCGTCTTGATACATGTATCATCTGGTGAAGGAGCGTCGTCGGTGTTTGAGGAGGACAACAGGCTGATGGCACAATTGAAATGATCATGACAAAAATATAATACCCTATTATTGTTTCTGTGAGCTGCTACAATAACAGTGTGGCATGCAGACCACAATATTGTCTGCCACCTCAAGGACCACCACCTCTATTCATGTTCCCAATGGAGGAAATCAACTTTTGCACTTATTCTACAGAAAATTAATAATAACTTTAAAAAAACGACTAAATTAAGCCTTATCTAATGCTTTAATTAAAACGAACACAAATGAACAGCACACAATTGATGGAGATGAATGACTAACAAAGATGAATGACTAATACAACGTATATATGATATGAATGGCAAAAAAAAGTAACATAAATCTCAATCATTCTTACTGGTTGTGCTGGCTGAGAAAATTGACGTTTTCACTCAGGCAAAAATCCTTTAGATCCATATCAAGGAGGAAAGTCTCAAGGAGATTTGTCACGGCAGTAGTAGTATTCTAGTATCCTGGTTTGGGAGCAAACGGTAGAGAGATAGTGGCCGAGGGAGGACTCTGAGACAAGAGACAAAGTTATAGTTGCAGGTTTATTTAGCTGAAGCCCTGTGTCATTAGACAGGGGCGGGGCCTGGAGGATTTATCCTGACAAGCGCTAAACGCTTGTTGATGGTTTCATCCTCCTCTCACTTCTATTGTGTTGAGCGTACATGTTTACACATTACACACAAGCTAACATTTATACACGATACACTAGTCAACGTGTGAACCAGATTTGTTAAAATAGGATTTTCACTGTTCCCTCTTTGTGACAAAGTGTTGTCAAAGTGAGGTGATAAGATGAAACGTTATTGCTTATGATGGAACGCCATGCACTATGTCTGTTGGTTTTGCTCAGTTGTCATGAAATGCATTTTACTAGTCTTTTTTTCCATTGCTGGTCTGCGTTCCAGACTCCTCCCTCCCTCCCTCATCTCTGTCATTGTGGGACCAGGATTTCCCTCCCGAACTGTTTGGTGTAAACAGAGAAAGCACTCAGACCAGACTCACAGACACGGCATCCTCTTTGCTTCCAGGTATTTGTTGTTCCTCACAGCAAAGTCTCACTTTTGAAAGCTAGAAATTGCATATTGGTGACAGTAGTATTCTACTTCCTGAACCAAAATGCATCACTATTACTGAAGTATGTTAATTAAGATTTTTCCAGTCTCACTGGCCTTTTCTCTTGTGTGTGTGTTTGCATGGTTAACCTGTAAAAGTCAGGTAAAGTGAGCTAGAGCGAAAGTGAGAGGCAGGCTGGGGGAATTAGAACAGACCGGAAAACCAAGGGATAGAATTAGACTAGAAAAAGGGAGGGGAGGGAGGGAGTGGAAAGAGAGAGGGGACTCTTACTTGGAACTAGTCAGTAGGTCAGGTACGTGTACCGGACAGGGCTTACAGCTGGTGAGAGGGGATGGGTTGATGAGGTAGGAGGGTTAGGGTGGCTGGAGGGTGAGGATTAGGAGCTGTCCGATGCCAGTGCGTTGGCAGGGGTGCTGAAGCAGCACTTTTGGACAACCCTGATGTGTGAAAACCCTGTGAGGAGCTAGAACATCCAAATCCAGTCATCAGACACCTAAGCCCCATTTATACCTGGTGTAAACATGGGTCCTTTGTCCTGATCTTGTCTGCATTCTGATTGTGCGCACATTTCCAGAAATGTGTCTACACATGGTATTAAAAATGGTTCTGTTATTCTTCTACTGTGTCTGCACTGTGACCACATTTCCTGGTCCTTTTTATGAAAACTATTTCACAGCTATTCTTTCAAAATAATATGTATTTATTTATTGTAAGAAACATATTGATGTAATCATTCATTCAATGGGCAAAATAATTATGATTTAAATTGTTTCTATGTCCAGATCTGTCTACACTTGTAAGATATCCAGACACAACGTGTGTCTGACGACCTCTGGAGGTGGGCAGGATGATCTGATCACAATCAGATCACAGTGAGTCTTTTGATGGTCTACACCTGTCCAAAAATGTGGGCACAATCAGAATGTGGAAAAAGATCAGGACAAAGAACGCAAGTTAGAGCCAGGCTTTGCTCTAGATACCTTTTTCACCTGAATTACTGGTATTAGCTGGATCCCAATAAGTGAGCCACTTTGAATTGTGTACACTGTTCCAAAATAGATTATCAAAAAAGAAAAATGATGGAACTTATAGAAAAAGATGAAGCAATATATTTGACATATTATTTAACCAACACAATATGAAATCATATTTTTGTGGATATTCCAAACAAATATGATTTTGGCCAGTTCCCTGATATATTTACACATGGTATTCCACCATCTCCAAATTATTTGGGATGAAAGGTTCCCACAGTGGATCACTGATGCATTTTCTCCTTTGGCACACATTCCCTGCCCTTGTCATCCCCCAGCTGTGAAATGTATTACAGCACAGCAGCACACTGACCCGCTTCTGACCACGGTAGGCCCCCAGTACAGGGAGGTAGGATTACTGTCTAGTCTGACACTTCTCTTATTCCTCCTCAGCACTAATCCAACAACGGCTGCATCAGCAAGATGCCCCCACCCCTCTCCTCACACGGACGCACACACAGACAGAGAGAGAGAGACACACAGAGAGAGAGAGAGAGAGAGAGAGAGAGAGAGAGAGAGAGAGAGAGAGAGAGAGAGAGAGAGAGAGAGAGAGAGAGAGAGAGAGAGAGAGAGAGAGAGACTCAGTTGACCCTGTTAACACAAACAGCACCATCAGTGCTAGTGGGTGAAATCAAGTGATACTGTAGCTCCCTGGGAGTGTACTGAGGCCTGGAACCAGTTTTCATGCTCTGTTACAGTGCAGGTCAATGGTACAGACAGGACTGAACTCTCGCTCTCTCTCTGTGTGATGGAGCCAGCGGAACAGAAGCCTACTATTAGCCCATCTGGTCCCTGATTCCATATCATTACATTGTAACAGGCTGAAAGTCCGCTTACAAAACTGTAATAATACTAATGCCTGTTTATAAGGTACTCTTACTGCTTTAATGGTCATTTAATAGAGGCTCCATAGTGACTACATGTTTTAAGGCTGAGTGAGATATACTGAGTGTACAAAACATTACGAACTCCTGCTCTTTCCATGACATAGACTGACCAGGTGAATCCAGTTGAAAGCCATGATCCCTTATTGATGTCACTTGTTAAATCCACTTCAGTAAGAGTAGATGAAGGGGAGGAGACAGGTTAAATAAGGACTTTTAAGCCTCGAGACAATTGAGACATGGTTCGTGTATGTGTGCCATTCAGAGGGTGAATGGGCAAGACAACACATTTAAGTGCCTTGAACAGGGTATGGTATTAGTTGCCAGGCGCACCAGTTTGTGTCAAGAACTGCAACGCTGCTGGGTTTTTCCCCGCTCAACAGTTTCCCTTGTGTATCAAGAATGGTCCACCACCCAAAGGACATCCAGCCAACTTCAGACAACTGTGGGCATTGGAGTCAACATGGGTCAACATCCCCGTGGAACGCTTTCAACAGCTTGTAGAGTCCATGCCTCGACGAATTGAGGCTGAAGGGGGGTTCCTAATGTTTGGTATACTCAGTGTAATTGTAGACCCACTCAGGTGGGCTATATTTGTAATAAACAACAAAGGAACAGCAAATTTGGTTGTGGCTGGTTATTGGTAAACGCAATAATAATGAGGCGTTACAATTACTCTGAAGCTGCCACTTACAGTGTCTGCCAGCAAGTGGTAAAGTGTTAACACCGGTCTTCCAGTCATTTGGGCCAGATTGAGGATAGGTGATAAGGAGAGAGAACAGACAGAAAAAGCAGATATTCCGCTAGCACTTGCAATCCGCAAGAGATAATTAAGTACGAAGTGAACCTCTTTAATCAGCTTTGTAGTGTGTGGTGGAGAAGGATTGGCCTATAAAATAGATTAGACATGGGATCCTTATAAACACTACTGGGAATTAGGGTTAGAGTAGCAGGTAAATGGATTAGAGGCCTAGCCACAGACCATGAGTGAGAGAGGTGGAAACTGCTGTTATGACAGTGCAAGATAGGGACAGTGCTAATGATGCTAATCAAAATTTGCCTGGCTAACCACACTCCGGCTAAACGCTACTTCTCCGCAATGAGTCTGGATCTGAGTACCTCTGCGACCCTTCACCAAATGGGAACACATTCAGGGCCGTCTGATTGGTCCAGAAACCAATAGGTTGAGCCAAAGCTAGAACACATGCGGCAGTTTGAAAATTCGTCATTGGCATTTGATACTCTGATTGGTTAGAGACGATCCAATCGCTGATGGCTTTATCGCTGATGGCCCCTTGTGACCCTCGTCACCACAAAGTATGTAGCGAACGACAGAACAGCGGAATAATTTAGTTTGAGTCGTCAGGCTAAATCAAAATACTGTGTTATACCTACACCACTGGTTTACTCCCAATACTGAACCAGCTTCCAATATGTTACTACTTTATAACAACTACCTTGTAAAGTAGAAGTGTATACGATGAATGGGATTCTGTCACAATGAATGAGATCCAAAAGCCACTTGGAATGGAAAGTGTGCAAATATATTTTCAAATAGTTTTCATAGCAATAATGATACAAAAATCACTGACAAAACAATTAACAAATACCAGAAACAAATAAAAAAAATGTACAAAGTTGTGAGTAAAAAGTACACAACAGCTACGTCATCCACAAATACAGTGCATAGTGTTATACATCTTTAGGTGCTGAAAGGTGGAAATGCTTTCGGGTTTGTTTCAGCTTGTAAACTACATCAAGAAGTAGGAACATTTACAGAGAAGGTTCTACTCACTGAAACAGATACCATTTGGTAAAAAAGTTCTCAATTGTAAATATGTAAATGGTATTTTATCACTGATTGTGTTTTGATCACACAAACATTTCAAATTGTGAATACAAAGCCAACTGATATAAGATAGTTTTCAGGTACATTCGATTCTCATGTAAAAAAAATCAAAATTGGCTACAAAAGTTTAAAGAAGTAAATGTACAGACACGTCAGTGATGTGTAGCTTCCTCATCCGCATATACATTTCTATAAAATAATAAAAGTTATCATTACATAAAGAGCAACTTAACTTTAAACAGCATAAATTAATACAAGAAGCAATCATAAAACAAACATCAGTGGAGTTGTAAAATCAACAAGTGGAGAGAATACAAGTCACTGACATTTTAGAGGAAGAGACATTTGGTTCAGCGATGTCGTGATGTTGCTGTGTTTTCTGTACATTCCAGCTAAAGAGAGCGTTCGTTAAACAAAACATCCACAGACAGAGATTCCGTCTTAGACAAAGGCTCTGCTCGTCTGTAGCAGTAGCTTGTCATCTTTGTCTTAGAGACTACACTGGCCCAATTCAATGGTTCCTGTCTGCCTCAGGTCTAGGCACAGAACACAGTGTGTTGATCATGATTGAGCTCAAAGTGAGCAATCTCAATGGGCCGGATCCTACGTGTTCTTATCGTTAGGGTTCTGCACAATGTACGTTAACCTCTTTTTCACAACTATGCATTTCAACATCAAAGGAAAGGACATATTTCATATTTTTGGCGAATGGACATATTTATTTACCTGCTTTAAAATAGCAGTCTCGAGTGTATGTGCTTAGTTGAGCTTATGTGTATGTATAATGAGTTGTGTGTGCTGTATAGAACTCAAACCGTATTAATATCAGAGTTCTATGGACTCAAATCTATCTCAGACACTGTACGTCAGTACGTTGACGTTTTCTTCAGAGAACAACCCTCTCAGCTTTTCTCTCAGGTCAGAAAATGGACAGGTACTTTCGTGAGCCCCTGACAGAGACAGTAGAGGCCGGAGGGAACACTTCCCCAGTAGCAGATAGGACTGATGAGTGGGGGAAGACAATGTTCAAAGTAGTAGCTGTGTTATGCCGCCACACAGCGGTTGGGCCGACGGGACATGACGTAGCCTCGGTGACACACACAGCGATAGGAGCCGTCTGTGTCGATGCATTGGCCGTTCACACACGCGTTGTCAGGATCCTCACATTCATTGATGTCTGGGCATAGAAGCAGAACAAAGACACAATTGAAAACACAAGCATGTGAATCAGTGAACGTCCAAATGTGTATACAGTGCATTCGGAAATTATTCAGACCCCTTCACTTTTCCAAATTCTGTTACGTTATAGCCTTATTCTAAAATTGATTAGATTGTTTTTTTTTCTCCCCCTTGTCAATCTACACAAAATACCCCATAATGACAAAGCAAACACATTATTTTTAGACATTTTTGCTTCAAAAATAGATAAATAAGGAAATATGACATTTACATAAGTATTCAGACCCTTTACTCAGTACTTGGTTGAAGCATCTTTGGCAGCGATTACAGCCTCGAGTCTTCTTGGGTATGACGCTACAAGCTTGGCACACCTGTATTTGCAGAGTTTCTCCCATTCTTCTCTGCAGATCCTCTCAAGCTCTGTTAGGTTGGATGTTCGATTGGGTTCAAGTCCAGGCTCTGGCTGGGCCACTCAAGGACATTCAGAGACTTGTCCCGTTGTCTTGGCTGTGTGCTTAGGGTCGTTGTCCTGTTGGAAGGTGAACCTTCGCCCCAGTCTGAGGTCCTGAGCGCTCTGGAACAGGTTTTCATCAAGGATCTCTCTGTACTCTCCTCCGTTCATCTTTCCCTCGATCCTGACTAGTCGCACAGTCGCTGCCACTGAAAAACATCCCCACAGCATGATGCTGCATCCACCATGCTTCACTGTAGGGATGGTATTGGCCAGGTGATGAGCGGTGTCTAGTTTCCGCCAGAAGTGATGCTTGGCATTCAGGCCAAAGAGTTAAATCTTGGTTTCATCTGACCAGAGAATCTTGTTTCTCATGGTCAGAGTCCTTTAGGTGCCTTTTGGCAAACTCCAAGCGGGCTGTCATGTGCCTTTTAATGAGGAGTGTCTTCCGTCTGGCCAGGCTACCATAAAGGCCTGGTTGGTGGAGTGCTGCAGAGACGGTTGTCCTTCTGGAAATTTCTCCCATCTCCACAGAGGAACTCTGGAGCTCTGTCAGTGACCATCGGGTTCTTGGTCACCTCTCTTCCCAAGGCCCTTCTCCCCTGATTGCTCAGTTTGGACGGGCGGCCAGCTCTAGGAAGAGTCTTAGTGGTTCCAAACTTCTTCCATTTAAGAATGATGGAGGCCACTGTGTTCTTGGGGACCTTCAATGCCTGCAGACATTTTTTGGTACCCTTCCCCAGATCTGTTCCTCACTCAAGCCTGTCTCGGAGCTCTACAGACAATTCCTTCGACCTCACGGCTTGGTTTTTGCTCTGACACGCACTGTCAACTGTGGGACCTTATATAGACAGGTGTGTGCCTTTCCAAATGATGTCCAATCAATTGAATTTACCACAGGTGGACTCCAATCAAGTTGTAGAAACATCTCAAGGATAATGAATGGAAACAGGATGCATCTGAGCTCAATTTCGAGTCTCATAGTAAAGGGTCTGAATACTTATGTAAATAAGGTATTTCTGTTTTTATTTTAATAAATGTGGAAAAATGTAAAAAAAACTGTTTTTTGCTTTGTCATTATGGGTTGTTGTGTGTAGATTGATGAGGAAAAAATATAAATTAATCCATTTTACAATAAGGCTGTAATGTAACAAAATGTGGGAAAAGTGAAGGGGTCTGAATACTTTCCGAATACACTGTATGTTCTGGTAGATGTGTAAAACGGTAAATCTATACAAAATCTATGACATTTCTACGTTTTCCATTGCACTGGTAAATCTAAAGATTTTACTGTAACATAAATGTCAATCTGAGAATAAGAGAATAGATTTAAAGGCATAAGGTTCGAAGGACAAGTGAAAGGCAGGGAGTTTTGCATATAGACAATTGCAAATAGTTGAAGGGTTTGTCTTGTGGATTGTGTGAGGAGGGATACCTACCAATGCAGGCCATGGAGGTCATGTCCAGCTCGTAGCCCTCGTAGCAGTCACACGTGTATCCCTCCGCCACCCGGATACACCTGCCGTTCTCACAGCCGTGCAGTATCCCACAGTCCTCTGTGCTCAGGCCTGCATACGGCTCATATCGTCCTGGAGCAGGGAGAGGAGGAGATGGTCAGAACTATGAACAGATAGCTAATCAAACACGCATTCTTCACAGGGCCTAGGTTAAGTTCACATCTTAAAATGAATGTGAAATATTTTGGGTAATGCAGCAGCATTTGCAAAACGATAGTAGTGCCTTCCAGCAAGACTGCTAATTTGACCTATTGAAAGCCCTAGGGGCTACAGTTACAACAGTAAATCCAGTAATGCACACTAAGAGAGGGCTTACTCTCATAGACTCTCCGTGGGCCACCACCACCTGGCCCCCGTCTGTCAGGGAATGGAGGGAAAGGGGGTCCCACACGCCAGGGTTCTGGCCTCTCCTCCTCACTGTAGGGGTCACTGTCCGGGAGGGGGGCCAGACTCAGAGGGAGGCCCTCTCGGATGGGGGGAGGGGGTCGGGCCCCAAAGGCAAGCTCAGAACGAGGGTCTGGGAGGGTCCGGAAATGGGGTCTCGGAGGAGCGTCAGGCGGGCCGTAGTCGTCCTCGTCATAGTACTGCTCAGGACTGGGAGGGAGAAATCCAACATGTTTGACGAGAAAATATGTTGCGTCTTACATGATATATGTGAATGAGTGACTGTGGTGAAAAGGGCAGTGTTTTACATGTATCCTGAGGGCCGTCTGTATGGGCTATCTGGGACGCTGAAGGTGCTGGGCGTTCTGCTTCTGAAGCCAGACCTGCTGCCCCCTGGTGGTGTGTAGTCGTCATAGTCAGGCTGGGGGTACTCAGGCCTGCGGGAGATGGGGTCTGGAAAGGAGTCCGGTCCATAGGGCACGCGATACCCCACTCCTCCTCCTCCCTCTCCTCCTCTGCTGGGTCCTGGCCCTGGGTCCGGCCCGTAGCGGTCAGGGAAGGGGGGAGGAAACTCTGGGGGCCTCAGGAAGACGTTACAGCGAGCCTCATAGTCCTCTGAAAGAGGGAGAGAAGGAAAAGTGGCGTAGACCAAAAATGACACTTCCCCAAACTTTAAACATGCCCATAAACACAACACTGTTTCGCAACACAGGGCGCCATTTTGCTTCCATCTTATGACAAAAATGGTAACACAGCGGGTTGTTCAATGTAAATACTCATCCACATTCAGCGTGGCCGTAGTAGCGCATCAGTGAGTGTGCGGTCAGTCCAGTAGTACCTGAGTCTCTGGCAGGACACAGAGCACACTGCAGTCCCCAGCCCTCTCCATACAGACAGCAGCACTCAGTGAAGGTGACCTGTCCGCCCAGCAGGGGGCTCTGACACACCAGGTCTGCTGTGACATACTGCCAGCAGAACGATAGGTTCTCATCTGGAGACAGTAGGGAGAAGACAGGAATTAGGAGTGGAAGGGTGAGATGTAAAAGAGAGACAGATAGATGAATAAAAAGGAAGATGGATAAAGAGAGGCAAAGAAAGATGGAAAAAACGAGGGAACGATAGATGGGGAAAAGGAGGAGAGAGAGAGAGATGAAAAACAGAGACGGTGAGAGAGATCTCACAGCTTGAGCTAATAAGTGACTTTTGAGTAGTGTGGACTCATAAGGTGAGAGTGTTTGGGGAATCCCATCTCCCAGTGTGTGTAGTCTTACCCACGGCGAGGCCAGTGGAATTGACACAGCTGCGCTGAGTGTCGTCCAACACAAGAGGAAGCTCGCAGGTACAGAAGTGTGAGCCTAACGTGTTGACGCAGATTCCCCCTGGACAGCTGTCCTCCTCTGCCTCACACTCATCAACATCTACCAGGAGAGAGAGAGAGAGAGAGAGAGAGAGAGATGAGATTTTAGGAACCTACCCATTATGTACATCCATTAAGTTCAATCACAAATTATAAAGTCTGGGTCAAAACAGCCCAATATCACTGATAAAGAAAGGCCGCTAACCGATGCACTCCAGAAACACGTTATCGTAGTAGTAGCCACTGGTGCAGTAGCAGGAGTAGCCAGGGATGTTGTTGACACATACACCGCTCTTACACACCTCAGGGTGGAACAGCTTACACTCATCCACATCTGTGAGAGGAGAGAAAGGCCTGGATTATAGGTACAGGTCAAGCATGAATACAAATCATGTGTGTCAAAATCAGCCATTATTGACAGCAACTCTGGAGAAATTAGAGTTTAAGTGCCTCGCATCAAGGCCAGATCGACAGATTTTTCAATTAGTCGGCTCAGGGACTTGAACTAGTAACCTTTCGAGTTACCGGCCCAATGCTCTAACCGCTAGGCTACCTGCCGTGTGTGTATGTGAGACCGTCGTTACCTTTGTAGCTAAACGCTCCTGGCCCAGTCACATATCCTCGTCCGCTGGGGCACAACGCCTGGTGCTCGGCTGAACAGCACCCACAGGAAACAACAAGACATATCAGAGAGGAACACTTCACGACATCAGGGATAGCTTTTTCTGAGTGGGTTGACAGGTGGATGTGACTCCAGGAGTCTACCATAGACATACATAGACATACATAATGGCCGACATGGAGCAAACGGAATGGCATAAAACACATGGAAACCATGTGTTTGATGTATTTGATACCATTCCACTTATTCCGCTCCAGACATTACCACGAGACTGTTCTCCCCAATTAAGGTACCACCAACCTCCTGTGCGAGACACAGTCATAAAATAGACATAATATTGACATCAGTGTTGATCACTGGTCCCTACCTGTGCCTAGCTGAGGGCAGGGGTCATACTGGCAGCCCATGCCCCAGCCCTGGCCCACGGTGCAGCAGCACTCCTGCTGGGTGGTGTTGCGGGCCAGCACGCTGCACGAGCTCTGCTCCTCGGTGTTGTAGTAACACTCCCTCAACTCGCCAGGCCGGGCAGGGGGCAGCTGGGACGCATCGGGCCAACGCTGGGGACCGAGACCGGTGGTGGAGGAAGACGAAGAAGAGGAGGAGCCACCAGGGAACGCTGGACGACCTGTGAGACACGTGGATGATTGATGTCTGAGGGTTGAGGTGTGTGTGGTTATGGCTGCGTTGCTGACCACCAAGACAATATAGTGTTCCCTCATGAACAGCAGGGGGCAGCAACGCCAAGGTGTTTGAATGGGCACTTGTTGCACAAACTGATGTTAAATGCCAATAAAACTGTGATGTCATTTGAAGCAGGGAAAGTGTTATTCCCATTAGGGAGTAGAAATGTATATTTTCGTACGGTAAAAAACAAGCTTATCTAGATAATTCTTGAAAAGCACAATAGCGTTGGACCGTGTATAGTACCTGGTCGGGGCGTGCTGAGGCACTGTCCAGAGCGCGTATCAAACTCCTCCCCCTCTCCTGGACACTCACACATGAAGGAGCCATCCACATTCTCACAGCGCGCCGCGCCACACACGCCCTGCATAGTCTCACACTCGTCTTCATCTAGAGAGAGAGAGAGAGAGAGAGAGAAAGAGTGTGTGAGAGAGAGTTAGAGAGAAAGGAGAGCGAGAGAAAGAGAAAGAAAAATATAGGGCGAAAAGGTATAACCATGTAGGCTAAATCAAGCAAAGACAATGACAGATGATAGGACAGCAGAATGGTAACGTCTGTGTTGAGACGTACCCACACATCCCTTCCCATCGCTGGTGGCTGTGTAGCCCTGGTCACACATGCACTGGTATGTTCCAATTAGGTTCTGGCAGAACGCATGCTCCCCGCATACGGTCTCATTGGCACACTCATTGATATCTGTGAGAGAGAAGAAGAAACAGAAGTGGAGAGAGAGATGACATCACTAATATATGAATCTGAAATATGGTCTCTAGCATGGTCACTGTCTTCATTATAGTTAGAAGGATAAACTTGATTCAATTATTTAAAGGTATAAAGCAACAGTTCGGTGAAAACAATGCAATGAGATACATCCCTAGATCTTTTTCACAATGTGTGTGTATGTGTGTGTGTGTGTGTGTGTGTGTGTGTGTGTGTGTCTGTCTGTGTTACAGATGCATATCTTGGCAAGGAAAGGCGAACGGCAGTCTTGTGACTGAGCATCTGCGCAGTGAAAGCCTCCAACCCGAACACATCAATCAAACACAGCTGCCATGACGACCAATCCCTTACGGCCCGCCCTCAGCCTGGATCCCACATCTGTGGGATCACAAACTATCATGGCTAAACTGTATGACAGTATAGCGAGGACGGCATTCAATCTCTATTGATTGAGTTCCTGTGGACCTCTCACTAGCATAATAAATAAAGTGGATTAATAAATAAGAGAATAATTAAAAAAATACATTCTTATATGTGGACTAGACTTAGTAAAGGATGAAGTCGATGAGGATGATGAAGAGATGGAACTGACCGACGCACTCTCCGGTGCGGGTGACCCGGTAGCCCGGCTCACAGGAGGTGATACAGCGGTAGGAGCCAATGGTGTTCTCACAACGTTGTGACCGACACACTGCTTCCTCTGAGCACTCATCTACATCTGGGGGAGAGAGAGGGGGGATCGCACACACACACAGACAGACACAGACACACACACACGCACACACACACACACTTCAGCATCCCCATAGGCTTGAAAGCTGTGCGTGTTACATAAAGGGACACGTGGTTTCGTAAGGAACACACGTTTTCAATGGTCTGTCTACGGTGGATGATGAACAGTGCAGAGTAGTTGAGGTGTTGAGTTACCCAGACAGGCTGTCTTCTCTGGGTTGGTGGTGAATCCCACTTGGCACTGGCACTGGTAGGAGCCCTCTGTGTTGACACAGCGGCCATCCCGGCACGCCCCCGGGCCTGACCTGGCACACTCATCCACATCTGGACCCGCAATGACAACACGCCATTACATCACCACAGACAACCCCGCTGTGCCTACCGCCAAGCTAAGCAATCCTTTATCATGACGTTGTGCCCATGTCGTTTCATTTGATGTCATTCACTGTGTGAGAGGCTATGAGCAATATAATCTGTGTAAAGTAACCGATAAGTGATTATTTGTAGAAGTGATTATAATTATAAGTGATTACTAGTATAGCCCTGCTAAGAGTTGTCAACGTTAATAGGCAGTTTAAATTGCAGAGTAAACAACCCATACGTGTTGTGTCTATGTCATGAGTAGAGACTTCTCCATTCTGCAGGTTTAAGAGTAGCCTACAGCAATGCCAGTGGGACTTAGGTGTGTGTGTACGAGGTGTGTGTGTGTACGAGATGGCGTAGAGGCCTCACCCAGGCAGGAGCTTCCGTTGCTGCTGGTGGTGTATCCCTGGGAGCACACACAGCGGTAGGAGCCCTCTGTGTTCACACACTCTCCCTTGGGGAAGCAGTACTCCCCCTCTAGACACTCATTGACGTCTGTGAAGAGGCAAGACAAACCCGCGCTACAATATGACACAGAAAAGAAACAGCGATGCGCAGCGTGGTATATACATTACCAAAGCACGTCACCGACATTGTGGTCGGTACTGACCTCTACACTGGCGTCCGAGGCCAGCGGTTCTGTAGCCTGGCTGACAGTCACAGCGGTAGGAGCCGTCCGTGTTCACGCACAGCCTCGTTGCACCACAGGTGTCAGGGCTCTGGCAGTCATCCACATCTGAGGAAGGGAGAGGGGGGGGATGCTCATTGGTACTGGCACGCACACACACACACACCTCTGCTTCATGTATAGGTCTTTCTGTCCCCCCTAAAAGGGGTTAAACAGCATTCAAGTGGTTTCTCTTAAATCAACACAGCACCAATTGATTCTGTCCCTTATGGATATAACCTTTTGACAGTGAAACCTCGCCAAGGAGACATCCATCCATTCCCAAGTGTTACATCCATTCCTAAGGTGTTTCTGATTTACACGCTATCCCTTTGAAGTCTAGACATCTGTTGCAGACTCTATTGGTTCACATCGGCCCAGTCCAACAGCCAGACTTCTCATATCACAGCGGAAACAGTACATTCATATGCATTTTTAAATGTGGTCTCGTTTTTTGTTGTTGTTGGTAGAAGCAATGCACCCTGATGGGATGGAGTACGGTGTCCTGAAATTATACTATGGCTGATGATTTGTGTGTCCCACGGGACAAAAATCTGCGTGGAAGTGAGTAAGAGGAGTAACAGAAGCCAGCAAGGGTGAAGTGAGGAGAGAAGAGGAGAGGAATGCAGAGAGTGCTGTCTGCAGTGTGGAACTGGGACTAGAGGGCCAATGGGTGACCAACCCCCTTTGCTCACTCATCACCTACTGTAGGATGATGAAAAATTGCCCGGTCACATTGCTCTGTGCAGTTTATATAAACAGCTGTTGAAACAGCTTGATTCTGCAGCAAACTTTACTATGGTGACTGTCTTAGTCAAGCTGCATCACCAATAACACCAATAGTGTTAGTGACGTGATTGTCTGATTCCATAAAGCAGTATGAATGGAACGCAATCTCAAGTGGAAGGCGTGTGTGAAAAAGAGTTTGGCGCTAATTTTGGTCTGGTGAGAAGCATCTCCTGTCACATTCTGCAGAGTTCAACATTGACTCATTTAATCTCTTTAAAAACGTGTTTCCTTATTAGGCAGAAATCTGCCGCCGTTTACAAATCACCTTCTCCTTTTGGCTGTAAAAGAGCCATGGCCTTCCTTCCCAGAAACAAATGCAGCAGGCAAGTGTGGGAGCAGCAAAACACCTTGAAAAAACATGTTGACTACATGGACAGAATGCCTTGATTTTACTTGATATACTGCCTAACAGACAGCTAGTCTTACCTGTGCATAACCCATCTTGCATAACGTGGCCAGCTTTGCAGGCGATACACTTGTAGGAGCCTTCAGAATTCACACACCGTTGCCCGGGACACTGAGAGGGGTCTTCACATTCATCAATGTCTAAAATGAAGCAAGTGGAGGTCACACATCTAACAGAGTGATATGGAGCATGAGTCATCATGTAAAAGTCAGACACATGCAGCCTTACCAATACAGATGCTGTCCTGTAGTTTGAACCCGGTGCGACAAACACACTGGTAGCTACCCGGGGTGTTTTCACAGCGACCGTTGGCACATAGGTTGGAGGTCTGGCGACACTCATCGACATCTGTGTGAAAGTATTAACATCAGTATTGATGCAATTATCAATATGGAATAGAAATGGGTGTGTGTGGTTGAGAAGTTTGTTCACCTGTACACTGTCCGTTTCCAGCCTCAAAGCCTGGGCTACAGGCCACACATATGAAGGAGCCCTCAGAGTTGATACACTCCTGACCAGGGCACTGCAGAGCGTTCTCACACTCGTCCACATCTGGAGAAGCCAACAGATGTTATTCTTTACAATCCCTTAATGAAGTCGATAGAACAAAGGCCATATCTAGTAGCGTTTCACTCGATGATGTGCTAAAGAAAGTCACACATTTGACTGCTCTTTATCGGCTGAAGTGATGTGTCTGTTCAACGTGCGGTCTCACCTCCGCAGGTGTTGCCCTGTAGCCTGAAGCCAGATCGGCATGCACACTTGTAGCTTCCAGCCGTATTCTCGCAACGGCCGTTAGCACAGGGAGTGGGGCTGTAGAGGCACTCGTCAACATCTGCAACAACAACAAAAAAAAAGAACGAAAGATAAAATAAAATAAAAAAGACTTACGCTTACAAACGGCTTATTGTGTAAGTGATCGGCTCTACATGTATCAGTGTTGACAAAGGCCATGTTGTGTCCTACCTGTGCAGTGTCTGTCGACCAGCCCAAAGCCTGGCTTGCAGGACACACACTTGTATGAGCCCAGGGAGTTCACACACTCCTGGCCAGGACACTGGGATAGGTCTGCACATTCATCCACGTCTGTACAGGTATCACCGTGTAGTCTGTAGCCAGTGAGACACGCACAGCTGTAGCTACCCTGGGTGTTCTCACAGTGACCGGTGGTGCACGGGCTGGGGGTCTGACGACACTCATCTATATCTGTAGGAAAGGAGAGGAGATTGCTGAAAAGGTAGTTGCCAATTTCAAATACACTATAAATGGATGTACTAATGGATGGATGGATGGACGGATGAAAGAAAAGAAAAAAAATCACAGGCACACAGGTATACCCCAGAACAGGCAATGGGGTTTTACCTGAGCATTGTCCATTGATCATGCTGAAGCCTGGCTTGCAGGAC
Organism: Salmo trutta; assembly: GCF_901001165.1. Lineage (NCBI taxonomy): Eukaryota > Metazoa > Chordata > Actinopteri > Salmoniformes > Salmonidae > Salmo > Salmo trutta. The sequence continues at coordinate 9,238,621 of NC_042982.1, read as the reverse complement.
ACACAGTTGTAAGAACCCTGAGAGTTGACACAGGCCTGACCAGGACACCTCAAAGGGTCCTCACACTCATCCACATCTGAAACAGATAAGAGCCAGAACATTAATAGACGGGCAGAATTTTATGATCCATAGATCGAAAGTTCCTTTCGCTGACAGGTTCAAAAAGAGGGAATGTAGGTAAATACAAAGGGTGGAGTCATTGCTGGTACCTGTGCAGGTCTCGCCTTGTAGTTTGTATCCTGTGTGGCAAACACACCTGTAGCTCCCAGGAGTGTTCTCACAACGACCATTGGTGCAAAGGCTGGGGGTCTGACGGCACTCGTCAACATCTACAGCAGGGGGCGACACAGAACGTTAGTGAAAGCTTATTATTTGGTTTTATGTATGACTGCTTCAGGACAAGGAGTGTTACCTGAGCATTGTTCGTTGAGCAGGTCAAAGCCTGGCGGGCAAGACACACACTTGTATGACCCTGGAGAGTTGACACAGGCCTGAACAGGACACCTCAAGGGGTCCTCACACTCATCCACATCTGGGGAAAGGGAGAATGATAGACAGGAAGTTTAATATGTCCAACTGACAAATAGTATAATTTCACCAACATCACACAATCGATGGTGAGTGAAGATGGCAACATATACAGGACAGTACCTTCAGTAGTGAAATAATGTTGAATTGATGCAGAGATGGCTTCCTTACCTTTACATGTGTTGCCCTCTAGCTTGTACCCAGTGCGGCAGACACATTTGAAGCTACCAGGGCTATTCTCACAGCGGCCGTTGTTACAGGGGTTAGAAACCTGATGACACTCGTCAATATCTGTGCCACCAAAAAAGTTTGTCCTTTACTCAAAGACTTGACAGTTAACAGTTGTGTCTATTTTCTTCTAGAATGATCACAAGGACTACTGTACAGCTATCACAATCGACATAACATTCCTTATAACAATCACGATCATGAAAATAATACTTATTGACTGCTGATGTTGGAATACTATGTTGAGTACGCGTCCCCTCTTACCTTGACACTGCGTCTGTTGGAAGTTGGCTCTGAAGCCAGCAGGACACACACACCTGTAGCCGCCTGGTGTATTGTCACACTCCCCAACAGAACAGGGACTGGGGGTCTGGAGGCACTCATTGACATCTAGAGATCCAGATGAGAAGAAAACAATAACACGAGGGACTCTCAGAGAACACTGACCAGAGTACCAGACCCCATTTCCTAACCCTTGAACTCCAAGTAGATCACAAGGCATTCCAGGGGGATGCCAGAAGGTCTCTCTCTATACCCAACAATACAGAGTAGCTGTTGTCTGAATAAACGTCCAGTGCACAGCTGCCGTGGCCAGCGACTGTGTGTGTGTGAGTGGTGTGTACAGTGGGGCTGTACCTATACAGCTGGTGCCCTGGGGTCCCGGCTGGTATCCAGAGGGGCAGCTGCACCTGTAGCCCCCTTCTGTGTTCTGGCAGCGGCCGCTGCCGCAGGGCGGGGAAGACGCCCTGCACTCGTCTATGTCTGAAAGGAAAGGGGGAATGAGTGGGGTTAAAGAGGTCAAGAGGAGCTGACCAACCCTACAGGTTGTAATCAAGCGGCCCCTCAGGGGAGGCGATTGCCAGGGGAGGCGATTGCAGTGAGATGCTTGTGGTACCGTAACCAGTCTGAAACTGACTCATCCATAATGACTAGCACATGTTCAATGACCGCACACTATAAATACAGCTGAGGCCCAGTACAGCATCAGGAATAGCCAACATTGGGATGTGTATGTGTGTTTGATGCTTCCCAATAGTAGCTAAATAGTGCAACTAGCAACAGTGCCCTAACAAAACAACATTCACCTTGACACCGAGTCTGCTGAGCGTTGAGTTGGTATCCCTCGTTACAGATGCAGGTATGTCTCCCTCCGGGCTGGTCCACACAACGGCCCTGTCCACACACCTGGGGCATGGTCTCACACACAACCCGCACTGGACGCCCAATCAGATACGCACGCACACACAAACACACACATTTAGTTAGCTTGTCTGTCACCGTTTCAAAAACGATTCCAAAGTGTGATCTTAGTAGTCATCTCATCCATATCAGCCACCTGAGGTTGTGAGAGGGAAGAGGGGATGCCACAGCGAATGGTGTGAGGAGGTTCTGACCTCATCTGGCTGCCTGATCTCTGTTTACATTGGAGAGCTGAACAACGAAGCTCTGACATACACTCATCCCATTCCACACTGTCCCTATAGAACCCTTTTTAGTTCAAGGTAGAACTCTTTTGGGTTCCATGTAGAACCCTCTATGGAAAGGGTTTTACATGGAACTCAAAAGGGTTTTACCCAGAACCAAAAAAGGTCCTTTAAGGTTCGAAATGGCACTTATTATTTTCTAAGTGTGCAGCTCATATATTTCTCAGGGACCATTATGAGGATGTATAGTCTCAGAACTCATTTGTTATGGGGCAGATTCAAGGCTGTGGGCATAAAAATGTTAAATTCCAGGTTACAGCACAAAACTGTCACCTCCCTCACGAGAAAAATAGTTAGCAGCTCTTTGACGGCCCCTACTTGAGATTCAAACCTGCCAACATGTGATAAACTAACAGTCCGGTGGTGAGCAGTTGGCTAACATTAGGCAAACGTTTTGCGACAAAACAGAGCATTGTACCCATCTGTTTACGGCTTATATCTGAGCCAGAGTTTCTGCGTGAGGGTACTCCCTCTTTGAATCTCTCTTCGTATTGCAAAGAAGTGCATTAAAGAATGTAAAACACTTTTTATCGACTGAGGTTTTGAAGTTGAGCTGTGTGTGTGTGTGTGTGTGTCAAATCAAATCCAATTTTTATTGGTCACATACAATTGGTTAGCAGATGATATTGCGAGTGTAGCGAAATGCTTGTGCTTGTGCTTCTAGTTCCGACAGTGCAGCAATATCTAACATGTAATCTAATAATTACACAACAACTACCTAATACACACAAATCTAAGTAAAGGACTGGAATAAGAATATTTACATATAAATATATGGATGAGCAATGACAGAGCGGCATAGGCAAGATGCAATAGATTATATAAAATACAGTATATACATATGAGATGAGTAATGTAAGATATGTAAACATTATTAAAGTGGCATTATTAAAGTGACTAGTGATCCATGTATTAAAGTGGCAGCAGCTTCTCTGTGTTAGTGATGGCTGTTTAACAGTCTGATGGCCTTGAGATAGAAGCTGTTTTTTCAGTCTCTCGTTCCCAGCTTTGATGCACCTGTACTGACCTCGCCTTCTGTTGTCCTTGATGATCTTTTTGGCCTTCCTGTGACATTGGGTGCTGTAGGTGTCCTGGAGGGCAGGTAGTTTGCCCCCGGTGATGCGTTGTGTAGACCGTACCACCCTCTGGAGAGCCTTGCGGTTGTGGGCGGTGCAGTTTCCGTGATGCAACTCAACAGGATGCTCTCAATTGTGCATCTGTAAAAGTGTGTGAGGGTTTTAGGTGACAAGCCAAATTTCTTCAGCCTCCTGAGGTTGAAGAGGTGCTGTTGCGCCTTCTTCACCACACTGTCTGTGTGGGTAGACCATTTCAGATTGTCCGTGATGTGTACGCCGAGGAACTTAAAACTTTCCACCTTCTCCACTGCTGTCCCGTCGATGTGGATAGGGGGGTGCTCCCTCTGCTGTTTCCTGAAATCCACGATCATCTCCTTTGCTTTGTTGACGTTGAAGTGGAGGTGTGTGTGTGCATGCGTGTGTAGGACAGGGTCGGCTAAGTACTCTAGCGGAGCCAGAAAAGGCCAGAGCCAGAAACACATCTGATGTCTTTGAAGGTGGATAAAACCGCCAGTAAAAATCGACGCTATCAGAGAATTCAACTCCATCTACCCATGATTCTTAAGCACTCATTAATCTGTTCCATTCTAAATGTGAACTCATGCTTTCAAGTGCTGTCACATAAAATGTGAGCAGAACGGACACAGGAAGACCAGTTGTCATACTTCAATGGAGAACTTTGAGCTTTTCTCACTCCACAGTACAGACTCCAAACTATATGCTTCTTTGTTCTTGAGTCAGGTGTGGAGTACCATAGTTAAGAGTTCTAACAGGGAATGACATGGAGTTGGCAGTGTGAGAGGCCAGAAAGTTGAACCAGCGTTTATCTGCAGTTGACCTAATCTTGGAGCCATTACTGTATCAAGATGAAACACTTTGTGGCTTTGGTGTTGTGGTGTACGATTTACGGTACCTGGCCTGGGGATGGGTGGGCGGGGCGTGACCAGAGATGGGAGGGGCTGGGCGGGTCTCACTGGAGATACTGGCCGTCGGTCAACTGGAGGCCATTGGGTCTGAGTGGGGGAACGAGCTGGAGAAACCAAAACCGCACCTAAACATTTACTGAGAATGTCTAGACACATTAGAGCTTCCGCTTGTTGAGAAGAGGCAGCTTGATATGAATTGTCTTTCTCACAGCCTTCTGGACACAAACATCAAACTTTAAACGTTCTAATTCTGTCTCAATAGTTGATGTTGCTCTGTGGAAATGACAAGAGTATATGAAGGGTTTGATTCCAAAACGCGATAAAATGCAAATGTTTCATATTTGCATTTTTTCTATGTGTATGAATTATGGCAGTTCTCAAACTTTAAAAACATTTACTTTAGATGTGCTTTAGAATGTGTTTTTTTGGTTGCAAAATGCGATATCTGTATCGTTTCATACCAAAATGTGCTATATCCAGAGACATGTGTTTAGAGAGTTAGATCCAGCAACGGGAAACAATAATAGACTACAGGCTGCAAACATACGGAGGCCGCAAACAGTGTGCTGTGTCACTCCAACAATAAGAATCAATCCATCCTTGCAAAGAATTGCGACAGACTTTCAATGTCCTTATTATTACTTAAATCTTTCCCTAAAGTGTATATAATCAAACTAAAATCTTTCCTTGATTTATCCTAATGAAAAAACCTGTAAAACCACAATACAATTGCTCCAAAAGTTGCTTAAATGTCCAAAAAGAAAACTCACATAGTATACACTACACTGTTCACCCTCTGAATACAAACTGACTATGATATTTGCACAATTTAGTTTAAACAAATAGATAATTTGTATATATATTTATTTACATATCAATACTTTATTACATGTAACTGTTTAAAACCCAATCTGGACACTTTTTCTATTGGAGTTCTGTTGGTTGGGGTGGATATATAGCGTTTTGCCACAAAGCATGATAATTTGTCTCTCTAAAATAAAATTACCTTATGATATATATATTGTAAGGTTTATATATTGTGTCTTCCTTTTCACTAGCCCATGTCATGGTAAAATAAAAAAATCCTAGATCTCTTTCATAAGATGTGGTTTTAATTAATGTCAATTTACAAACATTTCTGAAAATGTATATATTGCGTTCTGGAATGAAGCTCTTTATATACACTATACATTGAGGAATCTCCTTGAGGTTGCTAGGGGCTACTGTCTACTCACCTGTCACCACCGGGGTGGGTCCTGCTGTAACAGAGCTGGCTGGGATGTGTGGTCTGCCCTGGGAGGACAGGGAGCCTCCACTGGCTGCTGGCTGATGGGGTCTGGTCTGAGTGGTGAGCAGAGTAGTGATACCTGGTTGTTGAGGCCTGATTTGGGGAGTGAGAGAGCCTGAAGATTGTTGGTGACTAGTTTGGGGAGTCTGTGCACCACTACTGGCTGGTTGTTGTGGCCTGTTCTGTCCCGTGCTCTGGGATATGACAGGGGGACCTCCAGTCCCGTGCTGCTCCAGCAACCTCTGGTTGAACTGGATGACAGAGGCAGAGTAGTGGTAGCCAGGCCCTGCTGGGCAGATCTCCTTGAAAGCAACTTTCAGGAGCAAACAGAGAACGCCACAAGCAGGATTGAATTAGTTAGTATGTTTCACACACACACACACACACACACACACACACACACACACACACACACACACACACACACACACACACACACACACACACACACACACACACACACACACACACACACATATATATATATAAACAATTAATGAACATGCACCTGTGGAATGGTCATTAACCTCTTATGGCTAGGGGGCAGTATTTTCACGGCCGGATATAAAACGTACCCGATTTAATCTGATTATTACTCCTGCCCGGAAACTAGAATATGCATATAATTATTAGCTTTGGATAGAAAACACTCCAAAGTTTCTAAAACTGTTTGAATGGTGTCTGTGAGTATAACAGAACTCATTTGGCAGGCCAAAACCTGAGAAGATTCCAAACAGGAAGCGCTCTCTCTGACCATTTCATGGCCTTATTGATCATCTCTAACAAAAACAGGGGATCTCTGGCATGACGTGACACTTCCTACGGCTCCCATAGGCTCTCAGAACCCGGGAAAAAGCTGAATGACGTAATTCCAGGCCCTGGCTGAAAAGCATTAGCGCATTTGCTAAGTGGTCTATCAGCGGACAATGGGACTCAGGCTCGTGCACGAGACGACCCCATGTTTTTATTCTTTCGTCTTTGAACGGATACAACGACTCCCAGGCCGGAATATTATTGCTTTTTTACGAGAAAAATAGCATAAAAATTGATTTTAAACAGCGGTTGACATGCTTCGAAGTACGGTAATGGAATATTTAGAATTTTTTGTCACGAAATGCGTCGTGTTCGTAACCCTTCTTTACCATTCGGATAGTGTCTTGAACGCACAAACAAAACGGCGCTATTTGGATATAGCTATGGATTATTTTGAACCAAACCAACATTTGTTATTGAAGTAGAAGTCCTGGGAGTACATTCTGATGAAGACAGCAAAGGTAATAACATTTTTCTTATAGTAAATCTGACTTTGGTGAGGGCTAAACTTGGTGGGTGTCTAAATAGGCTAGCCCGTGATGGCTGGGCTATCTAGTCAGAATATTGCAAAATGTGCTTTCACCGAAAAGCTATTTTAAAATCGGACATGGCGATTGCATAAAGAAGTTCTGTATCTATAATTCTTAAAATAATTGTTATGTTTTTTGTGAACGTTTATCGTGAGTAATTTAGTAAATTCACCGGAAGTTTTCGGTGGGTATGCTAGTTCTGAACGTCACATGCTAATGTAAAAAAGCTGGTTTTTGATATAAATATGAACTTGATTGAACAAAACATGCATGCATTGTATAACATAATGTCCTAGGGTTGTCATCTGATGAAGATCATCAAAGGTTAGTGCTGCATTTAGCTGTGGTTTTGTTTTTTGTGACATTATATGCTAGCTTGAAAAATGGGTGTCTGATTATTTCTGGCTGGGTACTCTGCTGACATAATCTAATGTTTTGCTTTCGCTGTAAAGCCTTTTTGAAATCGGACAGTGTGGTTAGATAAAGGAGAGTCTTGTCTTTAAAATGGTGTAAAATAGTCATATGTTTGAAAAATTGAAGTTTTCGGATTTTAGAGGAGTTTGTATTTCGCGCCACGCCCATCATTGGATATTGGAGCAGGTGTTCCGCTAGCGGAACGTCTAGATGTAAGAGGTTTTAAGACACTAACAGCTTACAGACGGTAGGCAATTAAGTTCACAGTTATGAAAACTTAGGACACTAAAAGAGGCCTTTCTACTGACTCTGAAAAACACCAAGGGTCCCTGCTCATCTGCGTGAACGTGCCTTAGGCATGCTGCAAGGAGGCATGAGGACTGCAGATGTGTCCAGGGCAATAAATTGCAACGTCCGTACTGTGAGACGCCTAAGACAGCGCTACAGGGAGACAGGACGGACAGCTGATCATCCTCGTAGTGGCAGACCATGTGTAACAACACCTGCACAGGATCAGTACATCCAAACATCACACCTGCGAGACAGGTACAGGATGGCAACAACAACGGCCCGAGTTACACAAGAAACGCACAATCCCTCCATCAGTGCTCAGACTGTCCGCAATAGGCTGAGAGAGGCTGGACTGAGGGCTTGTAGGCCTGTTGTAAGGCAGGTCCTCACCAGACATCACCGGCAACAACATTGTCTATGGGCACAAACCTACCGTCTCTGAACCAGACAGGACTGGCAAAAAGTGCTCTTCACTGATGAGTCGCGCTTCTTTAGACTAGTTGAGTATCTGGAGCATCAGCATTTGTGGGATCGATTACAGGCTCAAAATGGCCAGAAACAAAGAACTTTCTTCTGAAACTCGACAGTCTTGTCTTGTTCTGAGAAATGAAGGCTATTCCATGCGAGGAATTGCCAAGAAACTGAAGATCTCATACAACGCTGTGTGCTACTCCCTTCACAGAACAGCGCTAACTGGCTCTAACCAGAATAGAAAGAGGAGTGGGAGGCCCCAGTGCACAACTGAGCAAGAGGAGAAGTACATTAGTGTCTAGTTTGAGAAACAGACACCTCACAAGTCCTCAACTGGCAGCTTAATGAAATAGTACCCGCAAAACACCAGTCTCAATGTCAACATTGAAGAGGCGACTCCGGGATGCTGGCCTTCAAGGCAGAGTTGCAAAGAAAAAGCCACATCTCAGACTGGCCAATAAAAAGAAAAGATTAAGATGGGCAAAAGAACACAGACACTGGACAGAGAAAACCAGTCAGTATCTGGTGTGACCACCATTTGCCTCATACAGCACAACACATCTCCTTCGCATAGAACTGTGGCCTGTGGAATGTTGTCCCACTCCTCTTCAATGGCTGTGTGAAATTGCTGTATATTGGAACACTCTGTCGTACACAATGATCCAGAGCATCCCAAACATGCTCAATGGGGACATGTCTGGTGAGTATGCAGGCCATGGAAGAACTGGGACATTTTCAGCTTCCAGCAACATGAGGCCGTGTATTATCATGCTGAAACATGAGGTGATGAGAGCAGATGAATGGCACGACAATGGACATCAGGATCTCGTCACGGTATCTCTGTGTATTTAAATTACCATCGATAAAATGCAATTGTGTTCGTCGTCCATAGCTTATGCCTGCCCATACCATAACCCCACCGCCACCATGGGGCACGTTGACATCAGCAAACCGCTCGCCCACATGACACCATACACGTGGTCTGCAGTTGTGAGGCCTGTTGGACGTACTGCCAAATTCTCTAGATGGAGGCGGCTTATGGTAAAGAAATTAACATTCAATTATCTGGCAACAGCTCTGGTGCACATTCCTGCAGTCAGCATGCCAATTACAAAATCCCTCAAAACATGAGACATCTGTGGCGTTGTGTTGTGTGACAAAACTGCACATTTTAGAGGCCTTTATAGCCCCCAAACACAAGGCATCTGTGTAATGATCATGCTATTTAATCAGCTTCTTGATATATCACACCTGTCAGGTAGATGGATTATCTTGGCAAAGGAGAAATGCTCACTAACAGGGATGTAAACACATTTGTGCACAACATTTGAGAGAAATAAGCTTTTTGTGAGTATGGATAATTTCTGGGATCTTTTATTTCAGCTCATGAAACATGGCACCAACACTTTACATGTTGTGTTTGTATTTTTGATCAATGTACATACTGTGACATAGGCAAATGTTAACACTGGTCATTAGCTGCATTATGATTATCCAATGCCGGTCCAGTATGATGTGGAGGTTTGAATCAGAATAGGGATGCTCACCTGATCCAAAGTAGGGACACCTCTCACAGTTCTTGCCCCAGGCCTTGCCCACGCGGCTGCAGCAGCAGATCTGCTTGGTGATGTTCCTAAGGATAGGCACGGAGCAGCTACCAGGGCCAGAGCCAGAGTTCAGGATACGATAGCACTGGTTTTTATCCTCCGAGATCACCTTATGGGCTGCAAGGAGGAGGACAGGGTGAGGACATGCCAATGGGTGAATGGTAGAGAGAAGATAGCGTTTATTATAGCCATACAGAAACAGCTTCATTTCCAAAAAGGCCTCAAGCAAAATAATACACCAAACCCAACATGCAGGCCCAACACATGCTGATTGTTGATTGGCAATCTATCTTGAAATATAATGATGGTGTACTCTTCGTCTTTGCTTTTTGTGTCACAATTCTCTGGTACTTCTGGTATTTGATCTTAGCTTAGAAAACAGTAGGCATTCTGTTGCTTTAGTCGGGTTAAAAAACACAGAAATATTCAACTGAAGACAGACAATGAGTTGCAGAACTACCTGACGTCAGAAAAAAGAAGAAACGTCAGAAATAAATCGCTGTTAAACCATCGATTCAGAGAGCAAGAAAACAGAAAAGCTCAAAGCATTTCCATGAACATTTTGGCAACACATTATTTAAAGATGTCCGCTCAGAGTCAACGATGCACACAAAACAGACAGCTTCCAGCAGTTAGAGCAAAGTGCTGGGGCGGACTGGATAGAGAGGGAGCCCACAGACAAGCAGATACAAACTGCGTCAGATCCAAAGGCAACACATAGGGGTCACAGGCCAACCAGCATTTCAGAAGCACTGACCATCGTAAAATGCCGGTTAGAATAAGCAGGCCAAGTGTCACAGAACTTCAGGCGCTGTAATGTCATGTTTATGATGTGCGTTTAGATGTGTAATGTATGTTTTATGTATGATATAATACAGCACAGTTAATGTAAAGTATTACTGAATATTGTTCAATCTAAAAGCGTGTGGAATTTGAACTCATTTTTGGGATCAGAGCATGAATAAAGATAATGGAAATATTTATTGCATGAAGTAGTCTACTGTCCTACAGAGTGTTTCCCCTATATTCATTTAGCTGCTAAATCGTTGCCGCCACTCCAAAAGATAGAAAATTATTTTCGGTAACTACAACATTTTCAGTGTAAACTCAAATGACTAAAACCATATATAAAGTATGTACAAATGATAATGAAGCTATATATAGTACCAGTCAAAAGTTTTTTTTGTTATTTTTACTATTTTCTACATCGTAGAATAATAGTGAAGACATCAAAACTATGAAATAACAAATATGGAATCATGTAGTAACCAAACAAAGTGTTAAAAAAATCAAAATATATTTTATATTTTTGAGATTGTTGCAAGTAACAACCCTTTGCCTTGATGACAGCTTTGAACACTCTTGGCATTCTCTCAACCAGCTTCATGAGGTAGTCACCTGGAATGCATTTCAATAAACAGGTGTGCCTTGTTAAGAGATCCTTCTTAATGCGTTTGAGCCAATCAGTTGTGTTGTGACATGGTAGGGTTGGTATACAGAAGATAGCCCTATCTGGTAAAAGACCAAGTCCATAATATGGCAAGAACAGCTCAAATAAGCAAAGAGAAATAACAGTCCATCATTACTTTAAGACAGGAAGGTCAGTCAATCCGGAAAATTGCAAGAACTTTTAAAGTTTCTTCAAGAGCAGTCGCAAAATCCATGAAGCACTATGGTGAAACTGGCTCTCATGAGGACCGCCAGAGGAAAGGAAGACCCACAGACCCGCTGCAGAAGATAAGTTCATTTAGTTACCAGCCTCAGAAATTGCAGCCCAAATAAATGCTTCAGAGTTCAAGTAACAGACACATCTCAACATCAACTATTCAGAGGAGACTGCGTGAATCAGGCCTTCATGGTCAAATTGCTGCAAAAAAAAACACTACTAAAGGACACCAATTAGAAGAAGAAGAGACCAGCTTGGGCCAAGAAACACGAGCAATGGACATTAGACCGGTGGAAATCTGTCTTTTGATCTGATGAGTCCAAATTTGAGATTTTTGGTTCCAACTGTCTTGTCTTTGTGAGACGCAGAGTAAGTGAATGGATGATCTCTGCATGTGTGGTTCCCACCGTGAAGCATGAAGGAGGAGGTGTGATGGTGCTTTGCTGGTGATACCGTCTGTGATTTATTTAGAATTCAGGGCACACTTAACCAGCATGGCTACCACAGCATTCTACAGCGATACGCCATCCCATCTGGTTTGCACTTAGTGGGACTATCATTTGTTTTCAACAGGACAATGACCCAACACACCTCCAGGCTGTGTAAGGGCTATTTGACCAAGAAGGAGAGTGATGAGTGCTGCATCAGATGACCTGGCCTCCACAATCACCCAACCTCAACCCAATTGAGATGGTTTGGGATGAGTTGGACCGCAGAGGCAAAGGAAGGCTACTTTGAATAATCTAAAATATATTTGTTTAACACTTTTCTGGTTACTATATGATTCCATATGTGTTATTTCATAGTGTTGATGTCTTCACTATCATTCTACAATGTAGAAAATAGTACAAATAAAGAATAACCCCTGAATGAGTAGGTGTGTCCAAACTTCTGACTGGTACTGTACATCTTTTTTATAATATCATCTTTGAGAGCTAACAATCACCAAAATAAAAACTAGACAGTCAGGGAGAATCTAAAATTCCCCAAAAATGTCATGACATGGGGCCCCCATTGATTTTGTTATAATGCTTGAGACACTAGGATAGCATAAAACACGGCATAAGCCATGACAAAAAATTTGTAGAATTGCAGGAAATTATCTTTAAAAAACATTTTTTTTTTTAACCTGGTCTCTTTACTCAACATGTTTTTGTATGTGAGGTTGTGTGTATAGTGTTTTGTACAGTTCAGCTCCATAGAACCTTAGCCATGCGTTATTCCTGCTCATTCCAGACCCCGCGGCACAGCGAGCACAGTATTCCCTTCCTCTCCTTCGAGCGGAGCGCCCTGTAGGCTACTTACAGATACAGATCCCGTGAGAGGCGTCCAGTATGTATCCTTGCCTGCAGACACAACTGTAGCTCCCCCGAGTGTTCAAACAGTTCCCGTTCTCACAGAAGCCTGGCTGCAAACACTCATTAACATCTAGGAAGGGAAACACCAGGGTCACATCCCTATTCACTAACCCCATCCATCCATCCATCCACAGGATCCACAGACAGGAAACTGTCATGTACCCTCTTCCTGAAGGCCGGGGAGATAATAGGGCTCCCCACTGATAGTGAGAGCTGAACCTTGACTGACTGAGTGACAGACTGTATACTGTACTTGCAGGGGAGGCCCTGATCACAGAGGACATTCATATTCTGGGGATATTAACAGTGACTGACTTGAAATCCAATGAGGATGGCTAGACATGACAAACATTTGTGCTTAGAGTTCATTCCCTGTGAAACAAATACACTTTGTAAACTGTAGGGTTTAACTGAGAACTTGGAAGAACTATCCCCAACCTGAAATCCTAATCTTGGAAACACTAAAAAGTCTGGCTACATCCAACGTGAGTGTAAAAGAAAACCATAACATAAACATATCGGTGTTTATCCAACCTGTCCTCATCAATATCGTAGCAGCTTATAACACAAGGTGTGACTCTCAGGGAGTTAGGGAGATTGAGTGAGTGATGCAACAGGGCCCTGGTGTTGTCATTACGTCTCATAAAATCTGGCTCCATGCTTTTCCTGGAGAAATGGTTTTCCAGCAGTCAGGTTATACAACCGTCTGGCCTAACTTACACTGCATCTGTTGGGTAATAGCAGTGAACTGAACTGTTTGGTAATAGGAGTGAACTGAACTCATTCCCAATTCACTGTAGACCTTCTTGCTACAAATAGACATTCAAAGGCAACGTTGCATATATGGTTTGCATCACCACCTGTCAGCACCTAATCCATTTGAGTTACAACTGTATGTTAAATGTTTCCATATAGATGCAGGAATGAAAAAGTTCCTCCTGCCAAATAACAGTAATACGTATATCCATTGAGGCATGTTAGTGAGGTGAATATGCTCCTTTATGTTATAGAATTTAGCTTACAGATCAATGTAGTTTTTTTCTCCCCATTTATTTCAGCTGCTAACTAATGTGCATGTATAATCCCAGTATCCCCAATCCTATTCTAAAGAATCACAGGTGATGTTTTTACAATATGCAATTCATGAACAGGTGGGTCAACTAAAACTACAGTACGTGCATTTGATCATACGGATAAGTGGCATGGTGTCACTGTGACCTGCCTTTGGGTATGTGCCCCTCTCAGATAAATAGCAGATTCACCACGAATGAGCGCAACCACATTGGTATTTCCCATCTGAGTGCCATCCCATGTTTTTGAACGGGCCTGAATGAGTCATAGCCAGCATGATAGCATTTGCTTGTTACCATCAGGGGAGATGGGTGCTCTGTTTTCTCCTATCCCTCTCATATCTTATCAGGCTCTACAGAGACGGATGAAGCGGCCCTTCCATAGCGGCAGATAATCAAGGCATGGCTCGTGGTTTCAGAGTTTATCGTCTCAGACTATTCAGCGCTAGATCTCTGGGCCAAGTGACAAGACTGGGTTGAATAATGAGCTGCTTCAAAGTGCTTTTCTATGTGTGTGTGGGTGAGCTGAGTCTATATGGAATATGACAAGCTAAGGAGACAGCTGCTGATTTGATGAAGTGATATTGTACATTAATCCACTCAAAACATCAAATGAAAATGAGAGAGGCCATATTGTGAAGATGGACCATTGCAATGCTTCTCTTTTTCACACCTATTTGACCTGGTAGTTGTTTTAAAATAAATACTGTCAAACAAAATGTTGTAACATTTCAACACACATCTCTTCCGGTTAGTTCTGTTCCAGACACAAAGAGATTAAACGTGCTGAGATAGGATGTAAGTACACTTAGAATAAAAAGTGCTATTTAGAACCTAAAAGGGTGAATGCTGTCCCCATAGTAGAACCCTTTGAAGAACCCTATTTGGTTCCAGGTAGAACCCTTTTGAGTTCCAGGTAGAACCCTTTCCACAGAGGGTTCAACATGGAACCCAAAAGATTTCTACCTGGAACCAAAAAGGTATGGGAACACCCAAAGAACCCTTTTGGAACCCGTTTTTCTAAGATTGTAGACGACCACCATCATTCTACAGATGGAACTCACCAACACACTGGGTGCCGTTGATCCTCTCAAATCCAGCCGGACAGCTCCCATCGACTCCATTTCCTGAAAAGGCAATTCACATAATGATGATTAAATAGCAATACTCGAGAGACCGTATGTCAGCCCTACTGATGTAAAGGGAAAGGGGATACCTAGTCATGTAGTGCCAATAGCTGTATCTACAACCAGAGTGATAGGCAAGAAAAGATTGACCCATGTTTCTCCTGCAGAGCCTGGACGAGATTTCAGATTATTTTAGTGCTCAATCTGTGTGTACTGTATATACAGTCCCTGATCCCACCATGGAAGACGAGCAGCATGTAGCACCACAGAGAGAGAGCCAAGCGTACAGGAGCCATGGGATACACCGGAGCGTTCTGGGCCAATTAAACCAAGCGGAGCAAATAAAGGGTTTTTACCATACGAGCATGACGACTCACCGTCAGTCTAGAGTGGAAAACCCCCTTATCTAACATTGGCTAACAATCCCATCTCCGGCGAGTTAGCTAGCTATGTTACTCCCAATTGTTTGCTGGACTGTTGGCAGCCTAAATCACACACTGTTGGTCACCTGTCTGCTAACAATCTCCCTCCCAGCTGTCTCTCCTCTCACATCCAACAAAGCTCTATTCGGAGGACCTTTACAGGCTTGGGAGACAAATGGGAAGTTGTGAAGTGACTTGAGGTCGCTGAGTAAAGATTCAAAGGACATTCCTCAAAGGAAATGGAAAGTTTAAAGTACTTAGTGCTTCAAACGACCGTGATCCCAGGCCAGAGTTTTGGACAAGGCCTCTATTGTTCGGTATGAACCATTTATTTATGGGAATGTTTGGGGAAGTTGTTTGCAAGGAGGGAGACATTGCGAATTGATGAGGTTTTCATCGTAGTCTAAATCAAAATGAGGAAAACCATGATATTTTCAAGACTGTTGAACAGAGAGAAAAACAGCCCGGTGATTTATTTCTGTATTTATCAATGACCCGACATAATGCTATATATTTCTTACTGGCTCCGGCTAAGCGTGGAGTTAATCTATTACATAATATGTCCATTACTGATAGCAACAATAATACTGTGGAATAGTATGAATTCCCTGTTAGTCTAACAGGAACAGATACAAACAAGACCATGTTGATTTCTAGGCTTTGCTATCTAAAACAAGTAAGTACATTCTTTCACTGGCATGGCTGAGGAGAGTTACCTAAAAAATAATAATGGCTGTCTGGGTTCCTGTTAAAATGATTAGCGGTGATGAAAGAAGTTAAAAACAGAACATTAGCTCACTACTTTTTGACATGATGTTGATATGGTCTAGGAGGCGAGAGGGTAAAGCCAACTTTTGGACAAATATGGCTAAGAAAAAAGTACATTCCAGTCAGGTTAGTCAGGTCTGGAGTAAAACATTACAACTTTATGTGCTGTGTATAACTGGTTAATAATGTGATATTACGGAAGTTCTTATTTCATTTCAGACAACAAGAACCGTCGTGACATCTGGTTTAAGGTTTCTAAAAGGAATTCCACTCCAATCTACAGCATTCCTGTCTTTTGAAAAACCAGAGTCAATGTGAATAAGGTAGTGAAGGTGAGATTAACAAGAACAAGCTGGTAAGGTAGCCACTATACTGTAGCATGGGACATACATTTTTGAAAAATGTATTTAAGTGTCACTCTGCAATAATACAAACATGGTACAGGTGTCATCTACAATACATTCCATCAGCTATACACATGTATACATAAACAAAAAACAAAGTACATATGATCAGTGTAATACAGGTGTAACTCATTTGTTATTGTTGCACCTGGGATTACTAATCAGCAGTGACCTCCCCATTTGTTTCTGGTATACAATGATTGGCTTTGAGATGAGGGGTAGGTACACAAAGGGGACAGATGGTGGTGGGGCATCTACACAAGAAATGGGAGAAAAAGGATGAACCCCCTTTGTGATAGAAAGACTGAAAGGAGAGTACAAGTGTAGTGGAAGAGAAGAGGGACACGGACAAAAGAGAAAAGTTCAGTTTAAAGGAGAACTGGGAAAGGGCACACTGTAGAAGTCAGACAGGTGACTACTAGAGCGGGGGGGGGGGTATTTTACCTGTGTTAGGGGGACATAGGACACACTTGTTGATGCCCCAGGCCAGTCCAATCCCTCGGCAGCAAGTGTCCTGACTCCTGAGTCCTGGGAGAGGTGAGCTGCACTGAGGGGGTAGAGGAGAAAAAAAGAGCATTGGATTTAAACTGGCACAACCACAATGAGAGATGCCACCCATTTCTATTGGATTGCTTTAGACTTAGCTACATCATTTGATGCATTTGACATATATACAGGTAACTGCCAAAATAAAGGAAACACCAACATAAACCGTCTTAATAGGATGCTGGGCCACCATGAGGCACCAGAACAGCTTTAATGCACCTTCTAGCCATGCTAGCCAAAATAATGGGCAACTGGGCCTGCCCAGCATTTTATACATGACCCTAAGCATGATGGGATGTTAATTCCACACCTGTGTGAAAGCACCTGCTTGCAGGTGCTTTCCCTCATTTACTTAAGTGTTTCCTTTATTTTGGTAGTTATCTGTAGGTATCAATAGTAGAAGAAATTAATCTGGCCGTCTCACCTGGCCGTTGCGGACCTCCCTGAAGCAGTACTTGAACACAGAAGATTCTGTGTAGGTGGAGTTATCGTGGAGGGTCTGGGCCTGGACTCTGGGTTTAGGTGCTGTGGCTGCAGCCCTCTCCCCTGGCAGAACACTGGTGCTGGCCCCCGAGATGCCTGCTGACCAGGTGACCGTCTCCGACTGCTCCCTAACCGTGCCTGGCCCATACCCCACCTTCAGCACCTGGTGGATCTTCACGCTGGCCTCTGGTGGGTGCTGCACCCGCACCTTCACCATGGATGAGCCAGATGCTGGGGGGAGGGAGAGAGAAGAATGGGAGTTTAATAGATTTTTTTATTTAAGCTTTATTTATTTAAGCTTTATTTAACTAGGCAAGTCAGTTAAGAACAAATTGTTATTTACAATGACGGTCTACCCCGGTAAAACCCGGACGACGCTGTGCCAATTGTCCCTATGGGACTCCCAATCACGGTGGTTGTGATACAGCCTGGAATCGAACCAGGGTCTGTAGTGATGCCTCTAGCACTGAGATGCAGTGCCTTAGACCGCTGTGCCACTTGGGTGGGGGTTAGCATTAGCAAACATTGCTGACTCCACAAAGTCTCTGCACAGAGCATGACCTGACCCACTGTGCCTCCAGGGGTCAGAGGTCATTCTATGATGGACCTTTCACTTGAACGCAGTCCTGGTCGTTCACATTCACCACCCGCTGAATGATTGACTTTGCATTTTTGTGCTGACGGCTAACTAAGAAAGTGGATATGAATGGGAGCTGCCATGTATGTGAGGTGCCTTTGGTGCGTGACACGCACGGCCTTTGATGTGGTTGAAATTGAAAGGTAAATATTGAATGGCGGTCTTTAGTGTTTTATCTTGGCCAGGTCGCAGTTGTAAATGAGAACTTGTTCTCAACTGGCCTACCTGTTTAAATAAAGATGAAATAAAAATATATTTTTTACATTTGTTAGGAAGCTAGTGTGAAGTCCTGTTACTATAGCAGATCATAGGATCTGCTATAGTAAAGGAAGGTGTGTGTGGGGTATCCACATCCCTGTATGTCTAAAAATGGAGTGGTTGTTCTCCTAAAACATGCTATTACTGCGAGTCATGATGGCAGCCTCATATCGTTTAGAGACTGGAGTGAAACGTTGTCACAACATTTCCCCCACGGTGTCGCTACTACACTGCCAAGAGGCCCAGGCTGAGCGGAAGGCCCGACCCTGACTCATACCGCAACCTTTTCTTGGGCTTTATTTACAGACTAAAAAGGCAAGGAGATAATCAGTTAACTCTGGGTGACTGAATGTCCCAGATCTGTTTATGCTAAAGGAACTGTTGTGCACGATTTGTTCTAGGCTGAAAAAAACGAGAACGCGGAGAACAAGGCTCATTAAAATCAAGACCCAGGACCTTGGGAGTCTTCACTTCCTACCCATCCGTAATATCAGAGCCATAGCACCTGGTTTACTATTCAGGGCTATACGCAACCGTTTACACTGGGCCCTGGAGATATGCAGCCAACACAATGTTTCGTTTACAGATGCAGTTTGGACTGTGTTTTCATTTGCCCCAAAACAATGAGAGTGCAAATGGGTCTTTTGTTCTATGATCGTGCTGTGGATTTTAGAAGGCTCAATTGGACCCAAACATGTCTCAGGCGTCCGTTCGCCGTGGTTAACAAGCAATCCCATTGTCTCACCCCTGCAGGGTATCCCCATAACCGTTCATAGACTAACTCTGAGGTAATTTGGAATTTACTCGCTGCTTGTCTACACCCCACTTGAGTTGTGACAAAATGTACTACGTAGGTTCTCATTCCCGTTTTTAATTGCCTGTTCACTACTTCACACTGTGGTTCTCATTCCCGTTTTTAATTGCCTGTTCACTACTTCACACTTTCTGGCCGTGTCATATGGGCCAGTGTTGCAGTAATGGCCGACCTCGTCCTCACAGCTGGTCCTAACAGCACAACAGAGGTGTCCTTTGTCTGTTTTTCACGCAAAAAAATAAAGGTGACCTCACAAGGTTCACGCATGAAAGGTTAGCCATTTAGCTGCAAGGAGATGAACAGAACATTCAAAACACTCCTAAAGCGAAGAGAGGAAATGACTGAATGACATTCACCACAGGCTGCATAGCCCTAAATGGTGGTGCAATTGATGGTTGTCAAACTGTGGTTGTGATGCTAAATTGTATCACAAGTTGCCAAGGAAGTAGAATGTAAGCGTCCTGGCTGCACTAGAACAAATATCAGTGTAGCAAAATTGCCATCAGAAAGAGGTACAGTATATTGCTGATATAAGTGGATTTGCGAGATGTGCATGGACAAAGATGTTTTATGATGAACACTACAGAATAGAGCCCCACAGTGTAGGTATCAAAATACCCATAATACCTAGCAATCAAACAGGGAAATTATTCCAATAATTTTTCCACTATTCATTTGTTTTGTGAAGGCTTACCCTGGCATGATGTTTGATAACCATGTAAATCTCTCTCGGACAAGGTGACATCAATATATTCAGATTTGAACATGCTAATTAGCATTAAAGTAGACATCATGCAAGACTACAAAATCCCTGCAAGCTCCTGCACATCTTCTCTAGCAGACACCTTTGCTAACAGGTATTGTGTCAATTTAAAACTTGCACAAGATTTATTCATCACTAAATTTAGCTAACATTAGATAGTTAATCCAGAGATCCTTACCTTTGCCTCGATTCATCAGTCTTGTCCAGATCATTATGGCATTTGTTGTTCTTTATGATAGCCACATTAGCAGCTAATTAGCATTTCATTTTTGGGGGTAAAATACAGGTGAATATATTGATAAAAGTCACCCTGTCCTGGAGAGATTTACACAGTTATCAAAACCTCACGCCACAGTAAGCCTACACTAAACACAGCCCTTATTTTAAGTGTTTCTAAAATCCCTTATGGGAAAAATGAATGGTGAAAAAAATGATTGGAACCATTTCCTTGTTTGACCGCTAGGCTTTATGGGTATTATGACTCATACTGTGGTACTATATTGGCAGGTCAGCTAAGTCTAAGACCCCACTTCAACGTAGGCCTCCTCAGTGAGTTTGTGTAAGCCCTCAGATCTCCACTCCCAAAACGCTCTCCCAGTTCTGGAATAGAGCGTGGACTTGTAGAAGCAGCTCGTCAACATAACTGACCCTGACATTTCATTTGTTAGTATGAGCTCAGCATACTGCTTAGATTTCAATGTCATTAACTTTTGGTTGCGTTTCACCAGCCCTCCCACCCCCCCTTGGAGCGAAAACAAGCCACACTGATGTCATTGAGCTTTATAGAGCATGGATAAATACACATGCGCCCAGGGTCACATTCTTATGATAAAATCTTCAAAGGCAGCAGAAGATTACCAACCATACTGTATCCTGAAACAAGTGCCATCTGTAACTGCAGTGTAACTGTTAAAGCTTCAGATTTCACCGACTGCGTAGTTAGTTGAGATTGGCAAATATGATGACGTGCATTTTCCAGGGTTTCAATACCGCCATGCAGGGAAACGTCAGTGTTTGGCTTTTCTTCATGTTGTACAAATATACTTCACCATCTAAGAGCGTACTGTATGTCAACTGATTCAATTTGGTCAGAAACATCTGGCTGTCATAACATCCAAAATTCACATTTGGAAAGTCAGTGAGAGCAAGTATTCGTAAGTAGCCGAATCAGAGTGTTCTCATATGCATTGAAATGATGTTAAAACAATGGGAAATGAGTGATTGTGAACGTCTCAGAGACCTAGAGGAATTGCTGTCCGTGTTTCAAGGCTTATTACCTATTGGCACCGAGAGGTACAATTCAAGTGTTGAGCACTGGCCAAGGGAAAACAGTCATGTATAACTGTCATCTTTAGCGCAGCACACACGGTGCAGTTTGAATGTAATTAATATACAGGAAAGACACTTTATGTAACTGTGTGACACGTGAACCTTAGTTGACCATTTTTGCACACTCAAAGCCAAACCACAGATGACTAAATGTCAGACGTAAGCATAATTTGTCATGCATTATTAGGCAATTAATGATGGTTAATTTGATCATTTAAAAAAAACGCTGTTTTCTTTCATTTCAGTATCAGTCCATCAATATGCAGAGAATTAGCTGTCATTATGCTCATTCTAGAGTTCTATTTTACGTTTTTATCCTAGTCTTACTGTCAAGAAGAGGCTCCTTCACTAGAGACATTGGACTCTGCTTTAAAGATGTGTCTAATGTATACATTTTTCAATTCATCACCATTCAGATCCCACCGCTGCCACCAATGAGGCTGGCCTTGTCACACTTACCACCGCTGGGCTGACTGTGGCTCTGCTGCTGGCTCTGCAGGGGGAGAATGTACTCCGACTGGGTCAGCAGCTGCTGACTGGCCAGCACCGAGGGGCTGCGCGGAAGCTTCTCAATATCATTGGTGGAGGGCGTGGCCACAGGGATGTGGCAGAACTTGCCAGTGAAGGTTGGTGGGCAGAGGCAGCGGTCCTTCTGGATGCAGACCCCTCCGTTCTGACACAACATGGGGCACAGGACTGGAGGAGAAACAGATGGAGGGAGGGAAACAGAACGGCTCTGTAAACTATGACCGCAGTGAGGGAGAAACATGGAGTCAAAGACATCAACAACTGAAATAGAACTCCGGCACTGAGAGAAACAATAACCATATTGTTTGATGTCCTGTAGTGATTTCCATGGTTCAGTAACCATTAGGGCCAAGAGTTCCTCCTTGTTGCCGTTCAAATGTAACAACACAAACTCACGATTCAGCTAAGATCCCATTACAAAACAAAGGGCAGGGTCGAACACTTTTACGCCCACCTGGCCAACCAAGAAAACAAGGGAAAACATCCAACACATGTCCTTGTGACAGATACAATCGATAGACAGTTTGGACACATTGTAAACAATGCCATTCAAAAACAACAGAGCACACGTTTTGCCCGTTTTTATCACAATGAATGGAAAACAAGTGAAGACAAGCAGCACTCTGATGAAGACAAACAGCACTCTGATGAAAACCATGCCTCTGCTTATTCTGTCCACTAGCACATGCTTTCCATATCACATGGCTGTGCTGTATTAATGCTCATAATAATAATAATAATAATAACAACAACATTGGAAAACTTGGCCCTGGCCCATGCCCAAGTCCATGGAAATTAATTTACAATGGCACTGTAGCTAGACAGAGAGAGAGAGAGAGAGAGAGAGAGAGAGAGAGAGAGAGAGAGAGAGATGCCTGGCAGTTAGCTGAACATAATTAATTTTTCCAGCATCTATAATCAGTCCATTATGCATCTCCTTGGCCAACTGTCTGTCCATCATACACTGGGCCAGAAGGATCAACTCAGCCTAGTGAGTAAACAATATCTGATGCAGTATGAGGGAGGGAGAGAGGGAGGGGTGAGAGAGTGAGGGGGAGAGAGAGAAAGAGAGCGAGCGAGCGAGCGAGAAAGAAAGAGACACAAATATGAATGTACTGATGAACCTACTTGTGTGACTTTCTATCCATATTGTCATTGGTTAGAATATAAACCTGCGCTCTCTTAAACCTCTACAGGATCGGTGTCCCCCCCACGGAACGGTTGAGCTAACGTGCGCTAATGTGATTAGCATGACGCTGTAAGTAACAAGAACATTTCCCAGGACATAGACATGTTTAATATAGGCAGAAAGCTTAAATTCTTGTTAATCTAACGGCACTGTCCAATTTACAGTAGCTATGACATTGAAATAATGCCATGCTATTGTTTGAAGAGAGTGCACAGTTTTGTACCTGAAAATGTATCAAAAAAACAATTAGGCACATTTGGGCAGACTTGATACATTTTGAACAGTAATGCAAAGGTTCATTGGATCAGTCTAAAACTTTGCACATACACTGCTGCCATCTAGTGGCCAAAATCTAAATTGAGCCTAGACTCCTTGCATTTCAAAGATGGAGAAAATATATTGAAAACGCATGTTTTCTTTCCTTTGTATTATATTTTACCTGATCTAATGTGTTATATTCTCCTACATTAATTTAACATTTCCACAAACTTCAAAGTGTTTTCTTTCAAATGGTACAAGAACATGCATATCCTTGACTCAGGTCCTGAGCTATTTTATTTTTTTAAATTTATTTGACCTTTATTTAGCTAGGCAAGTCAGTTAAGAACAAATTCTTATTTTCAATGACGGCCTAGGAACAGTGGGTTAACTGCCTTGTTCAGGGGCAGAACGACAGATTTTTACCTTGTCAGCTCGGGGATTTAATCTTGCAACCTTTTGGTTACTAGTCCTACGCTCTAACCACTAGGCTACCTGCTGCCCCGAGCTACAAGCAGTTAGATTTGGGTATGTCATTTTAGGCCAAAATTGAAAAAAAGGGTTAGATCCTTAAGACGACACTCTTTGCGTTTGTGTTCGGTGGTAATTTACCCCTCAAATGTGTCAGCAATCAAGACAGAGGGTTCAGCTGAAGCTGTTTCCTCTGAGGTGAACATCTCATCAGAGTGGTTTGGAGAGGATACTGTAAAACACAACTATTGGACTGTATGAGGTCCCGACAGTCACACTGATTATAGGCCTTCACCTTTCCCCGAGCCTTTCGGAACCTGGAAAGACGACAGCAGCTGAAGGCTGTCCAAAGTACACACTGATCTATCATTTTGAGTGTTCTTCCTTTCCCTAGGGGGGGCACAGAATTGATTTTCCGTCTGAATACGAAGTCCTCTGGGCTCCAGTGAGTGTGTCAGCGTCGGGGTAACTACCGTACATGTCTCTTTTCTCAGTTTCTGTCATGCTCTTGCCCATTGTTCCAGAGGCCATGGCGAGGAACAGGAAAAAGGTTGGTGTTTTTCTCAGGAAAAGGCTTTTTACAAGAGGAATTTACAGTACAGTGGCTTAGGAGTTCTCCAGGTTCCTATCGCAGAGGCTTCCGGGGCTAGAGCAGCAGCGTTATGCTGTGTGGAGTAGGTTTCCGGTGGAGAAATCATGTTTTGAGCATATGCAGTGTATCAGTGTGTGTATTCCCCGCTGTGGCGTAGCCGTGGTGATGAGGTCATGTGCAGTATGCAAACTGAGAAGGTGACCTAATTGTTTGCGCCGAGTTGGACGTGTGCGTCCCTCCAGATGTAACGGATCCACCAGAGTTTACACAGGGAGAGGAGAAATTAGATATAGAGAGATCAAGAAAGACAAAGAGAGAGACAACAAGAGAGGAAGAACAAACAAAACAAGACAGGCAGCGCGAGGGACAGAATGGGTAACGAGAGAGGCAGAAAGACAGAGTGAGAGAAAGACAGAAAGAGAGAGGGGAGGGTGCATTTAATTTAATTCCGCTGCTCTATCAATCGCTCCACACGAGTCTGAACCTACCATCCTAGAAGTCGTTTGTGCTGATGTCAAAATGACGTGATTCCTGATTCATGTAGACCAGCTCTGGTCCAACCCATCAGTTTCTGGGACCAATCAGAACGGTTTGAATGTGTTCGCATTCGAGAAGTCGTTGGGGAGGAAGCAAACCTGATTCATTGTGGAGAAGAAATGTTAGTGGGCGTGGCGTTTGGCCAGAGCGATGTGGATGTGGATACGATGTGGGTACAAAGGTGCAGGTGCCTCCCATGAAAAACAGTGATGTGAGCAGCTACCCAGCTCTCCTCAGGCCCTCCATCAGACCCACGACGTCAGCCCTCTCTTCTCAAAGAAGATCCCCATGTCTTTCACTGCACTCATATCCATGTAATGCAGTACATCTCTCAGGCCAGTGTGGAACAACAGGTTATCACACCATGTAGAGCTTTAGTTTTCACCAGAGGCTGTTTCATTGGTGTTTAGAGGCACATTACCTGTCTAAATGATGGTGGGACACCAGAGGAACCCCGTGAAATCACTTCCTGTCTCCCCAGGCTTTACAGCTAGGCCTTGGAGGATGTTGTATGTACTTCAAGGCTGACCGCATTAGCCCTCCCTGGAAAGAATAATAAAGTGTGTGTGTGTGTGTGTGTGTGTGTGTGTGTGTGTGTGTGTGTGTGTGTGTGTGTGTGTGTGTGTGTGTGTACGTACAGGGAGATGTTTTGAGGCAACTCAAAGAAACATGCCATTTGGGCTCCCTATTTGCATGCAGGAGAAGGAAGGTTCAGCTGGCCATATCTTGAACAGAGATGCTTAACCCATGATGTCCTCATGCACACCTGGCATGTACCTTTAGCAAGACAACCCCGAATACTCCTCAATGTGGGTGAGGAAGATACATTGCAGCAGAAAGCTGAAGAGTAATTATCAGGTGAACGCAGAATTAATACCAGCAATGCAACTTGACTCAAACAAAGCAGCTGGCATTTGGAATCAAATCAAAGTTTATTCATCATACGCAAATGACACAGCGTAGTGTACACGGTACAATGAAATGCTTACTTGCAAATAGACTCACTGTCGTGTTTCATCTAGTTTGCCTCAGTGCAGCTAGCAATCAGCATGAGATCATGAGGTCCAACTGCAACAATAAATCTAATCATAATGGCAGTTATCCAAACCACCCCAGATCAACTTTGCCAAAGCACCTCGCTTTGAATAGCTGGCCAGTTTGGTCTCTCATTGAACGGTTAAATATGCACTGAGATATTCACAGAGATATTTTGGGCTCTGTTGGCCACTTCTGCCTGACCAGACATTTTTCACATGTCTGTGATAGAAGGCATCGACTGCGTCATAGCCAATAGGACCAGAGAGACTATACTGTAAGTATGGCAAGACAAAACAATAGTGTAATTTACACTAGTGCACAGTTGAGCACTGTCTACTGTCTGTCTAATTTGCATGGTGCTAGGGGAGAATGAGTCATTGTTCCTGGTCTGTCTGTTTCATGCTACCCCACCTGACATGTTACTGGCCACTAACATGGTATGTGTTTATTGGGTGGGGGTGGGGTGGGGGGGGTCTTGTTCGTACATAAGTGTGACTTCGCGCTGACATCATTCAGTCTAGGAACAAGCCTATAAACCAGACGTTTGGTAAGCGGACAAAAGGGGAGGTGACTTTCCCTGAGCCCGTTTATACAAGATATGGGGTATTACTCATTACTCAGGTCATGGGAAAACAAACAACTGGGTTGGCAGCTATTTAAAGCTTACCAAGTCTGGGTTATTATGAATGAATGCAATGTTCAAAGTTGACTGTAGACATAGGCCTACATTGAGAAACATGCCTACAGGACGCACGACTCCGAGACCATCGTTAAGTTTGCCGACGACACAACGATAGTAGGCCTGATTGATCACCGACGATGAGACAGCCTATAGGGAGGTCAGAGGCCTGGCTATTGTGGTGCTAGGACAACAACCTCTCCCTCAACATCAGCAAGTTAAAGGAGCTTATCGTGGACTACAGGAAATGGAGGGGCCGAACACGCCCCCATTCACATCGACGGGGCTGTAGTAGAGTGGGTCGAGAGCTTCAAGTTCCTAGGTGTCCACATCACAAAGGACCTATCATGGCCCAAACACACCAACACAGTAGTGAAGAGGGCACGACAATGACTCTTCCACCTCAGGAGGCTGAAAAGATTTGGCATCGGCCCTCAGAACCTCAAAAAGTTCTACAGCTGCACCATTGAGAGCATCTTGACTGGCTGCATCACCGCTTGGTATGGTAACTGCTCGGCATTCGACTGCAAGGCGCTACAGAGGGTAGTGCGTATGGCCCAGTACACCACTGGGGCCAAACCTCCTGCCATCCAGGACCTCTATACCAGGTGGTGCCAGAGGAAGGCCCTAGAAATTGTCAAAGACTCCAGCCAAACAAGTCATAGACAGTTTTCTCTGCTACCACACGGCAAGCGGTACCGGCGCGCCAAGACTGGGAACAAAAGGCTCCTGAACAGTTTCTACCCCCAAGTCATAAGACTGCTGAACAGTTAATCAAATGCCTACCCGGACTATTTACATTAGCTAGGTTTCCATCCAATAGGCGACATATTTTAATGATAATATTCTAAAATCCGCATGAAAACAATATGCACATTTTCCCACCAGAGATGTGTTCCATCAAATGTACTTTTTGCAGATTAAAGGCTGTACGTGATGGCGTAGTGCACGCAAAAATAAATTTTGCGGTTAAATTCCCACGTACCGAAAAAAATATATACAAGTTACATGAGTTTCTGTGCATTTTCAACTCTACTGATGGTTTTCTCACAAAGGATGCTGCACGCTATCTGCACACTGCTGGCTAGAGTGCACGTATAGCCTACATGATGAGATTATTACGGTCAAAAGAACAAGATCATTTTTATTTGTCAAACGACAGCCAAGCGTCATTATCATGTCACCAGAATAAGACCCTCGATATTTATTGGAAAGGCATCAAGCTCATCACCTTGCACTTTCACCAACCTGTGAAATTCATCATCATTTATTTCATCTGTTGCCTAATAAATTGCATGCTTTCCCGACGAAGTGGGAGGACCACACAATACATGTCATCCTGTGACTCCAAGTTTACTTCGATATTATATAATCTAGGTAATTCAAGAGCCATCTTCAAGGCAGTCATCTTAAGCATTGCATCACATGGTCATCTTGTGCATTCATTCCCACTCTCAGTCTCTCTTTGTGTTGCGGTGTCTCCCTTGTCGTGATGTGTGTTTTGTCCTATGTCCTTTTTTAAATGTATTTTAAATTCTTTTTTTTATCCCGAGTGGCACAGTGGTCTAAGACACTGCATCTCAGTGCAAGAGGCGTCACTGCAGTACCTAGTTCGAATCCAGGCTTCATCACATCTGGCCATGATTGGGAGTCCCATAGGGCGGCGCACAATTGGCTCAGCGTCGTCCGGGTTTGGCCGGGATTGGCCGTCATTGTAAATAAGAATTTGTTCTTAACCGATTTGCCTAGTTAAATAAAAGGTTAAATAAAATACAAATAAAAATATAAAACATCCCAGCCCCTGTCCCCATAGGAGGCCTTTTGCCTTTTTGTAGGCCGTCATTGTAAATAAGAATTTGTTCTTAATTAACTGACTTACCTAGTTAAATAAAAAGTTAAATAAATCAATAAAAATTAAATATGCAACGGCCCTAGTCGTGTCCGTCCATAATTTCCAAACATTATGAAACTAACTCCTCTCATCTCAACTATGAAACATCTAGAAGGCCCCCGTGTAGGGTTAAGGCACTCTGGCTCAGAACATAAAACTAAGGCTTGTTCAGAAACTATGAGGAAGTACAATCATTCTGGCCCAGCGTATCAAAACAGACAAAAACACACAATCTCTCGGATTAGCCAGACACAAGGCAGCTGTGGTCTGGTCACTGAAATGTAGTTTTATTACTGAACAAATGCAGCTAATCTCAACTTAATCCCAGGATGGATTTGGAGTCTTGTGTCGGTCTGTCTTAACGTCTCAGTCTAGGAGGCAGTGAGTGTGTAAAGAAGTTGCACTCCGAATTACTGCATTACAGAAGTGATTAACGCAGGATTACAACAAACTGGGCAACAAGATCAAGAGGAAGGGTGAATGCATAAAGAGCCTAAGGGAGAGAGAGAGAGATGGTGGTGAAAGAACAAGAGAGAGATGGTGAGAGAGAGAGATGATGAGAGAGAGAGAGATGGTGAGAGAGAGAGATAAAGAGAGATAGTGAGAGAGAAGGGGAGGGGCGGTAAAAATACCACTTTATTTCCTCCCCTGTATTTTCTTTCTGCCACGGAGCATGAATATAACCCTGAATGTGGTTTAAGACCTCATGATATATCTCCTCTGTGCACCTGCATGTTGAGGGCAGTGATATACAGTAGGAGACTAGGCTTGGGCTTAAGTGTGAGAGCAGTGATATACAGTAGGAGACTGGGCTTGGGGTTAAGTGTGAGAGCAGTGATATACAGTAGGAGACTGGGCTTGGGGTTAAGTGTGAGAGCAGTGATATACAGTAGGAGACTGGGCTTGGGGTTAAGTGTGAGAGCAGTGATATACAGTAGGAGACTGGGCTTGCGGTTAAGTGTGAGAGCAGTGATATACAGTAGGAGACTGGGCTTGGGGTTAAGTGTGAGAGCAGTGATATACAGTAGGAGACTGGGCTTGGGGTTAAGTGTGAGAGCAGTGATATACAGTAGGAGACTGGGCTTGGGGTTAAGTGTGAGAGCAGTGATATACAGTAGGAGACTGGGCTTGGGGTTAAGTGTGAGAGCAGTGATATACAGTAGGAGACTGGGCTTGGGGTTAAGTGTGAGAGCAGTGATATACAGTAAGAGACTGGGCTTGGGGTTAAGTGTGAGAGCAGTGATATACAGTAGGAGACTGGGCTTGGGGTTAAGTGTGAGAGCAGTGATATACAGTAGGAGACTGGGCTTGGGGTTAAGTGTGAGAGCAGTGATATACAGTAGGAGACTGGGCTTGGGGTTAAGTGTGAGAGCAGTGATATACAGTAGGAGACTGGGCTTGGGGTTAAGTGTGAGAGCAGTGATATACAGTAGGAGACTGGGCTTGCGGTTAAGTGTGAGAGCAGTGATATACAGTAGGAGACTGGGCTTGGGGTTAAGTGTGAGAGCAGTGATATACAGTAGGAGACTGGGCTTGGGGTTAAGTGTGAGAGCAGTGATATACAGTAGGAGACTGGGCTTGGGGTTAAGTGTGAGAGCAGTGATATACAGTAGGAGACTGGGCTTGGGGTTAAGTGTGAGAGCAGTGATATACAGTAGGAGACTGGGCTTGGGGTTAAGTGTGAGAGCAGTGATATACAGTAAGAGACTGGGCTTGGGGTTAAGTGTGAGAGCAGTGATATACAGTAGGAGACTGGGCTTGGGGTTAAGTGTGAGAACAGTGATATACAGTAGGAGACTGGGCTTGTGCGTCTTCTTGACACTCAGCAACAGCAAACAATAGAAAATTGGCTGAATCCAGCTGGCCTACAAAACTCTTCTTCTCATGTCTTCTCTGGCATGCCCAGAGTCTCAATGTGGGTCGCTAGAGGCACACTTGAATAACTTCCGTCAAAATGACTTGAAGGGAAAGTCAGATATGGAATGTATACTGAACTAACAGTGTTGGTCCCATGATATAAAAGATCTCAGAAATGTTCCATATGCACAAAAAGATGATTTCTCTCAAATTTGGTGAACACATTTGTTTACATCCCTGTTAGTGAGCATTTCTCCTTTGCCAAGATAATCCAACCACCTGACACATGTGGCATATCAAGAAGCTGATTAAAACAGCATGAACATTATACAGGTGCACCTTGTGCTGGGGAGAATAAAAGGCCACTCTAAAATGAGCAGTTGTGTCACACAACAATACCACATAAAATGTTGATGGAGCATGCAATTGGCATGCTGACTGCAGGAATGTCCACCAGAACTGTCCAACCGGCCTCACAACCTCAGACCAAGTGTAGCCACACCAGCCCAGGACCTCCACATCCGGCTTCTTCACCTGCAGGATCGTCTGAGACCAGCCACTTGCATAGCTATGGGCAGGCATGGTATGGGCAGGCATAAGCTACAGACAACGAACACAATTGCATTTTATCGATGGCAATTTGAATGCACAGCGATACCGTGACAAGATCCTGAGGCCCATTATTGTACCAGTCATCATGACAATGCACAGTCCCATGTTGCAAGGACCTGTACACAATTCCTGGAAGCTGAGAATGTCCCAGTTCTTCCATGGCCTGCATACTCACCAGACATGTCACCCATTGAGCACGTTTGGGATGCTCTGGATTGGCATGTACGACAGCGTGTTCCAGTTCCCACCCATATCCAGCAACTTCACACAGCTATTGAAGAGGAGTGGGACAACATTCCACAGGCCACAATCAACTGCCTGATCAACTCTATGCAAAAGAGATGTGTCGCGCTGCATGAGGCAAATGGTGGTCACACCAAATACTGACTGGTTTTCTGGTCCACGCCCCTACCTTTTTTTAAAGTATCTGTGACCAACAGTTGCATATCTGTATTTCCAGTCATGTAAAATCTATAGATTAGGGCCTAATGAATTTATTTAAAATTGACTGATTTCCATATATGAACTGTAACGCAGTAAAATCTTTCAATTGCTGCATGTTGCGTTTATATATTTGTTCAGTGTAATTTCTATGGAAATATGGATCATTATCTTTAAAGAAAACAAGTCATAATGTTTCATGGATGGTCTGAGACCAGATAGCGGATAGCTCTCTGTCTGTCTCGCCCATACAGATGGCAACACTATTAATATGGCAACAGACAGAATACATGCAAAGAACATCCAAAGAACAAATGATTCACTGTCAAAAGACCACATATTCACACACACAAACACACAGAGTCTGAGAGGAGACAGAGATTCCCTGGCATGTAGAATGGATCCATCAAAGAGTACATTAACCCTGATGTTTGGTCATACATTCTTCAAGGTGCTGGAAGGGAGACAATCTTTCTGTTTTTGCCTATTCCCCCCCCCCACACGTCACTATTTGAGGTGGATCTCATGTAAGGATGGGCTCTGAGCCTTGGTAAATATACACTGTATACACATGTCTGGATGGTCGCCTCTCAAGACGGTGTGAATACCTGTAAACGAGGCCAGCAGAGCCAAGGGGCTACTCTCTCATCCCTCCAACCTGTCCACATTTAAGGTCTAACCCATACCATTCTCCCAAACCTGTCTCCACCACTGACCTAAAAATCACAGTGATGCTACAACCACACCTCCAGCTCATCAGTCCCAGTGGCTTACCCCTAATGTCACTCTGTCTGGACCCTAGAGTGGGAGGTCTCAGTGACTCCTCTGGCTACTTATGGCTAGGAGAGACTAAAGTATACTGCATGCTTACAGAGAGAGATGGTAAACAGAGGTAAGAAATGAGATAAGGTAAGAAACTTACAGACTCTGAAGCCCGGTCCCACGGCAGCCCGGTCCCCCTGTTCACTGATGTAGAGGGCAGTTACATTGCCCTGCTCGCAAAAGTTGGTGCAGCGTCCCTGGGTGCAGCGCACCTTGCAGACGGTCGGGGTGAAGAGCACCTTGATGCGCTCAGCTCCTCTCCTTCCTGCTGCCGTTCCTCCTCGGTGGCCGGCGGTCTGGTTTCTGGCTGGAAGGGGGAAGAAGACGAAGCAGAGGTAGAGCAGTGGTAGGAGCCTGAACCTGGGTCTGAGCTGGAGCATGGTGCCGTCCGATTACTGCCGATGCATCCCACGGAGAAGAGACACCACAGAGATCCAGGAGAAGAGCTGCCGCGTACGGCAGGAAGAGATGTGAGAGAAGGCCAGTGAACTCCACGCTTACTCTTACGCTTTGTTCAATCACACTCTCTCTCGCAACTGGCGCAGGACGAGGAGAGAAAGGAAGAAAGAGAGAAAAAAAAAGAACAGACCCAACGCTTCCTTTCCTTTTTTCCTAAACACACCAACCAAAGAAATGAGGAACTTTGAGGAGGGAAGCACCCGCACAAGTGCAATTTTAAATTTTATTTTTTATTTTTTTACGCTTTCTTAGTGCCTGTCCACTTAATTGGAAGCAGTATAGTGAGAATGCTCTCGTCAAGCCTCCAAACACAATGTTTATAAGGGATCCAATCCATCACCCTGTACTGTTAACTCTTCACTGCAGCCCCTGACCATGTCTCTGTGCCCTGCCGTTATGCTGTAACCGTAATCTGTTTTGTTTCCCCCCTTTTCCTTATACTCCCCACTCCCCCCTCTAGTTTCATAACATGGACCGTCCTGTCATCTGAGGAAGAGACCACAAGGAGGGCGGGGTGGGGGGGGGGGTGAGGCAAGGTTTGAGTTTCAGGTCCTCGCTGGCATTGTAAACTGTGGTGGTGAGTCATCTCTCTCTCTCTCTCTCTCTCTTTCTGCTCATAAGGCAGGGGGAAGAGGAGGGAAATTATTTTCCTTTCGCTACGCATTTTCAGAGATGTCATTTCACAAGCCCCACAGGCTCTTCTGTGACATACACAATGTGCATTAAACCTGTTGCCTTACCGAGCCAGCTCATGCCTGAGCAACAGGGGAAAGAAACATGCACGTGCCATCCACGTTGCACTGGCTCCCATCACTCTTACCGCTGTAAGCACTTGGACCTATAGGCCATCTAGGGTGAAATCACATCACTTTCACTACCTGAGAAAACTATAGGAGACAAATGTTAAATAATCCTTTTATGGTCATTCATGAATATAAACCCCGGAAACATCCCAACCCCATTCGAAAAAAGGAGCTTGATGGAAACACCTCATTATTTAGCTAGGAAAGGAATGGTAAAGAATGGAAAATATAAAACCAATTGACAAAGAAATTCATTGTAATGTCAAAAAGTTATTAGCTAAAACTGTATGGTCGTTAGATTTACAAACATGACGTGTTCTTTATATTCACTTATAATTAACCCCGAAACAAAGCTAAGCAGAAATTCCTTGTCGAGTTTGGAAGACAAACAGCTGCGTTGGACTGGGCTCAAACACAGGTGCCCCATTACAGACCATATTTCCAGTTTCACCAGTATTACTACACCAGTATAAAACCTGGAAGACCTGGGAGGACAGCGAGCGAGGCACGCGCCAGTCAACTTCACCAAGGCCCTAGACCACAAAGGCTTGGTGAGGTTAAGTACTGAAATAATTATGCTTTACTTGAAGCTTATATGGGTCATCAACAAATCTAGGAGAATGACGTAATATAGCTCATGGGAATGGACCAAACTAGAACCCAGAGAGAACTGGTAGCCTAGTGGTTAGAGCGTTGGGCCAGTAACAGAAAGGTTGCTGATTTGAATCCTCGAGGTTCTGTCGACGTGCCTTTGAGCAAGGCACTTAACCCTAATTGCTCCTGTAAGTCGCTCAGGATAAGAGTGTCTGCTAAAAACAAAAAAATATGAAAGAAACTACAGGTACACTGGTACTGTGGTCAGTGGTCATCCCTTATATGAAGTGTCGGAACCACCTGCGGAGGCACTGCACCACTGGTCTGATCCGCACCTGTAGCTCAACGTGGTGCGTCATTCTGGGCCAGGACTTGGAGGCTGGAAGGTGGAATACACTGCCAGAAAGAGAGAGAGAGGGGAGGTCCTTGGCGTAGGCTAGGACAAACAGTAAATTACCATGCTACCGCTGGGACGAGCCGTCTGGGTCTGGACTGTGGGTTCCTGTCTTGCTGGGGGAGGAGGAGGAGGTATTGGTGTCTGCTCAGGACAGGTGTTCACAATGTTTTCTAGTACGGGTCAATGAGGTAAATTGTTTTGCCTCCTTTGAGTGTTTTATTAGGGATGTTAGCCAGTGGAAAAAAAGTAGTCCAATTAGCATTCACTTATAACCTTTCAAATACTGCCATAAAAATGCTCCAATGTTGGGCCTTATTAGCTATACAGTAGCAGTCAAAATTTTGGACACACCTACTCATTCAAGGGTTTTTCTTTATTTTTACTATTTTCTACATTGTAGAATAATAGTGAAGACATCAAAACTATGAAATAACACATATGGAATCAAGTAGTAAACAAAAAAATTGTTCAACAATTCCAAATATATTTTAGATTTTAGATTCTTCAATGTAGCCACCTTTTGCCTTGATGACAGCTTTGCGCACTCTTGGAATTCTCTCAACCAGCTTCACCTGGAATGCTTTTCCAACAGTCTTAAAGGAGTTTCAACATATGCTGAGCACTTATTGGCTGCTTTTCCTTTACTCTGCGGTCCAACTCATCCCAAACAATCTCAATTGGGTTGAGTTCGGGTGATTGTGGAGGCCAGGTCATCTGATGCAGCACTCAACCACTCTCCTTCTTGATCAAATAGCCATTACACAGTCTGGAGGTGTGTTTTGGGTCATTGTCTAAACCAGATGAGATGGCGTATCACAGCAGAATGCTATGGTAGCCATGCTGGTTAAGTGTGCCTTTAATTCTAAATAAAACACTGACAGTGTTACCAGCAAAGTACCCCCACACCATCACACCTCCTCCTCCATGATTCACGATGGAAACCACACATGCAGAGATCATCCGTTCACCTACTCTGCGTCTCACAAAGACACGGCGGTTGGAACCAAAAATCTCACATTTGGACTCATCAGACCAAAGGACAAATTTCCACCGGTCTAATGTTAATTGCTCATGTTTCTTGGCACAAGCAAGTCTCTTCTTCTTATTGGTTTCCTTTAGTAGTGTTTTTTTTTGCAGCAATTCGACCACGAAGGCCTGATTCATGCAGTCTCCTCTGAACAGTTGATGTTGAGATGTGTCTGTTACTTGAAATCTGTGAAGCATTTATTTGGGCTGCAATTTCTGAGGCTGGTAACTCTAATGAACTTATCCTCTGCAGCAGAGGTAACTCTGGATCTTCCTTTCCTGTGGCGGTCCTCATGAGAGCCAGTTTCATCATAGCAATTGATGTTTTTTGCCACTTTCTTAGTTCTTGAAATTTTCCGGATTGACTGACCTTCATGTCTTAAAAGTAATAATGGACTGTTGTTTCTCTTTGCTTATCTGTGCTGTTCTTGCCATAATATGGACTTGGTCTTTTACCAAATAGGGCTATCTTTTGTATACCAACCCTACCTTGCCACAACACAACTGATTGGCTCAAATGCATTAAGAAGGTTAAGAAATTACACAAATTATCTTTTAACAAGACACACCTGTTAATTGAAATGAATTCCAGGTGACTATCTCATGAAGCTGGTTGAGAGAATGCAAACAGTGTGCAAAGCTGTCATCAGGGCAAAGGGTGGCTACTTAGAATCTCAAATCTAAAATATATTTTGATTCGTTTAACACTTTTTTGGTTACTACATGATTCCATATGTGTTATTTCATAGTTTTGATGTCTACACTATTATTTTACAATGTATAAAATAGTAAAAATAAAGAAAACCCCTTGAATGAATAGGTGTGTCCAAACTTTTGTCTGATACTGTAGTAAAAAGCTGTTAAATAGCCAGTAAATTACACGAATACGAACGCAACGTTTCACGGTGCGGGACGTTTAGTGCAGCCTGAGTCTCTGTCTCAGTGCACTCCATCCCTCTGCCAGTTGTCCAGACCAGTCTAGTCCTACTCTCTCTCTCTCTCACACACACACACACACACACACACACACACACACACACACACACACACACACACACACACACACACACACACACACTTTCTATAGATATGAGTATTATTCCAATTACAAAACAGGAAGCTCTGCTCCATGTACAACAGATTGCCCCTCCACACATGGAAGCAACAGCTACCAAAATACTATCAATCAGTCTAGTGGCTCTGTAAAGGATCAAGAATGGAACTGAAGTGTTATACTCTGTGTGTGTGTGTGTGTGTGTGTGTGTGTGTGTGTGTGTGTGTGTGTGTGTGTGTGTGTGTGTGTATCTTCATGGAGGTTTGATTTTATTAGGATTTATTTTTGTTCTCTTTTGGACTAATCTTCCAAGAGTCCTTAAACATTAAAATACGATCACATTTTCACATTTAATACACTGTTACAAACAAATAATACACTGACATATTGACCAGATAAATACTCTAACAGTCTAAAAATTAAAATTGATTCTTCATCTACCATAGTTCAGCACAACTTTCCTATGTATTATATTTAAATGCTTTTAAAGTATTGTTTGAATTTATATATTTAAAGGTTTCTGGTTTGCTCAGATAAATTATAACATTTCTTTATTTTTAGGTCGAGTGTGTATACGTCTGCGTGAGCGATGGTGGCCTTTGGCAATGGCCTTTAAAATTGGTCCTGGAGGGCCTTTATGTTTGCAGGGTTTTTCTCCAGACGTGTTTTAATCAGGTTCAAGGCGAAACAGCAGATCAACATTATGAAGAGATTGAACGATTGGAAATAACTGCCCACATTACATAGCAGACTTTGGCCTATGACCCTTAAATGGGGTGTGCAAATTCTTTGTTCGTTTTAAAATTAAGTTTCTTTAGTGAGATTACCAAGTGTGATTGACAGGTGCAAAAACTGAAATGACAGGGAGGACAAAACAGGTCATTGTAAATAAGAATTTGTTCTTAACTGACTTGCCTAGTTAAATAAAGGTGAAAATACATTTAAAAAAAGATCACTTCATTGGTCAATGGCCCGGTCAAATCTTAGCCTATAGGAGATTGCAAAGGGAGGGGGAATGAAATCTTTCTCTTGTGCTTACAATGGCTTTATTCATACACAGCAACTGTTCATCCACAGTGCTCCTGCTTGCCACTCAAGAGAAGAGAAGCTCTCTCTGACTCCCAGGATGAGGGGGGGGGAAAGTACTAAAGCTATTAAACCGATGGAGGAATTTAGAGAAGGACCTCTTACACAAACATTTGCAGGAAAAAAAAAACTCCAAGTGCCTGGGTACTTAAAGAGGTCAGGGGATACAAAAAAACAGGACCCTGAGCTCTTGTGGAATGACAGATTACTCAAAATGTTCAAGGCACTGTCTCACTTCTGGAAAAGAATATGAAAAAATGCAAAACCTGACCCTTACTTCTCTGACTTGGAAACTTGGATTAAAGCTTTATAGCAGGCATTTAAATTGGGTTTTGAGGGGAAAATCAAGCATTATAGAGTCATACTCTCTCTTTCCATGCGAGACAACATGCTCTGTTCGAGTGACGTTCACCTATTGGATATTAAAAGAGAGTAGGGCACAGTAGTGGTATATAGACAACTGTACAATACTTAGAATGGGCCTTACACTGTTTAAAGCAAACCAGGTTGCTGAGAGAAATATAGTGCTCTTGCTTGTGGTGTTGGGTAAGTGCAACTAATGTGCTATTTTGCTATGAGATCATGTCTTGAATAGCACTGAGTGACCATTACACTAATCTACAAATCAGTAGTGTAAAGTTGTCAAAGCTTAGTGTCGAATCAAAAAATGAATACCACACCAGACAACTTGAAGTACATTCAGTACATAAACTAAAGCATGGTTCTCCATAATATGGCAGGCAAACTAACGCCAGTTGCAAACAGGTCATTTTCTCCTGTTAGATTCCAGTACTATGGAGTTAAAATCTGAGCTAAAGGGACTGGAACATCTCATAGGTCACTGGTGCCACAGACGTTGTGGGAGATTGTGTCCGCCCTCGTGAATAATATGCCAGTTTCACCCCTTAGATTAGGTTGGTTCCCATCCACCACCACAGAAAGCAATTTCAACATGCCATGAGGTCATAGGGGCAGGAGATTTGGGGGATCCCATTAGTTAAACATCGTCTATCATTTGGGCCATTACTGTACCTATGCCAGTGGGCCAAGGGAAACAATGGCAGGAATTGGTCACAATGGGTTATCAGGGTCCGTACTGGTCTGAAACTCGCATCTACTCACCGATAACCTTATCCCATTCCCTAAATGTAAACAACTAGGAAATGGGCTAAATCATTCAAATAACATCAGGGTGTTTTGTTTATGATGTGGTAAGTATTCATGGAAAATTCCATGCTATGTTCATAGGTGTACCAAAACGATATCCATTCTAAAACGCATTACTTTGTCACCACCAGTCCACTGGGAGCAAAGCATTCCATATCAACACCCTGTTAATCACAACAAGCAGGAACCTAACACAATATGATATCTGATCATTTGCTGCCTTGACCATTATCATATTACTTATCACAACAACATATGTTATCAGCACATAGTGTGGCCAAAGTAAGAGAGGCTGGGGGTCTAAGGGAAGGGCCTGTCTGTACTCACCTGCAGGTGGGCTCATGTGGACGGTGTACTGGCCCTTCTGGGTGTGGAAGCTCTTGACACTGGTGGTCTGGGTGTCCTG
Source organism: Salmo trutta (assembly GCF_901001165.1). Lineage (NCBI taxonomy): Eukaryota > Metazoa > Chordata > Actinopteri > Salmoniformes > Salmonidae > Salmo > Salmo trutta. The sequence goes on along the minus strand of NC_042982.1, from coordinate 9,199,413 downwards.
TAGGTCTGACGGTGAGGCTGATTGGAGCTTCTTCCGCTCTGTCTCGATGTGTTTCATTAGGATGGAGGTCATCTTGTCGCCTCGGCCCCCACTGGCCAATGCCTGTTTTAGCAGCACTGACTGAGCCTCCTGCAGACTGGACAGGAGACAGAACAGACAGTCAACAGACTGGGCCTCCTGCAGACTGGACAGGAGACAGAACAGACAGTCAGCAGACTGGGCCTCCTTCAGACTGAACAGGGGACACAGACAGTCAACAGACTGGGCCTCCTGCAGACTGGACAGGAGACAGAACAGACAGTCAGCAGACTGGGCCTCCTGCAGACTGGACAGGAGACAGAACAGACAGTCAACAGACTGGGCCTCCTTCAGACTGGACAGGAGACAGAACAGACAGTCAGCAGACTGGGCCTCCTTCAGACTGAACAGGGGACACAGACAGTCAAAAGACTGGGCCTACTTCAGACTGGACAGGAGACAGAACAGACAGTCAGCAGACTGGGCCTACTTCAGACTGGACAGGGGAGACTACAGAGAACGTCAACAAGTACGGTAACTAAGAGTGTGTGCTGTGCGTCTGTTACTACTGACAGTAATTTATTACAGTAGATTGGCAGCCAGCTAAAATCCCTGGCTTAAAGATTTACTCACTGTATTATTACATGGGGGTACATCAGATACACTATTGTAGTGTATTAAGCAAGCAACAATAGCCTGTTCATTCAATTAGATACTTAATTAAATCAGCATCAACTCTCCAACAGCATCTGCCTAGAAATGAAAGAAATCCCATGACATGTTCATCCATGTTATTTTTTTTATTTTTTATACACAATTATCAGTTTATCAGCTTGATGGGGCAGACATACTGACTAGGCTGAGGACTTACATCCCGGGATTTACGGTATTACCGGTTTAGTACACATTGTAGGACAATAGTGAAGACATCACAACTATGAAACGACATAAGGAATCATGTAAACTCAGCAAAAAAGGAAACATCCTCTCACTGTCAACTGCGTTTATTTTCAGCAAACTTAACAGGTGTAAATATTTGTATGACCATAACAAGATTCAACAACTGAGACATAAACTGAACAAGTTCCACAGACATGTGACTAACAGAAATGGAAGATCTGTGAAGCTATTTGGATTTTTACGAATTATCTTTTAAAGACAAGGTCCTGAAAAAGGGATGTTTCTTTTTTTGCTGAGTTTAGTAACCCAAAAAGTGGTAAACCAATCAAATATATTTTATACATGAGATTCTTCAAAGCAGCCACCCTTTGCCTTGATGACAGCTTTGCACACTCTTGGCATTCTCTCAACCAGCTTCACCTGGAATGCTTTTCCAACAGTCTTGAAAGAGTTCCAAAATATGCTGAGCATTTGTTGGCTGCTTTTCCCTTACTCTGCGGTCCAACTCATCCCAAACCATCTCAATTGGGTTGAGGTCGGGTGATTGTGGAGGACAGGTCATCTGAAGCAGCACTCCATCACTCTCCGTCAAATAGCCCTTACACAGCCTGGAGGTCTGCTGGGTCATTGTCCTGTTAAAAAAAACAAATGATCGGCATATCGCTGCAGAATGCTGTGGTAGCCATGCTGGTTAAGTGTGTCTTGAATTCTAAATAAATCACAGACAGTGTCACCAGCAAATCACCCCCCCACCATCACACCTCTGCCTCCATGCTTCACGGTGGGAACCACACATGCGGAGATCATCCATTCACCTACTCTGTGTCTCACTGAGGACTCAGCAGACCAAACGACATATTTCCACCGGCCTAATGTCCATTGCTCGTGTTTTTTGGTGCAAGCAAGTCTGAGTCACACAGTCTCCTCTGAACAGTTGATGTTGAGATGTGTTACTTGAAATCTGAAGCATTTATTTGGGCTGCAATTTCAGAGGCTGGTAGTAACTCTAATGAACTTATCCTCTGCAGCAGAGGTAACTCTGGGTCTTCCTTTCCTGTGGCGGTCCTCATGAGAGCCAGTTTCATCATAGCGCTTGATGGTTTTTGCGACTGCACTTGAAGTTTCAAAGTTCTTGAAATGTTCCAGATTGACTGACCTTCATGTAATGATAGACTGTCATTTCGCTTTGCTCATTTGAGCTGTTCTTGCCATAATATGGACTTGGTCTTTTACCAAATAGGGCTATCTTCTGTATACCACCCCTACCTTGTCACAACACAACTGATTGGCTCAAACGCATTAAGGAAAGAAATTACACAAATTAACTTTTAACAAGGCACACCTGTTAATTGAAATGCATTCCAGGTGACTACCTCATGAAGCTGGTTGAGAGAATGCCAAGAGTGTGCAAAGCTGTCAAGGCAAAGGATGGCTACTTTGAAGAATCTCAAATATATTTTGATTTGTTTAACACTTTTTTGGTTACTACATGATTCCATGTGTTATTTCATAGTTTTGATGTCGTCACTATTAAAAAAAAGTAAAAATAAAGAAAAACCCTGGAATGAGTAGGTGTGTCCAAACCTTCGACTGGTACCGAATATAGGTCGTAGCTACCAGATGTCATTTTTGGTGAGTTTGGTAATTTATAAGCAAATGTGAACGAGAGACATTGTGCTAATGAACAAAGTTTTGATGCATGCTTGTCTGAAGGAACAACACTGGAGCAGCATGTGTACAAACTGTCTGTGTGCAGAATGGAATCGGTAGGTGTCATGGATTCCCCCAGGACTGCTGCTCATTCCGTTCACCAGATTCGGAGGTCTACGTCACCGGCCTTCTAGGCGTCACTGAACCGGATTCATTACCACCAACCCCGGACTGTCTTGTCTAATTACACACACCTGGTTCCCATTTCCCCTGATTAGTATGTGTATATACAGTTGAAGTCGGAAGTTTACATACACTTAAGGAGTCATTAAAACTAGTTTTTCAACCACTCCACAAATTTCTTGTTAACAAACTAGAGTTTTGGCAAGTCGGTTAGGACATCTACTTTGTACATGACACAAGTAATATTTCCAACAGTTGTTTACAGACAGATTATTTCACTTATAATTCACTGTATCACAATTCCAGTGGGTCAGAAGTTTACATACACTAAGTTGACTGTGCCTTTAAACAGCTTGAAAAATTCCAGAAAATTATGTCATGGCTTTAGAAGCTTCTGATAGGCTAATTGACATCATTTTAGTCAGTTGGAGGTGTACCTGTGGATGTATTTCAAGGCCTACCTTCAAACTCAGTGCCTCTTGGCTTGACATCATGGGAAAATCAAAAGAAATCAGCCAAGACCTCAGAAATAAAATTGTAGACCTCCACAAGTATGGTTCATCCTTGGGAGAAATTTCCAAATGCCTGAAGGTACCATGTTCATCTGTACAAACAATAGCATGCAAGTATTAACACCATGGGATCACGCAGCCGTCATACCGCTCAGGAAGGAGACTTAGAGATGTACGTACTTTGGAGCGAAAAGTGCAAATCTATCCCAGAACAACAGCAAAGGACCTTGTGAAGATGCTGGAGGAAACAGGTACAAAAGTATCTATATCCACAGTAAAACAAGTCCTATATCGACATAACCTGAAAGGCCACTCAGTAAGGAAGAAGCCACTGCTCCAAAACCGCCCTAAAAAGGCCAGACTACGGTTTGCAACTGCACATGGGGACAAAGACCGTACCTTTTGGAAAAATGTCTTCTGGTCTGATGAAACAAAAATAGAACTGTTTGGCCATAATGACCATCGTTATGTTTGGAGGAAAAAGGGGGAGGCTTGTAAGCCGAAGAACACCATCCCAACCGTGAAGAACGGGGGTGCTTTGCTGCAGGAGGCACTGGTGCACTTCACAAAATAGATGGCATCATGAGGTAGGAAAATTATGTGGATATATTGAAGCAACATCTCAAGACATCAGTCAGGAAGTAAAAAAATTGGCCGCAAATGGGTCTTCCAAATGGGCAATGACCCCAAGCATACTTCCAAAGTTGTGGCAAATTGGCTTAAGGACAACAAAGTCAAGGTATTGGAGTGGCTATCACAAAGCCCTGACCTCAATCCTATAGAACATTTGTGGGCAGAACTGAAGAAGCGTGTACGAGCAAGGAGGCCTACAAACCTGACTCAGTTACACCAGCTCTGTCAGGAGGAATGGGCCAAAATTCACCCAACTTATTGTGGGAAGCTTGTGAAAGGCTACCGGAAAAGTTTGACCCAAGTTAAACAATTTAAAGGCAATGCTACCAAATACTAATTGAGTGTATGTAAACGTCTGACTCACTGGGAATGTAATGAAAGAAATAAAAGCTTAAATAAATCTCTCTACTATTATTCTGACATTTCACATTCTTAAAAGAAAGTGGTGATCCTAACTGACCTAAGACAGAGAATCTTTACTGGGATAAAATGTCAGGAATTGTAAAAAACTGAGTTTAAATGTATTTGGTTAAGGTGTAGGTAAACTTCCGACTTCAACTGTATATACACAAGCACACACGTTTGTTTTGGGATTCGCCCCCATCATTTTTATGATCTTTGCCATTTTGGGTAGAGAAATAAAAGCCCCTATTTTTGTATTCCTGCGCCTGTCTTCTATCATTACACAACGTGACAGTATGGCAACGACCTGCCTGCTCTGCTCAGAGAAGATGGGGGAGGAGCAGATTGAGGGGATGAGAAGGAGAGGGAAAAAAACTCTAGGAAATCAAGATAGCCATGGCAGCTGTACAAATAACTCATCCAAAGAGCTTGGACTGCTCAAACACGGCAGAAAGCTAACACTATATGATGCCCCGTCTCCTTATTAATTCAGCCACTTACTTAGCTAACTAGCAAGTTAAATGAAATACACAGCTGGCTCAACTGTTCTGGGGAACTACGGTCAACATCAATGTAAAATAATGTGACAGGTGAAATGAAGAACGCGATCTGCTTTACCGCCTAACGTATTGCGCAAGTTGACTGCAGGTATTTACTTAAAAAGTAGATACAAATATGACCATTTATTTTAAAACTTAAAAGAAAAAAATCACAGGATGGAAAAACCATCCCGTGGCTATTTCCAAATACCCCGGTAAACAATATATATGGTATACGGTCCAAGACTACTCTCTACTATCTTAAGTGCTGACCCTTGAAAAACATTTGGTTTTGTAAAATGAATAACAGCACTGAAGCCTTGATTTAATCCTAGTACCCAAATTAGTTTGACAAACTCTAGTGAACCAATAGATTATACATGTCCCTTGTGGAAATACAAATAAAAAAACTAAGTGAATCACTAACATGCTGAACAAACCACTTGCGTTGCATGTGAGAGTGTTGCAAAATCAATTTACACATACATGTTATTTAATAATTTCCTCCAAACTGCTTGCGGGCGTCTGCGTAGCCATGCGCTAAAATAGAACTTGAATGTTTCATGTGTGTTTTGACCTGTCACCAAATTAATATAGTTGGTTTTGGTATTTTAACCTGAGTGTCATGAACCTCTCTGGTGAAGATAGACAAAATCAACAGCTCACGAAAGGAGTAAGAATCTCTTGTAGTAGAGACACTTGAACGTTGAAGTTGGAAATGTTTTGGTGATAGCATCATTTCGATATTCCCCAGCTGAACATGTAGCCCTGACCTGCACTTGACCGACCACAACTTGTGTGGGGGGGAAAACAGAACTTGAAACAAACATCCAACATCAAACAGCTGCAGTGGAGGTGCATAGCGGGAGTAGGGATAAAACCAGTTCATTCAAGCCTGGGAAATCATCATTGGGGTGACAGACCTCAGTATGTTACAGGCTCCACCATACCAAGTTAATACATTCTCCTCCCATGTTTACTTAATAAGGATATCCACCAAATCCCTATGTTTTGATGCGATCACTGTTTACTTTAACACACCACTCCATGTCTTGCGCAATACCGTCCCCAGGTTACAGCGCCTTTTTTTTTTGGACGGCTCGCGGTTTGGCATCATTTCAGATGCCTATATCATTCTGTGGAATTCTGAGAGAGTGCACTGTGCCTGCAGACAGGGTGATCTTACACAGAGCCCATCTGTGTCCGAGCCACTAGTACAGAACTGCATGGGCCGGTTAGGAGTATTCACCTACACTACATTATGCATTTACCTTCTTATGGATACCTGTTGAGTACCATGGACCTGGTGAATCAGTGACCCAAGATATTTACTTAGTTACAGTTTAGCATTAGCATCGTTGAGTGAAAAACAATGAGAATAGTTGGAGTAGGACCCCTTTAAGAGTGTTTCAAAAAGCTTGCCTAAATCAACTCAGAGTAACTTGAAACTAAGTTGGAGCAACGTGCCACCATAAGAGGTTTAAAAGCTTTGGACAGGGAATTTGTTTACCTAAAAACATTATTAAACTATTTAGACACGTCTCTAAAATTATATTTAATAACCTGATCCAAGGGTGTTGTCTCTTAATGATTCTGCCCAGCAACAAGGGAACAGAAGAGATAAGGAGAAGTCAAACTATGCAGAGGCACTGGGGTCATACTCTAAGAAGAAATAGGGCTTATGTCTAACTGTCTCGGGACCAGACTAAACCTAGACGAGTGTGTGCGTGTCCGTGTGTGATGACAGGGAGCCGGCCTGGTGGTCTGAGGCATTTAACTTCACTTAGACTGGGCAGCAAACAGAGCAGAGATAGATGCTCAATGGACAGTGGTTGTACCTATTCCATCAATCTGACCTACAGCAGCACAGTCTAGCAGATTGCACGTAATCCTATAGAATGGCCATAGTAATGCATACATACTGTACATCAGACTGCTATGGCTTTGGTTCACAGTAAACACAAACGTGCTCCCATTCCATGGTATGAGTCATAGCAGTGTACTAATGCCCCCACATGCCCTGCGTCCCAAATGGCTCCCTATGTAGTGCACTACTTTTGACCAGGGACCATAGGGCTGTGGTCAAAGGTAGCGCACTACACAGGGAATAGGGTGCCATTTGGGACAAATCCATAGAGACGTGATTAGTTTAAATCCAACATACTGCGGTGTTGAAGCCTGCAGAGATCAATCTGTTTACATGGATGAGGAAGCAGGGTTAGTGAAATGTGAACTCAGGAATGAGAAGAGGAGCAGAGCCAAAAGACGAGAGAAAACGCTCCGTCCTTTCCAAGACGCATTAAATCACTGCTGGGTTTAACTTCTCCACTGTGTTTTTTTCTCCAGAATACATGGTTTTATTGTACACAGACACAAGGTTCAAATCAAACAACGCTCCCTTAAATCTTTTAAAAGATTGCTTTGTTTGTAGTGATGCATGTGACACAGGGCGGTGATGCTCTAGCTTTGGTTTGCCACAACAATACAAGACACAAAATCAAGTAGTAGTCACAAAGACATTTATTATGTTGCAAATGTCAACAGACTTGGTATAAAAAATAAAAACCTATGTTGAGGTCGCTGGTCGCCATTGTAACAACATACAATTTCACTATCAACATCATCAGAAACGATTATGGTGATTCGGTCCAAATTCCCACAGAGCTGGACGCCTCAGGCCTCCAGTGGATATCTCTTTTGCAGACAATGTTTTTGCTGCTTTTGTGAATGAGTAGCAGTGGCTGCTGGGGGTTGTAAAGGGAAACTCTGTTTTCTTCATTAGTCCGCATTGGAGACGTAGCCTGTACGCAGCTAGGGGAAATGTTCCTCAACTATATGAAACAGCTAGACTGTAAGTGACCAGCTTCAGTACAGTAAGTGCTAATGCTATAAAGTTCTCCCTAGCACTACATGTCTTGCAGGATATGCTGAATCACTACACGAGGCATGGTGTATACATTAAATAACTAACATTGCAGTATGGTATACATTAAATAACATGAACATTTTTGTATTTTTAACCAATTTCAACAACGCTACAAGACGACTTGAAGAGAATAACATTAACTATTGCAGCCTTTCTTAAACTACGGGTTGCGACCCAAAGGGGGCATGTTTTTATGAGCATGGTCCCAGGAAAACAGAATGTCTTATTTGGGTCCCAGGCTGAAAAAGGTGAACAACCCCTGAACTATTATATGAATGATGAACATTAAAGTTTCCAACAGCAGTCACCCACCAACAATGTTCACATTTTGGCAAAAGACTTACGGAGACTAAAAGCTTTCTTTTTTATTTCAGAGCATAAATATGTATTCTTTTCACAGGCAATCCTCTTGCATGACTTCAAGGGCTGTTTGGTCTCTTTACATGACACACTCTGACCATTGTCTGCATAATTAATGGTTTTGAAAATAAAATCCTAGGACCCCTTGTAAAAACCACATCTCTTCACTATGAACAAAAACGCACGCAAATACACACACACACTGGCTCCGTTTGCAGTATTAGTTCCACTATTAATTACAGTAGATTTTATTTGGAGAACAGTTCCACCTGCTGACTATCCTGGGTAACTTCACTCCACAGTCAATTTTAATAGAAGCTTTCTTTCACATTCCACAAACTTAAGGGTTACCTCTATAAGTTGAGGCCGCAAAATATTGTCATCACTGGATGATTTTTTAAAAAATTGTTTACTAAAGGTTCAGTTAGCTGTCAAATTAAATATTGATGTTAAATAAAATATGATCTGGTCTAGAGCACAAAACAATGTCTTCATCTTTTTGTCAACTTATATTTTATACTGTACTCTATCTTTACCCCTAGGCTGGCACTGAGCCAACCCTATCTACCATTTGGCAAGGTGCCCTGATCCCAACACCTGCACTGCATCAGCTGGACCAAACTAAGCACTACAGACACTCTGACTCTGCACCTGTGGCCCACATGCTGGGCTAACCCAGGCCTCTGACTGGAGACTAGCACATCAAAGCCAGCAAACTGAGAGGAGGAAGAGGAGGAGGAAATGGAGGAGTAGAGAAGGGACTAAATGGCACAAGCTGGTGATGCAGTAAATCAAGGTAGTGCACAGTAAACAGAAGTCAAAAACTCACGTAAGAGGTTTCCAGCGCACAGTGCTGACTGGTGTCCCCTCTGTCCTCCATGCAGCTGTGGTCTCAATGGGCACTGGGGTGGTGGTGGGGATGACGGTGGTTGTTGAGAGGGTGGTGGTGGTGCTGACCATGGGGCTGGTGGAGCGCAGGAAGGCCCAGGGTAGGCCAACGAGGCCGTAGGTCACGCTTGCAAACTCACAGCGGGCCCCGTAGAAGCCCGTTCGGCATTCACAGATGTTGGGCTGCCTGCACACGGCTCCGTTGTGGCAACGTGGAAGGCATCTCGCTTCAAGTAGGGGGAGAGAGAGGAGGAGAAGGTTCATAAAACCAGAACAGTGGACTGTGGTTGAGAGGGCTAAGATGCTAGAGCAGAAACTCAACCGTAAGAGGACAACTGCTTCGACCACTTTGTGCTGCACATTTTACAATCTCAATAAAACCTCAGTAGGACAAACAGCTTAATGTGCATTGTAACTTAACAAGAAAAACAGCCAATGGTGGAACGGTCAAGGTTTCACTCCACTGAAATGAACTAAGGAATGAAAAGAGGAGAGGAGGGAGAGAGCCATGTTCCTGGATACAGGGAGCGGGTATTCATGCATACACGATGCAGGCCTCCACCCCCGGTCCCAGGCTCTTGGTTTCTCCCATCATCCCTGGCTGGGCGTCATTGTGCCCGGGCCGAACCCCCTGGAGGGCTCCAGTAATGGCCCATTGGCCACAGACAACAACAGCATATCCCAAACCCAGCAGCTTACCACAAATCTCCTGGCTGCCTCCATGAATATCAACAGCGATTGGCACCGTTTACTGACATTGTTTCACGGGTTGTGCACGGAAACCCTTTTTATCCATGGCTTTTTCACACGAAGGCTAGCACAATGTGACCAAACAGAAGTTAGACTCAAAGTGCACAGTGGACTGAATCTAACGAAGGGCTCTATTCAATCAGATTGGCTTTAGCCGACATCCGCATAGCGGCTGTTTTGGTGGTGCTGGACGTGGAACTGCTTAAGGGCTGCCAAATGCACGAGCGGCATTATACATAATGCGGACATTGTCATTGGCTGCACTGAGTCGCATTACAGTTTTTTTTCAATTGCTGACAAGCATCGGTCAATACTGAAGACACTTTTTCAAAACTCTTCACACAGTCTGCATTAACAACATGCATCTTGGCCAAACAGTTAATCTCACCTCCAAAACTCACTCAGACCACCAAAACACTTCATACATGTCTCAGAATAAGCTCGTTCGACCATAACACTGGCAACAATTCTCACTCAGAAAGCGTACATTGTCACTCATCACACATTGACCTAAAAAACACTAACAACAGGGACCATTACATAAATGATGAACTTTTCTCTGAATGATTTTTCACATGAATCAGTATTTCATTATAGAATAAGAATAACACCTTTTCACTTTATTGACTGTACTAAAATATGTAACAAGAATGAATAAAAAAAATGCAGCAATTTGCTTCAATAGCCTTTATTTTTTCTATATCGTTGCATGTAGTAATTTACTTATGGAAAATAAAAAGTTGAAACAAAAAACAAATTCCTGAAATTCCAGGGCTGCAATAATAACTACAACAACAAAAACCATCAACAACATGTATAGTATAATCACTCATACTGTAGAGTACTGTGAGGGTTCTAGTTCTCATCAACATGTATAGTATAATCACTCATACTGTAGAGTACTGTGAGGGTTCTAGTTCTCATCAACATGTATAGTATAATCACTCATACTGTAGAGTACTGTGAGGGTTCTAGTTCTCATCAACATGTATAGTATAATCACTCACACTGTAGAGTACTGTGAGGGTTCTAGTTCTCATCAACATGTATAGTATAATCACTCATACTGTAGAGTACTGTGAGGGTTCTAGTTCTCATCAACATGTATAGTATAATCACTCACACTGTAGAGTACTGTGAGGGTTCTAGTTCTCATCAACATGTATAGTATAATCACTCATACTGTAGAGTACTGTGAGGGTTCTAGTTCTCATCAACATGTATAGTATAATCACTCATACTGTAGAGTACTGTGAAGGTTCTAGTTCTCATCAACATGTATAGTATAATCACTCATACTGTAGAGTACTGTGAGGGTTCTAGTTCTCATCAACATGTATAGTATAATCACTCATACTGTAGAGTACTGTGAGGGTTCTAGTTCTCATCACCATGTATAGTATAATCACTCATACTGTAGAGTACTGTGAGGGTTCTAGTTCTCATCAACATGTATAGTATAATCACTCATACTGTAGAGTACTGTGAGGGTTCTAGTTCTCATCAACATGTATAGTATAATCACTCATACTGTAGAGTACTGTGAGGGTTCTAGTTCTCATCAACATGTATAGTATAATCACTCATACTGTAGAGTACTGTGAGGGTTCTAGTTCTCATCAACATGTATAGTATAATCACTCATACTGTAGAGTACTGTGAGGGTTCTAGTTCTCATCAACATGTATAGTATAATCACTCATACTGTAGAGTACTGTGATGGTTCTAGTTCTCATCAACATGTATAGTATAATCACTCATACTGTAGAGTACTGTGAGGGTTCTAGTTCTCATCAACATGTATAGTATAATCACTCATACTGTAGAGTACTGTGAGGGTTCTAGTTCTCATCAACATGTATAGTATAATCACTCATACTGTACAGTACTGTGAGGGTTCTAGTTCTCATCAACATGTATAGTATAATCACTCATACTGTAGAGTACTGTGAGGGTTCTAGTTCTCATCAACATGTATAGTATAATCACTCATACTGTAGAGTACTGTGAGGGTTCTAGTTCTCCCTTTCTCCTCCATTTAGCCACAAGTTCTCATCAACATCACATCTTATGTCTTCTCTGGCGATGCATCTTGGAAAGTATCTTCTGGAATATCTAATCCAACCCTGCCATTCTTCTTTCCCCACCAACCGGTCTTCCTTGATCCATGTTTCCAAACTAAATCATTCCGAAGCCGTCCTCTTTTGTCTGTTTGGTAACTGGACAAAAAAATTTAAATTTCAAATTGCAATCAGCTGTGTTTGGAATGATTAAATATTCTGCTGAAATGTTCTATATGTTTCAATCTGGTTACTGCAGAAATGCACGACATTTGCCATCATTCTGTTTTGAATGTGTTTCTAACAGTTTTGCAAACAATCAGCATTTGAAAGCATGTGCTGCAAATATATAGTTTTGCAGGTGGTGGAGTATGAATGAGAACAGAGTTCATGGATTTCGGAGAATGTGGTCATTGAATGCATTTTGTGTGAAAGCAATGATTCACAGTTTGGTTCACATACACTTCTGTTTCGCTGACTATGTGAAGAGTTTTGACAATGTGACTTCAGTTTTGACCAATACATGTTAGCAATTTTAAAAAACTAAAAGAAATCCCATGCAGCACTGCTTACAAATGTGAACACTGGAATGTGAGATGTAATCTACACCTCGATTAGGATTAAAGAAATCCTAATTATTTTGTTTAATGATTTTCATATTTCGATATAGCCTACACTTTCTCATTCTGAACTTCTAACACGAGTGGGACAGGTGTGGTTTAATGACAAAGATCAGAAGAGCAGCTGCTCACCGATTCGACAGCTCCAACGCAGTTCCACCGCCGACAACACCAAAACATCAGCTATGTGGGTGTTGGCTATCGCCGCTTAACGCTTGATCTGATTGAATCTAGGCCTAAATCTGCTTCCACTTCAGAGTTTCCTTCTCAGTGTGGCTTTTATATTTGATCAATAAACCTTAGAGGGGGAAAGGAAGTATGGGTGTATATTTGTGTGTGCGCATGCCTGCGTGTGCGTGTGCGCCTCTGTGCGTGCATGCATGAATGTGTGTGACAGTGTGAGATTCGCAGTGAGTTTGTGCTTCCTGACAATGTGCAGGGCCATGCTAGGAATGCTGAGCCAGGTTGTTTTGACATGACACTGGCCCTTTAAATCCTCTGGGTCAAGGGGTTGGATCAAGTAAAGGTGTTCAATCCCTGTAAACAAGGTTTATGCAGGTGTGGACTATAATGATTACACCACAGAGATGTGTTGGAGACAGACATGAATAGGAGCTCTTCCTTTCTTCAAAGCTCCTGACCTCTTCTCCGTGTACAGCACGGTGTGTAGACAAAGTAGGGCCCGTATTCATAAAGTGCCTCAGAGTTACACTGCTGATCTAGAATCACTTTTTCCCACTAATTGGTCTTTTCACATCATGTCTTTTTCAGAGCTTATCTGATTGGTCAAAAGACCAATTAATGAAAAAAAGTCAGAGGTACTCAACACTATCAACACATGACATTCACTTTCATAACATATCGAAACATATCGATACCGGACGCTTTTTGCTACACACTGCAAGTCTGAATGTGTCCTATCGTAATTAATCAATCTGTTGTTGCAGAGAATTTTCCTGTGCAGCAGGAAAGGCAAATTGTAGTGTAGTCGAGGTTTAAAAAGGTCAAATTAAGATAGTATATCTGTAAACTGTGTAGGTCTTGACCGGAATTCACATTTGCCATCCACACCGCCATCATAATCAGAAAATGATGATACAATGAAATCATACATGCTCCAGATGTCTGACTGAGTGAAATGGGAGGAAACACAGGTTGGACTGGGTTCTGCTGATGTTGGATGTGACATTACAACTTCCAGCTGGGTGGAGAGAACATTCCATTGTCCTATAGAGCCTGATTGATGCTCGCTCGCTCCTTATTGAACCAACTATTGACAGCTTGCCATCTATATACAGTACAGTACTAGGAATAGATCAATCACAAGTACCATGATAGAGACTTTTGTCATCAGGGGTGTCATGTACTCCAAAAATCTGAAGGGGCATAAAGTACGTGAAGATGGCTGGGGGGGTGGTCCGGAGGGGGGCTAGGCCTGAAACAGCTTTTTCCCGCAATCGAGAGCCATAATCATTACGTTTAATTCTATGCAAAAACAAATATGTATTTTTCTGCATATCTAAGCATACCTCTCGAGCTGTCTGTATCCTCCTGACTGGTGGTTATTTTTTAAAGAAACTAGTATACTTCTCTGCTAAAATCTGGGTAAAATAACAAAAGGAATGGCAGTCCTATTCAGAACATTTAGTTATTGCTCGCTTTTCTAAAGTCTACCAACCTTGCCAGCAGGCATGCCAGCTAAGATAGTTATAGACAAGCTAGCTATTCTAACTTGATTGATAGCCTGAAATGGCTTCTTGGTAGCTAGTTATGAGGTTGGGAACCTATCTGGGCTAGCTTAACCCAACTTCATAAAATTGTTGGTGGTTAGTAGTATTACAGAGTTATTATATATATTTTGTTAACAGGACAAATCTGAAGGGGCACGTGCTCCTGTGTCCCCTATGGGCAAGACAACTCTGGTTGTCGTGGTGATATAAAGACAGCCATCCATAAGGCGGCTCCTTACAACAACAACAAAAAGATTTATGCATGATATTCCACGATACGGTATGACGAGATCTTTATATAATATTTCCCCAACAATGTGGAACAACATTACACATTATGGAAGGGCTGACAGTCCTGCTATGCTAGGAGAAAGGTCAGTGGACATGAGAAACTTACGTTTGGTGCATTTCTGAGTCTTGGGTGAAACGGTCCATCCGTGGCAGCACCTGTTTCCACATACGTTAGTCCTGCAGAGAGCAAGGGAGACAGACAGACAGACAGACAACATATTAAAGATATCAGAGTTTATAGGATCAGAACACTGCAGCAGTCAACGGCCCTGGCATTTCTAACACACCGGACAATTTTTTCCCTCGAGGCCGGCACAACAGCCCATTTGTTCCTTGAGGCCAACATTATTAGCCAGATAACGATCATTTTGCGCAAAAAAATAATCCAAGTTAGACAGGCCCACAAAGCTAAAAATAGACCAGCCCATCCGGCATTTGCTCGAAATGCCAATGGCAAGTCCGCCCCTGGCAGCAGTTATCACAGTACATAGTTTAGGCTGTCATAAATTAAGGTTAAGCTTAAAGACAGGAACCCCACACACAAAAATCCCAGACACTACTGCTTTATAACACAGTTCAAGGTCATGAATACAAAATAAATCACTTAATTTGATCACAAAAGGATCTAAACACGGTCCTATTTTCACAACTTCCTGGATATTCATAAAAAAACTACTTGGGGCCCCCAGAAATGTACTGTTGCTTCAGTGTGAAACAGTTAATACCTCCTTGTCTTTACACTTGCCTTTGGACGTAATAGATTCAGTTTGTTTAAAAGGGAGCTATGAATATGAATGAGGGGCCATGGTGTGGTTGCCCTGGGTGAGAAGGGCCTCTGTCCGTCCTGTGCACAATGCATGACAGATAGTGTTCCCACACTGGTCTGGCCATATCTGTCTGTCTCTGGGCCAGCCGCTTGCCCCCTCTGCTCCACAGATTGGGTAAACAAAACCGGATTAAGGGTCCTCTGCAGAGTCTCTTTTCTGGGGCACCCGCCTGTTTATCCAGGGGGCTTCTGGGAGGAGGCAATTAGCACGCCAACACAAGCCACGGTGACGACGCTCTCTTCAAAGTGACAGCTCAGCGTGACCCGCGCCACCAAGCTCCCCTTATACCTCCTTTGTGGGATTTGCTAATTAGTTACAGTTTTCTGGCTTTATTGTGTGTTTGCAAATAGTCTTCCAAAAGGGTCTGACTGGGGGTCTGCAAAGTAGCAGAGGCAGGGCCCCTATTCAAACCCAGCAGTGAACTCACCCAGAGGAAGGTGAGCCTGTCTGGAGACTGGGAATGACCTTTGACCCCAGGCCAAGTTGGAGGCTAATTCAGAAGATGTCACTGCCAAAACAGACTGTCAGACCATTGATGCGCTGGAATTACAACTTTATCAACGCTAAATTGCGGATCTTTCAGTTTGGACACAATCATGAAGATATTTTGTAAAGGATTTTTAAATTGACCAGCAACATCCAATCGATCTCAACAAAAGATGTGCAAACTTCCTAACCAAACCCAAACCTAAACAGGACTGTGACAGGCATAGCATTGTTCTCTCTGACTGACAGTTCCCTTCAGTGCAGGTCTTGAGAACTGAAAACCACCCGAATTCTTCCAACTATGAAGACGGGTTTTAGATACCAGCTAGTTGATGTGTCAACATTTGCACATGGTCTCATTCAACAGAGAGGGCATGGGTCACATGACGGAGGTCCTATATGACTAGGCACAGGGGAAGGGGTCAGCTGGCGATGGGATGAGTGCCGTTCATTCGGTGCGGTCAGCGCCTCCTCCTCCCTCCCTCCCGATCTGACAGCTGAATGCAGAAACCACTGAGACAAGGTGGAGGGGTTGCTTTCACCCCAAATAGGGAGTTGTCAGCTACGGTGGTTGTGGAATGGAAAATTACTGGACGTTTCTTTGTCTCTAGTCGAGTCTTAATGCGGTTCTGACACTGCTCTAATACAGTAGAATAATCCCCAGCCCCTGTGTTTACAGAACTAAGTGGGACCTGTTGTCTGGGTGGAGGAGCCACCCCATTAAGAGCCTGCATACTCACACTGCTCTCATCCAATGCCATAGGCTATCCATCTTTCTGTCTCCAACCTTTTCTTCTGGTGACTGAGCACCGATTCTGAAGTGCCTGACTCTTAGACTTGGGCTTTCTATCCTCTCATCTTCGAGGACTTATTCTAAAAGGCTCAGACTGAATGCTGATTCTTTAGTTCTAGGGTCTCTCTGCTCTGGAACAGGACTAATGTCCTGGAACACGAGAGACTCCAAGAGCTTCTGCATTGCGGCATGTGTTGCGTTAGCGCCTATAGCCTGCCGTACAGTACAAGCACATAATACTGCAATGTTTCAGAGGAGCTCTGTGGCTGTGTATAAAAAGGCTCACACAAAGAGAGCCTTAGTTACACAGTCACACTCTATAGGCTCACTGCAGCTCCGCCAAGTCAATTCATGCTCTTGTTCTAGCAGAGTTCAGGGATTTGTTCCCATTTCCCTCCACTTCACCCCCATGAGAAGATCAATAATATATTTTACCCTCTTAAATGACATGGGGTGCTAAAGATCCTCATAAAAGAGGCTTTGAAGCGATGCCAGTTTCCGGGAAAGGTCAGTCACTCACCTAAGCCCGGGTTGAACTGCTGAACCGCCACCCCAGAGGCCCCCCACCACCCGAGTAGAACCACGACAATGTTTATTTTGGACATTTAGCCAGGATCCTTCTGTGCATTGGGGCTAAATAGAGCAGATTGGGACTGTCATGGCCCCCAAAGAGAAATGGCCTGTTGGTGATAAATTAGTTGTAAATTAGTTGTGTACTAGTTTATCTCAATTAGTGAAATGTTTTTTCACTGAATGAAAACATATGAGTTGAGGCATTCAAATAATCCAAATAAGGCAGTCTGGAAAAGGGGAAGTAATGATTAATCCTATTAATTGCTTAGAGGGCTTGTATACGGTTTTACGCTCATGGTATGACTAGAAGTACTGTAATGTACCAATGCAATGGGATAATCAAAATTCCTACCCTAGCTTTAAGGATCAACATTTCCTCTGCAGGTCAGGGGAATACTTCACCGGATGATGTGTTGGGTGTCTAATCTGGCCATAGTTCAGAAAGTGGCAAACTCCATGAACTTTGCTGTGCATGAAGTGCCATTTCCCAGTCCTGTGTGATTTGACTTTGGGTCCATGTATCACTTGTTGTCATGCACTTTAATCAAAGGTGCAGTAAAGTCACATATAACTTACATCGATAACTCTTATATCAAATAGAAGAATTTCTCACATTCCAAGAGGGACTTGTGCAAACATACAGACCTGTGTACATTTTTAGGATGGAATGACATTGGATCGTGGTCTACCATTTTGATGGATAATTGAAACAGATACCTTGAAGTAGGCTACCCATCAGAAAGAAATGTACGTCAAAGCACAAGTCATTCTTTTCTAGTAGCCTGACTTTCCAGAGAACAATAATTGACAAAATAATAAAACACCCAAATGTGTACTTAATCAAAATGTTAATTAAACTATCAAATGACAAAGGACACTGAACCATGGGCTGATTCTCTATACTATAGGCTACGTAATGTCGGCTATTGTAAAACACCTGCTTTTTGACTGTCGGGCTCCGGAGTTGTAAGCTACATTTATCACTGGCTACTCACCCATTTAACTGAAGTGTCACATTAGTTGTGTATTTCCAGTACTTCTTTCCATTAAAATGGTACTGTTTCTGTTTTAATTTGGGTTTTGAAGTCGTCGTCATTCTCCACTGAGTGTGATAAACTTGACCATTCACGGTCGCGTGGTGGTACCTGCCCGCCGTTCGCCTCTGCAGCCGCTGCATCTCGTGCCCTTTGTGGGCTGAACGCCTCACTAGTGTCCCAGAAGATTTCGAAAATGTAAGAAATACAAGAAATGTCACCCCAAGAACGAAAAAGTTAGCATATCTCCTGCTTGACATCTTTAGAGGTATCTTCTGCGTTACAAATCGACCCTATTAATAATCCAAGAGCAACGGAATTACCAGGAAATTGATAAAAGAAAATTACAATTTAGAAAGTAATAAATATAAAACATTTTATGCAATAGGTGAGCCAAAACAATCATATACAATTTGAGCACGTCTTAGTTTTGCCTATTTTTGCAAATGCAATTAATAGGCTAGATAATTTCCTTTTCAAATAGAAAATAAACTCGACTCTTCAGACTCCACTATTAGTTCTTGCATTATTCGCAGTCTACCCCATTAGAAAATGGTAAAGTCGGTTTAAAGTTCGCCTTAAAAATGTTGAGCCAATGGGATAGGAGTTCTAAAATATAAGAACAGCACAGCCAATCAGATATGTGTAGGACCAGCGCATAGACATGGAAATAGAGGGGTGACCACCACAGCCTGCAGCAGAGTCTGCCTGTGTCTAGGCTACCAGCATCCTCGAGGACCTTCAACAATAATACAATTTGCAACAGCACACTCAAATAGTTTCAACAAAATTCAATAAGCAATTGATTTATTCATTTTAGTCATTTAGCAGACGCTCTTATCCAGAGCGACTTACAGGAACAATTAGGGTTAAATCAAATAAAGTGTTATTGGTAGCATACACATATTTTGCAGATGTTATCGCAGGTGCAGCGAAATGCTCGTGTTTCTGGCTCCAAAAATGAAGTAAAACCTAACAATACACACAGTGTCTGGAACATAAACATATATATTTGTGATGGTGTGTATATACATCATGGACAGTAAATTAATAGATAAATGTGTATATAGAAGTACATAAGATGAGCCTTGACTAGAATACAGTACTGTATATATGTATGAAGTAGGTAAAACGGTATGTAATCATTAAGTACCTTGCTCAAGGGCACATCAACAGATTTTTCACCAAGTCAGCTCAGCGATTCAAACCAGCAACCTTATGGTTTCTGCTCCAATACTCTTAACCACTATGCTACCTGTCACCCCATCATATGTTTTCTTTCTCAGTGGACCTTTATGATTTGCAACATGTAGGCTATCATGCCTTGCAGTGATTATACATTAGAATGCATAACCTCTGCCCAGTATGAGGGGTGATACATGTCAGTGATAAGCTATTGAAGTGAGCTATCCTCTCCCTGTGCGTGTACTTTGCGTGTGGATAAATAATCCATCTATGCAATTAAGGGCAGCAGTTTTCTATCATGATGCATGGTGCACTGGAATGTAAACATACACAAACACCACCACCAAAAGCGCTGTTCCATTGATTCCAAGGATGCCATATAGCTCCTGGAAAAGGAAGAGTTAATGAGAAGTTAAGGAAACCAAGTGTTGTTTTAGGTAAGATTTGACAGATCTGCATATAGTTTGACAGATCTACATATAAACTATGAAAGTTCATGATTATAACAGCTCAATCTTTGCTCAGACTGAGACAGATAGGTTGTATCAAAAATGTATTGAAAAACCCTCCGATGCAGAAGCATGTCTTCCCCCATTGACTTGGTGCTATAGAACTTTAAATTGGACAACAATTTGCAAATGTGCAGAGGTGAAGGGTTTTCAAAAGCCACTAGATGGCAGCAATGGTACAGATATGCAAAGTAATTGTGGCAAAGGACAGTTTCTGACTAGAATTTTTCATGCTTGATAAAGGTTCTGTTTCACCAGTAATGACAAGTGAGACAGTAATCTGAGATACTTGAGTAATAAGATGAGTGACATGTAAAGTGAATGAATCAACTGTCTTTGTTTTAGCCTAATGTATGTTTTTGGCGGAGTCGATATATTGCATTTTGCATCATGATGATGTGGCAAGTGACACTTTGCTTTTCGAAAAATCTACATCTTGAAAACTTGATTGCTGACATGCAAAACATTTTGGGACTGTATGAACAGTGGACTAATTCATTTTTGAGTCGATTTTTTCTTTAACGTGAAACTGGGATGTAAATTAACGCCTAGGTACCAGAGAAATGACAATGATAAATACATCTTGCAGGGCGATAATTGAATATAGGATAAATGCCCATGATACTATTCGGCACGGGGACATTCGCGTTGCGGAGCAGTCAGAGACCGTCTCAACCCAGCCCTCAATCACAGGGCCTCTCATAGTTTCCCTCTAGGTCTTGTTCAGATGCTTCGACACTGGCTTAAAGTGTGAGCAAACATTTTAGGTATTGTAGAAAAGTCCAAATACACTGAGTGTATAAAACATTAGGAACACCTGCTCTTTCCATGACAGAATGACCAGGTGAATCCAGCTGAAAGCTATGATCCCTTCTTGATGTCATTTGTTAAATCCAATTCAATCAGTATAGAGGAAGGGGAGGAGACAGATTAAAGAATGATTTTTATGCCTTGAGACAATTGAGACATGGCTTGTGTATGTGTGCCATTCGGAGGTTGAATGGGCAAGACAAAAGATTTAAGTGCCATTGAACGGGGTATGGTAATAGAGGTCAGGCGCACCGGTTTGAGTGTGTCAAGAACTGCAATGCTGCTGGGTTTTTCACATTCAACAGTTTCCCGTGTGTATTAAGAACGGTCCACCACCCAAAGGACATCCAGCCAACTTATTTTTTTATTTTTTTATTTTTGTTAACCTTTATTTAATAACTAGGAAAGTCAGTTAAGAACTAATTCTTATTTACAATGACGGCCTACCCCGGCCAAATCCTAACCCAGACGACATTGGGCCAATTTTTTCCCAGGTTAGGCGCCGACAGAGATGGCCGCCTCGCTTCGCGTTCCTAGGAAACTATGCAGTATTTTGTTTTTTTTATGTGTTATTTCTTACATTGTTACCCCAGATAATCTTAGGTTTTATTACATACAGTCGGGATGAACTATTGGATACAAGAGATGTACATATTCTTATTCATTCCTTTACACTTGTGTGTATAAGGTAATTGTTGTTAGGAGTGTGTATCGGAGGCAAAGTCAGGTGCAGGAGAGCAGAGTGTAGTGAACAGGGGCACTTTTTATTCCGGTCAAAATGACAGCACAAAATAACAATAAATGTGCCCAAAACATGGAACATAGACAAAAAGTAATGCTCATAACAATATCAAAATACACGTAACACAAACAATCCTACACAAAGACATGATGGGGAACAGAGGAATAAATACATATGAATTGATTGGTGAATGAAAACCAGGTGTGCAGGGAACAAGATAAAACAAATGGATACATGAAAAATGGAGCGGCGATGGCTAGAAAGCCAGTGACGTCAACAGTACCCCCCCCCCCCCGACACGCAGCTCCAGCAGTGCGTCAACACCGGCCTCGGGGACGACCTGGAGGGCGAGGCGCAGGGCGATGGAACTCACGCAATAGTTCAGGGTCTAATACATCAGCCACCGGAACCCAGCACCTCTCCTCCGGACCGTACCCATCCTACTCCACGAGGTACTGAAGGCCCCCCACCCGACGCCTTGAATCCAGGATGGAACGGACGGAGTACGCCGGGGCCCAGGGGGCGGCAGAACTTCCCGTACCTCAGACTCCTGGAGCGGACCAGCCACCACCGGCCTGAGGAGAGACACATGGAACGAGGGGTTAATATGGTAATCGGGGGGAAGCTGTAACCTGTAACATACCTCGTTCAGTCTCCTCAGGACTTTGAATGGCCCCACAAACCGCGGGCCCAGCTTTTGGCAGGGCAGGCCGAGGGCCAGGTTTCGGGTCGAGAGCCAGACCCTGTCCCCTGGTGCAAACACTGGGGCCTCACTGCGGTGACGGTCCGTGCTGGTTTTTTGGCGCAGCGCGGCCTGCTGGAGGTGACCATGGGCGGCTTCCCAGGTCTCCTCCGCGCATCTGAACCACTCGTCCACTGCAGGAGCCTCGGTCTGACTCCGATGCTACGGTGCCAGAACCGGCTGGTACCCCAATACACACTGAAGGGGGGAGAGGTTAGTGGAGGATTGGCGGAGCGAGTTCTGCGCCATCTCTGCCCAGGGCCCGAACGCCGCCCACTCTCCCGGCCGGTCCTGGCAATCGGACCGCAGAAACCTGCCCTGGTTCACTTTCTCCACCTGCCCATTACTCTCTGGGTGGAAACTCGAGGTAAGGCTGATCGAGACCCCCAAACGTTCCATGAATGCCCTCCAGACTCTCAAAGTGAACTGGGGACCCCGATCAGACACTATATTCTCAGGCACCCCGTAGTCCCGGAAGACGTGTGTAAACAGGGCCTCCGCAGTTTGTAGGGCCGTAGGGAGGAGACGACAGGACTTAGAGAAACGATTCACAACGACCAAGTTCGTGGTGTTCCCCTGTGAGGGAGGAAGATCCATTAGAAAATCAACCAACAGGTGTGACCAAGGCCGTTGTCGAACGGGTAAGGGATGTAGCTTACCTCTGGGCAGGTGTCTAGGAGCCTTACATTGTGTGCACACCGAGCAGGAGGAAACATAAACCCTCACGTCCCGAGCCAAGGTGGGCCACCAGTACTTCCCAGACAGACAGCACACCATCCAACCGATCCCCGGATGACCAGAGGGGGGTGATGTGTGTGCCCAATAGATCAACTGGTCACGCACAGCAGACGGAACGTACTGAAGTCCGACGGGACACTGGAATGGAGCGGGTTCACTACACAACGCCCGCTCAATGTCCGCGTCCAGCTCCCACACGACCGGCGCTACCAGGCAGGAGGCCGGGAGAATGGGAGTCTGATCCATGGCCCGCTCCTCTGTGTCATACAGCCAACACAGTGCGTCTGCCTTAACATTCTGGGAACCACGGTCTGTAGAACAGGGTAAACACAAAACGGGTAAAGAACATGGCCCACCTTGCCTGATGAGGATTCAGTCTCCTAGCTGCCCGGATGTACTCCAGGTTGCGGTGGTCAGTCCAGATGGAGAAAGGGTGTTTAGCCCCCTCAAGCCAATGTCTCCACGCCTTCAAAGCCTTAACCACAGCCAACAACTCCCGGTCCCCCACATCATAGTTCCACTCCGCCGGGCTGAGCTTCTTCGAGAAGAAAGCACAGGGGCGGAGCTTCGGTGCTGAGAGAGCACGGCTCCGATCCCAGCCTCTGACGCGTCCACCTCCACTGTTAACGCCAAAGAGGGATCCGGATGGGCCAGCACGGGAGCCGAGGTAAACAGAGCTCTCAGCTGCCCAAAAGCCCTGTCCACCTCAACCGACCACTGCAGACGTACAGGACCCCCCCTTCAGCAGTGAGGTAATGGGAGCAGCCATCTGGCCGAAACCCCGGATAAATCTCCAGTAGTAATTGGCAAACCCTAAAAATCGCTGCACCTCCTTTACCGTGGTGGGAGTCGGCCAGTTACGCATGGCTGCTATGCGGTCACTCTCCATCTCCACCCCTGATGTGGAAATGCGATACCCTAGGAAGGAGACGGACTGCTGAAAGAACAGGCATTTCTCAGCCTTGACGTACAGGTCATGCTCCAACAGTCGTCCAAGTACCTTGCGCACCAAGGACACATGCTCGGCGCGTGTAGAGGAATATATCAGAATGTCATCGATATACACCACTACACCCTGCCCGTGCAGTTCCCTGAAAATGTCATCTACAAAGGATTGGAAGACTGATGGAGCATTCATCAACCTGTACGGCATGACGAGGTACTCAGAATGCCCTGAGTTGGTACTAAACGCTGTCTTCCACTCGTCTCCCTCTCGGATACGCAACAGATTGTACGCACTCCTGAGATCCAGTTTAGTGAAGAAGCGCGCCCCGTGCATTGACTCAATCACCGTGGCGATAAGAGGTAGTGGTTAACTGTACCTCACCGTGATTTGATTGAGACCTCTATAATCAATGCACGGGCGCAGACCTCCCTCCTTCTTCATAAAAAAGAAACTCGAGGAGGCCATTATCAAACCTCTAACGTAACTCTGATTAGCTTAGACTCCAACTATAATCATCATCACCCAAACACCCCTTCCCCCATCTCTCGATATTAACCTGAGCAATCAAATCTAGCTTCATTATCTTTGTCAGGGCTGTTTTATGCCTGGGAGATTCCCGGCCTGCCATGTGCTCTGCCTGTATGGCTCCACATTCCCTTGTGCCGTGGAAATGTACTAATGAAGACAGTGGTGGAAATAGGGAATTACCCTGCGATATCCTACTGAATGTAACTTATATATCGCTGCAGGCTCCATCTTTCCATGGCTAACAATCAGTGGAGCAAAGCAGGCCTTTGATCTGATTGATAAGATGGAGGCCAATGGGCCGTATGATAGGATAGGCATCAGTACTAGCATTTCAGTGGCACGTTGACATTTCTTTGTGCAATCATACCATTAAGTCAATTACATTCACATTACGTTTCACTTCTCCCATGACTGAAGAAGGCCCCTGCAACAACGATATATTTTATTGGCCATCTTGGACCAATGCGATCTCTACGACTCCAGATCCTGCTAGCTGTATGAACTATGGTAAAGAGGGAGGGAGTGAGTTGAACCGCAAGCAAATGTACGTAGCATGGAGTTCCGTGAGTCTCTACAGTGTACACACACCCACTCCGCTATTAGTATGCACAGAGGCATCTTTATTCTCTGTGTTCTGTTCCACGTGAGTGCCTTACTTAGTTTAGCCTTTCTTTCCTTTCTCTTCCCGTTGAAACAGGAATGTTTGTAGTCGCAAGCTGGGAGAACTGAGCAGCATTTTGCTCGAGGAGAGTTTCAGTGTGCAACAGGCTTGGTAGGGGTAATGATGCAGATGGTAATTGTGAATGAGTGAGTTTGAGATTGTGTATGCGGCATGTAGTGTCTGATCGCATACATCATATGGTTGTGTACATACAGGTCATGGTGCGTGTGTGTGTTGGGTTGTGGGTGGTAGCCTCGAGCCAAACTAACCCAAGGAAGTTTTTTTCTACTCTGGCTTTTCATATAACATTATCTTATTGATGTAATTTATGCTGGAACTTGAGCTACGCCCACAGCTTGGAATAGAAGTGATCAAAATTGAACAAAAGTGCCTCTTGGGAATTTGCACTACTGTACTGTCGAATTCTGTGGAAGGTGTGCTACTTTGAGGTCTTGCTACCTCTAACATTAATATGATACATTGCATTCGGAAAGTATTCAGACCCCTTGACTTGTTCCACATTTTGTTACGTTACAGCCTTATTCTAAAATTGATTAAATTGCTTTTCTCCCTCATCAATCTACACAAAATACCCTATGATAACAAAGTAAAAACATAAGTATTCAGACCCTTTACTCAGTACTTTGTTGAAGCACTTTTGGCAGCGATTACAACCTCGAGTCTTCTTGGGTATGACGCTACAAGCTTGGCACATCTGTATTTGGGGAGTTTGTCCCATTCTTCTCTGCAGATCGTCTCAAACACTGTCAGGTTGGATGGGGAGCGTCGCTGCACAGCTATTTTCAGGTCTCTCCAGATATGTTTGATCAGGTTCAAGTCGGTGCTCTGGCTGGGCCACTCAAGAACATTCAGAGACTTGTCCCGAAGCCACTCCAGCGTTGTCTTGGCTCTGTGCTTAGGGTCGTTGTCCTGTTGGAAAGTGTACCTTCGCCCCTGTCTGAGGTCCTGAGCACTCTGGAGCAGGTTTTCTTCAAGGATCTCTCTGTACTTTGCTCTCTGTACGATGCTGCCACAACCATGCTTCACTGTAGGGATGGTGCCAGGTTTCATCCAAACGTGAAGCTTGGAATTCAGGCCAAATAGTTCAAACTTGGTTTCATCAGACCATAGAATCTTGTTTCACATGGCCTTTTGGAAAACTCCAAGTGGGCTGTCATGTGCCTTTTACTGAGGAGTGGCTTCCGTCTGGCCACTCTACAATAAAGGCCTGATTGGTGGAGTGCTGCAGAGATGTTTGTCTTTGTGGAAGGTTCTCCCATCTCCACAGAGGAACTCTGGAGCTCTGTCAGAGTGACCATCAGGTTCTTGGTCACCTCCCTAACCAAGGCCCTTCTCCCCCGATTGCTCACTCTAGGAAGATGTCACGTCCTGACCAGTAAAAGGGGATATTTGTTAGTGTAGTTTGGTCAGGGCGTGGCAGGGGGGTGTTTGTTTTGTGTGTTTGGGGTTTTGATGTATGTTCTATATTTTTTATATTTCTATGTTCATTCTATGTTCCCTATCTAGTTTTTGTATTTCTGTGTTTTGGCCTGGTATGGCTCTCAATCAGGGACAGCTGTACTTCGTTGTCGCTGATCGGGAGCCATACTTAGGTAGCCCTTTTTCCACCTGTCTTTTGTGGGAAGTTGATTTTGCATAGCTGTGAGTAGCCTGCAATACTGTTCGTTCGTTGTGTTTTGTTTATTGTTTTGCTGGTTCACGTTAATAAAAATATGATGAACCCAACCCACGCTGCGCCTTGCTCTACTCCTTCAGACGGACGTTACAGAACTTCCCACCACCAACGGACCAAGCAGCGTAGAAGGGAGCAGAACCAGGAGAGGAGCTATCTAGAGTCATGGACTTGGGAAGAGATTCTGGACGCACAGGCCCTGGAGACAAGCGAGAGAATACCGTCGCCCGCTGGAGGAGATTGGGGCAGCGAAGGCAGAACAGCGTTTCTGGGAGGATCGGCTGGCACGGCAAGTGGAGGCTGAGAGGCAGCCCCCAAAAACTTTTGGGAGGGGCACACGGGGAGATTGGCGGAGTCAGGCGTTAGACCTGAGCCAACTCCCCGTGCTTACCGGAAGCGGCGTGGTACTGGTCAGGCACCGTGTTATGCGGTAGAACGCACGGTGTCTCCAGTGCACGCTCATAGCCCGGTGTGCTACATCCCAGCCCCCCGCAAGTGCCGTGCTAGAGTGGGCATCCAGCCAGGTAGGAGTATGCCTGCGCAGCACATCTGGCCACCAGTGCGTCTCCTAGGCCCAGGCTACCCTGCGCCTGCTCTACGCACGGCAGCCATCAGTCCTCTGCACAGCCCAGTTCGCCCTGTGCCAGCACTCCGCCCATGCAGGGCTACTGTTACAACCCAGCCAGGACGGGTTGTGCAGGCTGTGCGCTCCAGACCTCCAGTACGTCTTCGAGACCCGGTCTATCCTGTGCCTGCTCCCAGAGCCAGGCCTACTGCAAGTCCCACCAGTCCGGAGCCGCCAGAGCCGCCCGCCAGTCCGGAGCCACCAGAGCCGCCCGCCAGTCCGGAGCCGCCAGAGCCGCCTGCCAGTCCGGTGCAGCCAGAGCCGCCTGCCTGTCCGGTGCAGCCAGAGCCGCCCGCCTGTCCGGCGCAGCCAGAGTCGCCCGCCAGTCCGGCGTCGGCTGCGAGGGACCCCGCTCTAGAGGCACCACCAAAGTAGGGTGAGCCAGTGGTGGAGCGGGGTCTGCGTCCCGCTCCTGAGCCACCTTCGTAGGGGGGAGGATTGGGAAGGGGGGGTGTAGCACAAGAACCGTCGTTGACGGTGGCCACCCTCCCTTCCCTCCCTTTAGTTTGGGGTTATTTTTTTGTGAGTTTTTGTTTCAGGTGCATTCGGGGTCTGCACCTTTGGGGGGGGGGGGGGGGGGGGGGGGGTACTGTCACGTCCTGACCAGTAAAAGGGGTTATTTGTTATTGTAGTTTAGTCAGGGCGTGGCAGGGGGGTGTTTGTTTTGTGTGTTTGGGGTTTTGATATATGTTCTATATTTTATATTTCTATGTTCATTCTATGTTCCCGATCTAGTTTTTGTATTTCTGTGTTTTGGCCTGGTATGGCTCTCAATCAGGGACAGCTGTACTTCGTTGTCGCTGATTGGGAGCCATACTTAGGTAGCCCTTTTTCCACCTGTCATTTGTGGGAAGTTGATTTTGCATAGCTGTGAGTAGCCTGCAATACTGTTTGTTGTGTTTTGTTTATTGTTTTGCTGGTTCACGTTAATAAAAATATGATGAACCCAACCCACGCTGCGCCTTGGTCTACTCCTTCAGACGGACGTTACAGAAGAGTCTTGGTGGTTCCAAACTTCTTCCATTTAAGAATGATGGAGGCCACTGTGTCCTTGGGGACCTTCAATTCTGCAGAAGTTATTTGGTACCCTTCCCCAGATCTGTACCTTGACACAATCCTGTCTCGGCGCTCTACGGACAATTCCTTCGACCTCCTGGCTTGGTTTTGGCTCCGACATGCACTGTCAACTATGGGACCTTATATAGACAGGTGTGTGCCTTTCCAAATCATGTCCAATCAATTGAATTTACCACATGTGGACTCCAATCAAGCTGTAGAAACATCTCAAGGATGATCAATGGAAACAGGATGCACCTGAGCTCAATTTCGAGTCTCAAAGCAAAGGATCTGAATACTTATGTAAATAAGGTATTTCTGTTGTTTGGGGTATCTATCTCCCAATTTCCACTCGCTGCAGGTTCTCGGGCCTCTCTGTCTCTTTCCAGATCAGAAGCTTCAGGGGCTTCTACCAAGGTATGACTGTAGGGGGGACACTTCAAGGAGCAGAGCCATACGATCATAGGTCCGTCTGATAGCCATTTCAATTACACAAACTTAAAGCCCCATGCAGTCTTTGTAATTTTATTGTAATTTTTTTCCTTGAGCCTCCTTTGGCCCTTCAAATGCTCAGTCTGACCGTGTGGGTGTTAGGAAACACATTTGAAGATATTTACATGCACACCCCTGATTGGCTGGTCTAGAGACCACCCGCTTATCCAGATGAACAGTCATTGGCCTATTATAATCAGATCCCATTGTGACGTCAGTATGCGGGCCAAAAGTTCCATCCCACCTGAACAGGCTTTCACATTTTATTTTTTTAACAGCTCTTATACAAATAGGGCATTATCATAATTTTCACAATGTCATACCGTTAGTTCGACTTCACAGTGTGAAAATATCACAACCATTAAAAACCCCTTTAATGGGTGTGATATTTTTCCTTTGCCTTTCCAGAAATTGGCACAGACTCTTGTTTTTTTTGCTAGCTAGGTTATCAGTAATTACATTATTCAGAACACAAATCAGTCCTGCTGTCACATTTAGATCCCTATATCTGCATCATCTCTCCATCCCTCTGTCCTCAATCAGCCTGCCTGACCAGGCTGCGAATGAAGGACTTTGAGCTGCTTCGCTAAGCCTCCTGTAGAACACTGGTGAAGAGAGGTCCCTGTAGTACTGACTGAGTCAATATTTTATCATCTGCACTTCCTTTTCAGTCACATCCCCACAGAGTCTCTCATGGGGGGGGGGGGGGGACATGTGAGCGCCTCTCTGTCTCTCTGCCTTCAGAGGCACCACAGAGTGCATGATTCAGACCGTGTTGCTTCAGGAGAATGATACATGTTCTCACGTTGTTTGAGAGATAAGAGAACCTGGGACAACACGACGATCTCATTTGAATGTTCCATCATGATAGCCTACATCCGTAGGGTCCGCGTCAATATGACATAACTTGACATTACTGTCATGACAGCCTACATACAGTATATTATGTAACTTCTCCAGAGTCCGCTCCTAAATATCTTCTAAAGTATAACACGCTGAATGCTTTATAACAGCCCATCCCTACCCAGTCCTCCCTTTCTTTTTGCTTATCTGACTTGTTATCAGCAGCCTGGCTGTGATGCAGCAGGTGTCTCAACAGAGGCAGTTGCTTAGCAACCAAATTCTGTTTGATTATGGTATGTCAGACCCAAGGATATCCGGCAACGGGAGGAAGAGGTGAGTAGAGAGTGTGTGTGTGTGTGTGTGTGTGTGTGTCTGTGTGTGTTCTTATCAGTATTTTCTTGGGGTAAAAAGAGATGGAGTTTAATCCTTCCTCAAAATAAAGGAGTAATACATTAGAAAGGGACTGACTGCCTTCCTTCTGACTGCCCCCCTCCCCAACCACCTCCCACTCCCTTACTTTCTTTCCAGTGCCCACACACTTTCTAATTACTGTAGCCCTTCTATTTCACAGTGTGTCTTCTATCCCCTGTTCTGCTAATCGAGAGCCAATGTGCCCATTCAGCCTACATGAAGGGTTATTCTCCTCCTCGCCATTACCATGGTTCCAGTTAATTATTTGATGGCTTTGCTCCAGTTGGCGGAGAACATTTAAAAAATAAAATAAAGGAAGTTTCACCACCTACCGTGTTGATTGAAAAGTTTTTTGGCAATAAAGCTTAAGCTACAGGAAATAATTTTCATTCATCACACCTTGCGACAAAGAATTCATTCATGTAATATAAATCCCTGATAATGCGATAATGTATGTTTGCCCTTTTCTTGCGTGTGTGTGTGTGTGCATGGTTTGTGTGTGCATGGGTGTGTGCATGCGTGTGTGTGCATGGGTGTGTGCATGCGTGTGTGTGCATGGGTGTATGTGTGCATGGGTGTGTGTTTGCATGGTTGTGTGTGTGTGTGTGCATGGGTGTGTGCGTGGGTGTGCATGGGTGTGTGCATGGGTGTGCATGTGTGTGTGCCTGTTTGTGTCTGTATGTGTACTAGCTGTACCTCTACAGAACATGTAGCAAAGAACGTGAGAACCTTGCAGTGTAAGGTCTGTTCCATTCAATGTATTTCAACAACCTAATGGCACCAACACCACAAACCCGGCCAAACATAAACAGAGACAGAGGCAGGACTGTAAATGCCTCTTCCTTTTTTCCAGCGAGTGTGCTTCCCTCTCTGTCAGGCTGTGTGCTGGCTGTCAGTGCCCAGATGGTGGCGTTGGGTAGTGGGTATGGAGCTGGAGGCCAGTGGGCCACAGTCCCAGGCACATTGGCACCGGTGCTACTGGAGGACTGTAGAGAATACAGCAGCTCATGCTGGTGCTATGCCAGAAATGAGGACTGTTATTATGGCAGCACCGATGCTTCTTCTTGAGCCGTAGACTAGTTCTGTGGTAACAGACTTGTGAGAAGTGCTGAAATTGTTGTTTTGGGTCATATATATTTAGTGAAATTTGTTGTCTTCTATATATAACCATACTACTACTGTAACCTAGCACTCCATTATTTATGTTTCCCCAGAGTGTGTTCTGGTATCTTTCTGTGTGTTAGTGTGTGCATAACCAGGAACATGGGTAATTTATAAAGCAGGATTATGAATGGATTTTGGATGCTGTCAGTTAGTAGCTGTTCTAGGAGCTTCGAAGTGGAGGGGAAGAGAGAGAAAGAGGGAAAAAGGAGGGGGGACAGAGCTGCTCAGCGATACACAGAGACGCATGTGGAGTAAGCGAAACAGAGAGAAAGAGAGAGAGACAGTGGAATTGTGAAAAGGTGCAAACCTGTAAACCCGAGAGTGATGGATCCTCCTTCAGACTTGAGGAGGATCATGAAAATGTGGACAAGCAACAAAAAGGGATTCCACTACAGGTTAACCACCAGGTTTTAAATCATAATTCGTCCCTGTGAGAGGAGAAGCTGGGTATCTGACAGCCAACCAGGTGACACAAAGAGAAGTCAAGAGGAGGACCGAAGAAGAGAGGGAGTGTAAGAGAGAATGATGGATGGACGAGCATATGGAGTAAGTTTGACCGCCTCAGAGAGAGAGCGAGCGATATAAGACCTATCTGGGATTCTGTGGCTGTTACTCACGACTTTATTTGTCTTCAGTGGAAATCCATAGGTGTGACAGAGGACCGCTAGACACGCAACTTGACCCACCTGTCCCCTCCCCTCCATCCCACCCCCACATACGTTTCTCTGCAACCTCCTCCCTCTCCTCCTCTCCTATCTCCTCTGCTGTCAGTTCAGCAGCTTCTTTGGGGATCTCTTTTTTTTTATCTCACAATCCTCTCATCCAGTCCCATTGGCTTGATTTCTGTTATGGCTACATTCCCAGCCCTTTTTGCCGCTATATGGAAGACGCCTCTTACTTGAACACAGCTCCAACCAGCAGCAGATCTTATTTGGAGAAATAGAAAGATAAAATTGAATAATATGTCATTTTGGGGTCGGGAAGACTGTCTACAGGTCCACAACAAGTGCAAAGGATCAGATTATGTTATGTTAAGACTTTGATGCAGAACTGACACTGACCAGACAGACCTCTGGGACAGAAGATGAGACTTCGACTATATGAAGCGGAGGAAAAGCATTGTCCACAGCCTCATGACAAGGACAGTGGGAATCAAGCTCAAACGGCAAGAGTTCTTATTAAATATTGATAACGACAGGCATGTTGGAAAAGCATACATCAATGTTCCATTACCTGCAAAGTGGAAACAAAACAAACGAAAGAGGCTCTTGACACCTGAGGAAAAGATCAGGTGGGACTCTTCCTTCTGGAGGACTGAAAACAGTTGAACCATATACAAAGTCAAGTTAAGGATTTATTCTACTTGAGAAGCCAAAGCCATACTTAAAAGTGTCAGAGTTTCAAAGGGACTGCTTCAGGGAAACAGAGACTAACTGCAAACGAATCTGTGCTGCAGCAGGACATTTGAACTATTTTCCAACAGCGAGAGAGCTGGACCAGGAAGAAAGAAGTGTGCCGTGGGAAAGGGAGGGGGTGGAGAAGGAGCTTGGCAAGACGGTGGAGACATGGAGAGGATACTGGAATAGCAAAAAAGAAGGAGCATATTGGTTACCCCCCTGGTGCAATGTGTGGTGAGTATGCAAGTCATTAGTTGACGTACTGCACATTACAGTCATAGAGATAGGGAGAGGTTGTGTGTGCGTGTGAGAGTGTGCATTCGTGTGCATTCGTGTGCTGTCTGCCTGTCTGTCTGTCTGTGCATGATGAGTGTCATTGTGTCGCGGTACTGTATGAGAGGAAAAGGAGGGAAAGATGTTATCCGATACAGCTTCTTAATGTTTATCGAATAGACAAAAAGCCAAACAGAGAAAGTGTCACTGAACATGTTGTTGAAGGGTGCTATGTTGCTCCCCACAGGGGTTTGTTTAGAAGGTGAGCTGGGTCAGAGGTTAGGCTGTTGTTGACTCTAAAGCAGGGATGGGCAACTCCAGTCTACGGGGGTGGAGGGGTGTCAAACTTTTTCCACATCCCTAGCAAACACAGCTGATTTAAAAAAAATGGCATTCTTAACAGAAGATCATGATTTGTTGATTATTGGAGTCAGGTATATTAGCTGGGGG
This sequence comes from Salmo trutta, assembly GCF_901001165.1. Classification (NCBI taxonomy): domain Eukaryota; kingdom Metazoa; phylum Chordata; class Actinopteri; order Salmoniformes; family Salmonidae; genus Salmo; species Salmo trutta. The sequence continues at coordinate 9,165,973 of NC_042982.1, read as the reverse complement.
TAAAAGTGTGACATCAATCAGGGCCCTGAGGTCCTGGGCCCCCCCTGGGTGCACATTTTGTTTTTTGCCGGAGCACTACACAGCTGATTAAAATAACCAAGCTTTGATTATTTGAATCAGCTGTGTAGTGCTAGGGAAAAAACGAAATGACCACTATGTGATTTCCAGCATCTGCAACAATGAGTCCTGTCAGTGTTTCCAATAGGTCATATAGGACAGCTTCCTGCTTCCTGCTGAAAAGCCCTCCGCTTAAGGCAGAGAATTGACTATAGTTTTGAAAGCACGCTCATCCTGTAGGATAATGTTCATATGCTTACACTTGTACTGCACCTTTGGACTCCTTTTGACTTCACTTTTTGATGGTTCTGATAAACCATATGCTTACTTTTGACACGTTTGAAAAATATAAAATTAAGAATTATGATCATAATGGGACGTAGCAGATTTGTTTGACATATTCGTGTAGAAAATAGGGGGTCTGCAACTTACCCTCTTTGAAAATTCCCATGTAACCGTTTGGTGTCAGTACTGCGTTCCCTCGTCGATTTGAACGTTTTTGCATGGCTGACAAGTGTGAATTGGCCCCCTGGGTGTATGCCCCTATGTCTGAGAGTGTTCTTCAGAAGCACGTCCATCTATCACTATCAACACAGGGGCTTTCATTCCAGACATGTGTGGCTACACAGGGCATTCCCACAAGTCAGATTCATTCACAGAGCAGCCAGGGGATGAGGGATTGATCAATCAATGTAGCTGAAAGCCACAGGGAAGCAGTCTCTGGTCTGTTTTCTCCTTCAAGAGCCTCTACATATCCCCCTTGCTTCTTACATTTTATCCTCCAAACTCTCTCGGAAACACCACTCAATCGCTAACAATCAACTTGTATTTGATTAGATTGAGCCAGTTAAGCCACCGTCTCTCAGTTTCATTGGTTGGAGGAGAGGTGGAGATAGAGGAGCTGCAGATCTAAATAGAATGGCTGCTGCGCCCCCCCCACCACCACCACGACAACCACATACAAATGGTGTTGCCAGTAAATGTTCATTTCATTTGTAGAGAAAGGGAGTGGAATTGGAAAGGGCACAAGTAACCTGCCACCTCTTGAACATCAAGGAGAGATCCCAAAAAGAGGTCACTGGTGAAGCTAATGGGAATAACACCGGAAAAGGGGGAAGCGAGGAATTTAATCCAGTGTCAGCCCGGATGCTTTGGTCGGAAGGACAGTCACTAATCCGAGCGGGAAAAAGCGAAAGATGAACGAAAGAATGGGAAGCGATCTGACAGTCATCCGTTGGCCCTGGGCGCCACTCTTCCCTCCCACGCTGCCTGTCCATCAGAGCTTATAATGAGGCCTGTGGATGTCTGGGCCGTCATAAGGCTCTGGTTCCTCTGCCATCACTCTCTGTGACTCATCTCGCTGTGTGTGCGCGCGTGTGTACCGTTTGTGCATGTGTGGATGTGAGTGTGTGTGTGTGTGTGTCTGTGCTGTTTTAGTAAGGGTTCTAATATAGCGTGTTAAAGTGTGATCATTTTTGGGAAATGTCAACACCATATCTTTAAAATGAGACAGCCAGACACTTCCCACTTCAGGCAGTGACCCAGAACAATTACATTATGGCCACATTATGCAATAACCTCTGCATCAGAGGCACCCGTGTAGTGGGTGGACTGAGGGAGAGAGAGGGGCAACGGATATGACGGCAGCATGGTGTCTATTTGGACGTGTTATGTTAGTGCTTTCACATCATAGGCAAGACAGTCCATGATCATTTAGGTATCGATCAACAACCATTGATCACAATGACAGAGGCCTACAAGGCATTCACAAGGCATCCAGTGTCTCTGTGTGATGAAGAGATGATGCAGATAATCTGTCGTCCACATGGGGTGGAATAACAGTATTATCTAAATTGAGAATCCAATACTCTTCAGTAAGGCAATATATTGACTTGCAGCTCTTTCAATCCATCGTATTGTATTTGCATTTTATAAATAGGATTTTGCTTCCTGTTTTCCACCCCACTGGAATTGTCCTAACTGTTTCCCCTGAGCATTAGAGATATACAGTACGTCAGTGGAGGCTGGTGACTTAAAATGGAGGAGGATGGGAGACCCACGGTATAGGCGGAACGCACGGAGACGAACAAGTGTGTTTCAAAAATCGTCAAAGACTAATTATTTTAACCTAAAGCATTTAAAAATACATTTATGGTACAATATTATGGTGAATGGGAGGGCTACTTACACTGTGTTGGAAAGGGATCAGTGATTAAATGAGGGTATGAGGCATGAGTTGAGGTGTTCAGAGGCTTGACCAGTGCAGGACAGGATTTGACAAAAAGGGAAGACAAAAAACAATAACACAACACAGTACACAGTTAGATGAAATAGCTAAGAATGAGTTAGTCCAGGCAATGAGTAAAATCATTGATCTGTAATAATGTGATTGTATATGTGATTGACTCTACATACAGTCGTGGCCAAAAGTTTTGAGAATGACACAAATATTAATTTCCACAAAGTTTGCTGCTTCAGAGTCTTTAGATATTTTTGGCAGAAGTTACTATGGAATACTGAAGTATAATTACAAGCATTTCGTAAGTGTCAAAGGCTTTTATTGACAATTACATGAAGTTGATGCAAAGAGTCAATATTTTCAGTGTTGACCCTTCTTTTTCAAGACCTCTGCAATCTGCCCTGGCATGCTGTCAATTAACTTCTGGGCCACATCCTGACTGATGGCAGCCCATTCTTGCATAATCAATGCTTGGAGTTTGACAGAATTTGTGGGGTTTTGTTTGTCCACCTGCCTCTTGAGGTTTGACCACAAGTTCTCAACGGGATTAAGGTCTTTCCTGGCCATGGACAACAAAATATCGATGTTTTGTTCCCCGAGCCACTTAGTTATCACTTTTGCCTTATGGCAAGGTGCTCCATCATGCTGGAAAAGGCATTGTTCGTCACCAAACTGTTCCTGGATGGTTGGGAGAAGTTGCTCTCAGAGGATGTGTTGGTACCATTCTTTATTCATGGCTGTGTTTTTAGGCAAAATTGTGAGTGAGCCCACTCCCTTGGCTGAGAAGAAATCCCACACATGAATGGTCTCAGGATGCTTTACTGTTGGCATGACACAGGACTGACGGTAGCGCTCACCTTGTCTTCTCCAGACAAGCTTTTTTCCGGATGCCCCAAACAATCGGAAAGGGGATTCATCAGAGAAAATGACTTTACCCCAGTCCTCAGCAGTCTAATCCCTGTACCTTTTGCAGAATATCAGTCTGTCCCTGATGTTTTTCCTGGAGAGAAGTGGCTTCTTTGCTGCCCTTCTTGTCACCAGGCCATCCTCCAAAAGTCTTCGCCTCACTGTGCGTGCAGATGCACTCACACCTGCATGCTGCCATTCCTAAGCAAGCTCTGTACTGGTGATGCCCAGATCCCACAGCTGAATCAAGTTTAGGAGACGGTCCTGGCGCTTGCTGGACTTTCTTTGGTGCCCTGAAGCCTTCTTCACAACAATTGAACCGCTCTCCTTGAAGTTCTTGATGATCCGACAAATGGATGATTTAGGTGCAATCTTACTGGCAGCAATATCCTTGCCTGTGAAGCCCTTTTTGTACCTGCAATGATGACGGCACGTGTTTCCTTGCAGGTAACCATGATTGACAGAGGAAGAACAATGATTCCAAGCACCACCCTCCTTTTGAAGCTTCCAGTCTGTTATTCGAACTCAATCAGTATGACAGAGTGATCTCCAGCCTTGTCCTCGTCAACACTCACACCTGTGTTAACGAGAGAATCACTGACATGATGTCAGCTGGTCCTTTTGTGGCAGGGCTGAAATGCAGTGGAAATGTTTTTGGGGGATTCAGTTCATTTGCATGGCGAAGAGGGGACTTTGCAATTAATTGCAATTCATCTGATCACTCTTCATAACGTTCTGGAATATATGCAAATTGTCATCATACAAACTGAGGCAGCAGACTTTGTGAAAATTAATATCTGTGTAATTCTCAAAACTTTTGGCCATGACTGTACAGTAATGACAGAAAATTGATAGGGGTACTCTGTGCTTGGAGGGGAAACATTCATTGTGCCAGTGGATGAGCGGGCACATGAGACGTGGCTTCAGTTCATGCCAGTAGAAAGTTGACAATGGTAGTGGAGTAGTCATCACCTCTTAAATCAGGGAACAGGAGGGGACTTAGCTGTAAATACAAATAGCAGATACATTCCATTAGAGCGGCGCCATCGTAGGTTTGTACAACGAGTTTCTTTAAGAACTTAAACTCAAACATCTCAGAATTCATAAAGTTAAACACAGACCGCGCATCTTGCTCACTTGACACATCAAAGTAGCTCAAGAAACGTTCCTGAATAAAGCCCTGGTCATCCACGTACCTGATGATAACTGACAACTGCAAGCAGATTAGTGCCACCATAGGTTCCAGAGCGGTGGGACAATTTTTACCCCCTGAGGCCTGGAGTTTTTCCTTATATGTTAACCTAATTAGGAAAACTCTGGAGCCTATAAGGTATGACAGTGCTTAATCAGTTGTAAAATGGTTTCATATGGGCTATGATGGGACGAGATTTTCTTAAATCAGATCTCATGGTTTTAAAAAACTCCTGAAAAAAACTCCTGGCCCTGGGGGGGGGGGGGGGGGGGGTGAAAACCCTTTCAAACTGCAGCTACCTTACATTTCCTCTACCCAGACACATAGACAACAACTGATAGACAATGGAACTCACAGGGCTGAGCTTGCTTTATGCATGTTTGCATCATGCAGGCCTATGCAACTGTAGGCCTTATAAAAAAATTACTCACATCTGCCATCACTATTATGTTGATTCATTATTTCCAGTTAATCATTTTGGATCAAAAACATATAGGCAGCCTAGCCACCCCATGTCACGTCCTGACCCTTGTAAGAGGTCATTTTCCATAGTAGAGTGGTCAGGGCGTGACAGGTGGGTGTTTTGGGTGGTTTTGGTTTTCTGTTTCTATGTGGGGTTTTCTAGATTTCTATTTCTATGTTTTGGCCAGGTATGGTTTCCAATCAGAGGCAGCTGTCTATCGTTGTCTCTGATTGGAAGCCATACTTAGGCAGCCCGTTTTTCATGTGTGGGTGTGGGTAGTTGTTTTCCGTTTTGTCAAAGTGTACCTTACGGAACTGTTGTCGGTCGTTTTGTTGTTTTGTTGAAGTGTCTTCATTAAAAGTTAAATTATGAGCACTCTACACGCTGCGCCTTGCTCTCCTTTAGACGACCCACGTAACACCCCAATTTTGAATATAAATTACATTTGATTATTCACATTTTCTCATGACGCACAAATGGACTATAAATACATAACGTTACCAATTAGTTTACCCTGACCAGATGGACAGGGCACATAGGCTGTATGCAGCTGCTCTTAATAGTAGCCTACAGTTGATCAGACTGAGTAATAGTCTAGTTTTCATCCCATACAGCATGTCAGATTTCTAATGTTTAGGTGTAGCCTAGGCTGCTGCAACATTTATGTCATGAGTTTTTGCTTGTGTCTGGCCGGAGTGATGTATTATCATCTTTGCTAAATAAAGACTGGGGGATTTTGAAAATATGCGCTGCATCAACCTCTCTTTAATATTTGAATGGATGATGCGATGGAAGCTATCAAATCATTCAGAATTGACAGTCGAAAGTTCAATATGTTCAGCAAGTAAAGCATTGTAACGTGCAATTAAGTCTGCAAGCTCCTTGTAGTTGCCCTTGTAGGCAGAACTTTCCCTCTCGTCGGGTCCTCTTAAAGCAAATTCTTGCTTGCCCAAAAACGCAGTGGTTTTGATAAGCTGCTTGAGAACATCCCTGTTTCTTCATACTTTCTCGTTGTGTTTCGCCTTTTCATCCTTCCTCATGAAACTGATCTCAGGCAGAGGTCGACCCTCGCTTTTAATTCACACCTTTTTCGTTTGCCCCAGAGAATGAAAGGGGTTCTTCAACAAAAAGTCCACAACATTTTCGGCAGCGTTGGCCAGTCTACCATTCTGGTGGAGAAAACTGCACACTCATGCTGGTAGCTACAGTGCCTTGCAAAAGTATTCATCCCTCTTGGCATTTTTTTGTATTTTGTTGCATTACAATCTGTAATTTACATGGATTTTTATTTGGATTTCTTGTAATGAACATACAATTTTTTCCCTCAAAATGGTGAAGTGAAATGAAAAAAAAACTTTATTTAAAAAAGTATAAAAGAATAAACTGAAAAGTGGTGCGTGCATATATATACTGCTCAAAAAAATAAAGGGAACACTTAAACAACACATCCTAGATCTGAATGAAAGAAATAATCTTATTAAATACTTTTTTCTTTACATAGTTGAACGTGCTGACAACAAAATCACACAAAAATAATCCATGGAAATCCAATTTATCAACCCATGGAGGTCTGGATTTGGAGTCACACTCAAAATTAAAGTGGAAAACCACACTACAGGCTGATCCAACTTTGATGTAATGTCCTTAAAACAAGTCAAAATGAGGCTCAGTAGTGTGTGTGGCCTCCACGTGCCTGTATGACCTCCCTACAACGCCTGGGCATGCTCTTGAAAGGCATCTCATTACTCACGCTCATGCTTACCAACCAAACCTCCATGCCACAACACAACTCTGATCAGTACGTTGTGCTTCTGGTTTGTTTCTCCCCAATTCTGATGACTGAAGATTTGGCACCGCACATGTGGCTGAGCTGTGTGTGCATCCCTCCATTGGAGAGAGAGAGAGAGATATTTTAATCCTGTTATGGGGCATACACTTTAAACTAGTTCCAGCCTCTATGGGTGTTAGAAGGCATAGACCACGTTAATGCAGGACCAAAATGCACCACAGTTTGAAAACATCTCCTAAATATACACTACATGACCAAGAGTATGTGGACACATGCTCATCGAACATCTCATTTCAAAATCATGGGCATTAACATGGAGTTGGTCCCTCCTTTGCTGCTGTAACAGCCTCCACACTTCTAGGAAGGCCTTCCACTATATGTTGGAACATTTCTGTGGGGACTTGCTTCGATTCAGCCACAAGAGCATTAGTGAGGTCAGGCATTGATGTTGGGCGATTAGACCTGGCTCGCAGTCGGCGTTCCAATTCATCCCAAAGGTGTTCGATGGGGTTGAGGTCAGGGCTCTGTACAGGCCAGTCAAATTATTCCACACTGATCTCGACAAACCATTTCTGTATGGAGCTCGCTTTGTTCACGGGGGCATTGTCATGCTGAAACAGGAAAGTGCCTACCCCAAACTGTTGTCACAAAGTTGGAAGCACAGAATCGTCTATAGTGTCATTGTATGCTGTAGAGTTAATATTTCCCTTCACTGGAACTAAGGGGCCTAGACCAAACCATAAAAAACAGCCCCAGAGCATTAGTCCTCCTCCACCAAACTTTACAGCATTCGGGCAGGTAGCATTCCCCTGGTATCCGCCAAAACCAGATTTGTCCGCCAGACTACCATATGGTGAAACGTGAATCATCACTGTAGAAAATGCGTTTCCACTGTTCCAGAGTCCAATGGCGGTGAGCTTTACCCCCCTCCTGCCGACACTTGGCATTGTGCATGGTGATCTTAGGCTTGTGTGCAGCTGCTCAGCCAAGGAAACTAATTTCATGAAGCTCCAGATGAACAGTTCTTGTGCTAACGTTGCTTCCAGGGACAGTTAGGAACTTGGTAGTGACTGTTGCTACACGCTTCAGCACTCGGTGGTCCAGTTCTGTGAGCTTGTGTGGCTTACCACTTTGTGGCTGAGCCGTTGTTGCTCCTAGACATTTCCACTTCACAGTAACAGCACTTACAGTTGACTGGGCAGCTCTAGTAGGGCAGACATTTTACAAACTGACTTGTTGGAAAGGCATCCTATGATGGTGCCACAGTGAAAGTCACTGGGCTCTTCAGTACGGGCCATTCTACTGACAATGTTTGTCTATAGAGATTGCACGGCTGGGTACTCAATTGTATACACACGTCAGCAACGGGTGTGGCTGAAATAGCCAAATCCACTCATTTGAAGGGGTGCCCACCTACTTTTGACCATGTAGTGTATATCTTTCTTTTACTCTGTTTCACCGTCATTATTCCTTCCTATTTCCACCTCTGGCTGAATACATAATGTTGTGGCACAAGGAGAGACAGCCAGGCCCAGCCCAACCCACAGCCAGGAAAAACTTGAAGCTGCACAAAGCCTTGTAATGGAAGGTTTTACTGTATTTTCTAGATCATGTGTACAGTACCACTTCTCTCCTGCTGTTTGTCACTAACACTACAATAGTCGTAACAAACTATATAAGAATGGATCTCTACTCTTTGACAGTAATTAGCATGATTGATTTAACTGGCAATTAGTGTTGAGTAAAACTGGGAACATTCCATTATTGAACTCCTCTCTGGGCAGCGGTGACCCGGAGTTCTCTGGACCTGCCGTGTAGGTGTGCACGCTCGCATGATTCCTCAAGGTGAACGGTCCGATGTCGCCAACACTTCATCAATAACTAGCTCTGATCTCTCTTTAGTGCTTAAAAGGTTTGACTGGAAGCCAGCAGCAGTTGTTTATGAACTTAAAGATAGCTCCTGATTGAGCTCAGTGTACAGAGGGCAATCCAATAGAACTCTACCTGCCACTGCTAAAATGGGAGAGGGAGCAGGGCAAGGTACTTAGTACTGTAGATGTATACACAATTACATTTGACTGTTTATCAAAACCTTTCCCATTACACTTGAGATGTAAAGTGCTCAGATGTGCAGTCCATTAGTAGACCATGTCCTCTGTGTCTTCAGAAAAACATATTAAAAAATTGAAGCGTCTGAGCTTGGAGATTTTGGGGGTTGTCTTTATAGAGGTTTCAGAACAATAAAACATCAAGAACCTTCCATTAGACTCCTGCAGAGAAAATGTCTGAACTGAGCTGATATTTTGGTCTCATTTGAACGCTGTGTTACTATACTGTAATAGTTTTCAGTTGACTCTAATGAGGACTGCAGATGGAGGTCCATCCAGGCTCTGCTATGAAAGTAGCTTCAGTAGTGTTCTCTCTGTCTCTAACTCCGCCGTGCTAGTGCTCTTTAAAGAGCAAATTTAAGTGCATTAATCATCGATGGTGTCTCGCTCAGATCCCTTATGATATTAATGTTGCAGGGTGAAGTCTTGTAACCTCAGCGAGCCTATGAACCATCACTAATACATGCTTTCTGAACAGGCCTGTATTGTGTGCAGACTGGCTAAGATAGAACATTGCTAAGGACTCAAAATAAGCGGGTTATATGTTCTCTTTTACTGATAATGGTTGTGAATATGCCTCCGATTGGCTGGCTGCCATGTCAATCACAGTGTCTGGCCATTGAGGGATTTGCCAATAGAACATCAATTTCCTATCATCTACCCCAGTCCAATGTGGATCTTAAAGAATAGGTTAGTGTAATCCATATGCTGTGGTGGGTAAATGAGGAACCTACAGTATATTCCTGCAACTTGTATGAGGAGCGATATATCTAAAGAAAGCATTTTAATACCATCTACGCAAAATTCTTTTCAATGCTGGTTGATGCTTGTAAAGATAACATACAGTATGTTGGGTTGGTAATGCCTTGATTATAGGAAAATAGGCATCACATTGTTATGGGTTTTCTCAGTGACACTGGGGCTGGGCTAGGGAGCACATACCGTGACTCATCCCCACCCATCCCATCAGATCCCTGTCCACTGTCAGCATCCAGCGACTCACTGTTACACATGGGGCTTTGGGAGAAGCCCTTTTTATGGGTATGGAGTGAACAACAGAGAGCCAGGAGGCTATCAGTTGCACGTAAATTCAGTTATGATGAGATCCAATAAAGCTGTATAAGTCAAAGTGGAGTGCAGAACTGAGAATCAATACCTGGATGTAGACAGGAAAAGCATCTTTCAATGTTAATGTTCCACTGGAGACACTTTAAAACCATTATAGCCTGTTTGTTTCCGTTGCGTCAAGAGGTAGTGTGGTATCTATTAAGAACACTGCTTACGACCGCCACATCTCTCCTTCTATTTCTGTTTTAATATCTATTTTCTTCATACTTCTTCCACCTCTACTTTTTCTTTATTTTGTTCTCTCTCTCTCTCTCTCTCTCTCTCTCTCTCTCTTCTCTCTTCCCCCCCCAGTCTTTTTTTTCCTCGCCAGCGTGGAGAGGACTCACCGGGGCCATGTGTGAGTGACTCCCTGGCTGGGGCCTGGAGCAAGGAGGTGCCACATGTATTTCCCCCTAATTGGGTTGGAATAATCGTGTTTCACCGCTGAATGGCTAAGTCACATCAGAGCAGAGGGAGGGAGACATCACTGTCTCCCAGGCCTCACCGGGGCCCCCTATGCTGCCACAACTTCGGTTGGCTCCTATATTGTTTATTCTGTTCGGCCCTGTGTTGTGCAGCGAGAAGCCAACAAGCGCAGTACAGGAGAGAGTTTGTTTCTGTTTTGTCACAAACTGACCTGGGCTCACTTCTTGTAAGCTGTATCAGTTAGAGCATTCCACAGACACCTACTACAATCTGTCCTCTCTACTTCAGTCCACTTGAATGGCCCCTCATTGACAAAGTAGCACAGAACTGTCATGCCCATGATGAGGCTGGAATTGGACGATAAAACATTCAGTTTGACATGAGCATCATCTTGAATTAAAACATGGGGCTGTTGCATGGAAAGGGACAGGAGCAGGTACCCTGAGCTGCCCAGCCCAACATCTCACTGTCATGCTGGAACCATAGCAAGGGTTAACCAAATATGGGTAATCATGTGAAATGTCAGCTTGTCTAAAACGAAACGTAATCAACAACTGTCTGTCTGTCTGTCTGTCTGTCTGTCTGTCTGTCTGTCTGTCTGTCTGTCTGTCTGTCTGTCTGTCTGTCTGTCTGTCTGTCTGTCTGTCTGTCTGTCTGTCTGTCTGTCTAATGTCTGAATTGGAGACCTCTACATAAAGTACAGCATAAACACTTACAATGGTAAATGACAGTATCCCACTCATCTCTCTCCTCCCCTCTGTAGGCACCTGTGGGGGTGGGGCTCACTGATGGTAAACATGGTCCCCCACGGCCGGTATGTCTGCCACGCCCACGCCGCCGACCCTGTGGACGACCAAGAGGAGCGCATCCTGGCCGTGCTGGGGATCATCGGGACCGTGCTCAACCTGCTGGTGGTCATCTTCGTCTACATATACACCACCATCTGACCACCACCACCACTGCAACCGTACAACCAGTACTGGACCACGGTCCAGGCTGACACACACGTCACCAAGGGAGAGGAGAACGCATGCAGCGACAGGGAGAAAATGGAGGTGGACCAAGAAGGAGTAGGACCAAGCTTGTCAAGACCACCAGTGTCATTGAGCTTTGCCCCCAAAATCTAAGCAGTGCCTGATCATATCGCCGTCCATTCCATCTTTAGGCTCAGAAGGGTGAGGAAGAGCAGGCGTATTCATGTGCGGACATTTTGATATCAAAAACATAGGAAACCATTTCTTTGATGACAATTCTATTGTTTTGTACAGACCCTCTCACGTGTATTATTTGTAGAGTTCACCCTGTTTGATTATTAATTGGCCACGCATTTTCCTAACTATACTCTATTGTTGACCATTTTGTTCTGAATTCACACTTTATGGTTCGCTGGTGTTAACATTTGTCAACAAGCACAAAGACCCTCCTCATTGTGGAGGATTTTATCCTGGTCAAAATGGCATTGTCACCTGGACCACATTCCAACGCTGAAGGATATGACATTCACCCCGACACAGTGAAAAAGAGAGGCTGTTTATTGAGTCCATTATATCACTGCACTGTACTTGGCGCAGGCCTGAATATTCACTTCATCCTCAACATCCTCTTTTCTACTAACAAGCTGAAACCTGAGAAGACATGATGCCATGATAATATCAGTGGAACTCTTGCTTCAGACACCTGTTTGATACACACGTTTCATCTTGTGGTTATAAATGTTAGCTACAACAACAAAAGAGACGGATAAGAGTCAAAGCTAATTTATATCATTGCTGTACATTTAGGATCATTATATTTCCCCACGTTCATGTATGACGCTGTAATTAATAACATTTTATCTTTGGAATGTAATGTGCTTTCACAGAAACTACCCCCCACTCCCATTGCAGCCAACATGTCAATTTCAATTGAAAAGTTGAGTATGGTTTGTCACTGCACCAATTAAAGCAAAATATTGGGTTTCCATTTACAATTGATGTCAGAGTATTTAACCGGTAGGGCGTCAGATGTAGCTTTGAGATCCTGCTGTGCTGTGTAGCTTAGCATGACATGGTCACCTCCATGAGTTTCACTCATACACAAGTATAGCACATTTGTTTTGCCCCAATTGCCAACCTTGCTGCACAAATACATCTCAAATCAATCTCCAGTGCTTCCAAAAGAGTTCAGTACTTGAACAGAACACAGACCCACACTCCTCACCTTGAAAAACACTTGCCTTACTGATGTCATTGAAGAGACACTTTGGTAGCTGAAATGGAAATGCTTCCTGATGCTTTTTTAACACAATCACTTATATTGGTATAATGACATGATTCCAGCTCACTATACCGTCCCATTGAGCTTCTACAGTGAAGTGAATCGGAGTGAATAGTAATGGGGATGGACAGAATGGACTCTCTATTGCCAGATAAACTTACTTAAACCACCCAATACCGTAGCATGTTTGGGCTGATTGTTGTCTAGACCAGTGTTTCCCAACTCCGGTCCTTGAGTAGGCTACCCCCAACTGCACACTTTTTTGTTGTAGCCCCGTACAAAAACACCTGATTCAACTTGCCAGAGGCTTGATGATTAGTTGAGAAGTAAAATCAGGTGTACTTGTCCGGGGCCACAACAAAAATATGTACTGTCGGGGGGTACTCGAAGACCGGACACTGGTCTAGGCTGTAGTGCATGGCGATGTATACTAAATTCTACAGTACAACATGCAGCTGTACTGTGTCCTATATCATAACAACACAAAGATACTGACTGTAAGTAAGCATGCTTCAAATTCCCAAAACACAGTTTACACACAGCTAACCACTGAATAACAAAGCTAGTTAAAACAAGTCTTTGTAGTGCAACACATCACTAGAAAAGTCATGGAGTCGACCATCCTTTCTTTGTGTGTGTGTATGGGTGTGTACGATACAGTCCGGTATATAGTTAGCTAGCTGCAGTGCAGGGCTTTCTGACATTATAGAGCTTTTGCTTTGGACCAGACGAGAAGTAACCAGGGACCAATGGGAGGGAAGAGCCCGGAGCAGACTCAAGACCATCTGGACAGTGGCACCTCCTCAACCCAGAACAGAGCCAGAGCCAGAATGGCTTCCTTCTCCATCTCATTATTCCACTACTTAAACTGAACTGACAGAAGTACTTCAATTCAGGGACTCGTGGGTAAAATGGAACCTCAGAATGTGAGTTTTTACTGCGTGTCCTCACTGCCCTGGAGCGTGTCCTCGCTGCCCTGTGTGTGCTCAGAATTTCTCAGCAACATTCATTTCACCAGGTTGCATACAGTATTAGGCTCAGTTTGTGCATCCTTTTATTCAAATCAAAATGTGTTTTTGTTTTATTTCACATTGGTGTGATGCAGCCCCTGTTATGTTTCATTGTATTTTATCTTCTGTCTATGCATTGGGTTTTATTTTATTTTCCAGACTTTAACTCTGACAATCCAACTTTATTCATGATGTATGAGTGACCTGTATTTTGGAACTAAAGGGAATATTTGGTGGATGATTCAGATGTGTCTGAACAAGATGAAAATGTTTCACCCTGCTTTCTTATTTTAAAGTCATGAAATATTGAAATACTGAAATATTTGATAGTTCTATCTAATCGAAACTCATCTTTTGCCAGAGTTATAATTTATGTTAAAGTTTAAAAGAGGAGAATGGGGCGTTATAACGGAGATATATTTCTGCATTTCTATGCAGTTGTCTAACTCTTTATATTTGTGTTTGGAAATGATAGCAAAATTTTGCTATATTACAATGTTGCTACCAAATGTGTATATATCCTGAGAATAAAACGAATGCCATGAAATCAGCTTTTCATGTATTGTTATATTATAGAGAATTCAAATACAAATGGAAAATGGTACCACTTTCCAAAGTTGTATTATATCCAAAGCAAAGGCCATGTTTCCAGCATAATCAACAAGACAAGTATACCATACACATGCATTACAAACACTATAAAGTGTCCAGTTGGTGGCGGCAATACACCTTTTTGTGTGTAGTTCACCATAAAACCTCACAGAAGAAGAAGTGAAATAGGAAGTGGGTTGGTCAGTAGGTGGAAGCCATTCTAAATGCATGCAAAGATGATCTATTATATTGGCAAGATGCTGACACAGCCCAGCAGGCAGGTGTCCATGTTCCCCATTATACATTTCAACACAAACTCCATTTGCTCTCACCGAAGATGTTCTATTATGTAATGTCTCCACATTAAATGTGATAGGAAATTAAGCAGAATGAAAGGTTATGCGTGTATTCCCATTGGATTAAAATGTTTTTTTTTTTGTGGACTTACCTTTTTTTGGGAACAAACTCAAAGATCTGAATTGAATTATTTTTGAGAAGCTTGGATTTAAAGGACATTTTTGTTTGAACTGAATCACTTTGACTTTGTTGCATGTTTGCGTGACTGACACCTTGGCCTGCTGTAACTATATATGTGAGTGAGTGACATGTTAGTAAAATTCCTGAACTAAGTGTTTTCATCATTCTAGATTGCAGCCGGTAGCAACAAGAACAAGCGCTGTGATGTGTGTGGACCCAACACACACAGTAAAACTCTGTCCCTCATGCGGTGTGTAATTTGTGTTCAATGGGGCTCATTTATCATTTCCATAAAATACTGTCTGTAAAATTTGTCAATTTGTTCAGTTCAAAGCAATAAACATCAATAGTGATGAAAACCTTGTTTCATTTATATTTTTTCAAGATAAAAAAAATATTTATTCCACCTATGTCTTGATTATTATAGATTTTTGTTTTCAAAAATCACATTTTATATAAAAAAACCCTGTGCTTTTATTGATAAATGTGATCCAGCAGAGGTAAATGGCAAATATAAACCATGTATGCTGTCTATATTGCTTGTAATTGATATTTTGCTGGGGTAGTGCATATTTATACTTTCTCTAAATTGAGAAAAGGTCTAGGGGTCAAGTTATTGCTACACGGTTCCCACTCCTTGTTTTTATATAGCACACTGGTTCAGAAAGGACAGGTGACAGTTATAATGATATTGACAAGATATTAGAGTGACCGGTCTAACAATGGAAATACACGTCCTCAAAGATGGATGGGAGGCGAGATCAGGTGGGAACATTCTAGCCAATAAGAGGGTAGATACGCGTGTGAACAACTGGCACACCTCCATATGAACTTGTTTTTTTTAACCATGAAGTCCCATCTTTTTAATGCCCGACGAGGGTGAAAGAGAATGAGGCGATCAAAGTCAGGGTTGTCGAGAGCATTTCATATGCAGCAGCTGTTAAAAGGGTTGAGGGTTCGAATGGTGCTCCTGAAGAGTCCATGGTGTCGCCTTTATAGCTATTGAGATTAATTGCATTGCCAAGGTGGAGAGGAAGTCCAGAAAGATGGACATCATTGTGGTTGCGGAAGACTGGATCCGGGATTGGAAGACTTCTCGGCAGAGGAGCTACGTGGAGCACGAGCTCGGAGCCTGAGAAGGGAGATATGGATTTGTGAAGGACTGAAGAAGAGGGAGTTTTATTTTTTAGATTTTTTTGTCAGTTTACAGTTATTAATTAAAGAAAAATGGAAATGCCACAAGTCTACCTATATCAGTGCATTCTTAACAACCTTACCATTACGGAACTTCTATTTGCTCAAATACAAAAATTCCTTACTTTGTGGACTTATTTTTCGTGAACAGTTTTTTTGAGCAGAGTAAACGCTCTTGCTTCACCTCTATCTTCCTATCTGCTGCATGTCAGAAATGTTTGGTAACTAGGAAATAGTTTATAGTTTTAAAAGCTACATTTTCTCACTCCATGCAAGTGAGAACTTTCTCAAACTTGTAAGGGATGTTGTATTGTTTATCAGAAGTTTCCTTCTGTGACTTTTGACTTCCAAGAACCTCACCAAAGTGTGGAAGGCTTTTCTAATGTCTACTTCGGTTTTCCGTTCAAATGCTAGGTAGCTAAAGCAGCCCATTTAAAAGGGGGGGGGGCTGAACTTCCTGATTTGGCGTAATTGTTTTTAGCTTGCTCATTAACGCTAGCGGCCATGACTGAAGCCAAACAAGGGTTGTCTTGGGGGTGTGGTTTGATGTGTGTATTTCTTGGGTGTGTTTTTTCCATTCAATCACAACAAAAAAAGGGCAGTAGTGAGTACAGCGAGGTAAGTTAAGCTAGCTTTGCCGTGGAGAGCACAACATTTTGTAGTTGGACTTCTCCCATCCTGACTGACTCGCCATCTCAAGATGGTCAGCTAATTCGGTTGTGTAGAACTTTCTAAATGTCGACAAAAAGTCACTGGACAAGTTAATGGAAACATAGCTAATGACATGCACAGCACTCTGGGTGGGGTTCTGTCTTCAAGCCTCTAGCGTATTACAGGTTATGGACAGGTGCAGTCAGGTGGCAGGAAGGGTGGAGTTTGCCTCAACCCATGGGTCCAGCTCGCAGAGTTCAGTAGCTACAGGCAGATTTGAGACGCAGGAGGATGGCACTCTGATCAATTCAAAGCTACTGATCAATTCAAAGCTACTGATCAATTCAAAGCTTTCTCCAGGAGGTCAGTAGCCTCTAGAGTAATATGAGAAGAGTACAATTGCTGAACTTACTGTATGTAGATATTCTAAAACAAAATGGATACGTTTTAAGTGTAACAGTTCCATGTAGAATAAACCATTCTTCTCAAATCAAATCAAATCCAATTTTATTGGTCACATACGTGTGTTTAGCAGATGTTATTGCGGGTGTAGCGAAATGCTTGTTACTATAACAATGTGCAAATATTACACTTGTCTTTCATCTTCTATTGTCATTCACAGCCGATACAGATACTGGAACTATCAGCACTTTGTCCGGTGCAGGCCGAGGCTACCTTGCCGAACATGTCACTTGACATTCCTTCCTGTATGGTTTCCCATTTTAAGACAGGAGTTCTCTGACATGTTGAAAGAATACACAGGGTCCTGCCCCCTATTGATAGTACCATTTGATTCAAAAAGAACAAAAGACAATGAAAAAGTAATAGATGTCTTGTATGATTTTATAGCTAAGTGCAATGTCTCTCCCAATTCAGGCAACAGCATCAACCTGTCTTTCAGTCGGAGGACTCCATGCAAATGTATTTGGTGAATAAATGGGATTCTGATATTACTAAAGGTGTTTGTCAGGTGCCTGATGGGCATGGCAGCGTAGATCAGCTCCAGGCCCCTCACTTCACAGATACTGGTCATGATTTAGTATTTTATTAGGATTCTCATTAGCTAAAGCAGCACACAAAACATAACATTAATAGACAGGTACGGCACAAGGACAGAACTATATACATTTTAAAATAAGAATACACACTTTCATATATTTATGCCTTAGAGTTCCAAGCATCATTTACTTATTATAATGGAAATACTGCAGCCATTCATTTTTTTCTTCATATATTGCATTCTTTGCAGTACTGTTACACTTGCTTTGTCTAAGCAGGTCCTAATATCCTAATCTCATAGCAACCTTGAATCCTGATATCCCAATCTCACAGCACAAGTTCTGTAAACACCAGAGCGAATCTCACAACATCAGGAACCATCCGTGTCCTTGATTCTTCCGTTTGACGCCATTACTATGCCTTATTATGTGATTCATAGACTCTACTAAATGCAAGTGCAACACATGAAACCATGTGGAGTTTCACCAAAGTTGTTAACTCCTGCTCTGCCCCCCTGGCGTGAACAGAGCCATATATAATATCGTATGCACCTAAGTTTCACCCCTGCTATGTTCCCCTGATGTGAACGCAGCAATCTTGTTCGTTAAATTCCCCTGACGTGAATAAAGCTACCTTGTTGTCTACAGTTACCACCCGCAATGGGTTTCCTGGGGTAACCTGCAATCTCTTGAACTTCCAGGCCTTTTTGTTACATTAACACCCACTATGGGGTTCGTTAGGTAAGACGCAACAGTCATGCCTGGAATCGTGTGGTGTTGCCTCCTACAGTTTCAACTTAATGGTTTCCTTGTCAGCAACTTGTCTTACATTTCAATTTTCATTTCCCTATATCACATTCTCACCCAGCAGAATCCACCAGTCGCACACATCAGTACATATGATTCACACCTAATTTACAAGGAACTGTGGAAGGGGGCACCTCCTTACAACATAGACACATGCATACAAACACACACAGCACTGATGACATCTCTGATGGTTAGGTGAATTCCAGGACAGAAAAGTGGTAGTATGTTTTGCCTTTGACCAGATCAGATGTTACCTACCTGATCTATGTGTCCTCCATTACTCTAGAGGACACTTTAATCAGGATGGTCGCATCTGATCAAAAGCAAACATACTACCACTTTTCTGGGATGGAATTCACCTAACCGGCTAGCTAGCTACCTAACTTGCAAATCTGGGTTAGTTAGCTGTCAATATCATTGTGCCAGTTGAAATTAGTTAGCTAATGTTAGCTAGCTAGTTCGAGTTGAAAAATTATTGAAGGCACCCTGTGCCCCCACCCCTAGAGCTATCGTACTTCCACTCAAGAGCTGACCGATTTATCTTGTGTGATCTGTTTTTCCTTTCTTTTCCGTCATCCATCTTCAGCAAATGTTTATTTGAGTTTCCCTTGTTGTGCCTCTATTGATTTGTTGTCCCTAACTGTTATCTATAGTTAGCTCTTGTGCGTGAAAATGATCTCTCTCATGCCTGGAGTCCACAAAAAAAATGTTTTGCATAAAAATTTGGTACCACTGAAAAGTGTTCAGTGAAATAGCTAAGGTTCCATTCCAGGCCTTGAGACGGAGGTCTGTGTGCTTTTAGGCATTTGCCCTGTGTCTTGTGCATTGTGTCACCATAGAAAATTGCATGTCATTGATTTCAACACAAATACTTTATCTCCTTTGGTCAATGCATGACAGAGCTGCTACAGATCTCGGTCTGTCTGTCACCTCCATAAATCCCCAAGGAGCCTGTTGACAATCAGAGAATTTGGGAAAAGTAAATGGGAGAGCCCCTTCTCTCTTCCAATTGTTAGTGGTCCAGAGTTGCTATGTGGACCTGTCACAGCTTACTGGCCTATAGAATGCCCTTTGTGCACTTTACCATGAGGCTAAAGCCACCCTGATTGCCTATCTGAATACACTTGTCAGCTTAGTTGTGACTGGCTATGGTGGTGAGAGCAAACCCTAGACACAGGGAGGTCAGGTTCTATTCCCGTCATGATAGATGTCTCAGATACCCTATGAGAGGAGCAGGTGGGCAGGATTTATCATGTGTTGAATCCCTGTCATTTCACAGAACCCGAAATCTTGGAGAGATTTCATTTGACTAGAGGCAAAAAAGTATGTTTAAGATGCTACAGAAACAGTATTGAAACATAATGTCGAGATCATTAACCCTTTAGAAATGTAGTTCACTGCGTGCCAAAAACTATACACATAGAAAAGCTTATATGACTTGTGCCAGTTTATATAATGAAGAGGGGTAATTGTACTATTATGGAAGAGCTGTGGAGGCGTTTCACTGACGGAGGGTTAGCACCTCAGGGGAGGGAATAGTTGGGGAGGTCATGATCTTTGGTCACATGGGGTCACTGTGTATGCAGCACTTCAGTGGGCTGCCCAATGGCATCATCACATCGTTCCTTTCATTCCTTCCTTCATTTTGGCCAGCTCACTGATCTCTCCATCTAAATAAGCATTGAAGATGTAATCAATCCTCAAGAACCGCAATAGTTTTCACTATTATATGATGAATGTCTGGGGATCATCAGTTTGAAGACTTTTTTCAGTGTGAGAGGATAGATTGTCTGACCCAGAGGATCAGTTTACAATGGCACTGATTAGCAGAACGTTGTCTGGGTGAATTATAGCTCAGGACCAAAACAGATGGGATGGAAGTTTTCATTTTAGTAAGATGCAGGCATAACAACCCAATCATCCCAACCCGAGCGACGCATGCATGTACGCACATGCTTTCAAGCAGGCACGTGTGCAGACATGGAATCATTCACCTCACAAAAGTCTATTTGAAATGTCTTCCTTTGTTCCAACCCTGCCAAGAGACACACACAGAGAGAGAGAGAGAGAGAGACACACAGAGAGAGAGAGAGAGAGAGACACACACACACACACACACACACACACACACACACACACACACACACACACACACACACACACACACACACACACACACACAGACACAGAGAGACACACAAGAGACACAGTCAAATGCTCCGAATACAACAGGTGTAGACCTTACAGTGAAATACTTACTTCCGAGCCCCTAACCAACAGTGCAGTTAAAAAATATATGGATAAGAATAAGAGATAAAAGTAACAAGTAATTAAAGAGCAGCAGTAAAACATAATAATATATACAGGGGGGTACCGGTACAGAGTCAATGTGTGGGGGCACCGGTTAGTTGAGGTAGTATGTACATGTAGGTAGAGTTAATTACAGTGACTATGAATAGTGCATAGATGACAACAGAGAGTGTCAGTGGTGTGGAGAGGGGAGGGGAAGAGAGGGGGCTGGCTGGAGTCGTTGACAATTTTTAGGCCTTCCTCTGACATCGCCTGGTATAGAAGTCCTGGATGGCAGGAAGCTTGGCCCCAGTGATGTACTGGGCCGTTCGCACTACCCTCTGTAGTGCCTTGCGGTCGGAGGCCGAGCAGTTGCCATACCAGGCAGTGATGCAACCAGTCAGGATGTTCTCGATGGTGCAGCTGTCGAACCTTTTGAGGATCTGAGGACCCATGCCAAATCTTTTCAGTCTTCTGAGGGGGAATAGGTTTTGTCGTGCCCGCTTCACGACTGTCATGGTGTGCTTGGACCATGTTAGTTTGTTGGTGATGTGGACACCAAGGAACTTGAAGCTCTCAACCCCTGCAGCCCCGTCGATGAGAATGGGGGCGTGCTCGGTCCTCTTTTTCCTGTAGTCCACAATCATCTCCTTTGTGTTAATCACGTTGAGGCATAGGTTGTTGTCCTGTCACCACACGGCCAGGTCTCTGACCTCCTCCCTATAGGCTGTCCCGTTGTTGTCGGTGATCAGGCCTACCACTGTTGTGTCATCGGCAAATTTAATGATGGTGCTGGAGTCATGCCTGGCCGTGCAGTAATGAGTGAACAGGGAGTACAGGAGGGGCTGAGCATGCACCCCTGAGGGGCCCCTGTGTTGAGGATCAGCGTGGCGGAAGTGTTGTTACCTACCCTTACCACCTGGGGGCAGAGGGAGGTGTTTAGTCCCAGGTTCCTTAGCTTATTGATGAGCTTTGAGGGAACTATGGTGTTGAAAGCTGAGCTGTAGTCAATGAATAGCATCCTCACATAGGTGTTCCTTTTGTCCAGGTGGGAAAGGGCAGTGTGGAGTGCAATAGGGACTGCATCATCTGTGGATCTGTTGGGGCCGTATGTAAATTGGAGTGGGTCTAGCGTTTCTGGGATGATGGCGTTGATGTGAGCCATGACCAGCCTTTCAAAGCACTTCATGGTTACAGACGTGAGTGCTACGGGTCGGTAGTCATTTAGGCAGGTTACCTTAGTGTTCTTTGGCACAGGCACTATGGTGGTCTTCTTAAAACATGTTGGTATTACAGACTCGGACAGGGAGAGGTTGAAAACGTCAGTGAAGACACTCAGCGCATGCTCGCAGTACACGTCCTGGTTATCCGTCTGGCCCTGCAGCCTTGTGAATGCTGACCTGTCTAAAGGTCTTCCTCACATTAGCTGCGGAGAGCGTGATCACACAGTCTTCCGGTACAGCTGGTGCCCT
This sequence comes from Salmo trutta, assembly GCF_901001165.1. NCBI lineage: Eukaryota > Metazoa > Chordata > Actinopteri > Salmoniformes > Salmonidae > Salmo > Salmo trutta. The sequence continues at coordinate 9,143,938 of NC_042982.1, read as the reverse complement.
CATGCATGTTTCAGTGTTATTTGCCTCGAAGCGAGCATAGAAGTAGTTTCGCTCATCCGGTAGGCTTGTGTCACTGGGAAGCTCTCGGCTGTGCTTCCCTTTGTAGTCTGCAATGGTTTTCAGGCCCTGCCACATCCGACGAGCGTCAGAGCCACAAACAGAGAGAGAAAGGTTGGAGAACAGGATCAGTTTAGGAGTAAAGTGCCTTGTATGTTGAAGCATGTGTGTGTGTATGAGTATTATTACAGTACTGCATGGTTATACTTTAGTCAATACACATACTTGGGATTTAAATTTGGCCATTGCACCCTCTAGTGTTAGTAATGAAGAATGCATTACATGAAATGAGTGAAATTGGCTTTGATAAAGACACACGATGCATGCTTGCCCTCTGCTGGTGAAGGTTTGTGATGAGAACTGTATGGAAAAGTGTGTGCGAAAGAATCTGTTAGACTTTGGGTTGGCTACTAATCATTTTAGCTGACAGGTAAGTCAGTTGGATGGCTTGTCCTCACATTATCAGTGAGGAGGTGGATTGGTCCCTGAGATGTGTTCACCTCATCCCACCAATCGGGCTCATCCTGATTTGAGTATTCTAACATTTAAGTAATTACATCATAGCGAATGCAGTAGGCAGCCACAGGAGAACACAGACAAAGAAGTGAACGAGGTCAATGGAAAAATGGATTCTGAGTAGAGAGAGAGTTCTAGTGGTTCTTAGAAAGGTCCTGTTCTGTTATCACCTTCTGTGCCTGATAAGAGTGTTTGTGATGCACTGCAAACTCCCACAGTGGTAGATTACATCCACCCCCGCATCAATTAGTTATGTACTGCAATGAGATATGATGGGCGTTTTGGGGAGGTCAACTGAGGTCACGCATGCCTAATCTTTATGTATGTAGGAGGTTATTCTAACTGAGATAAAATACAGTGTTCAAGAATAGAAGTGGTTAAAACAAGTCTTAAACGTTGCTGTCGTGGGTTTTTGGCTCTGCGGCCTTGCACAAATCAATCAGATGTCCTGACTGCATCTAATTGCATGAGAGAGTCATCTTATTACCGGTTGGTGAAGTCTGACCTTTTGAGAGCCAGGGTCTTTGTCAATCGCTGACCCTTCACGGCCTCAGTACTTTATGCCTCTTTGACTCCATCATGCCGTCCTGTCACACAGCCACTATCTCTGCAAAAGATGGATGTCAGTGAGACCCAGGCCCCAGAAATTGCTGCAGTACCCACTGGCGCCCATCCCCCTCACATGCCTACCAACTAAATGACTACTGGCAGGAATAGAGGGAAGCCACAACATTTTTTATTTCCTGTGTAGATTTGTGAAGAGATATGCTATGGAATTTAGCTTGATTTATTGCATTTTAAAGTGAGCAGTGTTACTTCGCTTTGGTAAATGTTACATGAATGGATCTGGATGAATCAGTCTCATTTTCAGATTAATTTATTTTCATGCTCATGTTCTGTGACACTGGAGTGAGCGTTATGAACACTGACCCTAATTTCCCACCTGTAATACGTAATACATAATACAGTGCAATGGATATGGCATCTGCTCGGCCTCAGAGGGTAGTGCGTACGGCCCCAGTACATCACTGTGGCCAAGCTTCCTGCCATCCAGGACCTCTATACCAGGTGGTGTCAGAGGAAGGCCTAAAAATTGCCAAAGACTAGAGCCATCCTAGTCATAGACTGTTCTCTCTGCTACCACATGGCAAGCGGTACGGGAGCGCCAAGTCTAGGTCCAAAAAGCTTCTTAACAGCTTCTACACCCAAGCCATAAGAATGCTGAACAGCTAATCAAATGGCTACTAGGACAATTTGCATTGACCTCCCCTTTTTTATGCTGCTGCTACTCGCTGTTTATTATCTATGCATAGTCACTTTACCCCTACCTACACGTACAGTACCAGTCAAAAATGTGGACACTGTCACGACTTCCGCCGAAGTCGGCTCCTATCCTTGTTCGGGCGGCGTTCAGCGGTCGACGTCACCGGCTTTCTAGCCATTTTTCATGTATCCATTTGTTTTGTCTTGTTCCCTGCACACCTGGTTTTCATTCCCCAATCAATCTACATGTATTTATTCCTCTGTTCCCCATCATGGCTTTGTGTAGGATTGTTTGTGTTACGTGTTTGTTGTTGACGCGCCAGACTGGTTTGTTTTTTCTGTGGTATTTCACGAAGATGTTTATTGTTAAACATAATTCTTGTGACTGTTTTGCGCGTTTTGCACTTTTGCCTCAATAAAGTGTGCGCCTGTTCACAAATCTCTGCTCTCCTGCTCCTGACTTCGCTACCAGTACGCACACACCTGACAGACATACCTACTCATTCAAGGGTTTTTCTTTATTTTTACTTTTTTATACATTGTAGAATAATAGTGAAGACATCAAAACTATGAAATAACACATATGGAATCATGTAGTAACCCATCATGTAGTAAACAAATCAAAATATATTTTAGATTTTAGATTCTTCAAAGTAACCACCCTTTGCCTTGATGACAGATTGGCATTCTCTCAACCAGCTTGATGAGGAATGCTTTTCCAACAGTCTTGAAGGAGTTCCCACATATGCTGAGCACTTGTTGGCTTCTTTTCCGTCACTCTGCGGTTCAACTCATCCTAAACCATCTCAATTGGCTTTAGATAGGGTGATTGTGGAGGCCAGGTCATCTGTTGCAGCACTCCATCACTCTCCTTGGTCAAATAGCCCTTCCACAGCCTGGAGGTGTGTTTTTGGTCATTGTCCTGTTGAAAAACAAATGATAGTCCTACTAAGCGCAAACCAGATGAGATGGCGTATCGCTGCAGAATGCTTTAGTAGCCATGCTGGTTAAGTGTGCCTTGAATTATAAACAAATCACTGATAGTGTCACCAGCAAAGGTCACTAGCACCCCCACAACATCACACCTCCTCCTACATGCTTCACGGTGGGAACCACACATGCTGAGATTATCCATTCACCTGCTCTGCGTTTCACAAAGACACAGCAGTTGGAGCAAAAATCTCAAATTTGGACTCATCAGACCAAATTTCAGATTTCCACCAGTCTAATGTCCATTGCTTGTGTTTCTTGTCCCAAGCAAGTCTCTTCTTCTTATTGGTCCTTTAGTAGTGGTTTCTTTGCAGCAATTCGAACATGAAGACCTGATTCATGCAGTCTCTTCTGAACAGTTGATGTTGAGAATGAGATGTGTCTGTTACTTGAACTCTGTGAAGCATTTATTTGGGCTGCAATCTGAGGTGCAGTTAACTCTAATGAACTTGCAACAGAGTTAATTCTGGGTCTTCCTTTCCTGTGGGGGTCGTAATGAGAGACAGTTTCATCACAGCACTTGATGGTTTTTCCGACTGCACTTGAAGAAACTTTCAAAGTTCTTGACACCTCTTCATGTCTTAAAGTAATGATGGACTGTCATTTCTCTTTGCTTATTTGAGCTATTCTTGCCAAATAGGGCTATCTTCTGTATACCAACCCTACCTTGTCACAACACAACTGATTGGTTCAAACGCATTAAGAAATTCCACAAATTAATTTTAACAAGGCACGCCTGTTAATTGAAATGCATTCTAGGTGACTACCTCATGAAGCTGGTTGAGAGAATGCCATGAGTGTGCAAAGCTGTCATCAAGGCAAAGGGTGGCTACTTTGAAGAATCTCAAATATAAAATAAAAGTTGATTTGTTTAACACTTTTTTGGTTACTACATAATTCCATATGTGTTATTTCATAGTTTTGATGTCTTCAACATTATTGTACAATGTAGAAAATAGTAAAAATAAAGAAAAACCCTTGAATGAGTAGGTGTGTCCAAACGTTTGACTGCTACTGTACATATTACCTCAATGACCTCGACTAACCTGTACACCTGCACATTGACTCGGTACCGGTACCCTCTGTATATAGACTCGTTATTGTTATTTTACTGCTGCTCTTTTATTTTTTACATTAGTGTATTTAGGAAATGTTTTTCTTAAAACTTCATTGTTGGTTAAGGGTTTCTAAGTAAGCATTTCACGGTAAGGTTGTACTCGGCGCATGTGACAAATACAATGTGATTTGATTTGATTTTGCATAGCCTCGTTTGACAATTCTCCATTCACAGTAACAGCACATGAAAGCACTGTTTCAGCATATACCGTAGCCTCTAACTCATCTAAGACAGACTATTAAAAAGAAAATGGCACACTATATTCTGAAGAGCACCACCTTAATTGGTAACCCTGATATGTCTGTCATTGAAAGAATGCTTTTTTCCCCACAAAGGAAAATGTCTGTAAGTCTGTTTTATGATGCTTTAAGGTCCTTTTCCGCTGTCGACACACAGAGGGTGAAACAAGTGTGGGAGAAAGAACTGTCTGTTACCATTGACGAAGAGATGTGGGAGGACATTTGGAAATATGCAAAAACAATATCTATATGTAATCGTACTAGAGCAATTCAATTAAGAATAATACACAGATTGCATATATCCCCAAATCGCAGACATGCATTTAGCCCCGCTTCCTCCTCTCCTCAGTGTCTCAAATGTAAAACTGATACAGGCACCCTAACACATTGTTTATGGTCATGTCCCAAAATACAAAGATATTGGTCTGGTGTTCTGCAAGAGATTGAAAAGATCCTAGGGGTCGATCTGGAATTGGACCCAGTTTCTCTACTGTTAGGTCTCCTTGGTAGGCATGTAACTTCTGTGGGTAAGAGGAGGCTTTACAACATCCTCACCTTCGCAGCGAGGAAAAACATACTTTTACAGTGGATTAGTGATAAGGTTCCCTCTATTAAAGATTGGCATAAGATACTATTTGAATGGGTGCCGCTGGAATATCTGACATGTACATTGCACTCTAAGACAGATCAGTTCTACAAAGTATGGGAACCTTACCTAAATTACCTAGAACCTGAAGTATCAGCTATTATGCTGCAAGGATTCTCTTAGAATGGTGATCTATGTATTCCAGAATTACACTGTACGGTCCGTGTGAGGAACTCAACTTCTTGGTTTAAACTGAGCATTTTATTTTATTTATTTATTATGTCTTTATTGTTATTTTTTTTTCTGTTTATGTTTGTTTAAAATGTATGTATTGAGGGATGCAATGAGGGGGATGGGGTGAGAGAAGCGGGGAGAGGGAAACGGTAGGTGTGTGTGTACGTTCGTGCATACATACGGATATGTGTAAGCGAGTGCAGTTTTTTTTGCCTTGTCTTTGTTGTTGTATCTCTTAATATGGGTGAAAATTGTGAAACTCCAATAAAAAATACTGTTACAAAAAAGAAAATGGCAGAAGAACAAACTCCTTCCTCAGGTATGAAACAGCACAATGTGACTTAATTTCCTCCTCTTTGTCCCCTCCATTCTCTCTGCCCTTCAATCTAACCAACAATGCATGTGAGGTAAGAGTTTCACACTCTCCCTCAACCATCATAGACCCTGCTTGTCAAACGTTTGACCCTAAACCACCCTGCTTCATCTTCATCAACCACTCAGTCATGTAATAGGGTGTCTATTGTCTGACCACCCTGGTACCACCCTGGACTGTTTCATTGTATAGGACCTGACCTGGGATCTGTGCTTTGTGCATGTTTTTATGACATGAATGTTAGTGACAGAGTTTGGTATTGGTATTTATTATGATCCCCATCAGCTGATGCAAAAGCAGCAGCTACTTTTCCTGGGGTCCACATGAAACATGACATAATACATAGTACAGAACATCGTTTGTCAAGGACTGAAGTACATACATTTAAAAGTCACACATAGCCTACATATCAGTACACGCACACAATATCTAGGTCTAATACATAATACAGTGCAAATTACAATACTATATATATATATATATATATATATATATATATATATATATATATAAAAATAAAACGGCTGAGCCCTCTGGGCTCTCTATGGTGTATAGGTCAGAGCGTGACTAGGGGGGTTTCTAGAGTTTGTATTTCTATGTTGGTGGTTTGTATGGTTCCCAATTATAGGCAGCTGGTAATTTTTACCTCTAATTGGGGATCATATTTAGGTAGCCCTTTTTTCCACCTGCGTTTGTGGGATATTGTTTGTGTTAGTGTTTTGTTGCACTACGGCTTTCACGGTTGGGTTATGTTTATTGTTTTTGTAGTTTCACTGTGAAGAAAAGTATGTCGAACTCAACTCACGCTGCGCCTTGGTCCGCTCATTACGACGATCGTGACATGTAGAAACATCTCAAGGATGATCAATGGAAACAGGATGCACCTTAGCTCAATTTCGAGTCTCATAGCAAAGGGTCTGAATACTTATGTAAATAAGGTATTTCTGTGTTGTTAGAGAGGAACCAGGCTATGAGGGGTGGCCAGTCCTCTTCTGGCTGTGCCGGGTGGAGATTATAACAGAACATGGCCAAGATGTTCAAATGTTCATAAATGACCAGCATGGTCAAATCATAGTAATCACAGTGAACAGGGTTCCATATCCGCAGGCAAAACAGTTAAAACTGGAGCAGCAGCACGGCCAGGTGGACTGGGGACAACAAGAGTCACCCTGCCAGGAAGTCCTGAGGCATGGTCCTAGGGCTTAGGTCCTCTGAGAGAGAAAGGAAGAACGAGAGAATTAGAGAGAGCATACTTAAATTCACACAGGACACCGGACAAGACAGGAGAAATACTCCAGATATAACAGACTGACCCTAGCCCCCCCCGACACATAAACTACTGCAGCATAAATAGAATACTGACTTTTAGCACTTGGCGGTCTACAGCGTCTTCCTACGAGAGTAGGCTTTAGGTGAGGCAGCTGTACCTGCGTAGCAGCTCATCTGTGAGAGATGTTGAGTGCAGCTCACCATTAGCAGAGTGCCCTTTTCTGTGTGTGATTCTCAGTATTTGTGTATTTCTCACGTGTGTGTGTGTGTGTGTGTGTGTGTGTGTGTGTGTGGCCTCTTGTACGCTACTGAGGAATCGCTGCACCTTGGGCATGTGCGTCCCTCCCTCCAGTATGTTGTTATGGATAAATAAATCATATCCCAGGGCAGAGAGAGGGATATCCTCCCATCTAGGAGCTTCCTGGTGGGCATGTAGAAATCACAAAGTGATTCCTCGCCTGATGACGAGGAACTGAGTATGAATCAGTTTTAATGTGTGGACGGAGGGCGTTGTGTGTTTGGGGCGGGGGGGGGGGGGGTAGGTTGTCCACGGAAGGTCTGATTTTCTGTGTACTGGTGCACACTGAGCAAGCACACAGATCCGTGGCATGCATGTTTAAAGATGGAATTCAACCAGCCTTGCAGGCAAAGAGTCACGCCATTTGTCGATGTCCAACCAGAGATCCATTTTAACATGTTAGCCTGGCCAAGTGTGTTCAGGTCATGTCCATCCTTACCCCCATTGCTGACATTTTTGTGAGGTCAGGTTACTTGAGGGGTGCATGAGCATCATTGGGAATGAACAAGTCAGTCTAAGGACACTTTTAATTGGATGCGCAGGACAGGCTGGAAACAAATTCACCAGACTGTCATGGGTCTAGACACCCAGTGGTCAATGACTCAGGTCAGAAGTACCAGTTTGGTCTCTCTGCTCCTGTCCTGCATTAACTTATAGTACACCCTTTACTTTCGACAGTCTCTATGGGTGCACTAGGTGCATTCATAAGGGACTACCTGCTAAGCACTTTGACTCAATTCCAATACCCTCCCCCGTGTTTACGTGTGTCCCTTGGTGGGGGAGTGGCACTGAAAACGGCACAACTAGTGGTAGGGAGAGATCCATAAGGCCTAGGGAATGGGACATCACTACATCACTCACGCACATCAAACTGCCAACAGATACCACGCAATTCATTAACGACGAGTTTTGTGTTTTTCACAATGCCTGTACTGGTGGCAATAATAGCCTTCCTTATATCTCTCATGTAACAAATACCTGCTTATCATATGAGCAACAATTGAGAACAGCAGAACATGTTCCCGTAATGTAGGCTACCCAACTCTTTCTAGAGCACCTGGTTAAATTGTGCATAAGAGTATTTTTAAACTTTCTAAATGGTTAAACTAGTGAAATATGTGATTTATTGTAAAAGTTTGCTATTTTGCTTAATTTACTATCATACTAAATTAAAATATGTAATAATTTTCTCCATATTTAATTTGTATATAGGCTACTTTCCTTGATGTGGACACTGTTTCTACATTACACAAGCTCACGTTTTGAACACATCAAATTGAGGGGAATTACAGTGAGGGAAAAAAGTATTTGATCCCCTGCTGATTTTGTACGTTTGCCCACTGACAAAGAAATTATCAGTCTATAATTTTAATGGTAGGTTTATTTGAACAGTGAGAGACAGAATAACAACAAAAGAAAAATTGATTTGCATTTTAATGAGGGAAACAAGTATTTGACCCCCTCTCAATCAGAAAGATTTCTGGCTCCCAGGTGTCTTTTATACAGGTAACGAGCTGAGATTAGGAGCACATTCTTAAAGGGAGTGCTCCTAATCTCACCTTGTTACCTGTATAAAAGACACCTGTCCACAGAAGCAATCAATCAGATTCCAAACTCTCCACCATGGCCAAGACCAAAGAGCTCTCCAAGGATGTCAGGGACAAGATTGTAGACCTACACAAGGCTGGAATGGGCTACAAGACCATCGCCAAGCAGCTTGGTGAGAAGGTTACAACAGTTGGTGCGATTATTCGCAAATGGAAGAAACACAAAAGAACTGTCAATCTCCCTCGGCCTGGGGCTCCATGCAAGATCTCACCTCGTGGAGTTGCTGACTCAGGTTGGATGGGGAGCGTCGCTGCACAGCTATTTTCAGGTCTCTCCAGAGATGTTCGATCTGGTTCAAGTCCGGCCACTCATGGACATTCAGAGACTTGTCCCGAAGCCACTACTTCGTTGTCTTGGCTGTGTGCTTAGGGTCATTGTACTGTTGGAAGGTGAACCTTCACCCCAGTCTGAGGTCCTGAGTGCTCTGGAGCAGGTTTTCATCAAGGATCTCTATGTACTTTGCTCCGTTCATCTTTCCCTCGATTCTGATTAGTCTCCCAGTCCCTGCTGCTGAAAAACATCCCCACATCATGATGCTGCCACTACCATGCTTCACCGTAGAGATGGTGCCAGGTTTCCTCCAGCCGTGACGCTTGGCATTCAGGCCAAAGAGTTCAATCTTGTTTTCTTCAGACCAGAGAATCTTGTTTCTTATGGTCTCATTTACTATGATGCGTTTCCATAGAAAAATTAAAAAATAAACAATCGCTTTTAAGCAAAAGATCCTTTCTTGAGCAATGATTTTGCTGGGACTGTCTGCGAGTGGTGTAAGAGAGTGGCCTAATTGTAGGGCTTAATTGTAGGGATTCTGTCTGTTACCTGAAAACTAGCATTGGTAGAGAGGGTTAGAACGCATTGTTTCAAGTTTTAATGTCAAGTGCACAAGTACAGTGTAAAGCCTTTGTTGCAAACTCAAAACCCAACAATGCAATAATCAATAACAACGTATTGCTACTAAAAAAAGATTAGAAATAAGAAGAAATATACAATAAAGTAAATATGTAAATGAGCATATTATATACCCTCCTCCTTTGTTATTGGTCTATGAACTTATACTGCCTGGTGATGTCACCAGGTATGCCAAAACTCCATCCATGCAAAACCTGCTGATTAGAAGGTCCTGTGTATATTGTATTTTCAACCAGAAAATAAGTGATCATATTTTTCCACACTTTTACAATATGATACAAAACACTGGAAATACCTAATTTTGACTGCACAGTAATAATTTAAAAACACTGCACAGTTGGCACTTTCCATTGACTTTGCTTTTCTTACTGTTGTCTAAAACAAGTTATCTTGTCATCTTAAAACATTTTTGAGTCTGAGTCCAATGTACCAGAGGTTTGACTGCAGGGATGTTACTACCTTTAAAGTGCTCAGCAGGTAGTCCCTTATTTATGCTTTTATTCTTTAGAAATGCACCTAGTGCACCATAGAGACTGTCAAAAGTAAAGGGTGTACTATAAGTTAATGCAGGACAGGAGCAGAGAGACCAAACTGGTACTTCTGACCTGAGTCATTGACCACTGGGTGTCTAGACCCATGACAGTCTGGTGAATTTTTTTGTTAATCTCTTGTGCATGTCACACCCTGATCTGTTTCACCTGTCTTTCTGATTGTCTCCACCCCCTCCATGTTTCACCCATCTTCCCCAATATCCCCTGTGTATTTAAACCTGTGTTCTCTGTTTGTCTGTTGCCAGTTCGTCTTGTTTGTCAAGTCAACCAGCGTTTTTGTTCTCAGCTCCTGCTTTTCCCATTCTCTCTCTTTCTCACCCTCCTGGTTTTGACCCATTCCTATTCTGATCCCGCCTGCCTGACCACTCTGCCTGCCCCTGAGCCTGCCTGCCGACCTGTACCTTTGCCCCACCTCTGGATTATTGACCTCTGCCTACCCTTACCCTGAGCCTGCCTGCTGTCCAGTACCATTAACCAACCTCTGGTTTACTGACCCCTGCCTGCCTTGACCTGTCTATTGCCTGCCCCTGTTGGATTATTAAACCTTTGTTAATTCGACATGTCTCCATCTGGGTCTTACCTTCATACCTGATAGTGCATCCAATTTAGTGTGTCCTTAGACTTACTCATTTCCCACCATGCTCATGCACCCACAAGTAAGCTGACCTCCCAAATATGTCAGCAATGGGGGTAAGGATAGACATGACAGCTCCAGAAGACACTTGGCCAGGCTAACATGTTAAAATGCATCTCTGGTTGGACATCGAACCATCCAAAATAGCATGAATCATTAAGCAAGGCTGGCTGAATGCTATCCCTAAACATCCATGCTATGGATCTGTGTGCTCGCTCAGTGGGCACCAGTACACAGGAAATCAGACATTCCATGGACAACCTATTGCAAACACACACATACACACACACACAAATAAACACACCGCAATTTAGAATACTACCCATCTGCACATTAAAACGGGTTCATACTCAGACTCATTTAGCCTTCCTGATGATGAGGAACTATCACGTTATGCTCTCCACATGCCCACCAGGAGGCTCCAAGATGGGGGGATATCCCCCCCCCTCAGTGCTTTATTTATCCCGAACAACATACTGGAGAGAGGGACACATATGCCCAAGGTGCAGGGATTTCACTGTAGTGCAAAAGGCCACACACACACACACAGTGAGACATACACAAACAGTCACGCACTCATACGGTATACCCACACAAATAGATAAAAAGAGCCTCTAATGCTGAGCTGCACGCAATATCTTTCACAGATGAGCTGATGCTCCCTCCCCTCCCTCCTCTGTCTACACTGGCTACGGTACAGCTACAAACTCTGTCACTAACATTCACGTCATAAAAACATGCACAAAGCACTGATCCCAGGTCAGGTCCTATACAATGAAACAGTCCAGGGTGGTACCAGGGTGGTCAGACAATAGACACCCTAATACATGACTGAGTGGTTGATGAAGATGAAGCAGGGTGGTTTAGGGTCAAACGTTTGACAAGCAGGGTCTATGATGGTTGAGGGAGAGTGTGAAACTCTTACCTCACATGCATTGTTGGTTAGATTGAAGGGCAGAGAGAATGGAGGGGACAAAGAGGAGGAAATTAAGTCACATTGTGCTGTTTCATACCTGAGGAAGGAGTTTGTTCTTCTGCCATTTTGTCTTTTTAATAGTCTGTCTTAGATGAGTTAGAGGCTACGGTATATGCTGAAACAGTGCTTTCATGTGCTGTTACTGTGAATGCAGAATTGTCAAACGAGGCTATGCAGGTGGGAAATTAGGGTCAGTGTTCATAACGCTCACTCCAGAGTCACTGAACATGAGCATGAAAATAAATGAATCTGAGAATGAGACTGATTCATCCAGATCCCTTCATTTAACATTTACCAAAGCGAAGTAACACTGCTCACTTTAAAATGCAATAAATCAAGCTAAATTCCATTACATATCTCTTCACAAATCTACACAGAAAAGAAAATGGAATGGCTTCCCTCTATTCCTGCCAGTAGTCATTTAGTTGGTTGGTCTGTGAGCCAGAGTCCTAGTCTTCCTGTATAGTTAATGTACTTTGTTCCCAGCGGGGGGAGAGGTGGAGAGGATGGGGATGGGGCAGCAGAAAGCGAGAGCAGAAGATGACAAGCTCTAGTAGCATCCAGGGTCAGCGCTGTGCCCCCGGTCGTGGCAGTCGGGCTACTGTACAGACCACCCCGGACGGACGGAAGGCCGGGCTGCCATGAGCCTGGGGGTCTCAGTGGAGCAGAGCATCATCATCATGTAGCTCCAGTCCCCTGAGCAGCCGCTTGGCTCCATCTGTTACTGCTGGGGCCGCCCCACCCCGTGCTCGCACGTCGTTGTTCCTAATGGAGATCCAGCACCCTCCATCACCCTGATCTTTGCCCACTGGCAGGCACCCATGGAGGGGGGGGGGGGGGGGGGGGTGGGTGCCGGTAGGGACCCACCCCCCCAGGGACCCACCCCCCCGGCAGTAATTTCTGGGGCCTGACATCCACCTTTTGCAAAGATAGTGGCTGTGTGACAAGTACTGAGGCCGTGAAGGGACAGGAATTGACAAAGAGCCTGGCACTCAAAAGGTCAAACTTCACCAACCAGTAATAAGATTGCATGAGATGCATCCAGGACATCTGATTTGTGCAAGGCCACAGAGAGCCAAAATACTTGTTTTAACTACTGCTAGTGGTCGAGCGGTTTTCAAAACCATATTCTCCCTCAGTGAGAATAACCTACTACATAAATAAAGATGAGGCATGCATTTACAAGTGACCTCATTTGACCTGCCCAAAATGCCCCATCATCTCATTGCATTACATAACTAATGGATGCAGGGGTTGACGTAATCTACAGCTGTGGGAGGTTTGCAGCGCATCACAAACGCTGCTATCAGAAACAGGTGAAAACAGAATAGGACCTTTCTAAGAATCAATAGAACTCCCTCTCTCACTTTTAGCATACTCAGAATCCATCAGGATGAGCTCAATTGGTGGGACGAGGTCAACACATCTCATGGACCATCCACTGATATGCAATAAGCTAAAATGATTACCTGCCAACCCGAAGTCTACCAGATTCTCTCTTTCACACACACACACACACACACACACACACACACACACACACACACACACACACACACACACACACACACACACACACATTCATTTTTCCGTGCAGTTCTTATAACAAATCTTAAATTCAGATTTTCTCACCAGCAGAGGGCAAGCACGCATTGTGTGTCTTCATCACGGAAACTTGGAATAACTTATACATGGTTGGTAAGATGAGAATTTTGGAATGGTGGATGTTGATTTCGGAGGCTGCCATTAAGGAAAAGGGTAAAAAAAAAGATCTGTTAATTCACTTCAACGAATCACAACTCGCCATAGGATATCAACAGTGACAATGGTTAGCTGCTATTTAAGTAATTGTTTGACTGTCAAATCCATGTGTTGGTGTGTGGCCAGCAACTTTTATAGAAGGGAATTATCCGTGCCAGTGTTCTAAGTTTTGCGAAACCCAGCGCGTGACAAAACCAAAGATATTGATCCGTTTTAAACGATTGATCTTATGTCAATGATGAATGTAAACTTTTATACAAACATCACCAATCTGAGGTTAAAAGGATGTGTACAGTGAGGGAAAAATGTATTTGATCCCCTGCTGATTTTGTACGTTTGCCTACTGACAAAGAAATGATCAGTCTATAATTTTAATGGTAGGTTTATTTGAACAGTGAGAGACAGAATAACAACAACAAAAAATACAGAAAAACGCATGTCAAAATGTTATAAATTGATTTGCATTTTAATGAGGGAAATAAGTATTTGACCCCTCTGCAAAACATGACTTAGTACTTGGTGGCAAAACCCTTGTTGGCAATCAGAGGTCAGACGTTTCTTGTAGTTGGCCACCAGGTTTGCACACATCTCAGGAGGGATTTTGTCCCACTCCTCTTTGCAGATCTTCTCCAAGTCATTAAGGTTTCGAGGCTGACGTTTGGCAACTCGAACCTTCAGCTCCCTCCACAGATTTTCTATGGGATTAAGGTCTGGAGACTGGCTAGGCCACTCCAGGACCTTAATGTGCTTCTTCTTGAGCCACTCTTTTGTTGCCTTGGCCATGTATTTTGGGTCATTGTCATGCTGGAATACCCATCCACGAGGGAGGTTCTCACCCAAGATTTGACGGTACATGGCCCCGTCCATCGTCCCTTTGATGCGGTGAAGTTGTCCTGTCCCCTTAGCAGAAAAACACCCCCAAAGCATAATGTTTCCACCTCCATGTTTGACGGTGGGGATGGTGTTCTTGTGGTCATAGGCAGCATTCCTCCTCCTCCAAACACGGCAAGTTGAGTTGATGCCAAAGAGCTTCATTTTGGTCTCATCTGACCACAACACTTTCACCTCGTTGTCCTCTGAATCATTCAGATGTTCATTGGCAAACTTCAGACGGGCATGTTTATGTGCTTTCTTGAGCAGGGGGACCTTGCAGGGGCTGCAGGATTTCAGTCCTTCACGGCATAGTGTGTTACCAATTGTTTTCTTTGTGACTATGGTCCCAGCTGCCTTGAGATCATTGACAAGATCCTCCCGTATAGTTCTGGGCTGATTCTTCACCGTTCTCATGATCATTGCAACTCCACGAGGTGAAATCTTGCATGGAGCCCCAGCCCGAGGGAGATTGACAGTTCTTTTGTGTTTCTTCCATTTGCGAATAATCTGTTGTAACCTTCTCACCAAGCTGCTTGGCGATGGTCTTGTAGCCCATTCCAGCCTTGTGTAGGTCTGCAATCATGTCCCTGACATCCTTGGAGAGCTCTTTGGTCTTGGCCATGGTGGAGAGTTTGGAATCTGATTGATTGATTGCTTCTGTGGACAGGTGTCTTTTATACAGGTAACAAGCTGAGATTAGGTGCACTCCCTTTAAGAGTGTGCTCCTAATCTCAGCTCATTACCTGTATAAAAGACACCTGGGAGCCAGAAAGCTTTCTGATTGAGAGGGGGTCAAATACTTATTTCCTTCATTAAAATACAAATCAATTTATAACATTGTTGACATGCGTTTTTCTGGATTTTTTTGTACTTATTCTGTCTCTCACTCTTCAAATAAACCTACCATTAAAATTATAGATCATTTCTTTGTCAGTGGGCAAACGTACAAAATCAGCAGGAGATCAAATACTTTTTTCCCTCACTGTACTACTGGAAACCTGACCTTGCTTCAACCCTGCTCCAAAAAGTGCTTGTCCAGAAGTTAGGGGCACTGAAAAGTTTTGTTCTGTTTGATGTCTGTGTATAATGCCAGCTAAAACATACATTGTGTTTTGTTATATTTCTCTTGACAAAAAATGCCACTTTGCCAGTGGGTGTACTTTAATTTAGAGCTGTGACATAACTGCCTTTCAAAACCACACATTCTGCATAGCCCGGTTATCGTCTTGGAAATGTAAAGAGAAATGGGGAGGTTACTTTTTCTTGTCATCCAGAGGCATCATCTGTTAACAACCAAATAGTGTCTTATTTTGGAATAAGAAGAGCAGCTAGTCCTATGCTGCTGTAAGCATTACATTTGAGCTCTTTCACCTTGTTCGCTACTTTGAGATGTTTTCATTTTTAAAATGGCTTAGAGGTATCCCCAAAAAAAAGGTGACCTTAAAAGTCTTACTTCAATTTGAAGTAACATGCAAAGTAAATTAATATTTTCCCATTTCATTATGAATTCGAACCTGATGGATTAATGACACAATATGAAATTGAGAATGCCAGATATGTAATGTGTTTCATAGTACACTACTTTTTAATTTTGTTTGTTGTTTTTTGAGGAGAAATGCAAAATTGCAATGTATTATCTTCATTTTCAAGACCTAGGGCAAGTTTCAGCAGATTATTTGGCTCCATTACCCCATATGAAAATCCCTCCCATAAGCAGAATCCGTAATAAGCTTTATTTGAAGTTCTTTACCCATTAATATGGAATTTGCCTGGCTTTACCAATACTATTGCATATAATACTGCCAGGAGAGGAGAAACATGCCCTAACTGACCTAGCAACAGTCTCTCCAACAATGGCTTTACCTATGTGAAAGGGACAAACGTGCCACAGCACATGTGCACTGTAGCATTAATGGGTCTCAATGTGAAAAATGAACTTGGCAAAGTGAACGAGAGAATACCTAATGTTGAGTGAACAAAGTAGAGCAGTGGTCATCAACCTTTTCTGAGTCAAGATCACTTTCGTAGTCAAAAAGCGAGCCGAGATCTACCGCTCAGAATTTGTTTTAAAAGTGACTTCAAAAATGTAACATAAAGCTAATAAAAACAGTTCTGTAGGAATGAGGTTTGTGCAGTAGGTCTAATACATTATCACAGCATATTGGCTATATGCCTGGCCTACCAATATTGTTCTTCTCAGACCATATTATATTTCAAAACTCAAGCTTTGATAATTAAATTGATAATTTAGTGTAGCATTTGCGAGGCACAGCTGAGCATAAATTTAAATAATTAGCACATGCTTTTTTATGTTACTGGACTGATGGTACCTGCATCTGATGGTCATGCTGCTTTCAAGACAACGGGGCACTAGAGAAAATGAATGTTTCTTTGACCAGAGAAAGTGAAATATTCCTCGATATTAAAATAGACACTACGAGCTGATAAAAAGACACTACGAGCTGATAATAATAATTTTTAAAAGCAAAGGCTATCGATACACTTGGCTACTCATTCATTGCAGCTGCAGCGCAAGTGGATGTAGGCAGAAGTGCGTTTTGTAATAGTGTTGAATAAAAACAGTGACAGTATTGAATAAAAACGTAGTTAGACATGAACTCACTCATAAAAACAGCATTTCTTCGCTGTATTCTTTATCAGTCTCTGTCTGGTCATGGTTTTAAAAGTTACGAAACCTCACATAGGCTAGTATCAAACTTTGGTGTGACCAAGGTCATGATTTGAGCTATCTGATTGGTCAGAGCAGTAGGTTCTAAGGTCTAAATGGTTCAAAATGGGAACACTTTGCTTACCCGGTGCGCAGGGCTTCTGAATCAACTGCACATACAGTCAACTGCGCAACACAAAATGAAAAGGAGCACAAGCCTTTATGCCCTTATCATTGGCTTTTCTACAGAAATGTTTGGTGATCGACTAGGAATGCCTTGAAGTAGACCACTGAAGTAGAGGGTTAAGGTGCAGAATCAAAGAGAGGGCTACTGAGAATCACAGTTTAAAATTGTTAAAGATTGTGCATTCACTGCAAGGACTGAAGGAGAAGGCATGACTGGGGAAGTAAGAAGAGTCCCATATCTTGGTGGGACATATTGAGGTTTGAAGAGAAAGCCATCCACACAGAGTTGTTGTCAGGAGTGACGTGAAGTTCATCAGTACAATGACTGGGATATCCCGTAAACTAACCGGTCTCCAGCTTTTTTGGAGAGGCTATTAATTCAACACGAGTGGGTTTGGCTCTGCTGAGTGTACTTGTTGTGATGTTTGCAACTAATCCTACAGATGTGCAAGTGGACGTCACAAGCTACTCAGCACATCCACGATACATTAGTCAGCATCAGCCCCCATTATGTTCTCATTCCATTGAACAAGACTCCATGCACTCTCCCGGTCGCATTCTATAGCTACATTACTGTAAGCATTGTCGTGAGCTGCTAATGCAACACGAACAAAACACAAAACAACGTCACTAGGATGCACGCTGACTGGCGAATTACAGTGAGCATGATGCTTTTCTCAGAAACGTACACAAAAGTACACCGCCGCGGGTGGTTTTGTGACTTCAGCTGGCCTGCGAGCCAAAATGAAAATAACCCTTGCTCGAGAGGCGCTGCACTCTGATCCCCCCAGCAGCAAGGAATGGGAAATTGGGATGTGGGTGGATACAGCAGGACGTAGGAAGATCGTCAATAGCTGCGCATCTCTGGACAGAGAAATCGATAACATTATCAGCTTGGCAATGTTAGAATTGCCTACAAGACAGCAACAATTGTTTACAGAATCTCAGTTAATTTTCTATTGAACTACAAAGACTCCATTTAACTCTATGCGTCCCTCCTTGTATATTTTCTTGATCAAAATCATACCCAAAGGAGTTTGTAAGCTCCAACTGATGCCTTTTCAGTACATAATAACTCCGTTGTTTCCACATGAGCAACTACTAAAGACAATGTAATGTACAACACACTCTTTTCATCTTTGATCTCCAGCCAAGCAACAATATGGCACTAGCTGGAGCTAAACACTGTTCAATGCAACATAAAGATATCAGGCCTTCCCAAGTGTCCCCTCATATTCCTCCTTCTCAAATCACGTTGGATCCTGCTCTGGTTGGGGAGTTCATGGTGATGTTGGCTATGATGACACAAGTGGGCTGGGTACAGTAGGATGGTGGTCACGGTCAGCATGGGAACCTCCTCAAGCACTTGTCCCAGTCCAGACACGCGTGAGAAGGCGTAGCCCTTTCCTGCAGTCAAATGACCTAGTGGCCTCATGGGTGGAACGTTATTCATATTTTTCACGATGAATATACATTCTTTCCAAAAAGCAGCCAAATATCTGGTGTCTCTATGTCAAACGGTTTTCTGTGATGTATATAAAGTGTAATATTGGGATGCAAAATCAACATCTCATATGGTACAGGTGTCTTCTTCTTTTTAAAAGACCATTACCATCTGTGTGAGGTGTATTCTTTTGTTTTAAAGTAGATTTAACACTACCAAGAAAATCTCTGTGTGACCCTGATTTAGCCCACTGCAGTTAAAGGTTAATCATCTGTCGGCTAAGGGAGTGTGGGGCGGTTGAGGCATGTTCATAACTATTACGGTTCGCCTGCCAATGTATGTCTTTAATTGTATGACTGCTGAGCCACCACACGTCCCACACAGTACCATTATGAATGCTGTGACTGTGATAGAGGGCAGTGAGGTCAATCCCCTTGGAGTCGAGTAATTCAGAACATACAGTAGAGAGAAGAGAGATGCTATTTGTTGTCATATACTATTGTTATGATAATATGTGCAGTAATAGCACATAAGGAGTAGCACTGGTACACATTATCTATAGTACTACAGTAGTAGCTTATTCATATTGGTGGTTGTAACAATGTCTTTGACTCAATGAGGAATATGTACTAATGAAAACTAACAAATAGTATATATGGAATACTACTGTTTGCCAAAGGGGAAGTCTCTCCTGATTTGCTTTGTGATGCTCACTCCTACTTTAGGGATACAGTGCCCTTGGCACAGAGCTTTAGGACAGATATCGATTCAGGTTTTAATGAATTTGACCCGAATCCCATTCATCTTAGACAGAAAGGGAGATACAGAAGATGGCAAGAGAAAAGGTCTAAAGCTGTGGCTGAAACACTCTCAGACAGACTCTGTCTCAAGTATCTACACATTGGCAGAGCAATTAGAAAATACTGTACTTCAGTTGGATGTCAAGACTAGAAGCAGCAGCAGTGTTACATGTGAATAGAATGAGGTTTGGTATAGGGGTCCTGTCAGAAGAATCTAGTACAAATCCCACTCAAAAGGCTTTTAAGATAATCCACAAAATGAACAAAACAAGTCAGTTGCTTGAACAAAAAAGTTGTGGCATAGTATTTGAGACAGCCACACTCGGTGCAACTGCAACAACAAAGAATGGGAACTTGGATGTGTTGACGCCAGAATAAAGTTTGACATATGCTCCCATACGTAGGAATATGGGAACACATACTAAACTTTAGACTACCTTAATACACATCTAAGTGAATTTGTCAAAATATTTATGACGTCTTCAAATGGGGGGACTAGATACATAAAGTGCTTTCATTTCTAAAGCGTAAAACAGATACGCATGAAAACACCCTCAAATAACTAAAAAAGTGACATTCTGTACTGTCGCCTCATATGAAACATTTGATCTCAAATTCGAAATGCTGGAGTATAGAGACAAATTAAAAGTTTTAGCTTCACCGTCCTAATAAATTTGTAGGGGAGTGTAACTTCATTGTGTGTTGTTCCTGGTGACTTCTAAACCTGCGATACTAACTAGGCCAAATCCATTCAGTCATCATCGTGAATCTAGTGATCTAGTGTGGAGATTCTGTCGAGCTACATCATGAACCTTACCTGGAATGAGGAGATAGATAGTGGCATGTCACCAAGCCAAATTATGCCTACCGGGGGAGTCAGGTCATTGAAGTTACAGTAGTTCTGATAACATGCTACATTACCTTCCAGACCTTTTTACCAATGCCAAAGGGAGGGATTTACACATCACACGTCAGTGACCAGCTTAATGTTTGTTTTTGATTATCATGTATTCTTGTGGGAGAAGCATCACATTTGGAAGCGAGAGAGGCAATCTATCTGCCAATAAAAACAGTGTCCTGGCAGTTGAATAATGTTCTGTTCATAGATTCAGTCAGGCACCTCTGCAGCATCCTCCTCTCATAACCGAAAATCAGTCAATGTTTATCCAAATCCAAACATCAATCAAAAAGTGCAACTTATTGAGGGGAGACATACATGGCTAGAAGCGTAAGCTCTTCGTGAAGAGAATCTCTGCTAATATGTCGTTGCGCGTTAGATAGACAGATCTGTTTTAGAAAATGACTGAAGCAGTCACCAGTTTCATGCAATAAACATTTTAGTCAAAAAACAGAGAGGCTTTTAATGACCAATTCTATATTGAAATTAAAAACTAAGGGGGGTGAATGGTTAAAGAATAGCCACTGAAAGCTGTACACTGGGCATCTGGGCTTCAGGGAAGATGGCCATCATTATTATCTAATGTGGAGGCAAATGCCAAGAGGGTGAAATCAAAAAATAAAATAAAATTACTATATTTAGGCGTTGGTCCATGCAGTGATAATTTCAATTCCTGAAAGTTAATGGACAGATGTCACGCCTAGCTTCGTAAGTTACTCAAGGCTTCAAGAAATTCTGTCTTTTAAAACAATGTTGAATAAGACCACTGAATACCCTAAAGTTAAATCTGTTTTGAAAGGGTGACATGTTTCTGAATCTTCAGAGGATTTCTCTGTATGTAATCGTTTCACCAACAGGGGAAAGCTTTACCATCCCTTCAAAGTAACCGAGAGAGGAATGTTTTCTATACTCAAAAGGATACATTTCTCTAATCTTAGTATAGAGTGTGATTCCATACAAAACCCAGACAACAAAATAATGATTTGGGGGACTTTCACAATTTAATGCATAGCATAGTCCATTGGAAGTAGAATTGTTGACATATATCTGACATTTTATAACTAAAAGCATAATTGAGAAATTATCAAAGTTTGCATATTTATTACATTTTGGCCTTACCCAGGCCTTCTTTAAGACGCCATCTTGTTTCATCTGTAGATGCTACAAAACTAAAATTGGTGCCAAATGAAGCTTTACCACTTACTTTGTAATATGAGTAGTACTTTGATTTCAATAATAATAATAATAATAATAAAATATGTCTATTGCGTGTATATATATATATATATATATATATATATATATATATATATATATATATATATATATATATATATATATAAACCCAGCAATATCAAAGATTTTTCATATAAGTTCATATAAGGAAATCAGTCAAATGAAATTCATTAGGGCCTAGTATATGGATTTCACATGACTGGGAATACAGATAGGCATTTGTTGGTCACAGATATCTTTAAAAAAAGATAGGGGTGAGGATCAGAAAACCAATCAGTATCTGGAGTGACAACAATTTGCCTCATGCAGAGCGACACATCTACTTCGCAAAGAGTTGATTGCAGCCTGTGGAATATTGTCCCACTCCTCTTCAATGTCTGTGCGAAGTTGCTGAATGTTGTCAGGAACTGGAACACGCTGTGGTACACGTCGATCCAGAGCATCCAAAACATGCTCAATGGGTGACATGTCTGGTGAGTATGCAGGCCATGGAAGAACTGGGACATTTTCAGCTTCCAGGAATTGTGTACAGATCCTTGCGACATGTAGCAGTCAGCATGCCAATTGCACGCTCCCTCAAAATTTGAGATATCTGTGGCATTCTGTTGTGTGACAAAACTGCACATTTAAGGTTTGTATGTGTGTGTGTATATATAAACTCAGCAAAAAAAGAAACAGCCCTTTTTCAGGACCATGTCTTTCAAAGATAATTCGTAAAAATCCAAATAACTTCACAGATCTTCATTGTAAAGGGTTTAAACGCTGTTTCCCATGCTTGTTCAATGAACCATAAACAATTAATGAACATGCACTTGTAGAACGGTCATTAACACACGAACAGCTCACAGATGGTAAGCAATTAAGGTCACAGTTATGAAAACTTAGGACACTAAAGAGGCCTTTCAACTGACTCTGAAAAACACCCAAAAGAAAGATGCCCAGGGTCCCTGCTCATCTGCGTGAACGTGCCTTAGGCATGCTGCAAGGAGGCAGGAGGACTGCAGATGTGGCCAGGGCAATAAATTGCAATGTCCGTACTGTGAGACGCCTAAGACAGCGCTACAGGGAGACAGGACGGACAACTGATCGTCCTCGCAGTGGCAGACCACGTGTAACAACACCTGCACAGGATCGGTACATCTGAACATCACACCTGCGGGACAGGTACAGGATGGAAACAACAACTGCCTGAGTTACACCAGAAACGCACAATCCCTCCATCAGTGCTCAGATTGTCCGCAATATGCTGAGAGAGGCTGGACTGAGGGCTTGTAGGCCTGTTGTAAGGCAGGTCCTCACCAGACATCACCGGCAACAACATTGCCTATGGGCACAAACCTACCGTCGCTGGACCAGACAGGACTGGCAAAAAGTGCTCTGCACTGACGAGTCGCAGTTTTGTCTCACCAGGGGTGATGGTCGGATTCGCATTTATCGTCAAAGGAATGAGCGTTACACCAAGGCCTGTACTATGGAGCGGGATCTGGAGGTGAAGGGTCTGTCTTGGACTGGGGCGGTGTGTCACAGCATCATCGGACTGAGCTTGTTGTCATTGCAGGCAATCTCAACGCTGTGCGTTACAGGGAAGACATCCTCCTCCCTCATGTGGTAGCCTTCCTGCAGGCTCATCCTGACATGACCCTCCAGCATGCCAATGCCACCAGCCATACTGCTCGTTCTGTGCGTGATTTCCTGCAAGACAGGAATGTCAGTGTTCTGCCATGGCCAGCGAAGAGCCCGGATCTCAATCCCATTGAGCACGTCTGGGACCTGTTGGATCAGAGGGTGAGGGCTCGGGCCATTCCCCCCAGAAATGTCCGGGAACTTGCAGGTGCCTTGGTGGAAGAGTGGGGTAACATCTCACAGCAAGAACTGGCAAATACGGTGCAGTCCATGAGGAGGAGATGCACTGCAGTACTTAATGCAGCTGGTGGCCACAATTTTTAGCCCCCCCCCCTTTGTTCAGGGACACATTATTCCATTTCTGTTAGTCACATGTCTGTTTCAGTTGTTGAATCTTGTTATGTTCATACAAATATTTACACATGTTTACATTTACACATATTAACACATGTTAAGTTAGCTGAAAATAAACGCAGTTGACAGTGAGAGGATGTTTCTTTTTTGCTGAGTTCATATATATATATATATATATATATATATATATATATATATATATATATATATATATATATATATAAAATCAAGGTTTTTCTTTATTTTTACTATATTCGACATTGTAGACTTGTCACGTCCTGACCATAGAAATATGTTATTTTCTATGGTAGAGTAGGTTCAGGGCGTGACAGGTTTTTTTTTCTAGTTTTGATTTTCTATGTTGTTATGTTCTAGTTTTTGTATTTCTATGTTGGGTTTTGTTTGGGATGATCTCCAATTAGAGGCAGCTGGTCATTGTTGTCTCTAATTGGAGATCATACTTAAGTAGGTGTTTTTCCCACCTGAGTTTGTGGGGGATTGGTTTTGAGTTAGTGTATGTTTCAACGCTGCGTCACGGTTTGTTGTTTTTGTTCGTTCAGTTTATTGTGTATGTATTGCATAGTTTCACAGTGAAAATAAAATGTGGAACGACACACACACTGCACTTTGGTCCGCTCCTTCCTACGACAACTGTGACAAGACTAAACATGAAGACATCAAAACTATGAAATAACACATATGGTATCATGCAGCAACCAAAAAATTGTTAAACAAATCCAAATATGTATTATATTTCTGATACTTCAAAGTAGCCATCCTTTGCCTTGATGACAGCAAAAGTAATGCATTGCGATTTAAGTTTCGCCATCAGCTGGAAGACTGTGTCTCCTTTTCTCGGCGGAGGGAGGGAGAGAAAAGGGACGGTGAGTCGGGACGGTGAGCCAGGTAGGCAGAGTCCTTCCTTCAGACACATTGTTTTCACTATGTATTCTACCTCTTGGTGATGTCATGAGGAAACACAATGTCAACCTTTCGCTGCTATACGGACGATACATAGCTGTACATTTTGATGAAACATGGTGAAGCCCCAAAATTGCCCAACCTGGAAGCCTGTGCTTCAGACAGAGGGAAGGGTGATTTATTTTATTTATTTCACCTTTATTTAACCAGGTAGGCTAGTTGAGAACAAGTTCTCATTTGCAACTGCGACCTGGCCAAGATAAACATAGCAATTCGACACATTCAACAACAGAGTTACACATGGAATAAACAAAACATAGTCAATAATACAGTAGAACAAAAGAAAACAAAAAGTCTATATACAGAGAGTGCAAATGAGGTAAGGAAGGGAGTTAAGGCAATAAATAGGCCATGGTGGCGAAGTAATTACAATATAGCAATTAAACACTGGAATGGTAGATGTGCAGAAGATGAATGTGCAAGTAGGGATACTGGGGTGCAAAGGAGCAAGATATGGGGATGAGGTAGGTAGATGGGCTGTTTACAGATGGGCTATGTACAGGTGCAGTGATCTGTGAGCTGCTCTGACAGCTGGTGCTTAAAGCTAGTGAGGAAGATATGAGTCTCCAGCTTCAGAGATTTTTGCAGTTCGTTCCAGTCATTGGCAGCAGAGAACTGGAAGGAGAGACGGCCAAAGGAGGAATTGGCTTTGGGGGTGACCAGTGAGATATACCTGCTGGAGCGCATGCTACGAGTGGGTGCTGCTATGGTGACCAGTGAGCTGAGATAAGGCGGGGCTTTACCTAGCAGAGACTTGTAGATCACCTGTAGCCAGTGGGTTTGGCGACGAGTATGAAGCGAGGGCCAACCAACGAGAGCGTACAGGTCGCAATGGTGTGTAGTGTATGGGGCTTTGGTGACAAAACGGATGGCACTGTGATAGACTGCATCCAATTTGTTGAGTAGAGTGTTTGAGGCTATTTTATAGATGACATCACTGAAGTCGAGGATTGGTAGGATGGTCAGTTTTACGAGGGTATGTTTGGCAGCATGAGTGAATGATGCTTTGTTGCGATATAGGAAGCCGATTCTAGATCTAATTTTGGATTGGAGATGCTTAATGTGAGTCTGGATGGAGAGTTTACAGTCTAACCAGACACCTAGGTATTTGTAGTTGTCCACGTATTCTAAGTCAGAGCCGTCCAGAGTAGTGATGCTGGACGGGCGAGCAGGTGTGGGCAGTGATCGATTGAATAGCATGCATTTAGTTTTACTTGCGTTTAAGAGCAGTTGGAGGCCACGGAAGGAGAGTTGTATGGCATTGAAGCTCGTCTGGAGGTTAGTTAACACAGTGTCCAAAGAGGGGCCAGAAGTATACAAAATGGTGTCGTCTGCGTAGAGGTGGATCAGAGAATCACCAGCAGCAAGAGCAACATCATTGATGTATACAGAGAAGAGAGTCGGCCCGAGAATTGAACCCTGTGTCACCCCCATAGAGACTGCCAGAGGTCTGGACAACAGGCCCTCCGATTTGACACACTGAACTCTATCAGAGAAGTAGTTGGTAAACCAGGCGAGGCAATCATTTGAGAAACCAAGGCTGTCGAGTCTGCCAATAAGAATGTGGTGATTGACAGAGTCGAAAGCCTTGGCCAGGTTGATGAATACGGCTACACAGTAATGTCTCTTATCGATGGCGGTTATGATGTCGTTTAGGACCTTGGGGGGAATGGGTGAAGGAGAAATGGTGGGGGCTTTGGCGGGTTGCTGTGGAGGGTACTGGGCAGTTGACCGGAGTAGGAGTAGCCAGGTGGAAAGCATGGCCAGCTGTAGAGAAATGATTATTGAAATTCTCAATTATAGTGGATTTATCAGTGATAACAGTGTTTCCTAGCCTCAGAGCACTGGGCAGCTGGGAGGATGTGCTCTTATTCTCCATGGACTTTACAGTGTCCCAGAACTTTTTTGAGTTAGTACTACAGGATGCAGATTTCTGTTTGAAAAAGCTAGCCTTAGCTTTCCTAACTGCCTGATGGCGGCATATGTTTTACTTTTAAACTCAGACAAAACAGAGATGTTAGTTCTAGGTCCCAAGAAACAAAGAGATCTGCTGTTGCATCTGACCATTGTACAGTCGTCTCAAATAAAACTGTGAAGGACCTCGGCGTTACTCTGGACCCTGATCTCTCTTTTGACAAACATATCAAGAATATTTCAAGGACAGCTTTTTTCATAACATTGCAAAGATCTGAAACCTTTTGTCCAAAAATGATGCAGAAAGGTAATCCATGCTTTTGTCACTTTTAGATTAGACTACTGCAATGCTCTACTCTCCGGCTACCTGGATAAAGCACTAAATAAACTTAATTTAGTGCTAAATACTGCTGCTAGATTGTTGACTAGAACCAAAACATTTGATCATATTACTCCAGTGCTAGCCTCTCTACACTGGCTTCCTGTTAAGGTTAAGGCTGATTTTCAAGGTTATACTGCTAACCTACAAAGCATTACATGGGCTTGCTCCTACAGTACCTATCTCTCCGATTTGGTCCTGCCGTACATGGTACCGATTTGGTCCTGCCATACATACTTGGTCTTGACCTTTAAGTCTTTACTGAAAACTCATCTCTTCTGTAGGTCCTATGATTGAGTGTAGTCTGGCCCAGGGGTGTGAAGGTGAATGGCAAGGCACTAGAGCCTGGCCGGCTCCCGTCTCTCCACTGGGATTCTCTTGTTTCTAGGTCTTCACGAAACAACAATTTCTTAATCCACGTATGACCTTAACCTACTACAGGTCTAGGAGGGTAAATCTGGGTAATATCCCTCTTAAAACTCATGCCTAAAATGACCCCATCAACATGTTTTCTATGTCTGAGTTAGAAGCAGGGCCGGACTGGAACCAGTAATAATCTATGGCATTTTTTCCCCCTCAAGGCCCCCACACTGGCAACATTTTTTGTTCCTTGTGGCCCCGATTATTAGCCAGATAATTATAATTTTGCGCAAAAAACCCAAGTGAAGACAGGCCCACTTGGCTACAAATGGACCAGCACATCTGTCATTTACGCCAAATGGCCAGTCCAATCCTGGTTACAATGGGAATAACAGAGCTTGCCTATTTAATGTCAATCCATCTCCAGTATAATGTTCTCCCCTCAAAATCATCGGAAGGAAAAGAGGAAGGAGATGTAGGGGGTAGAAGTGTCAAAAGAGTTTATTAACTGTCAAAGGCAAACTTGCATCAATAACTCTGCAAGGTTGCCTTGCGCGCCTGCAGCAGTGGCGGTTCTAGACCATTTCAACTGGGGGGGGCCAAGCTGGGGCCAGTTGTACTGTTAGAGGGGCCAGTTACATTAGACGTTATTGTTGTCATATCCTTTTCTTCACTGCATTGCAGGCATTAGCAGGCAAAAGACCATGTTCATAATCATCATCGTTGCCACTGTCTAATAATGGATGTAAAAAAAGAACGATAGCAAAAATTTGTTATGAAAAAATTATTTCATACTCCACATTTAGAGGGGCCAAAATTGCCCCCCCCCCCCCTCCCCAGCACAAATCCACTCCGGCAGAGGGAAAAGAAGCTATTCCATTAAGTGCGTTAAGACGAATCAAGAGCGCGCTGTGCCAGGGAAGCGTAGTAGCGTTCAACACTGGTGAGACCTCGCTGAATACGAACCTTTCCTTTTACTCAATCGTACATTTAACACACTGTTAGTGTATTGAATTTTCTAACAGTCTGCCGATTTCTGAACCCCACAAACCTAATGATGGAGTTATCTTTGATTTCAGCGCAGGTAAGAAACCGTCCGTTCTAACTGTAATATTTTAGAGCTCAATGACATCACGGTGTTAAGGCTACAATCACGCCAATCAAAGTAATGTAGTTAACACTTGTTATGAGATTTCGGATAGGCTGTTTTTCAAGGTAGCCCACGTCATAGCACGTGTGGGGCAACAGTAGTCTGCAGTGTCTCCCTTACTTCAGGACAGGTGAATGGCATTTGGATGCAGACAGGTGACTGAGATGATATGCAGTGTTGTGTTGTCTAAGGTAGGCTATCAGGTGCAGCAGCGGACTCAAAAGTGATTAGGCTCTTTCTTGCTGTCGGTTAATGAATGACTGCGGGAAAATGATCACCTCTGGCAAATTATTCCATCTGGGATATTGTGCTTTTTTATTGAGTATAAACCTGGCAACTTACTACTTTTACTAGCATACCTCAACTACCACCACTACTACTCATAACAGCCTAATAATAAGCATAATCATTGCCATACATTTATAATCACATAGAAATTATAGCCTAATGATCATGCAGATTTGTCACTGCATTTACCTTTCACTGACATCAGTGTGTGTACAGTGCATTCAGAAAGTATTCAGACCCCTTGACTTTTCCCACATTTTGTTACAGCCTTATTCTAAAATGGATTAAATTGTTTTTTTCCGTCAACAATCTACATACAGTAGCCCATAATGACAAAACAACATCAGTTTTGTTGAAATGTATCCAAATCTATATAAAAATAGAAATATCACATTTACATAAGTATTCAGACTCTTTACTCAGTACTTTGTTGAAGCACCTTTGACAGCAATTACAGCCTCGAGTCTTCTTGGGTATGATGCTACAAGCTTGGCACACCTGTATTTGGGGAGTTTCTCCCATTTTTCTCTGCGGATCGTCTCAAACCCTGTCAGGTTGGATGGGGATCGTCGCTGCACAGCTATTTTTAGGTCTCTCCAGAGATGTTCGATCGGGTTCAAGTCCGTGCTCTGGCTGGGCCACTCAAGGACATTCAGAGACTTGTCCCGAAGCCGCTCCTACGCTGTCTTGGCTGTGTGCTTAGGATTGTTGTCCTGTTGGAAGGGGAACCTTCGCCCCAGTCTGAGGTCCTGAGCGCTCTGGAGCAGGTTTTCTTCAAGAATCTCTATGTACTTTGCTCCCTTCATCTTTCCCTCGATCCTGACTAGTCTCCCACTCCCTGCCGCTGAAAAAACATCCCCACTGCATGATTCTGCCACTACCATGCTTCACCGTAGGGATGGTGCCAGGTTTCCTCCAGACATGACGCTTGGCATTCAGGCTAAAGAGTTCACTGACCATCAGGTTCTCAGTTTGGCCGGGCGGCCAGCTCTAGGAAGAGTCTTGGGGGTTCCAACCTTCCCTTTAAGAATGCTGGAGGCCACTGTGTTCTTGGGGGATCTTCAATGCTCGTACACTTCCCCAGATCTGTGCCTCGATGCAATCGTGTCTCGGAGCTCTCCGGACAATTCCTTCGACCTCATGGCTTGGTCTTTGCTCTGACATGCACTGTCAACTGTGGGACCTTATATAGACAGGTGTGTGTGCGCCTTTCCAAATCATGTCCAATCAATTTAATTCACCACTGGTGGACTCCAATCAAGTTGTAGAAACATCTCAAGGATGATCAATGCAGACAGGATGCACCTGAGTTCAATTTCAAGTCTCATAGCAAAGGGTCTGAATACTTGCAGTTGAAGTCGGAAGCTTACATACACCTTAGCCAAGTACATTTAAACTCAGTTTTTCACAATTCCTGACATTTAATCCTTGTAAAAATTCCCTGTCTTAGGTCATTTAGGATCACCACTTTTATTTTAAGAATGTGAAATGTCAGAATAATAGAAGAGTGAATGGTTTATTTCAGCTTTAACTTCTTTCATCACATTCCCAGTGGGTCAGAAGTTTACATACACTCAATTAGTATTTGGTAGCATTGCCTATAAATTGTTACACTTGGGTCAAACGTTTCAGGTAGCCTTCCACAAGCTTCCCACAATAAGTTGGGTGAATTTTGGCCCATTCCAACTGACAGATCTGGTGTAACTGATTCAGGTTTGCTCGCACATGCTTTTTCAGTTCTGCACACAAATTTTCTATAGGATTGAGGTCAGGGCTTTGTGATGGCCACTCCAATACCTTGATTTTGTTGTCCTTAAGCCATTTTGCCACAACTTTGGAAGTATGCTTGGGGTCATTGTCCATTTGAAAGACCCATTTGCAACCAAGCTTTAACTTCCTGACTGATGTCTTGAGATGTTGCTTCAATATATCCACATAATTTTCCTACCTCATGACGCCATCTATTTTGTGAAGTGCACCTGTCCCTTCTGCAGCGAAGCACCCCCACAACATGATGCTGCCACCCCCCTGCTTCACGATTGGGATGGTGTTCTTCAGCTTGCAAGCATCCCCCTTTTTCCTCCAAATATAACGATGGTCATTGTGGCCAAACAGTTATATTTTTCAGACCAGAGGACATTTTTCCAAAAAGTACGATCTTTGTCCCCAAGTGCAGTTGTAAACCGTAGTCGGGCTTTTTTTATGGTGGGTTTGGAGCAGTGGCTTCTTCCTTGCTGAGCAGCCTTTCAGGTAATGTCGATATATAGGACTAATTTTTACTGTGGTTATAGATACTTTTGTACCTGTTTCCTCTAGCATCTTCACAAGGTCCTTTGCTGTTGTTCTGGGATTGATTTGCACTTTTCGCACCAAAGTACGTTCATCTCTAGGAGACAGAATGCTTCTCCTTCCTTTGCGGTATGACAGCTGCGTGGTCCCATGGTGTTTATATTTGCGTACTATTGTTTGTACAGATGAATGTGGTACCTTCAGGGGTTTGGAAATTGCTCCCAAGGATGAACCAGTCTTGTGGAGGTCTAAAAAAAAGAAATCTGAGATCTTGGCTGATTTCTTTTGCTTTTCCCATGATGTCAAGCCAAGAGGCACTGAGTTTGAAGGTAGGCCTTGAAATACATCAACAGGTACACCTCCAATTGTCTCAAATGTGGTCAATTAGCCTATCAGAAGCTTCTAAAGCCATACCATCATTTTCTGGAATTTTCCAAGCTGTTTAAAGGCACAGTCAACTTAGTGTATGTAAACTTCTGACCCACTGGAATTCTGATACAGTGAATTATAAGTGAAATAATCTGTCTGTAAACAATTGTTGGAAAAATTACTTGTGTCATGCTCAAAGTAGATGTCCTAACCGACTTTCCAAAACTAGTTTGTTAACAAGAAATTTGTGGAGTGGTTGAAAAACAAGTTTTAATGACTCCAACCTAAGTGTATGGAAGTTGTATGTAAACTTCCGACTTCAACTGTATGTTCATGAGGTATTTCTGTTTTGCAAAATTTGCAAAAATGTCTCTACTTTTTCACTTTGTCATTATGGGGAATTGTGTGTAAATTGAGTTTTTAATTTGATTTAATATATTTTAGAACATGACTGTAACCTAACAAAATGTGGAAAAGGGAAGGGGTCTGAATTTTCCGAATGCACTGTACATACCCAGTGCTATTGCATTATGCTTTTTGAAGTTGAGAGGTTTCCTGGAATCTTGCTGGTTTTTGCAACATTTGACATTACACACTTTATCGTTTTTTGAAAGGTGAATACACTGAACAAAAATATAAATGCAACATGCAACAATTTCAGTTCATGTAAGGAATCAGTCAATTGAAATAAATTAATTAGGCTCTGATCTATGGATTTCACATGACTGGGAATACAGACATGCATCTGTTGGTCACAGATACCTTAAAAGAAAAGGTAGGGGCGTGGATTAGAAAACCAGTCAGTATCTGGTGTGTACACCATTTGCCTGATGCAGTGTGACGCATCTCCTTCGCTTAGAGTTGATCAGGCTGTTGATTGTGGAAGGTTGTTCCACTGCTCTTCAATGGCTGTGTGAAGTTGCTGGATATTGGTGGGAACTGGAACACGCTGTCGTAGACGTTGATCCAGAGCATCCCAAACAGGCTCAATGGGTGACATGTCTGGTGAGCATGCAGGCCATGGAAGAACTGGGACATTTTCAGCTTCCAGGAATTGTTTACAGATCCTTGTGACATGGGGCTGTGCATTATCATGCTGAAACATGAGGTGATGGCGGTGGATGAGTGGCATAACAATGGGCCTTAGCATCTCGTCATGGTATCTCTGTGCATTCAAATTGCCATTGATAAAATGCAATTGTTTGTTGTCCGTAGCGTATACCTGCCCATACCATAACCACACCGTCACCATGGGGCACTCTGTTCACAACATTATCAGCAAACCTCTTGCCCAAACAACGCCTTACACACTGTCTGCCATCTGCTTGGTACAGTTGAGACCGGGATTCATCCGTGAAGAGCACACTTCTCTAGCGTGCTAGTTGCCATCGAAGGTGAGCATTTGTCCACTGAAGTCTATTGCGATGCAGTCAGGTCAAGACCCTGGTGAGGACGACTAGCACGCAGATGAGCTTCCCTGAGACGGTTTCTGACAGTCAGTTTGTGCAGAATATCTTCGGGTTGTGCAAACCCACAATTTATCAGCTGTCCGGGTGGTAGGTCTCAGACGATCCCGCTGGTGAAGAAGGTGGGCTGGAGGGGTTACACATGGTCTGTGGTTGTGAGGCCTGTTGGATGTACTGCCAAATTCTGTAAAATGACCGAGGCGACTTTTGGTAGAGAAATTAACATGACATTATCTGGCAACTGCTCTGGTGGACATTACTGCAGTCAGCACGCCAATTGCACACTCCCTCAAAACTTGAGACATCTGTGGTATTGTGTTGTGTGACAACTGCATATTTCAGGGTGGTCTTTTATTGTCCCCAGCTCAATGTGCACCTGTGTAATGATCATGCTGTTTATTCATCTTCTTGATATGCCACACCTGTCAGGTGGATGGATTATCTTGGCAAAGGAGAAATGCTCACTACCAGGGATATAGACAAATTTGTGCCCAAAGTTTGAGAGAAATAAGCTTTTTGTGCGTATATTTTTTTAAAATTAATTTCAGCTTATGAAACATGGGACCAACACGTTACATGTTGCCATTATATTTTTGTTCAGTATAATATACTCCATCTGACCAGGTAGCACATCTATACACACACTTAGCAGTTTGAAAATGAGCCTTTGAAGGGAAAAATAAAGTACATAGACAAACATGACTATCTTAAAGTCATATCCCTCATAGACACGGTCCAAACGCATGATAAAAGGATTTACATAGTTTGTCTGAGTCATTTCCTTGAATTTAGGAGAAAGCAGTTGCTCACATCTTTTTGAGCAATTTGCTCCGATACCTCTTGTCAAATCATCTTCAAGTAATATTTTAAGCAATTGCCCAAGTGTTTCACCCACGAGAATCTCTAAATAGTTCCCAGAATGTGTCTTGCCCGTATCCCCATGGAACATTTCAGGGGGCCTTTTACGTAAATATAGTGGGACTGTGTTTATGTTGCATGTTCGGTTGCCAAGCAGCTATAAAACTTACATGAAGACAACCAATATTGACGGGACTGGACCAAACATTAGGCTTGACAAACTGTGACATTTTTATAACTTACAGTATCACATTGTTAGTTTCACTACATGAGCCAAACTTTTGAGTGGTGTGACTGTAGAAATTGCCAATTTAGATATCTTCCTTAGATCACTGATTTTGAGTGAGGAGAGATGGGTTTAGAGACAAACATCATAGGTATATCCAGTATCCACATCACTACTGAATTTTAGGATGCACCTCCAGGCATGATCCAGCACAGGTCTTTCAGAGCAACACTTGAGAGTAGTTATTAGAGTCCCCGTCTGAGTTCTTATCACATCTCTCCACGTCTGCAGAACCATGGGGCATTCTGAATCGTGCATTGCTCTAGGACCATCAGATCAAAGTTGAGAGTTATATATTTTCTATTTTTCTCATACCTTGCTATTCGTCTCTCAATATAGGAATCTGTAATATGACTTTCCTTAAGAACTGAAAAAAGCACTCCACTTTGGAGCCTTATTGCCAAAATCCCAAAGTATCCCTTTAAGGGTAAACATTCCAGCTCTTCAAGCCCCCATTAAAAATCACTGTATGTTTCATGAAAATAACTCCAGATATGTTTTTTATCACTTATTTCCCTGAGCCCACTTTTGTCATTGAAATGCTCAGTCTGATTGTGTGGGTATGTTTATATACATTTTAATATATTTACAGTTGAAGTCGGACGTTTACATACACTTAGGTTGGAGTCATTAACTAGTTTTTCAACCACTCCAAAAAATTCTTATTGACAAACTATGGTTTTGGCAAGTCGGTTAGGACATCTACTTTGTGCATGACACAAGTAATGTTTCCAACAATTGTTTACAGACAGATTATTTCACTTATAATTCACTGTATCACAATTCCAGTGGGTTAGAAGTTTACATACACTAAGTTGACTGTGCCTTTAAACAGCATGGAAAATTCCCCAAAATTATGTCATGGCTTTAGAATCTTCTGATAGGCTAATTGACATCATTTGAGTCAATTGGAGGTGTACCTGTGGATGTATTTCAAGGCCTACCTTCAAACTTAGTGCCTCTTGGCTTGACATCATTGGAAAATGAAAAGAAATTAGCCAAGACCTCAGAAAACAAATTGTAGACCTCAACAAGTCTGGTTCATCCTTGGGAGCAATTTCCAAATGCCTGAAGGTACCACGTTCATCTGTACAAACAATAGTACGCAAGTATAAACACCATGGGACCACGCAGCCGTCATACCGCTCAGGAAGGAGACGCGTTCTGTCTCCTAGAGATGAACGTACTTTCGTGTGAGAAGTGCAAGTCAATCCCAGAACAACAGCAAAGGACCGTGTGAAGATGCTGGAGGAAACGGGTACAAAATTATCTATATCCACAGTAAAACGAGTCCTATAGCGACATAACCTGAAAGGCCGCTCAGCAAGGAAGAAGCCACTGCTCCAAAACCGGCATAAAAAAGCCAGACTATGGTTTGCAACTGCACATGGGGACAAAGATCGTACTTTTTGGAGAAATGTCCTTTGGTCTGATGAAACAAAAATAGAACTGTTTGGCCATAACGACCATTGTTATGTTAGGAGGAAAAAGGGGGATGCTTGCAAGCTGAAGGACACCATCCCAACCTTGGAGCACGGAGGTAGCAGCATCATGTTGTGGGGGTGCTTTGCTGCAGGAGGGACTGGTGCACTTCACAAAATAGATGGCATCATGAGGCAGGAAAATTATCTGGATGTATTGAAGCAACATTTCAAGACATCAGTCAGTAAGTTAAAGCTTGGTCACAAATGGGTCTTCCAAATGGACAATGACCCCAAGCATACTTCCAAAGTTGTGGCAAAATGGCTAGCAAGGAGGCCTACAACCTGACTCAGTTACACCAGCTCTGTCAGGAGGAATGGGCCAAAATCCATTCAACTTATTGTGGGAAGCTTGTGGAAGACTACCCGAAACATTGGACCCAATTTAAACATTTTAAAGGCAGTGCTACCAAATACATTGAATTAGTATGTAAACTTTTGACCCACTGGGAATGTGATGAAAGAAGTACAAGCTGAAATAAATAATTATCTTTACTATTATGTTGACATTTCACATTCTTAAAATAAAGTGGTGATCCTAACTGACCTAAAACAGGGAATTTTTACAAGGATTAAATGTCAGGAATTGTGAAAAACTGAGTTTAAATGTATTTGGCTAAGGTGTATGTAAACTTCCGACTTCAACTGTACGTGCACAGCCCTGATTGGCAGATATGATCATCTAGACTCTAGACCCAACCCCACTAACCCCTTCAAAGTTGGAGGATACATACGTAAATAAAAGAACTGGTCATGATTCAGAATAATCCAATCAGATTGTTGTGTAATCCATCCCAACTGAACAGGCTGACATTCCAGGCATAAAAAGAAGCCCCTACATGAAAAGGACATTATCATAATTTTCACAATTTCAGTGTTATTTCTACCTAGTGTGGAAATATCTATATTTTTTAAATGGACTGCACTGCCCCTTTAAAGACAGACAGGCTTATAGCATTCTCAATTATTTACTTTGATTCACATTTCGTGTTAGATGCTAAGGCTTTCTCTCTAAACTGACAGAAAGGCACACGTAAGTTCTTGGTATATATACCCCTGTCTTCGGAGGACAAAAATAAACTTTGTTTTTAAAGCTTTTTCTTTTGTTGTTACATTTAGGGTTCTACACACATTTTACATACATGGCACTTAAAAAAAATATATATATATTTTACAGTAGTTACATAGTTTATTATTTCTATTTTGACATGCATTACATCTAGATAGTACTTATACATTATAAATCGTGTTTTCTGTCATAACTATTGTAGAACATGAGAATTTAAACCCACCCCTAGGCTATCCCACCTATCTCCGTAAACCACCCTCTTATGATTTCCATGTATTTTTAACTGTGCTTTGATGTTCCACATACATTCTGAATGTTGTTGACGTTGGAATGGTTTTCCAAGTCTCCCAACAGTGCTATTTGTAGGGATAATGTTAGATTTCTTTTTGATTTTTCAATCATTCCTGAACCTGCGACCAGAAATAGGGGCAATACCAAAAGAAGTGATCTAATGAGTCTGTCTCTTCGTAGCAAAATTTGCAGATCTGAGATGTTTGTATGCCCCATATACATAACATTCTGTTTGTGGAAATAATTTTGTATAATTTAAATTGAAAAACTAAGTTTTGAATCAAGTGTTGTTTTGTTATATCAGTTTATAAACCATATGCCACGGAATCGTTGTAA
Source organism: Salmo trutta (assembly GCF_901001165.1). Taxonomy (NCBI): domain Eukaryota; kingdom Metazoa; phylum Chordata; class Actinopteri; order Salmoniformes; family Salmonidae; genus Salmo; species Salmo trutta. The sequence goes on along the minus strand of NC_042982.1, from coordinate 9,106,958 downwards.
CAGATGTATATCGTACTCTCCTTGCGTTGTGTTTTCTCCAAATAAATCACATCAGCCAGTGGTCCCAGTTGAGCATCATTTATTTCTGTTGTTAAATGGGAAACAGCACCTTAGTTATGCAGGGCTTAACGATATTGATGGCTGTCGATGGCAAAATCAGTAGCATGAAGACAACTGTGTTAGCAGTGGGCTTATGTGACCATTACATCGGTGTATGCTAGCTAACACACTTATTTACAGCAATCATATGCCAAAGCACATCCCAGAAAGCCCCTCAATCCCTAACAGGTACCATATACCCACACATGTATAAATCAGTAACGTACAGCAAACTTGTACACATTGTAAAATATAAAACAGTATTCAGAACGTGACCTACCCCTTGCAACACATTGTCATACGTTGAAGACCTGACGTTCGCGATCTCCCCCTATCTGCAAGCGGGGCCAATCACAACACACCTTATTGTCATCAGAGTTGAACCAACCAATAAGAATGCTTGAACATTAGATACACATTTCTTTAGAGGCAAGTGGAAACATAACCAACCCTGTTACATCGGCACATCGAAATTCTCTTCCCAACTATTTTGCAACTTGTATGGTGCTGCGGTCAATATGTTGGTCCTCAAGTAAAACTGGTATATTTTAATTTATGACAATTACTTATTTATTTTTGCCAATTTTGATCTTTAATAAAGGGCTAACAAACAAGTTCCCTAACTTCTCCCCATTCGTCAATTTTTTTGCTTTAATGGTGCAATCAGCTGTTTGTAATTTTGGATAGAGAAAACATTTCCATATGTTTGTTAACAGCACATGTGACAACTCCACCTTTTCTATTCATAATATCATATTTTTATAAAGAACTTTTTTAGTATTAGTATATTTGAATTTAACCATATTTATTGTAATATTTGTTGTATTTTCTGGAGGATGAAACTGGAATTGCAACCAGCTTTCTTTGGCTTGTTTTTGAAAGGCCGATGTTTTTAAAAAAGGTTCAATTTTCAATTAACTGGAAGTGAGAGGTTGTAGTCTGGATAAAGGGAAAAAGGCAATTTTTGAACAAGGGATGAGCCATTCTTACTAATCTACTGGAGAACCATTTTGTGTTTAATTATAACTTTTGTATGACTGATGCATTTACTGAGAGGTTTAATGCTTTAATATTTAATAATGTTAGCCACCGGAACTCAGATTCATAAAATAAAACGTGCTTATTTATATAATCTGGCTTGCTATAATTTTAATAATTTAAAAGACAAGTCGTTAGGCATAGCCAGGGCCATAAGTAAGTAGGTAAACTGAGATATGACTAAATAATTAATCAGGTGGATTTTTTTTCCCACAAATAGACAGGTATTTACCTTGCCATGGTAGCAAGATCTTATCTATTTTTGCTAACGTTCTGTTAAAATTTGTTGTAAGTTATTTTATTTCTTGAGGGATACAAATACAGAGTATGTCCACTTCACCATCAGACCATTTTACATTTACATTTTAGTCATTTAGCAGACGCTCTTATCCAGAGCGACTTACAGTAGTGAATGCATACATTTCATAAATGTTTTATTTATTTTATTTATTATTATTATTATTATTGTACTGGCCCCCCGTGGGAATCGAACCCACAACCCTGGTGTTGCACACACCATGCTGGCGTTGCAAACACCATGCTCTACCAACTGAGCCACAGGGATAAACTACACAGTAATGTAAAAGTTTTCTTTTTTTAGAGCTCCAATATGTAATATGGTGCTTAGCCTTATCATATTTCAACTGTAATCCAGAGAGGCTAGAAAAATTATCTAGATCCTCTGAGGCTGTTCGATGATCCAGATTGCAGATTTAAGGCAAGATTTGAGTTGTCGGTGTACAATTACACCATTGTTTTTAAACCCTGGATTTCTAGCCCCTCTACTGTGTATTATTGTTGGAGCTGATTTTAATAGCTAACATTTTGATGGCCATAATACATAGATATGCTGACAGTGGACAACCTTGTTTTACTCCTCTTGACAGTTTAATACTTTCTGAGAAGTAGACATTATTTTGTGTTTTACACTTGCGGTTACTATACATAACTTTAACCCATTATATAAGAGATTCTCCAAAATGTAAATAGTCCAGGCAGTTATATATAAATTCTAGTCGTACTTTACCAAAAGCCTTTTCACAATCTGCTATGAATACCAGACCTGGTTTCCTAGATTTTTCATAGTATTCTATTGTTTCAAGAACTTGTCTGATATTATCTCCAATGCATCTTCTATGTAAAAAAACCTGTCTGAACACCTGTTTTAATTCTATGTGCTATGCATTTTGCTATGAGTTTTGCATCACAACACTGAAGTGTAAGGGGCCTCCAGTTTTCTTCATAGACTGGATTTTTATACTTACCACCTGGGTCCTGTTTCAGTAATAGTGAAATCAAACCTTCTCGCTGTGTACCTGATAGTTTACCATTTTTATAGGAGTGGTTAAAACTTGCTAATAGTGGATTTTTGAGTAGATTTATTTTCTTCATATACCTCAACTGCTATGCCATCCAGTGCTAGAGTTTCCCCTGGCCTAAAGGCTTTAATTGCATCAAGAAGTTCCTCCCCTGCAATTTGGCCCTCACACAAGTCTTTCTGTACAGCTGTTAGTTTTACACTATTATTATAAAAACAAATCCTTACAGTTAACTTCAGTTAGTGGAAATGGAGGAGACTGAAAAGTGAACATATGCTTAAAGTACTTTGCTTCCTCTTTCAAAATCATTTCTTCCTTTGATAATCGTTATGTTAAAGTTTCAAGTTTGACATTTCAAAAGTTAAGGCATATAAACTAAAGCAATCTCCTCCATTATTTGGATTATTTTACACCTGAGTAAACTTGATGGAAGGGCATAAGCAGCAGGTAATAGTTTAAACAACTTCTTTCTTTGGGCAGTTTTTAATCAAGTGGCAGAATGTTAATGAGATGCCTTAAGCAGAGCACAGACTTGCATGTACTGCGCATCTGCTTCATTGCCAAGCTGCTATAATTATAGAAACACACGTTTGACAGCAAAAGCCATTGAGTGCTATGCTTATTAAATGTCTATAGACACAATTTCATACTTATTTTGTATATAGTTCTCATTCTTGAACTGGAAGTGAGGAAATGTTTCTCCCCGTTTTTAGTTTTTTCCATATTTTTTTTTCTTCACGTGTGCACACCAGGAACAATGGCATCGTTATTGTATTGACAAATCGTGCTTGTATTGACAGATCATGCTTAAGTCTGATAGAAGGAAAGAATGAGTTAGTTGAGCAAAAGAGTTTTACCATAATGTCTATGGCACAAGGCATACAGTGGATAAAAGTGGAGGTTGTTGGTAGCTGACAGTGACTCCACTGAGCTTGTAATGATGGTCATCTGAAGTGCACTTGAAATGTACTAGGTCATCCTCTCTCAAGAGATTCACTGTCACAGGCCAACAATCCCCTTCAGAATGTGCATGCGTGCATAGATGTGCTTGCGTTTGTGTGTGTATGTACATTTATTTGACCAAGTAAGTGCATGTGAGTGAGAGTGAAGAGCATACAGTGCATTTGGAAAGTATTCAGACCCCTTCCCTTTTTACACATTTTATTACGTAACAGCCTTATTCTAAAATTGATTAAATAAAACATTTTACTCATCAATTTACACACAATACCCCATAATGACAAAGGGAAGGTTTTTAGAAATGTTTTGAAATGAATTACAAATAAAAACTGAACCCCCATAATGACAAAGTGAAAACAGGTTTTTAGACATTTTTGCAAATGTATTACAAATAACAGAAATACCTTATTTACATAAGTAAACAAGACCATTTGCTATGATACTCAAAATTGACCTCAGGTGCATCCTGTTTCCATTGATCATCCTTGAGATGTTTCTACAACTTGATTGGCGTCCACCTGTGGAAAATTAAATTGATTGGACATGATTTGGAAAGGCACACACACCTGTCTTTATAAGGTCCCACAGTTGACGGTGCATGTCAGAGCAAAAACCAAGCCATGAGGTCAAAGGAATTGTCCATAAAGCTCAGAGACAGGATTGTGTTGAGGCACAGATCTGGGGAAGGGTTCCAAAAAATGTCTGCAGCATTGAAGGTCCCCCAAAACACAGTGGCCTCCATCATTCTTAAATGGAAGAAGTTTGGAACCACCTGGACTCTTTCTTTGGAACCACAAAGACTCTTTTTCAAACTGAGCAATCAGGGGTGAAGGGCCTTGGTCAGGGAGGTGACCAAGAACCCGATGGTTACTCTGACAGAGTTCCTCTGTGGAGAACCTTCCAGAAGGACAACCATCTCTGCAGCACTCCACCAATCAGGCCTTTATGGTAGAGTGGCCAGACGGAAGCCATTCCTCAGTAAGGCACATGACAGCACGCTTGGAGTTTGCCAAAATGCACCTAAAGGACTCTGGTTTGATGAAACCTGCTCCAGAGCGCTCAGGACCTCAGACTGGGGCGAAGGTTCACCTTCCAACAGGAAAATGACCTTCAGCACACATTCAAGACAGCGCAGGAGTGGCTTGGGGACAAGTCTCTGAATGTTCATGAGTGGCCCAGCAAGAGCCCAGACTTGAACCCAATCGAACATCTCTGGAGAGACCTGAAAATAGCTGTGCAGCCACGCTCCCCATCCAACCTGACAGAGCTTGAGAGAATCTGCAGAGAAAAATGGGAGAAACTACCCAAATACAGGTGTACCAAGCTTGTAGTGTTATACCCAAGAAGACTCAAGGCTGTAATCGCTGCCAAAGGTGCTTCAACAAAGTACTGAGTAAAGCATCTGAATACTTATGTAAATGTCATATTTCAGTTTTAAATTTTTTATAAAGTTGCAAAAATGTCTAAACTTGTTTTTACTTTGTCATTATGGGGTATTGTGTGTAGATTGATGAGCGGAAAACCCCCCCGATGTAAACTATTTTAGAATAAGGCTGTAACGTAACAAAATGTGTGAAAAGTCAAGGGGTCTGAATACATTCCAAATGCACTGTATGTGAATGAGGTAGAGTAAATAAGAAAGCAACAGTGAGGATAAGTATGTTTCAGTGTGGCCTTATCGCTCGGGTTTATGTGAACTTCCAGTCAGCTTCATCTGTCTCTGTCCTTAGTTCTCAGTCCTCTGGCCATCACAGCAGATGGAGAGTAAATTATTGTGGCTTACAAGCATTGGACCAGACGTCCCTGTTTTTTACCATAGACATCCTTTGTCCAGACTGTAATTCCTCTATGCTCCATGGACTTTGGGATGGGAGGCATATTGAGAGGGTGGGGGACTGGGGTTGGAGAGGGTGACGAAGCTTTAATAATGTAACAAAATTAGTCACATTGCAGCTGAGAAGGATTGGGATACAGAATGGTTGAACTAGTGTTATGCTAATGGTACAAGTAACCTGCACTCTTGAGTTAGTCATAACACCTATTACAAATTCATCATGGGGTGGCTAACAAGATCATAGAAATGTTTTGTGTCCACATTAATAGTGTAAATGTTCACTTGTGGTAATATCATACTTTTAAAAAATAAGTTATTCTTCATGGTCCATTTTGACAATGACACATCAGTCTCCATAGAAGACATAATTGGTTGCACTTTAAATGCTTCCTCAAGCTAATCTCATGCAAAATGACTCAAATATTCCTATGCTAATAAATTTAGCAAGAGAGCATTACTACTTTCAACAAGATTTGGTTAATGTCTTTGTTTTCTGGGAGCTGAACCAAGGCCATTTCCAATTTGAATGATAATGAAAAGTAAACCACTTACGACAATCAAAAGATTATTCCCAAAAAATATTTGTCTAACAAATCACACAACGTTTTTATATTCTTCAATCCAGCTACTTGTCATGTTTGGGGTGCATTTCCCATTTCCCTCCATTTTATTTCCTGTAAGTTTTTGTCAATGAATGTAATGAAAACAAACTGAAAACATTGCATGCTATGGCAGCGTAGCCTACTGGTTAGAGTGTTTGACTAGCAACCGAAAGGTTGCAGGTTCGAATCCCCGAGCTGACAAGGTACAAATCTGTCATTCTGCCCCTGAACAAGGCAGTTAACCTGCTGTTCCTAGGCAGTCATTGAAAATAAGAATTTGTTCTTAACTGACTTGCCTAGTTAAATAAAGGTAAATAAGCTACAAGAGTAGGCTACACATGAGAAATAGATTGACATGCCATATCAGTGAGATTGGACTTTAAGTGGATAGCGAGACTGGTGTGATGTAGAAAAGACCATTGGTGTCTCTGTCACCTCATGAAGACAACCTTTCACCCTCAGGGAGGATTTGGTGGACAGTTATAATCCCCCTAGATCAGTGTCAGAAACTCATCAGTAAGTATTGTGCTTTACACTTGTAATCTCGGGTAATCTATCTGAAGGAAACGTACAGTTATGAATACAACTTCTGTTCCCCGAAGTAGGGAATGGGGTATAACATACTATGGGGAGACAATGACCAATCATATTCACCCACCCCCCAAAAAAAGAATGCCAAGGCCGCCCTCGGATGTCCCGTCTTTCTAGCCAAACCCCTTGACGGCGCTGGGCCAAAATATGTTAAACCTCATTCCCTCCTTCAGGGAACAGTAGTTATATTCAGTTGGTCACTCGGTATAACATACAATGGGGATATACAATCACGCGTCATGCTGGCTCAGAGAGTACCAAACTAGGAGGCCCACGGCAGCCCATGCACACACAGGTACCACCGGCTCCAAAAAGTGGAACTATAGTGGGGGAAAAAAGTATTTGATCCCCTGCTGATTTTGTACGTTGGCCCACTGACAAAGAAAGGATCAGTCTATAATTTTAATGGTAGGTTTATTTGAACAGTGAGAGACAGAATAACAACAACAAAAAATCCAGAAAAATGCATGTCAGAAATGTTACAAATTGATTTGCATTTTAATGAGGGAAATAAGTATTTGACCCCCTCTCAATCAGAAAGCTTTCTGGCTCCCAGGTGTCTTTCATACAGGTTAGGAGCACACTCTTAAAGGGAGTGCCCCTAACTGCAGCTTGTTACCTGTAAAAAAAGACACCTGTCCACAGAAGCAATCAATCAATCAGATTCTAAACTCTCCACCATGGCCAAGACCAAAGAGCTCTCCAAGGATGTCAGGGACAAGATTGTAGACCTACACAAGGCTGGAATGGGCTACAAGACCATCGCCAAGCAGCTTGGTGAGAAGGTGACAACATTTGGTGCGATTATTCGCAAATGGAAGAAACACAAAAGAACTGTCAATATCCCTCGGCCTGGGGCTCTATGCAAGATCTCACATCGTGGAGTTGCAATGATCATGAGAATGGTGAGGAATCAGCCCAGAACTACACGGGAGGATCTTGTCAATGATCTCATGGCAGCTGGGACCATAGTCACCAAGAAAACAATTGGTAACACACTACGCCGTGAAGGACAAAAAATCCTGCAGCGCCCGCAAGGTGCCCCTGCTCAAGAATACATATACATGCCTGTCTGGAGTTGTCCTCTGAGTCATTCAGATGTTCATTGGCAAACTCGGTGAAAGTGTTGTGGTCAGATGAGACCAAAATGGAGCTCTTTGACATCAACTCAACTCGCCGTGTTTGGAGGAGGAGGAATGCTGCCTATGACCCCAAGAAAACACCATCTCCACCGTCAAACATGGAGGTGGAAACATTATGCTTTGGGGGTGTTTTTCTGCTAACTGGACAGGACAACTTCACCGCATCAAAGGGACGATGGATGGGGCCATGTACCGTCAAATCTTGGGTGAGAACCTCCTTCCCTCAGTCAGGGCATTGAAAATGGATCGTGGATGGGTATTCCAGCATGACAATGACCCAAAACACACGGCCAAGGCAACAAAGGAGTGGCTCAAGAAGAAGCACATTAAGGTCCTGGAGTGGCCTAGCCAGTCTCCAGACCTTAATCCCATAGAAAATCTGTGGAAGGAGCTGAAGGTTCGAGTTGCCAAACGTCAGCCTCGAAACCTTAATGACTTGGAGAAGCTCTGCAACGAAGAGTGGGACAAAATCCCTCCTGAGATGTGTGCAAACCTAGTGGCCAACTACAAGAAACGTCTGACCTCTGTGATTGCCAACAAGGGTTTTGCCACCAAGTACTAAGTCATGTTTTGCAGAGGGGTCAAATACTTATTTCTCTCATTAAAATGCAAATCATTTTATAACATTTTTGACATGTGTTTTTCTGGATTTTGTTGTTGTTATTCTGTCTCTCACTGTTCAAATAAACCTACTATTAAAATTATAGACTGATCATTTCTTTGTAAGTGGGTAAACGTACAAAATCAGCAGGGGATCAAATACTTTTTCCCCCCACTGTATCAGATCCCCATATAGGGAACCGGAACCTGCTGCAACATGGCTATGTGCACTGACATGCTGCCAATAGACCCCACGGTTCCAATAACAATACTTACCTTGCAAGCCTGAAATAACAGAACTCTTGGTAAAGTGCACGGCAGCCCGAGGCTCAAACCCACAGGAAACATGCAGTAACCTGGAAACTGTGTACTCACGCTCTGCCATGGCAGCCCAAGGCTCAAACCCACAGGAAACTTTGGTAGCCCTGATAATGCACACTTTATGCCCTGCCACACCCCAAGGCACAAACCCACAGGGAACTGTTCTAACCCAGATAAATATGCAATCGCAACGCTGCCTAAAACACACTCCCGGACCCAGCCATAAGAACACTGAGCCACACTGGGAGCAGTTACATCCAAGCGATAAAACCTCATAAAGGTATGTGGGGAACCCCAACTCGCTGCAGCGCAGATATCACCAAATGATCATGCCACTGAACTATGCCCAAGAAGTCACCACACCTCTAGTGGAGTGAGCACACTCACCGCTAAGCAACCCTTGTCCTTTGCTGTCATATTCCAGGGAGATCAATCCAATGAGAAAGATGCTGCTTAGAACGCACCCTATCCCGAGGTGGATTAGCAAACAGACAAAAAGATGGTCACAAACCTAGATATCCAATATACATGTGTAAAGGGCACACTGGACACAGGCCATGCAACCTCTGTTGTTCACTGGAAGCAAATGAAGGGTGTGAGAAAGGGAACAACTCAAGCCAGGGACCTGTAAAGGAGCCCGCATGCTTCCCAGCCGAAACAGTTCAGAAGAGTTCATGCATATATTATGACAACATTTTGTGATGTCTTTGTTCCTTTTGGACTTCGGTAAGGTTTTTTGGGCCATTCGGGCACACAAAGTTTTTTCTTGAGACAAGCTAAAGTTGGTAGCCAAAGTCTACGCCCTTTCGTCGGTGATTGGTAAACATTAGGGATTCTTCAATAAAGTCTGTAATTCAGCAAGAGACAACTGATTTATAAGTACATTTTTTCATTGAGAAATATTGCAGCAAAAATTTTAGATGTACAATTGCCTAGATCTCCTCGGCAAAATCTTCAAAATGAATAACATATTTCTTATCATCTTAGATTAATTCTGTTTTGAGGATAAGTGTATACTGGCAAAATGAACAAGCCGTACTATTGGTGCTTTTCAATTTTTTTTTCAACAGTCATTTTAAGGGAGTATGCGAGCCCACTTGTATGTTTCACCTAGCCGAGTTTGGCTAGGCCACAGCCGAACTGAAGCATGCTGACGCCTTAAAACATAGGCATAACCTTGGGAGCAAAAGCTGCATTAGGATAACATCACTTTGGAGTCGCCAGGTGTGAACTCCAAACAGGAAGGCTGCACTGATGGCGTGTCGAGATCCTCAACACGCTTGGTCAACGGCAAGGCCATGAGCAGAGCAGTCTTCTAGGAAAGAACATGCAGGTCCACAATCTCCAATGGTTCAAACAGAGGCTCGCATAGAGCGTCCAGGACCAAAGCCAGGTCCCAGGTCGGTGCTGTAGGCTGAATCGATGCACGCTTTTTGGGAACCGCTCCACCAATTACTGCTCTACCAACTAAGCTACACGGGACTACACCTCTGAAGACTCTAGCCGCCTACTTCCATGCCAGTCGGAAGAACTTAGGACACTTCGATAAGGGGAACCATGGGTTGTTAACAACATTTGGTGGAGACTAGAGATCCTGACTGCCAATGTGTCCAGCAGTCTTGTCAAGTGGTCTTATGGCTTGGGGGTAGAAGCTGTTCAGGGTGCTGTTAGCTCCAGACTTGGTGCACTGGTATCGCTTGCTGTGCAGTAGCAGAGAGAACAGTCTATGACTTGGGTGGCTGAAGTCTGAACATTTTGGGGGGCCTTCCTCTGACACTGCCTGGTATAGAGGTCCTGGATAGCAGGAAGCTCCGCCCCAGTGATGTACTAGGCTGTACTCACCACCCTATCAAGATGTGATGCAGCCAGTCAAGAGGCTCTCATTGGTGCAGCTGTAGAACTCTGAAGATCTGTGGGCCCATGCCAAATCTTTTCAGCCTCCTGAGGAGGAGATGCTGTTGTGCCCTCTTCATAATTGTGTGGGTACCATGTTAATTCCTTAATGATGTGGGCACCGAGGAACTTTGTGCAATAGACCACAGACAATCACCAGCAATCAGATGTTCTGGGTAGGGCTGCAGAGGATGTGGACGGTTTTCGTTCTGACAAAGTATTTTCCTCTGGGTCGTCTGGGTCTGTCTCCACATCAGACATCATGTCTTCAGTTGCCCCCGCAAATCGGTGCTTCTCTTCAGCAAAGAGTTCAATTGACCGACTGGCCAGAGCCTGTTAAATTATAGGAGACAATAAGTTATTCTGCCCAATAAACAAACGGTCTTGAACAATGGAATCTCAACAAAAAATAATAATAATAAAGAAACACACAAACTAAAAGCAGTGGAACAAGTGTCAACTTTTCCAAATTCAGTACTTCATTTAAAATGTATGGATTGGTTTACATTTATAAACTAACCTGTCTCTGTCAACGCTGCATTCACTTTTGATGTCCCGTTCCTTTCAAGTGTCCGGGGTGTCCGACGACATATGCCGCTCTTTCAGTCAAATACCAATTTGCAGCTGCATCTGAGGAGTCAGTAGCTAGATTCCCATCCAATTGGCAACAGATTTTCATGAGAAAAATCTGAATAAAGAAAATATGCAAATACTCCCACCAGTGGTGTTTCCACCCAACGTACTTGTTGTGGTTAAAAACAGTGCGTAGTGACGTACTGCACACAATTTACTTTTTCACTGTACTTAAGTTTTCATGTACACTACCATTCAAGAGTTTGGGGTCACTTAGAAATGTCCTTTTTATCCATTAAAATAACATAAAATTGATCAGAAATACAGTGTAGACATTGTTAATGTTGTAAATGACTATTGTAGCTGGAAACGGCAGACTTTTTATGGAATATTTACATAGGCGTACAGAGGACCATTATCAGCAACCATCACTCCTGTGTTCCAATGGCACGTTGTGTTAGCTAATCCAAGTTTATCCTTTTAAAAGGATAATTGATCATTAGAAAACCCTTTTGCAATTATGTTAGCGCAGCTGAAAACTTATGATTAAAGAAGCAATAAAACTGGCCTTCTTTAGACTAGTTGAGTATCTGGAGCATCAGCATTTGTGGGTTCGATTACAGGCTCATAATGGCCAGAAACAAAGAACTTTCTTCTGAAACTCGTCAGTCTATTCTTGTTCTGGGAAATGAAGGCTATTCAATGTGAGAAATTGCCAAGAAACTGAAGATCTCGTACAATGCTGTGTACTACTCCCTTCACAGAACAGCGCAAACTGGCTCTAACCAGAATAGAAAGAGGAGTTGGAGGCCCCGGTGCACAACTGAGCAAGAGGACAAGTAGATTAGTATCTAGTTTGAGAAACAGATGCCTCACAAGTCCTCAACTGGCAGCTTCGTTAAATAGTACCCGCAAAACACCAGTCTCAATGTCAACAGTGAAGAGGCGACTCCGGGATGCTGGCCTTCTAGGCAGAGTTGCGAAGAAAAAGCCATATCTCAGACTGGCCAATAAAAAGAAAAGATTAAGATGGGCAAAAGAACACAGACACTGGACAGAACTCTGCCTAGAAGGTTAGCATTCCGGAGTCGCCTCTTCGCTGTTGACGTTGAGACTGGTGTTTTGCGGGTACTGGAGCATGCGCTCTCTCATGTCATCAGGGACGATAGCATGACAAACCTGTCCAATTAATAGGGGATAACACAGAGGAGCAGATGATGTTGCTTATACAACTCAGAGCCCTGTTTGAGGAGATGACAAACCCCAGTGTTAATGATAATCTCACGGAAGAAAGGGATCATCCATCCACACATACATCACATAATATAACAACGGTGGAGTAATGGACACAGAGCTTTGTGCCATTCACTGGGAACAGATAAGATTTGGCAGCTATTCAGGCCTTGAAAAGATGAGGTTGAATTAGAGGAATCTGATGCCCTCAGAATGCCTGTGTCACGACTTCTGCCGAAGTCGATGCCCCTCCTTGTTCGGGTGGTGCTTGGCGGTCGACGTCACCGGTCTTCTAGGCATCATTGATCCATTTTTCATTATCCATTGATTTTGTCTTGTCTTCCTACACACCTGGTTCCAATCCCATTCATTACATGTTGTGTATTTAACCCTTTGTTTCCCCTCATGTCCTTGTCAGAGATTGTTTGTTGTTTTGCGCGTGTTGTCATTTTTGGTGCGCAACAGGGTTTTGGTACCCATGTTTCCTTTTTATTGTACTTTGGTTTTTGGAGTTTGTTTTACTTTATTAAACTACTCCAGTTCCACCAAGCTTGTTTCTCCTGCGCTTGACTTCTCTGCCACCTACACACACGTCTTGACAGCTTGTGGACATTCTACACCAGTGCTTAATACAGACCACAGGTTTAAATACACAGCAATAATCAATGAGAGCTAATTTAGTACAGGATAATCACCATGGTTATCCACCATCACACGGAACACACATTGGACATCATCACATCCTCATTTTGAACACATAATGCCACCTGACCAGAAATTCAAACATGGGCCCATTTGGCTTTTGCTAAAGCTGTGAAAGAAAAATGCAGTAAAATGTGTGTTTTGCTCTGACTACATGTTCAGAACATTTGAGACTTAGTTTTAATGCTGTAATGTTCCGTAAAAAAAATGTTTAAAATCAAAACAATGCTTTTGTAACAGCCTTATCTCCCACCAATTAAATGTATACACATATACATATGTTTCATGCAATGTTCTCAGCTTAGTAGTTTTCTCAAGCATGATGAACATGCATGTGTAGAAAAGCTTAACAGTGCTGACATGTCAGTTCAAGTGGAAAGACCGGTGTGTGTGTGTGTGTGTGTGTGTGTGTGTGTGTGTGTGTGTGTGTGTGTGTGTGTGTGTGTGTGTGTGTGTGTGTGTGTGTGTGTGTGTGTGTGTGTGTGTGTGTGTGTGTGTGTGTGTGTGTGTGTGTGTGTGTGTGTGTAAGAGAGAGTACTTTGAGCAGTGGTTGAATAAGTACCCAGTTGTCGTATTTGAGTAAAAGTAAAGATATATTAATAGAAAATGACTCCAGTATAAGTGAAAGTAACCCAGTAAACTAGTACTTGAGGAAAAGTCTGTACCCCAAATACCCCGAAAAACACCTTAAGTAATACTTTAAAGTATTTTTTATTTAAGTACATTACACCACTGACTGTGTGGGTGTGTGTGTGTGGGTGTGCAGTTGAAGTCCACTCTAGAGCACAGTGAGTTTTTAGATGAGGGGTAAAACAAGTCAGACAGTAAGCACTGTGTTCCCCATCCTTTCTACCCTCGCTCCAGGCCAAATCCAGCCACTTGTCATGTTCAGAGTGCATTTCCCTTCAACTGGTTAGGGGCTCATCAATAAAAGAGAACACGCGTCCATTTTATTTCCTGTGCATTTTTTGTCAATGTTCTGAGAACATATTGAGGACAATATGGCTCACTACAAAAGTAGGACACACAGCGAGACATTGACATGCCAAATCAGTGAGATTGGACTTTAAGCGGAGGGAAATACTGGTGTTATTTCGAAAAGCCCATTATTGTTGTGTCTGTCACCTCATGAAGACGACCTTTCACCCTCAAGGACGTTTAGATGCACGGTTATAATCCCCCCAAAAATCTGTTTAGATCCCTGTCGGAAATTCATCAGTGTCAGTACTTTACACTTTTCATTTGGGGTAATCTATCTGTAGGAAACTGGGTCAGCGCTTTTCGCTATTTGTTTTGTGTATGCTTTCTGTCACATTGACAGTTAAGACAACGGAACACCACACTATTCGCCCCCAGGGCTCATCTCTTTTTAGCTGAAGCTGCATGAAACATACAATATTTATATTGCTCATTTTTTAACAATAAGTATGCCCAAGACTCCATTGTAGACCTTGATGCCTTTTCTCTTACCGATGCTCTTACCTCTTAAATGGTTCCACCACCTTGTTTTGACGTGTACTACTAAAATGGGACAAACAGTAAAGTTCTGCAACTGATTACCTATCGCTCAGACAGATGTTACAGAGGGGAGAAACATCTGCTTGCTCTGCAGCCTTTCCCCCTCTCTTCTCAGAAGGGGCTGTGGAGACAAGCCAACAGAGAGTGCAATTTCTTCTACACAACAGCACTTTAGAGATGGCTAATTGCACTGTAAAATGTCGGTTCTGGGTAAAAGGGCTTTCTCTGTACTGTGGCAAAGTGGGCTTGTTTTTGTGGATGTCAATGTATTTTTAACACCTGCCCTGTCATAAATGTATGACAGAGGTAGAAGGAGCTGTGATGATGCTGTTAACATGTGACAGTAGAGAGAGAGTTGGTCCGTTGTTTCCCAGCGGAGAATGTCATTACATAATTGGTACCTTGAATATTTTAGCTTCTTTTGTGACGGCATTCATAATTCATGTTAATGCAGGCGCATCACCCTGGTGGTTACATATACAAATTCCTTATTTTCCTTTCTCTCATCTTTAATTGTTTTTTTCTCTCCTTCTTTTAAACACGATGCTGACTAAATATTAGTGTCAGATATTTACAAAATACAATTACAACACAGCCTAATGTATCAAAATAAAATACAAAATACTTTTGCAAAGTATTGTATTTAAATAAAAGAAAAGTACTGTATCTATTATTTTCAAAATACATGAGCAATTTCCCCCCTTAACCTGAACAACAGTAATGGTAACAAAAATGTTTGACTTGCTATGACTGTGATGTGGTTGTTTATCTACTAGATGAATGCGCTGACTAAGTTGCTCGGGATGCAAAATGAGCAAATATAAAAATTAACACCTGGTATTATTATTTTTATTTACTCCACCCCCAAACAAGACCACATTTGAATGACTGGAGATGGGAAAAGATGCATCAAAAAGTATGAAAATAAATTACTAAATACATTTTTAAAATACAGAAAATACATTTAAAGTAGTCCCAAAAAAATAATGGACTATTGAAGTAAAATATCCTGTGCAGTTGTAAATTGAACAAATACATGTGTGAACACCAACGTTTTTTTTAATATCAACTTATTTTAGAAATAGGCCCTATATCATTTTCTATCAGGACTGTTGAAAAGTATTTTGTATTTTGAAAATACAAAATACAATTCTCTAGAGTATCTTGTTACAAAATACACTGGACTGTAGTTCACGCCAGTGAAATACAATTGACAAAATACTCAAGTTATTTAAATACGTACTTCAAATACAACAACATAAACACTGCCCATCTCTGATTAGTATGACCCCACACCTTCTCCAAGATGATCTCCCTTTATCCCCGATTCACAGTAATTTCTCTGATATTGGCTCCGAGGGCTCAGGTTGATGAAAGATCACCAGAGGCTGTTTTCATGTGACTCCATCTCCTCTCAACTAAGTAATATTACATAAGATCATAATGCAACTGCCACTCCATGGCGTGATTAGCCACCTTCTCTCCCCTTCTCTGAATGGAACAGAGAGTTTCACCTTATTTGTCCATCAGAGCCAAAGCCCACAGCAATTTGCATGTCAGGAGTCTATCGTGTATGTCAGGAGTCTATCGTGTCAACTGTCTTTGCAAGGCTTTATACATTAGTGGAATAATGATATTATTTGCAAAGGGGGGCGGCTGGGGGAAATGGTGACGTAGTGGTGGCTGTACACACGGAAGATCCAGGATTCGGACAGGGACCAGGTGGACTTTGTCTGTTTGGGCTTTCGATTCCCAAAGAGTTAGCTCTACATCTTGTAGACTGACCTTAATCTGTTTACTGAAATCCCACTGCTAAATTATAGACTCACCCCTGTTCCTCTGCTCCCCTTGCCCCTCCCTCATGCACACACACACACACACACACACACACACACACACACACACACACAGAGTCATGAGTCTCTCTGCACTGGTCCAATCGCTGCTCAGTGCTGTCTGAGTCCAGCGCTCTCCTTTTAAATCTCCCTCTCTGTGGTGAATCAGCACTCGCAGCGCAGCCCTCCGGTGGTACAGCAAGTGGTAGAGAAGTCTACTGAAACGGCCTACAGTAGGTACTCCTGCACTCTCTTCTTTTTCGTACTCTCTCCCCCTCCTCAAATATTGTGTCGTCCCCATCACCCGTTTCCCTGGGTCGACCCTAGCCTTTGTCTTTCGCTGTCCCTGCATCCTCTACACAACGCAACTTTGTACTTTGCTTGTTTTGCTGACAAGTGTGGCGTACGTGGTTCAGTGTAGTTTCACTGTGCCTAGTGATTGTAATGCACATTGAAGAAAGAACACATGGGCAGAGCATGTTCGGGACATGCTAAACAAAGTACGATTGGTGCATGTAAATTGTGAATTGTTAAATGCATTGGCAAGTTAATGGTTCATGGTAAAATGCCATAGGCTTTTAGCCTTTTAAGCTGGTAGACTAATGACTTGACTCTCATGACGGACTTGACATGGTGGATAAACATTTAGGCTGATATAACCATCACTTTCATTTTTTGCTGGGTTGACAACATTCCCATTTATGTCAGTCCTTTCTCTCCTGTGAGAGTGAAGACGTGGTAAATGAATCATTAGACCAGGGATTGTGTGTTGACTTTGAAATGTTATTCTCAGAATTATTCTGACACATCGCAATGTCTTAAAATGTTTTGGAATTAGAAGCATGACATTGCATACAAAATGTAAACAAACAAGAGCAATAGGTCACAGCTGCTAGCTGTCTTACTCATTGATTTTGCGATACAATACGTGATGACGAGGATAGTTCAACTACAACCACATATAGTTATTTCGGGCTCAGTCTTTACTACGAAAACAAAAAGGGAACTACAAGCACTCAGATCTCTTAAACGGCCTTCTTTATTCTCTGAAAAATCTTGGCACTTTAATTAAATATACATATTACGAGGTTTATGGCGATATTTTTTACATTTTTCCCCATTTTCTTTTTTTTTCGTACATTAGGAAATGAATCGCATGTTAGGGTAAGTTCCTCAAAAAACAAGTGAAAGCAACAACAACAAAAAGTGTCTGGACCCCTCATTTACTCAATTGTTTTCTTTATTTTGGCAGTTACCTGTAGACTTGGACGGAGAGGTATCGCTCGTGATAAAACATACATTTGGTTTTAAAAAAGCAAACTTCTCCTTTCTCCTTCATACATTATTGTTCCTAGTCTACATTGCATCTTAGTTCTTCTTCTTCTTCCCTGTCATCCCTATCTGGAGCACAACACTTGAATGGAGACAGATGATGAAACTCTGTGGTAAGAGATCACTTAAGTGCTGCTATGCGTATGTGAATAACTATGACGTTTGTGATGTTTTATAGATATGTTCCGTCATCCTTCACACAGTGAGTTGATGTTTTCTATTCTATGTCAGAAGATTGATATCTAAACCATCTTGATATTGAATTTTGGATATTGTCTTGGATATTATCTTCCATAATACAAATCGTCTTCCACTGTAAGAAAGGTCCATGTTTAGAACTTTCGCTTTGACACCATGGGCTGTACCCGAGCCTTCGATTAGGTTTTGTCATCTTCACTGAAAATTGGTGAGGTGAGGGAGACGTTATCAGACACACTGATCATTAACAAGAAGAATTGATCGGTGAACTCACACCCTGCCTCCACTGCAGTGACAACGTCCGCAGACAACTCTTCCATCCAAACGCGGCAGGGCACATCACCTCTGGTTGCGTTTAAACTAAGTTGAGGAGTGGGGAAAAGTGTAAGGTCTTTAGGACCTTCGTGGTATGCATGGTGATTGGTCAAGCCACATATAGCACATGTATGATTGGATTGACACCTTCAGAACTCTTCCTGGAACCTAAACTGGTTATTAACTTTGCTGAAATGAGTTGCTATGAATATCCAGTGTCCTATTCTACAACCAGAGCTTTATTTGGGACCCAGATGTTTGTTGACTGTGATAGACGTTTCAGTGGAAAGTTCATTTTTAGTTACCTCAGTGGAACACGCTTTGGCACACATTTCACCACAGGTAAACACCTGACACCACCAACTGTAATCATATATCTGATGAACAGTATTTGGATAAAGGGAAAAAACAATAACTCAAAGCTGGAGGCAGCTGGTCATTTGATGTGTGTGTGATCATCATGCAAAACAACACAGCCGCGGGGCCTGTATGTTATTTACTTAAACATTTATCATTCCTGTCATGACACAACACTTCTCTGGTGGCCTTACACCCTGCGTGGTCCTCCCGGTGTTTAATAGCACACTGAAATAAAACTGTGATGACATAATCAAAGACACGGTTGTTATTTAGCTGGGTTCTCCTCTCGTGCTGTGGCAGGAAACAGAAGCCTGTCAGTTAGGCTCCCCGGCCTGCCAGTGAATGCTTGGCTCTTTTCCCATTGCCTTGTTAGAGAGTATTAATTACAACTCCTAACAGCGGTCGCTATTGATGAACCTCAAGTCTTAATTTGCTGCTTCCTTCTGTCTGTTTCAATGGGTTTCTCATTGGCCTCCAGGGAAAGACAGAGCTCATTGTGAGCCAATCAAAGTAATTTGTCTCATTCATTCACCGGGCCTGTGTCTCTGAGGTCTTTCAAAAGTAGCTCAGGGCCTTAGACACATCCTCACCATTGAGAGACATTAGGCAGTTTTCCATTAACCCAGGTTTTTTCGACAAAAGCAATCATCGCGACATGTGTATTGGAAACGGCGGATATAGGATACCCTTTCTATAGGTCGACAACATTTTTATCCGTTCGACATGGGTGGATTTATTTTGCCTAACTTTCTTTATTGCGACAAATTATGATGGAAATGAATTACGATTGCCGAATACTTTAGAAGGTACATGGGGCACATCATCAAGTAATTACTGTATAAGCTCCACTTTACATTTAATTCTAAATGCCTACTGCTTGCAAAATAAAAATGTTTAACTATAAAAATGTTTCTTTGCAGTACAAGGATTGTCCTGACTTTCAATAATGCCTGAATTTCTTCGCCTTGCTTTTCTGGTTGGCTGGCAAGTTTCACCATCCAATTTTTTCAGATCTACTGGAGTGAAAGTTCCACCATGGCACGGACTAACCTAGGCAGCCGATGTGGCGATACGTTGGCACATGAGAATTATTAGAATATGTGTCAGTTATTGCATTCTATCCATGCGGTAACCTGAGACATGAAACAGATAGGTGGGAGGGCATACAGGCAGTCGCAAATGTATTAATGGGCAATTTGCCTAAATAGGTAATGGAAACACTTGAACCACTATGTCCAGCTGTTTTAAATCGACATGATACACTGAACAAAAATATAAATGTAACGGGCAACAATTTCTCAAACTTGCTCAGTGGGTGACATGTCTGGTGAGTATGCAGGCCATGGAAGATCTGGGTCATTTTCAACTTCCAGGAATTGTGTACAGATTGTTGCGACATGGGGCCGTGCATTATCATGCTGAAACATGAGGTGATGGCGGGGGATGAATGGCACGACAATGGGCATCAGGATCTCGTCATGGTATCTCTGTGCATTCAAATTGCCATCGATAAAATGCAGTTGTGTTCATTGTCCGTAGCTTATGCCTGCCTGTACCATAACCCCACCGCCACCATGGGCCACTTTGTTCACAACATTAACATCAGCAAACCACTCGCCCACACAACGCGACGCCATACATCCTCTCTGCCATCTGCCCGGCACAGTTGAAACCGGCATTCATCTGTGAAGATCACACTTCTGCAGTGTGCCAGTGGCCATCCAAGGTGAACATTTGCCCACTGAAGTCGGTTACCAAACTGCAGTCAGGTCAAGACCCTGGTGACGACGACCAGCACGCAGATGAGCTTCCCTGATACGGTTTCTGACAGTTTGACAACACTACACAACTTTAATTGCTGTTCAATTGAAACTTTGTTTGACACCAAGTTCTCCCTGATCACTCTTCCTAATAGGAGGTGTAGTGGAGGTAGACGGTGGTTCCTCCTGGTTCCTTTCTCTTCTTATCAGTAGCAGATGGGAGGAAGAGAATGATGAACCTGTCCCTTCCTGATGGATCGAGTATGTCTCCATCTAGACCGGCGGTGCAATGAGGCGCGGGGACAGGGAACAGCTAAATGATTGGGCCATCACTGGGTGCAGTTGTCCCGTCTGGCTGGTCCTGCCATATGTTAGAGCAGGGTGGGCCAACTCAGACTTAGCTGATAAATGGATGTGCGTTTTAAGCCAGGCAAGGTGAAGAGGGGTGAAGAAGACAGAAAACACCAATAAGTACGTGGAGTGAAAACAAACCTGGCCGTGTCCTCCGAACAATCCTCCAAATGCACTATATATGCAAAAGTATGTGGACACCCCTTCAAATTAGTGGATTTGGCTATTTCAGCCACACCCGTTGCTGACAGGTGTATAAAATCGAGCACACAGCCATGCAATCTCCATAGGGATAACACTGACAGTAGAATGGCCTTACTCGTCGTGGCATCGTCATAGGATGCCACCTTTCCAACAACTCCGTTCGTCAATTTTCTGCCCTACTAAGGCTGGCCCGGTTAACTGTAAATGATGTTATTGTGAAGTGGAAACGTCTAGGAGCAAGAACGGCTCAGCCGCGAAGTGGTAGGCCACACAACACTCACTACCAAGTTCCAAACTGCCACTGGAAGCAATGTCAGCACAAGAACTGTCCGTCGGGAGCTTCATGAAATGGGTTTCCATGGCCGAGTAGCCGCACACAAGGCTAAGGCCAACATGCACCATGCCAAGCGTCGGCTGGAGTGGTGTAAAGTTCTCCGCCATTGGACTCTGGAGCCGTGGAAACACTTTCTCTGGAGTGTTGAACCATGCTTCACCATCTTGCAGTCCAATGGACAAATCTGTGGTTTGGCGGATGCCAGAAGAACACTACCTGTCCTAATGCATAGTGCCAACTGTAAAGTTTGGTGGAGGAGGAATAATGGTTTGGGGCTGCTGTTCATGGTTTGGGCTAGTTTCCATGAAGGGAAATCTTAATGCTACAGCATACAATTACATTCTAGACGATTCTGTGCTTCCAACTTTGTGGTAACATTTTGGGGATGGCACTTTCCTGTTTCAGCATGACAATTCCCCCGTGCACAAAGCAAGGTCCATAAAGACATGGTTTGTCGAGATCGGTGGGGAAGAATTTGACTGGTCTGCACAGAGCCCTGACCTCAACCCCATCAAACACCTTTGGGATGAATTGGAACACCGAATCGCCCAACATCAGTACCTGACCTCACTAATGCTCTTGTGGCTGAATGGAAGCAGGTCCAGCAATGTTCCAACAGCTAGTGGAAAGCCTTCCTAGAACAGTGGAGGCTGTTATAGCAGCAAAGGGGGGACCAACTCCATATTAATGCCCATGATTTTGGAATGAGATGTTCGACGATCAGGTGTCCACATACTTTTGGTCATGTAGTATAACAACAGAAACACTCTTGTCTGGTAAGTTATTTAGCTAGTTCAAAGCTGCACATTTACAAGAATCACATCAACAAAGCCACAGCAAAAATATTCTTATTATATTATTTATGGCCATGAAACTGCACCTTTAAACTGTTAATGGGTTTTCATTTTGAGTAGTATAGTTTGACATAGTAAATGATTTGAGTAAAGCTTATATACAAACACTGGTGAGTCCCGTAGGAGAGAGGGAGACAGTGACTGACTGTGTTGGATAATATAGGTCATGCAGCTATGATCGTTAGAATAGGACACAGGGTAGAAACCCCAACAGTGACTAACCAGATGCTCTTGATTGTTCTTGTTCACAGCACTGAGGGCATTTCTGTTCACATCATACAGTTCACATTATACGTGGGATGTTCCCAAGTTCCTACATGTCACACTGATGTGTCTCGCTATTATACCCTTTAAAACACATTTAGTGTTCAGTACTTCAATAACTGAGTACTGGACCATTTTATCAACCTTATGATACCTGTTACCCTCCAGATGCTTTTTTTTGGACACAGGGTTACAGAGCTGCTGTACATATGGGCTATCTCTGATATGCTATTATGCTGGCCTTGATCCAAGTCATCTTTTCATCTCTCTCCTCTTTTCTTTTGTCCCTCAGCATTTTCCGGCTGTGAGTGGGGCCTTCATGGATTCCCCGTACAATGGCAACACGTCCCTCCAGACCTCCACCTCCAACCTCAACGTCAACTTCTCCCGGCCGACTGAGGTGGAAGAGGAGGGCAAGTACTCCAGCGACGCCATCTGGCTTTGGGTAGCCGTCATTGCAACCATCGGCAACATAGTAGTGGTAGCAGTGGTTTGCGCCTGTGCCTTCTAAGACCCGTTAGTTACAAGGACACAGCCGAACATCCCTCTTGCCCCATCTTTCCTCCACTTTAACCTATCCCTATATTAATTTTACTCTTGTAAGTGTCCATCCATAATATTAAAGCCAAGGCCCTGTTCTGAGGGTCAACAGAATATGATAGTGAAAATATAGGGACTGGCTTAACTGATGTTTTCTAGGACTAGGAATGAGAGAAACAATCCTCCGTTGTTACCATACTGTATCTTAACTTAAGCCTATGTCTCACACTGTTTTAAAAAAAATGAGAAACGGTGAAGTGAGCTGATGTGGGCTGTGCCTTTTTATAATGAACATGGTACATTTGTTAAGGAAGTGGGCAATATATAAAGCAGCTGAGTGAGCCTCCCTTCTGCTTTCCAATTGAAGGGTTCACCAGAGGTCAGCCTTAAGGATTAGGGAAGTGTACAGCTGTGAGATCCCCTCTGCCTATGAACCTGAACAGAACACCACACCATATATCGTTGTCTGGTTGATGTCATGTGACTGTTTGTCTGGAATGGATGTGTTGATGCTGCTGTCTTGGTCCAGTTCTCTCTTGAAAAATAGATTTTTATCTCAACGAGACTAACCTGGTTAAATAAGGGTGAAATAAATAATCAGCATCTCTCGTTGTGGCTGGCCATCGTCTCGGAGACCAGTGGAGAGATATGTGACAGATGGTGGCTGGTAGTGGGGCAGAGGGGACAGCGGAGGGGCCCAGGGCAGGCTTGGCAGGGCCCCCAGTACCTGGTGTTCTTTCCTGTGACTGCTGCACCCCTGCACTACCATTCACCATTACTGCTCTGTCCTGTCCTCATCAGCCTGTCAGTGATAGAAATCTCCCCAAGCACTTTATAAAACGCAATAAAGTGGGGAGTTTTCTTTCATTTTAACTGCATTGTTCTGCAGTGGCTGTAGACCTGTGCCAGTTTAACTATGCAGTAAAGGCATCCTATTGGGCACACACTGGTTGAATCAATGTTGTTTCCACGTCATTTCAATGAAACGGCGTTGAGCCAACATGGAATAGATGTCGAACTGCCGTCTGTGCCGTCAGTGGGATAGCAGTGGCTAATGTTTATGAGTGAGACAAATGTGTAGAAACACAGTATCACCCACAAGCCAAATGAGTGAATGAAGTTGTCAGCACAAATCAGATGTTATACCACCCCTGCTGACATTCTGAAATTATGGAACCACCAATTACATCACACTAAATCATTGAGCCGCCCACCATTACCAGACCACTGCTACAACAGCCTCAAGCTGTTGAGCTAGCAATCAAATGATTTCTCTCGTCATAAGAAACCCCATTGCTGTTAACGTTAGTTTTTTAGTTGCTGTGCCAGGCAGGCAGAATCTCACATTCGCCTCAGAATGTCTCTCAGTAGACTAGTGTGTGTGTAGGTGGCAGCAGACCCAGTAGTTCTGTGCTGTGCTGTCTCCCATGCACCCAGTGGAGCCGGGTCACAGACTTGTCAAACGGCAGGGCTTTAATGAGATGTAATGCCTCTCTCTCTCTTTCCTAAAGCGAACACTGACCTCCCGTTGCGCTGTGGTGATCAGAACAGAGCTGATCCCTGCTGCACTCAGCCACTCTGAACAAAGATAGTGCTTCAAGTGCATTTTTAGAGTGTGACTTCCTCATTTAATCAGCGCTAGTTGATAGAGAGAAGGGGGAAGGAGAGAGGAGTAGACGAGAGGAGTGACTGCATGGGAATTGATTTATAACAGCCAACTTCCATGTCATCTCTTTGAAATACAAAACTTTTTTATTCAAACCAACGAAGTGGAATAAAAAGTTTGAAAATGGAGAGATTTAGGATCAAAGGTCTGTCTGAGCCATCACTTCACACAGCTAATTGCCCTGATATCTCTGTACAGTAGAGTTAATGAAAACAAGAGACTGATTCATCATGGCATCTCTGAGCGGTCCTTTTCAGGGTCCTTAGAGTTTAGCCAGAAACCTGCGGGAACATTAATCCGTTGTCTGTTACAATAAACAACAACAATCGCACTGAATGGGGTCTTCATAAGTATCTGCTGGCAATACCTCAAGGTGACGCTAACAAGTTAGTATTATACATCCCCACTATATGTAGTTGCTTTAATACTGTAACTATTCTGAAGCATATGAACTAGGTGAGGAATCCCAGTTAGCTATAATAGGAATTTCTTCTACCCTTGTATCGGCTGTGTGCTTTGACATGGGACTGGTTAAGGCTCAGGTGCCCACTGTCTACGGCTCAAATTATGTGTCTGAACTGACTAACACAACTCCTACCCGTCAACTTCTTATTGACCATGGACGCCCCTTGACCACCATGGATGATGGTCCTCCTACACACCACAAAACGTCATCACAGCCTCAAGTCCAGGTACCGTGTGAACCAGTTTGCAATGTCACTTAGGCGCACGGTTCACCGGACACAGATTAATAAAGCTAATCCTGACAACAAAAAAAAAAAATTATATGGAGATTCTCTATTGAGTTTACTGTTTATTCCAGGACTAAGCTTAATCTGTGTCCGGGAAACTGCCCCTTACTGTTTATTCCAGGACTAGGTGTAATCTGTGTTCGGGAAACTGCCCCTTACTATTTATTCCAAGACTAGGCTTAATCTGTGTCCGGGAAACTGCCCCTTACTATTTATTCCAAGACTAGGCTTAATCTGTGTCCGGGAAACTGCCCCTTACTATTTATTCCAAGATTAGGCTTAATCTGTGTCCGGGAAACTGCCCCTTACTATTTATTCCAAGACTAGGCTTAATCTGTATCCGGGAAACTGCCCCTTACTATTTATTCCAAGACTAGGCTTAATCTGTGTCCGGGAAACTGCCCCTTGCTGTTAAAGATTTGTTTTTAATTACCGCCTCCATGTAAAAAGTGAATTGTTGCGCTATACGTTATGCCTGTTAAAGGGAATAGTTATTTTTTAGTATTGGGTAACTTGGAGTGATGCTTCATTCATAATCATATTTGTTTGATGTACTGTGTTTCTTTATTTCTATAAGTCAACATTACTTCAGTCACACTACACTATATATTGAGTTTAAACATTCCATTAAGCATGCCATTTCCTTATTTGTACTAATGGATGAATCTCTTTACGGTGTTAACTGAGAGCGTGTGTAGACTTGTGATCATGTATCCTCTACTGTGTTATATGATAAATGTCACATTCATAAAGAAATACTACTATGAAAATACTCATGTAGACCCTGCCAGTTACAGCTGTTAAATGAGGGAGACGTGGCCATGGAGTGCTCCCTCCACCAACAGATGCATTTCACCACGTTTGACTTCCTCCCTCCCTAGGCCCAGAGGGGACTGAAGTCTGCTTAATCACACCCCATAGAGCATTCCATCCTCCGTCTCCTTTCCCCTCTGTTCTCTCTCCTTCCATCCATGCAGAGCACTAGACCGTGCTTTCTGCATTGGCACTGGCCTCTGACCCGAGGCAGGGCACCTCATGCCCACATGCCTATTCCTTCCCAGGCAACAAGAAATAGTCCGGTCATTGCTGGAGAAATGGACAAGTCACTCCTACGAGAGGAGAATTGTAGGAGCAAGGAGCAGCTGGGTATATAAGCGAACACACACACACACACAATGTAAATGTACCTTTCTATAACATGGTTGTGATGACAATGCTATGATGTCGTTATGTGCTCTCAGGGTTTGTATTTTTTTCTCATCTTTCAATACATTGTAAATGTTTCATACCATTTTCTCATCATAGTTAGAATTAGCAAATTATAACATTTATAGGGGCCATTTAAAGTTGAGCTAGATTAGGCAAGCTTCAATTTTGGATTCTGTTCAGTCTATCGCTTCATCAATTCAGTCTGTATTGCTGAAGCATTACAGATTGTGTAATTGAGCTGACATAATGCAGAGTTTACCAAGAATGCGGTCTCCACTAACGCGGGAACATTGCCTTTACATGTCAATCCCGATGTAACGCTGCACTTCTGCAATAAAGATTCAATATAGGCCTGAAGCTAATATTCGATCCAATTATACTAGTTATCATTTAGCTTGAATGAATAAGCACTGTATTGCTGAATGTCATACTGTAGTTATTCACACACACTCAAACATGCTTACCGCTGAGGTATAGCCCAAGACTATGTTGCGTGAATATGCTCCCCCCAAACTAACTTGGGAGCTCTATAATTCATAAGAATCCATAACAATTTGTAAATATTTAAACGCTTTTGAATCCAACATTACACATATCATGATATACCCATGTATAAATTGACCAATAACCTAGCGGGGTAATGAAAATATAGTCAGACTTCAAGTGGGTGTTTCTATATGTTGTTGCCATGGGAACACCCTCCATAGATCACCTTACTTTTGTGGTGTTTTCTGGCTCTGGGTCCTCGTCAGACGCTAAGCATCCCAGCTCTCTTCCTCTGCAGAGTGTTGCATTACCCAACGAGGCTTCGCTGCATGTTTGTTAAGTCGGAGATATGAGAATGCTTCTTGACTTTAATGCTGCCGGACATCATATCCCTTCCCTGCTGATTCACAGCGGCTCCCCTAACCCAATGGCTTGTTTGTGTTTGTCTCTGCAGACTCCCAGGAATTTTCCATCCTTCCTCGGGCCTCCAGGAATATATATGCTAATTAAAGCTGACTTCCTATATCTTGAGTACAGCAGAGACAGTATGGTTGACTAGGGACTGTGACTTTATAAAAGCACCCAGAGGAAACCCATAAAGACTACATGGAGGCTGGGAGGAATATTGTGGATAGGTGGGACTTGAGAGGTGACAGTAACAGACATCATATTTATGACTTCAACAAATAATACCATATCTTATTCAAGGTTACTTGTAGTTAACTTTATTTGGAATGTGCTGTGACTCATGACACTCAAAGGACCTAGAAAGTATGTCTTGCATGTCTTGTTTTGAAATTGATTTCTGACAGCGATTCACATATTCATTGCAATGAATGAATGGATATTTATCGACTTCGCTGACTCTGAAGACTTGGATTCTACATTTCTGTGCATCCAGTTGCAGTGTTGTAAGTTCTGAAAGCTCCCTGTAGGTGTCAGGGTTACCGCTATGAAATACTGATTAACAGAAAGGCTGTTGGCTAAATACAGGAGCTGTATTAGTTCAATTAATTCACAATGTTCATTCACAAAAGCATTCTATAACAATGTACTTCCTACAAAATACTGCACAGAGTCATGTCACTGCAATTGTTTTAAATTACATTTCTAGAGGGGGAGGGGAACACTTACTGTCTTGACTTTCCATAAATGTATGACCTACTTTGAAAAGATATCTTGTAAAAAAAAAAAAAAAAAGGAAATCTAACATTTGGGGGTTTTCTTTTCATTTCAGTATGTGTAAAAGCATGATTGCAATGTACAGTATAAACACTATGGGGGTTATTGACACCATTTTTATTTTTAACATGATATTTCAGGCTCATTATTATTTTGTTCCCATGCTAGATGAACCAAAACATGCGCGCACACGCATTGTGAAACGTGGCTTGCATTACATGAGCCAGGATTCAATATGTGTACCTTTATAAGGATAATGGATGTGTACACGTCAGTAAATTAGGCCAGCTCTGTTGTTCATATGCTCCTCAATACCAGTAGTCCCAACATCCAAGCCATGTGTGCATGCTCATCGCAAAGACATCTTAATATGGAAAACACTTAAATGCAGCTGGTGCGAGACCACATGACAGTTCAACCATGATCATTTTCTTGGGTTTTCAATTTCTATTGTGATATTTTGATTTAGTATGAGCTTACTTAGCGTGTTTGCATGTATTGTGTTACTTCCGTCCCAAAATGTTGTTCGTCGACAACTCTGCAAGCTGCGATCCAGTAAGGGATAAATAATGTAATAATCATGATCTTATGGAATACTGATTGGATGATTCATTACTTTGTACATGAAGAAATATGTAGAATTTTAATGTGGAATATTTTTTGTAAACTTTTTATTGATCATGTACATTTTTCCAATGTTTTAGCAATTGTCAGTGCAGAAACATAGCTGCTAAAGTCTTGATGTATTTTTTTTTAACACACTCTTGCAAGTGAACAGAAAAGCTTAGAAGTAAACATGTTTTTACCTGCATAATAAAAAAATCTATATTGTGTCTTAACCTCATGATTTACCATCCTGTTTAATTCAATTAAATTGATAAGAATGTGAAAATGATTGGTTGTCCTGTCAGGTTATTCTTCATTTGCATGTGAATGAATAATATTGTGCTATCACAAATCTGTCAATGTCCTACTCATATGGGGTTGAATCCGCAGTGGACTAATTTCATCCTTTGAACAAATGTTTTTCCCCCAAATCATAGTGATGGGTTTAAAGAGAGAACTTTCTCTTGTTCTTTCAGAATTAGCATTGGCTCTGAAATGGCAACTCCAGTTCAAAATTGAAATCAGCTTATTTGTTCTGGCACAGCCACACTCAAGTGGCCTTCTAGAGATAATGCCCCTTGCAAGGAGATAGACTCAAATTGGACTATTATACTGTAATACAACATTTACAGTTGAAGTCGGAAGTTTACGTACACGTTAGCCAAATACATTTAAACTCAGTTTTTCACAATTCCTGACATTTAATCCTCGTAAAAATTCCTTCTTAGGTCAGTTAGGATCACCACTTTATTTGTGAAACGTCAGAATAATAGAGAGAGATTTCTTTCAGCTTTTATTTCTTTCATCACATTCCCAGTGGGTCAGAAGTTTACATACAGTCAATTAGTATTTGGTAGCATTGCCTTTAAATTGTTTAACTTGGGTCAAACATTTCGGGTAGCTTTCCACAAGCTTCCCACAATAAGTTGGGTGAATTTTGGCCCATTCCTCCTGACAGAGCTGGTGTAACTGAGTCAGGTTCGTAGGCCTCCTTGCTCGCACACGCTTCTTCAGTTCTGCCCACAAATGTTCTATAGGATTGAGGTCAGGGCTTTGTGATGGCCACTCCAACACCTTGACTTTGTTGTCCTTAAGCCATTTTGCCACAACTTTGGAAGTATGCTTGGGGTCATTGTCCATTTGGAAGACCCATTCACAACCAATTATTTTTACTTCCTCACTGATGTCTTGAGATGTTGCTTCAATATATCCACATCATTTTCCTACCTCATGATGCCATCTATTTTGTGAGGTGCAGCAAAGCACCCCAACAACATGATGCTGCCACCCCCGTGCTTCACGGTTGGGATGGTGCTCTTCAGCTTGCAAACCTCCCCCTTTTTCCTTCAAACATAACAATGGTCATTATGGCCAAACAGTTCTATTTGTGTTTCATCAGACCAGAGGACATTTCTCTAAAAAAGTACGATCTTTGTCCCCAAGTGCAGTTGTAAACCGTAGTCTGGCTTTTTTTATGGCGGTTTTGGGGCAGTGGCTTAGGACTCGTTTTACTGTGGATATAGATACTTTGTATCTGTTTCCTCCAGCACCTTCACGAGGTCCTTTGCTGCTGTTCTGGGATTGATTTGAACTTTTTGCACCAAAGTACGTTCATCTCTAGGAGACTGAAGGCTCCTCCTTCCTGAGCGGAATGACGGCTGCTTGGTCCCATGGGGTTTATACTTGTGTACTATTGTTTGTACAGATGAACATGATACCTTCAGGCATTTGGAAATTGCTCCCAAGGAGGAACCAGACTTGTGGAGGTCTACCATTTGTTTTCTGAGGTCTTGGCTGATTTCTTTTGATTTTCCCATGATGTCAAGCAAGCACTGAGTTTGAAGGTAGGCCTTGAAATACAGTACATCCACAGGTACACCTCCAATTGACGCAAATGATGTCAATTAGCCTATCAGAAGCTTCTAAAGCCATGACACAATTTTCTGGAATTTTCCAAGCTGTTTAAAGTCAACTTCAAAGTCAACTTAGTGAATGTAAACTTCTGACCCTCTGGAATTGTGATACAGTGAATTATAAGTGAAATAATCTGTCTGTAAACAATTGTTGGAAAAATTACTAACCAACTTGTCAAAACTGTAGTTTGTTTAACAAGAAATTTGTGGAGTGGTTGAAAAACTAGTTTTAATGGCTCCAACCTAAGTGTATGTATACTTCCAACTTCAGCTGTATGTGGCTCTTCTATCTCTCATATATACAATTAAAATGAGAATCAATTAGTGTCAGTAGCAATTTTACTGAAGCTTAAATCCTGGGCTTTTTCAGGGCCATTTAAGCATTTTTTTAAATGTTTTTTTCTCTGAGAGGAACTGGGGTGAACCACGAGGTAAAAGCACTTATCCACCTGACGTTTTAGAGCTGGAACAACCTTGGATTGTGGGAACTAACTTTACTTGGCTGATGTGTTACATAGTATGTCAGGAAATTGGCTTACACAGGAATTAGGAATATTAATACCAAAGTATTGGTGTCAGCCTGACTGTCAGTCGCTGTGGAAAACCAGTAAATCTTTAGGATAAAGGCTAATAATATTTGTCAACGTTTTGATAGGTGGTAAGAAAGTACAGAGTGTGTTTTACATTTTAAATGCATGCTTGGATTGTTTTATAGTACGGTAAGCAGTTGATGTGTATACGTAAGACACACTGGGTGTGTTTTGTACAGTTTAGGATGTTTGGGCTCCAGGCAATCCATAATAAGCCATCTGTAGTCATGCCACATATGTGTCTTTGGGGAGAGAATACACACACATTGGGAATACCCCTCTCTGTTAGCCCACTGGGCATTCTAAAGCTTAACAAAACATGTTCATTTGCTGCCATCCCAATGATGTCACAGCAATTTACTGTAGAGTAGAGTGCTATCCTCCACTTTCTCAATACAGTCTCCTCTGGTCCACAATGAAATATCAATCCTTTATTGATTTTAACACCGAAATATGCCTTGATTTTCAGGTCAGAGTATCTGGAATGCTACACAAACACAGTGAAACCATATGTGGCTGAAGTGTACAATCGCTAGAGCCAGGTTTGAATCCCTGTCGGAGGTACCCCCGAATTCGCTACATTGATGCCCGAAGTGGGATGGTGCCTGGGAGGCCATCGGAGAGGCGTGTTCACGAGAGGGACTTGGTATAGAGAAGCGTGGGGACTCTAAAGCATAATACAGTCATCTCATACCTTTTTTCAGCACTTTTTTCAAATGTTGGAATTGTATAACAATCAAGCAGTCACTGTTTATAAAACCAACATATCACATAAGAAATTTTGCTTAGTGATGCTAAACTAAATGGTGGATTTGGCTGTGTATCATTCTGAAAGAGCAGCATGGTATACTGGTTACCCCTGAACGACCCCAGACGCTCATCACTTTCCTGGGCGATCCGAATGCACCCTCTCCCACTCCTTGACTCACCCTGTCTGGCTCTTAGGTTGGAGATAGAGGGAAGCGTCAGAGCATGAAATGCACTGCTCCAGCGTTGTCTCCGGAGTTAATGGATACTCAACCCTGAGATGGTAATCTGAGGCAGGCAGGCAAGGAGAGAAAGAGGGCGAGTGGGAACTGGCGTTAGCAAGATATACACTGAGTGTACAAAACATTAGGAGCACCTTCCTAATATTGAGTTGTACCGCCTTTTGCCCTCAGAACAGCCTCAGTTCGTCAGGGCATGGACTCTACAAGGTGTCAAAAGTGTTCCACAGGGATGCTGGCCCATGTTGACTCCAATGCTTCCCACAGTTGTGTCAAGTTGGATGTCCTTTGGCTGGTGGACCATTCTTGATACACACAGGAAACTGTTGAGCGTGAAAAACCCAGCAGTGTTGCAGTTCTTGACACAAACCGGTGCGCCTGGCATCTACTACCATATCCCATTCAAAGGCACTTAAATATTTTGTCTTGCCCATTCACCCTCTCAATGGCACACACACACAATCCATGTCCCAACTGTCTCAAGGCTTAAAAATCCTTCTTTAAACTGTCTCCTCCCCTTCATCTACACTGATTGAAATGGATTTAACAAGTGACATCAAAAATGGATCATAGCATTCACCTGGTCTATGTCATGGAAAGAGCAACTGTTTTTAATGTTTTGTACACTCAGTACAAAACACTTCCACTACAAAAAACACTACACTATACCACAGTTTCCTGAGAAAGAAGTATAGCAAGTTTATGTTGAATTACTACGGGGTAACCTTAGATCCAAGATGTGTTTATAAGCTATCATCCTTAGATTGGAGTCACAGCTAATCAGATAACATACATTGACTGTAGTTGTACCTGCCCTCCAGGACATCTACAGCACCCGGTGTCACAGGAAGTCAAGAAGGTCATCAAGGACCTATTAACTGGCTATCACCCGGTTCTTCTACCCTGCACCTTAGAGACTGCTGCCTTCAGAAAATAAAAAATTGATTCCCTAGATTTTTTCCCTCATCCATCTACACGCACATACCTCATAATGACAAAGTGAAAACATGTTTTCAGAAATGTTAGCGAATTTATTGGCAGCGATTACAGCTGTGAGTCTTTCTGGGTAAGTCTCTAAGAGCTTTCCACACCT
This sequence comes from Salmo trutta, assembly GCF_901001165.1. NCBI lineage: Eukaryota > Metazoa > Chordata > Actinopteri > Salmoniformes > Salmonidae > Salmo > Salmo trutta. The sequence goes on along the minus strand of NC_042982.1, from coordinate 9,073,703 downwards.
AGATGGTGCAACATTTTCCCCTTATTTGTTTAAAAAAATTTGCCCCTTATTAGTTAAAAAATTGCCATATATTTTCAAGCAGATTTAAGTCAAAACTGTAACTCTGCCACTCAGGAACAATCACTGTCTACTTGGTAAGCAACTCCAGTCTAGATATGGCATTGCGTTTTAGGTTACTGTCCTGCTAAAAGGGGAATGAATCTCCCAGTGTCTGGTGGAAAGCAAACTGAACCAGGTTTTCCTATAGGATTTTGCCTGTGCTTAGCTCCATTCCATTTATTTTTTATCCTGAAAAATTCCCCAGTCCTTAACGATTACAAGCACACCCATAACATGATGCATCCACCACTATGATTGAAAATATGGAGAGTGGTACTCAGTAATATGTTGTAGTGGATTTGGCCCAAACATAATGCTTTGTATTCAGGACAAAAAGTAAATTGCTTTGCCACATTGTCTGTAGAGCTCCGAGAAAGGAATATGTCGAGGCACAGATCTGCGGAAGGGTACCCAAAAAATTATGCAGCATTGAAGGTCCCTAAGAACAGTGGCCTCCATCATTCTTAAATTAAAGAAGTTTGGAACCACCAGACTCTTCCCAGAGCTGCAAACTGAGCAATCGGGGGAGAAGAGCCTTGGTCAGGGAGGTGACCAAGAACCCAGTGGTCACGTTGACAGAGCGCCAGAGTTCCTCTGTGGAGATGGGAGAACCTTCCAGAAGGACAACCATCTCTGCAGCACTTCACCAAACAGGCCTTTATAATAGAGTGGCCAGACTGAAGTCACTCCTCAGTAAAAGGCACATGACAGCCTGCTTGGAGTTTGCCAAAAGGCACCTAAAGGAATCTCAGACCATGATAAACAAGATTATCTGGTCTCATGAAACCAAGATTAAACTCTTTGGCCTGAAAGCCAAGCGTCACGTCTGGAGGAAACCTGGCACCATCACTATGGTGAAGCATGGTGGTGGCAACATCATGATGTGGGGATGTTTTCAACAGTAGGGACTGGGAGACTAGTCAGGATCAAGGGAAAGATGAATGGAGCAAAGTACAGAGAGATCCTTGGTTCACCTTTCAACAGGACAACAACCCTTAGGACACAGCCAGAAAATGCAGGAGTGGATTCAGGACAAGTCTCTGAATGTCCTTGAGTGGTTCAGTCAGAGCCCGGACTTGAACCCGATCGAACATCTCTGGAGAGACCTGAAAATCGCTGTGCTGCGATGCTCCCCATCCAACTGTATATACTGTATATTCACACACTACCGTTCAAGAATTTGGGCTCACTTAGAAATGTCCTTGTTTTTGAAAGAAAAGAAACTTTTTTGTCCATTACAATAACATCAAATTGATCAGAAATACAGTGTAGACATTGTTTATGTTGTAATGACTATTGTAGCTGGAAATGGCTGATCTTTTATGGAATATCTACATAGGTGTACAGAGGCCCATTATCAGCAACCATCACTCCTGTGTTCCAATGGCACGTTGTGTGAGCTAATCCAAGTTGATCATTTTAAAAGGCTAACTGATCATTAGAAAACCCTTTTGCACTTATGTTAGCGTAGCTGAAAACTGTGGTGTGACTAAAGAAGCAAAAAAAATGACCTTCTTTAGACTAGTTGAGTATCTGGAACATCAGCATTTGTGGGTTTGATTACAGGCTCATAATGGCCAGAAAGAAATAACTTTCTTTCTTGTTCTGAGAAATGAAGACTATTCCATGTGAGAAATTGCCAAGAAACTGAAGATCTCGTACAACGCTGTGTACTACTCCCTTCACAGAACAGCGCAAACTGGCTCTAACCCGAATAGAAAGAGGAGTGGGAGGCCCCGGTGCACAATTGAGCAAGAGGACAAGTACATTACAATATCTATTTTGAGAAACAGACGCCTCAGAAGTCCTCAACTGGCAGCTTCATTAAGTTGTACCCGCAAAACACCAGTCTCAACGTCAACAGTGAAGAAGCGACCACGGATGCTGGCCTTCTAGGCAGAGTTGCAAAGAAAAAGCCATATTTTAGACTGGCCAACCACTCTTTTCCGCTGCTGCTACTACTATCTGTTTATCATCTATGCATAGTCACTTTAACTATACATTCATATACATATTACCCCAATTAGCCTGACGAACCGGTGCCCCCGCACATTGGCTACCTGGACTATCTGCATTGTGTCCTGCCACCCCCCACCCGCCAACCCCTCTTTTATGGTGCTGCTACTCTCTGTTTATCATATATGCAAAGTCACTTTAACTATACCGACATGTACATATTGCCTAGATTAGCTTGACTAACCTGTGCCTGTATATAGCCTCGCTACTGTTATAGACTCGCTACTGTTATTTACACTGTCTTTTTACTGTTGTTTTTATTTCTTTACATATCTATTGTTCACCTAATACCAATTTTTTACTTAAAAATTGCACTGTTGGTTAGGGACTGTAAGTAAGCATTTCACTTTAAGGTCTACACCTTAAAATGGAGCAGGAAGAAATGGCAGCAATTTTACGGGCACCCAACCAATTGTGCTATTATGTGTTTTTTTTGCGTTATTTGTATCTTATTTTGTACATAATGTTTCTGCCACCGTATCTTATGGCAAAAAAGAGCTTCTGGATATCAGGACAGCGATCACTCACCTCGGATTAGACAAAGATTTTTTCTTCAATAAGCAGGAAGCACAGGACATTCTCCAAACACCCGACAGGGCCAACATCCCCGTTATTTACAAGAGGAGGAGACGCAGGTATAGAGGACACAGAGCGGGATGCCTCGTGAGGACCTGCAGAAGGCGAGTGGGAAAGCTGCCGTTACCGTCAATGTTACTCGCCAACGTGCAATCATTGGACAAGAAATTAGCCGAGGTACGATCATGAATATCCTACCAACGGGACATCAAAAACTGTAATATCTTATGTTTCACAGAATCGTGGCTGAATGACGACATGGATATTCAGCTAGCGGGATATAGGCTGCACCGGCAAGATAGAGCAGCACACTCCGGTAAGACGAGGGGGGGGCGGTCTGTGCATATTTGTAAACAACAGCTGGTGCACGAAATCTAAGGAAGTCGCTAGATTTTGCTCGCCTGAAGTAGAGTATATTGTGATAAATTGCAGGCCACACTACTTGCCTAGAGAGTTTTCAGCTATACTTTTCGTGGCTGTTTATTTACCACCACAGACAGATGCTGGCACTAAGACCGCACTCAGTCAGCTGTATAAGGAAATAAGCAAACAGGAAACCACTCACCCAGAGGCGCTCCAAGTGGCCGGAGACTTTAACGCAGGGAAACTTAAATCAGTTCTACCAAATTTCTATCAACATGTTAAATGTGCAACCAGAGGGAAAAAAATTCTAGGTCACCTGTACTCCACACACAGAGAAGCGTACAAGCTCTCCCTCGCCCTCCATTTGGTAAATCTGACCACAACTCTATCCTCCTGATTCCTGCTTACAAGCAAAAATGTAAGCAGGAAGCACCAGTGACTCGGTCTATAAAAAAGTGGTCAGATGAAGCAGATGCTAAACTACAGGACTGTTTTGCTATCACAGACTGGAACATGTTCCGGGATTCTTCCAATGGCATTGAGGAGTACACCACATCAGTCACTGGCTTTATCAATAAGTGCATCGAGGACATCATCCCCACAGTGACCGTACATACATACCCCAACCAGAAGCCATGGATTACAGGTAACATTTGCACTGAGCTGCCACTTTCAAGGTGCAAGACTCTATCCCGGAAGCTTACAAGAAATCCTGCTATGCCCTCGACGAACCATCAAACAGGCAAAGTGTTAATACAGGGCTAAGATTGAATCATACTACACCGGCTCCGACGCTTGTCTTATGTGGCAGGGCTAGCAAACTATTACAGACTACAAAGGGAAGCACAGCTGCGAGCTGCCCAGTAACACAAGCCTACCAGATGAGCTAAATCACTTCTATGCTCGTTTTGAGGCAAGGAATACTGAGGCATGCATGAGAGCATCAGCTGTTCCGGACAACTGTGTGATCACACTCTCCGTAGCCGACGTGAGTAAGACCTTTAAACAGGTCAACATACACGGCTGCAGGGCCAGACGGATTACCAGGACGTGTGCTCCGGGCATGTGCTGACCAACTGGCAGGTGTCTTCACTGACATTTTCAACATGTCCCTGATTGAGTCTGTAATACCAAAATGTTTCAAGCAGACCACCATAGTCCCTGTGCCCAAGAACACAAAGGCAACCTGCCTAAATGACTACAGACCCATAGCACTCACGTCTGTAGCCATGAAGTGCTTTGAAAGGCTGGTAATGGCTCACATCAACACCATTATCCCAGAAACCCTACACCCACTCAATTTGCATACCGCCCAAACAGATCCACAGATGATGCAATCTCTATTGCACTCCACACTGCCCTTTCCCACCTGGACAATATGACCACTTATGTGAGAATGCTATTCATTGACTACAGCTCAGTGTTCAACACCATAGTACCCTCAAAGCTCATCACTAAGCTAAGGATCCTGGGACTAAACACTTCCCTCTGCAACTGGATCCTGGACTTCCTGACGGGCCGCCCCCAGGTGGTGAGGGTAGGTAGCAACACATCTGCCACGCTGATCCTCAACACTGGAGCCCCTCAGGGGTGCGTGCTCAGTTCCCTCCTATACTCCCTGTTCACCCACGACTGCATGGCCAGGCACGACTCCAACACCATCATTAAGTTTGCAGACGACACAACAGCCTATAGGGAGGAGGTCAGAGACCTGGCCGGGTGGTGCCAGAATAACAACCTATCCCTCAACGTAACCAAGAGTAAGGAGATGATTGTGGACTACAGGAAAAGGAGGACCGAGCACGCCCCCATTCTCATCGACGGGGCTGTAGTGGAGCAGGTTGAGAGCTTCAAGTTCCTTGGTGTCCACATCAACAACAAACTAGAATGGTCCAAACACACCAAGACGGTCATGAACAGGGCACGACAAAGCCTATCCCCCTCAGGAAACTAAAAAGATTTGGCATGGGTCCTGAGATCCTCAAAAGGTTCTACAGCTGCAACATCGAGAGCATCCTGACTGGTTGCATCACTGCCTGGTACGGCAATTGCTCGGCCTCCGACCGCAAGGCACTACAGAGGGTACATCACTGAGGCTAAGCTGCCTGCCATCCAGGACCTCTACAATAGGCGGTGTCAGAGGAAGGCCCTAAAAATTGTCAAAGACCCCAGCCACCCCAGTCATAGACTGTTCTCTCTTCTACCGCATGGCAAGCGGTACCGGAGTGCCAAATCTAGGACAAAAAGGCTTCTCAACAGTTTTTACCCCCAAGCCATAAGACTCCTGAACAGGTAATCAAATGGCTACCCGAACTATTTGCATTGTGTGCCCCCCCAACCCCTCTTTTACGCTGCTGCTACTCTCTGTTTATCACATATGCATAGTCACTTTAACTATATATTCATGTACATACTACCTCAATTGGCCCGACCAACTAGTGCTCCTGCACATTGGCTAACCGGGCTATCTGCATTGTGTCCTGCCACCCAACACCCACCAACCCCTCTTTTGCGCTACTGCTACTCTCTGTCCATCATATGTGCATAGTCACTTTAACCATATCTACATGTGCATACTACCTCAATCAGCCTGACTAACCGGTGTCTGTATGTAGCCTCGCTACTTTTATAGCCTCGCTACTGTATATAGCCTCACTACTGGTATTTTTCGCTGTATTTTACTGGTGTTTTTATATCTTTACTTACCTTTTTTGCACTTTTGGTTAGAGCCTGTAGGTAAGCATTGTATTCGGCGCACGTGACAAATAAACTTTGATTTGATTTAAATTTGTCCTTTGTTCTGGAGTCCCAATTGGAGATTTTTTGTTCCAACCACCATGTCTTTGTGAGACGTGTTGTGGGTGAACTGATGATCTCTGCATGTGTATTTCCCACCGTAAAGAATGGAGGAGGAAGTGTTATGGTGTGGGGGTGCTTTGCTGGTGACACTGTCTGTGATTCATTTAGAATTCAAGGCACACTTAACCAGCATGGCTACCACAACATTCTGCAGCGATACACCATCCCATCTGGTTTGGGATTAGTGGGACAGGACAATGACCCAACACACCTCCAGGCTGTGTAAGGGCTATTTTACCAAGAAGGAGAGTGATGGAGTGCTGCATCAGATGACCTGGCCTCCACAATCCACGAGCTCATCCAAATTCAGATGGTTTAGGATGAGTCGGACCGCAGAGTGAAGGAAAAGCAGCCAACAAGTGCTCAGCATATGTGGGAACTCCTTCAAGACTGTTGGAAAAACATTCCAGGTGAAGCTGGTTGAGAGAATGCCAAGGGTGTGCAAAGCTGTCATCAAAGCAAAGGGTGGCTATTTGAAGAATCTCAAGTATGAAATATATTTTGATTTAACACTTTTTTGGTTAGTAAATGATTCCATATGTGTTATTTCATAGTTTTGATGTCTTCACTATTATTCTACAATGTAGAAAATAGTAAAAATAAACACACACAGTTGCAAGAAAAAGTATGTGAACCCTTTGGAATTATCTGAATTTCTGCATAAATTGGTCAAACAATGTGGTGTGATCTTCCTCGAAGTCACTACAATAGACACAGTGTGCTTAAACTAATAACACAAAAATGATTGTATTTTTCTTGTCTATATGGAATACATAATTTAAATATTCACAGTGTAGGTTGGAAAAAGTATGTGAACCCCAAGGCTAATGACTTCTCCACAAGATAATTGGAGTCAGGAGTCAGCTAACCTGGAGTCCAATCAATGAGACAAGTCACATGCTAAGATCTCTGTTGACGAGTCTACGTTACGTAAAACACTAAACAAGAATGGTGTTCATGGGAGGACACCATGGTAGATGCCACTGCTGTGTGAAGTTCCCAAAAGAGCACCTGGATGTTCCACAGCTCTAATGTCAAAATATTCTGTGGACAGATTAAACTAAAGTTGAGTTGTTTAGAAGGAACACACAACACTATGTGTGGAGAAAAAAAGGCACAGCACACCAACATCAAAACCTCATACCAACTGTAAAGTATGGTGGAGGGAGCATCATGGTTTGGGCTGCTTTGCTGCCTCAGGGCCTGGACAGCCTACAGGGAGGAGGTCAAACACCTGGCTGCATGGTGCGCTGACAACAACCTGGTCTTCAGTGCAAAGAAAACCAAGGAGCTCATTGTGGATAACAGGAAGTCTAAAAGCTGCAGCCACGCCCCAGTTCTCATTGATGGCATTGAGGTGGAGCGTGTGCCCAGCTTCAATTTCCTAGGTGTCTACATCTCCGAGGACCTCTCCTGGACCCTCAACCCTGGTCAAAAAGGCACAGCAGTGCCTGTACTTTTTGAGGACGCTGAAGAAGGCCCACCTGTCTCCCAAGATCCAGGTGAACTTTTACCGCTGCACGGTCGAGAGCATTTTGACTAACTGCGCCACAGTGTGGTTTGGCAGATGCTCCATGGCCGACCGGAAGGCCCTGCAACGGGTGGTGAAAACCGCCCAGCACATCACTGGTGCCCAGCTCCCTGCCATCGTAGACCTCCAGCGCAAGCGGTGTCTGCGTAGTGCATGCGGCATCATCAGGGACCCTTCACATCCATGCCACAAACTGTTTGCCCTCCTACCATCAGGCAGGCGGAACAGGTCTCTATGTTCCCGCACTAGCAGGCTCAAGAACAGTTTCTTTCCAGCTACTGTAACCCTGCTGAACTCTGTGACACGGCACTAGCCATATCCACCTGCTCACCGCTTAGTACTGCCTCTCAGGGACCTTGTTGCATTACTCACTTTGCACTCTTCACGGTACTACTGGACTCTGATATTGCTTTGCAAAGTCTGATTAAAGACATGATTCAGTTGTACATGTAGATGTCTACCTCGGTAACCTCATTGCTGCTATCCCTGTATTTCAGTTGCATGCCTCCTTGCACTTTCAATTTGCCTTCATTGCACATTTAGACTTGCCATTTGTACTTGCCATTTGCCTTCATTGCACATTTGTACATCCCACTTAATAATATACATTGTACTTAATTGTTTCACTTATAAATTAGTTGTACTCTTATTTGCACTTCTGGTTAGATTTCGTTGTCCTGTACTTGTACTTGTTCAATGACAATACATTTGAATCTAATCATTGACGAAAAAATTAATTCCCATGTTGATGAAGACCTTTTGCAGGAGAATATAAGGCTATCTGTCCGCCAATTGAAACTCAACAGAAGTTGGGTGATGCAACAGGACAACGACCCAAAACATAGTAGTAAACTAAATGTCTTCAACAGAAGAAAATACGCCTTCTGGAGTGGCCCAGTCAGAGTCCTGACCTCAACCCAATTGAGATGCTGTGGCATGACCTCGAGAGCGGTTCACACCAGAATATTGCTGAACTGCAACAGTTTTTAAAGAGGAATGGTCCAAAATTCCTCCTGACCATTGTGCAGGTCTGATCTGCAACTACCAAAAACGTTTGGTTGAGGTTATTGCTGCCAAAGGAGTGTCAACCAGTTATTAAATCCAAGGGTTCACATACTTTTGCACCCTACACTGTGAATGTTTATAGACTGTTTTTGTCTATTGTTGTGATTTAGATGAAGATCAGATCAAATTTTATGACCATTTTGTGCAGAAATCCAGGTAATTCTAAAGGGTTCACATACTTTTTCTTGCCACTGTATATATATATGTATATACAGTACCAGTCAAAAGTTTGGACACACCTACTCATTCAAGGGTTTTTCTTTATTGTAGAATAATAGTGAAGACATCAAAACTATGAAATAACACATGGAATGATGTAGTAACAAAAAAAGTGTTAAACAAATCAAAATATTTTTTATATTTGAGATTCTTCAAAGTAGCCACCCTTTGTCTTGATGACAGGCTTTGCACACTCTTGATTTGATTTACTGTCCTTGTCTCCAGGTCCAGACCTTCAAACACCAGGCTTCCTTCATTCAGATGAGAAATAGCTTTTTTTCTCTCTCTCTCCCTAAGTATAGCATTCTGTATTATTTAACACTTTCTTTGAAATTCAGTTTTATCATTGTACATGCAGGAATAGACTGCACCACTTGCCAATGGCAGAAGTATTTCCAAATGGTACAGTAAGACAAACTACACCCTACAGACTACTAGCCTATCAGAATTTTTCTGAAAAAATAATAATTTGATAGCCTTTCCAAAAAGTCATGACCCAATCTACGTCTTTATTCTGTCTATCTGGAGTGTTTAAGAGACTTGGCTTACTGATATGAGGCAGTACAATTCCCAGAAAGCAGATGAACTCTCTATGACTCACAGCCGTTTCACCTCAATAAAGCACTAAACACGGACAGCAATGCAAGGTCTGAAAAGGTCTGAGTGGAAAATACATTTAAAAAGATGATACCGGTTCGAATAACCAATATTTGATTAATGGGCTTCATATCCAGCCTTTCCTATAATAATAGCGGGCTGTATTTATTTATTCGGAGGCAGATGGTTCAATATCCACAGGTTCAAAATATGTCATTGCAAGAGGAAATATTGACAGTTCCTATGATGTTACCAGAGAAATTAAGATATGCTGTGCAAATATGTCAGATCTGAAGCCAAGTACATGGGAGGGAGGTGGCTGAGTCCAAATGAAAGACATATGTCTTTGGTATTTGTATACCCTGTAGGTCTAGGACACAACATTCAGCAGCAAGCCAATTCAAAGGCTATCTCGCCTTTTATCGTTAGACTCAATTCACTTTAGGACAGATTTTCAGTTGATGTCTACTGGTTTTAGACCAATTTCATATCACCAAGTGGTTTACAAATGCCTGTTGAATAACGGCAGTAGCCTGTATGAAACACATGAGCATTATCCACGTGTACTCCATCATATACATACAGTTTCTTGTAGACTATGCCATTGTTTGTGGTGTTTGGAGGATCCATTGCTCTCTTCTTTCAGCACACGTCCTGAGTCATTCAGTGAATCTGTCTGAGGCAGGGTAGGGAGGTGTGTGTGAAGTAGAGAAAAGGCTGAGTATGTAGAGGGGGAGGAGAGCTACAGCGGGGTGATATAGACAGGCCGCAATGGGAAAGAATGCCATGTGTCTGTGGAGGACAGACAGAGAGCGAGGGAGAGGAGGAGAGAGGGAGAGTAAGGGGAGGAGGGAGCAGAAGGAGGGAGGGAGGGAATAGGTTCTGAGTGGAGAGTGGAAGCATCGTGGCTGGCCAGGGCGGACTGCTGAATGAAAGGGCCTGTTGCTCTCCGCCACCGTTCGTTTTTGTCCCGCGAAAGAGCACATGTCCAGAGCAAACATAGGAAGGCTCTCCAACAGTCAGGCACCAGGGGGAAGGGACAGAATCACCACTACACACAGACCTTTTGGAATTTTGGGTCTCTCCATTACTTAGCCCTACAGGTAGCAGGGTAAACTACTATTGCAATGAGCAGGGTAAGTGTAAAGGGAGTTGAGCTGCTGTCCCGTTGGCTGCTGGTCCTACTGGTCCTACACGCACCCCGACATGGGAACACCCATCCCCAGTGCCTGGATTACAAGCCCCCCTTCCAGCCACGGGAGCCTCTGGTCTTCTGTAAGGAGTACGCCAAGTTTGGTTGCTGTGACCTGGAGAAAGATGACAAGATCTCCCAAAACTTCTACAAGATCATGGACTATTTTGACTACTCGGGTTACATGACCTGTGCGAAATACATACGCACCATCCTCTGTCAGGTAAATTGAAGTCTGTCAGTAGTCAGATGTTAGCTAATGCCTCCTTATCTAAAACTTTCCACAAAAAGATAATACATTTTTTTTCTAAGAGTGCATTTGTAGAATGGATTATCTTCACGCATGTTTTTAAAACATTTTCACTTGTAATAAAATTCTATTTCATCACAGGATATAAAACATTTTATACAGATTAATCTATCATATTTCATGAAACTATATTTCATTCAAATTTTTACACATTGACACCCCCTTCATTACTGAAATGTATGTGAACATCATGATAATTACATACCCCAGGCCTTTCCAAATGTGCACGCTGTAGATTGGAACAAATTACAGTTGGAGGGATTATGTAAGGCCTTGACTTGTCTGTTCAACCATGAGATACGACAGTACTGTTACCAATGATGGATTTTGGGGCCTGAACCACAGTACCACAACATCACTACTGGATTGAATATATTTGTTCTCCTCTCCAATGAAGAGAATTGCAGACCATGTGAACGTGTCCTCAGCTTTGTTTGGTTTTGGATCCAGTGGAGATTAGCTATTGTGCTCAGCTCTCAGCTCTCCGATCAGCCATGCTAAGGTACAGGCAGTGTGGTCAGTGGCTGGAGACCCAATGCCCAAGGCCACTTAGCCAGGGTAAACTCTGCTCAATCATTCCCTTTGTCCAGACAGTTATCATAGATACAGGGGGCTGCTTGTGATCTGTCAAGAGGCCCACTGACCACCAGCCAAACATCGATTTCCTCTCTGGTCACTGAACAGGATATACAGTATCATATTTCCACTGGGATAGAGAGGGAGGGCAGGAGGGAGAGGGAGGTGAGGAATTGAATCCAGCTGAAGTAGTTGAAGGAACTGTACCGTTTACTTGTGGTAGGATTAAGGCTGACTATTGGGTTACAAAACAATTAGTAACATTGACGTCAACCATTTAACTAAATACAGCCTATCCTATACCTCCTTCCCAACGTTGGAAGCTGAGAAGTCTCACATTTACAGTGATCGTGGCAACGTGGAATGTTGAAGGGTTGTCCTATACGATGTGGCACATGTGCACTCTCTCATTACTGCCCACCCCTTTTAGAAGGAGGGCCGTTTTAGAGGTTTCTTTGAGTGTATTTATGTTGACTTTGGTGACTCATGGAGGAAAGGAAACCAACACACACAGCTTTAACCCTACCAGCTCACCCTGCACCGCGTACTTAACCATTTTACTACTGTCCTTCTTTAATCTCACAGTGTTTGTGGGTGTGCATGTGGTAGTGCTAGTCTAGGGTTGTTTCCATGATAAAATGTACAATTTGTAACATACAGTGGCTTGCGAAAGTATTCACCCCCTTGGCATTTTTCCTATTTTGTTGCCTTACAACCTGGAATTAAAGTTCATTTTTGGGGGGGTTTGTGCCATTTGATTTACACGACACTTTGAAAATGCAAAATATTTTTCATTGTGAAACAAACAAGAAATAAGAAAAAAAGACAACTTAAGCGTGCATAACTATTCACCCACCCAAAGTCAATACTTTGTAGAGCCACCTTTTGCAGCAATTATAGCTGCAAGTATCTTGGGGTATGTCTCTATAAGCTTGACACATTTAGCCACTGGGATTTTTGCACATTCTTCAAGGCACAACTGCTCCAGCTCTTTCAAGTTGGATGGGTTCCGCTGGTGTACAGCAATATTTAAGTCACACCACAGATTCTCAATTGGATTGAGTTCTGGGCTTTGACTAGGCCATTCCAAGACATTTAAATGTTTCCCCTTAAAGCACTCCAGTGTTGCTTTAGCAGTATGCTTAGGGTCATGTCCTGCTGGAAGGTGAACTTCCGTCCAAGTCTCAAATCTCTGGAAGACTGAAACGGGTTTTGCTCAAGAATTTCCCTGTATTTAGCACCATCCATCATTCCTTCAATTCTGACCAGTTTCCCAGTCCCTGCCGACGAAAGACATACCCACAGCATGATGCTTCCACCACCATGCTTCACCGTGGGGATGCTGTTCTTGGGGTGATGAGAGGTGTTGGGTTTGCACCAGACATAGCATTTCCTTGATGGCCAAAAAGCTAAATTTTAGTCTCATCTGATCCGAGTGCCTTCTTCCATATTTTTGGGAAGTCTCCCACTTATTTTTTTTCTTTAAGCAATGGCTTTTTTCTGGCTACTCTTCAATAAAGCCCAGCTCTGTGGAGTGTATGGCTTAAAGTGGTCCTATGGACAGATACTCCAATCTCCACTGTGGAGCTTTGCAGCTCCTTCAGGTTTATCTCTGGTCTCTTTGATTAATGCCCTCCTTGCCTGGTCCCTGAGTTTTGGTGGGCAGCCCTCTCTTGGCAGGTTTGTTGTGGTGCCATATTCTTAAAAATGTTTAAATAATGGATTTAATGGTGCTCCGTGGGATGTTCAAAGTTTCAGATATATTTTTATAACCCAACCCTGATCTATACTTCTCCACAACTTTGTCGCTGACCTGTTTGGAGAGCTCCTTGGTCTTCGTGGTGCCGCTTGCTTAGTGTCGCTTGCTTAGTGCTGTTGCAGACTCTGGGGCCTTTCAGAACAGGTGTATATATACTGAGATCATGTGACAGATCATGTGACACTTAGATTGCACACAGGTGGAAATTTTTTAACTAATTATGTGACTTCTGAAGGTAATTGGTTGCATCAGATCTTATTTAGCGACTTCATAGCAAAGGAGGTGAATATATATGCACGCACCACTTTTCCATTTTTTTTTATATAATTTTTTTAAACAAGTTATTTTCTTTCATTTCACTTCACCAATTTGGACAATTTTTTTGTATGTCCATTACATGAAATCCAAATAAAAATCTATTTAAATTACAGGTTGTAATGCAACAAAATAGGAAAAACAGAGGGGATGCATACTTTGCAAGGTACTGTCAAATCTGGTTGCCATCTCTGTGAACAAAAGACACGTGAAGTTAAGTTTGACGGATTGCTGTTGTCAGAGCTCCCCATCCCATCCAACACAGTATTTACAAAGAATTTAAACAGAACGTTATAGTTGTCTAAGTGACTGCATTATCAGGGCTGCCTGCAGTAGAGGCCAGAGGAGTCAACACCCATGTGACAAAAAACAATGACCAGGGCCCAGTTTTTCAAAAGTGATCTGGTTTAGGATTAAATGCATAGAAATAGAATTAATAGAACTGTCAAATTATTGACTGTAAAGGGGAAACCTGTTCTATTCATTCTATTTCTATGCATTTAATCCTATCGGATAGGGAAAATCCAGTTAGATAACTTTTGAAAAACTTGGCCCTTTGCTCACCTCTCCCATGCAAGAATTTCTAATATTTTACAGTTACAGTTCATATGAGGAAATCAGTCAATTGAAATAAATTCATTAGGCCCTAATCTGTGCATTTCACATGACTTGAACTACAGACATGCATCTGTTGGTCACAGATACAGTACCTTAAAAAAATGGGCCTCACAATGTGCCATGACGTGACATATCTTACATTTTGTTTGAAATTAATGCATTTCATACATGCTTTGGTTTCTGTTCCTTTTAGCAGCTATATGCCCACATATGTCAGTTCTTACCTACTAGTTTTATTTTGTACCCCCAACTCAGACAAGTGGCTGTGTGTAACACATGCCACTTCCAGATTGTCCCCTTTTTGTTTACGTCATTGCCTGGGCATCATGTGATTTGCATAATCCAACCTGCAATTTATGGTCAGCAACAGATTTAAACCCTGAGTTGGCCAAGTGTTGTTGATGTTAAACGCTTTGATGTAGAGTTTTTGAGCATTGTTTGATGGCACCTTTGAGAGAGCATATCCCAGATTTAAATGGAAAGAAATGAAATATTACTCAGCAGAACTCCAGAACACATTATGCCCCCTTTGCTTAAGACTTGGAATCATTATATTATTAATCAGAGTTTTTGTAACAGAATTGTTTCTTTCAGTACCAGCTGTTACAGTGGTTTAAATGTTTTGCATCATTGTCCCAACGGTTTACCAGTGTCAAAATGGGTGTAATTGTGTGGCTTTGACTTAATAAGGGATTGGATGTTCCAAGATGCATTTAAACAGGCCTTATTTATAGCCAGAATAGTCATTACCAGCTGGTCTGGTGAGTACTGGGAGGAGTAGAGGACATGCTGAATTTCAAATGTTTACAAGCCTAGAGAGAATTCATCATGAAAATAGCTGCACAGTATCATGAACAGACATGACATAGTATTAACCTGTAGACTATGCTTTTGAAGTTTCAATATGAGATTGCACAAAGTGGCTATAGACTACGGTTTAAGATGTAGCTCATTATGAAAGTTAGCAGCCGACAAGGTAGATCTACTGAGTTTTGCTCATAAGCGTGTGTAGTCCGAGCCCAAATAGCTCTGCCACTTTTCAAACAAGCTTTCCTCATCCTTGCAGGAGTGCTCTCCCTACTCTGCCCACCTGTACGATGCTGAGGATGCCAACACGCCCATGAGGGAGCTGCCAGGCCTGTGCGGAGACTACTGCTCTGAGTTCTGGCACCAGTGCCGCTACACCATTAGTCTGCTCACCGACAACAATGCCACGCTGGGCATAGAGGAGGACCGCAATAAGTTCTGTAACTTCCTGGAGCTCAAAGACAGGGAGTACTGTTACCCCAACGTGCTCTCCGACGACAAGCTCAACGCCAACCTGGGAGATGTTCGGGCGGACCCTGAGGGCTGTCTCCAGCTGTGCCTGCAGGAGGTGGCCAACGGCCTGAGGAATCCGGTGGCCATGGTCCACGCCGCCGACCGGACCCACCGCTTCTTTGTGGCCGAGCAGCTGGGCTACGTGTGGACATACCTGTCCAACGGCTCCCGTATTGACCGGCCCTTCCTCAACCTGACCAAGGCAGTGCTCACCTCTCCCTGGGCAGGGGATGAGAGGGGCTTCCTCTGCATGGCCCTCCACCCTCGCTTCACACTGGTGCGGAAAGCCTACGTCTACTACTCTGTGTCTGTGAAAAAGGAGGAGAGGATCCGCATTAGTGAGTTCACACTGTCCGCTGATGATATGAACCAATTAGACCACTCCTCAGAGAGGTAAGAGAAGTATCACCAAATGACATGGACTGAATCAGAACCTGTGATGTCATCGGCTCCATTCACATGCATGTATTTGACATATTGAAACAATACAAATCAGCAGAAATAAAGATCTGCAACTACAATCATCCTATCAGATTTAGAATTTAGTGATGTTTGGTCATGTGTGGTTTTCTTTATAGAACTATTTTGGAAGTGGTGGAACCTGCTTCGAACCACAACGGGGGCCAGCTTCTCTTCGGGCACGATGGCTACCTCTATATCTTCATTGGCGATGGGGGAAGAGCAGGGGACCCCTTTGGCAAGTTTGGGAACTCCCAGAATAAGTGAGTCACCATGCTCTTTACATTTCAAAACGAATTCAGGGGAAACAAATTAAAGGGTGACATTTAGTAATTTAGTGTATATCTAGCCTTCACCCCATGTTGATGTTTTTTGAAGGTCAGAATGATATGTTTGCTTCAGAGACCTACATTTTTAAAGTTGAAGATCTAGTTCAATGAAGGACACCTATACAGTGGTGTTGGAGTATTATTGCAATGTGTATGCTGGGATTCGGGAAGCAATTTCAAGGAGTGTATTTAATAACTAAATGAACATAGAACAAACCAAGAAACACAGGTAGCGTACAAAAATGAACACTGGAACAGAATCAATAGCACCTAGGGAAAGAACCAAAGGGAGTGACAGATATTGGGAAGGTAATTAGGAAGGTGATGGAGTCCAGGTGAGTCTGATGAGGCGCTGGTGCGCTTAACGATGGTGACAGGTGTGCGTAATAATCAGCAGACTGGCGACCTCGAGCGCTGGAGAGGGAGTAGAAGTGACAATTATAGTTAGTAGTGGAGTGAAATGCTTAATGTGATACATCTGGCTCTTCATAGTATACTTATTTACAGTCATTTAACATAAAAAAATCTTGAAAAATAGGAGTTCAAAAAGTTTAACCTATAGTGTGACATCTTTGTTGATGTAAATATAAGCTACAGTAAAGGGACCACAGGGCACAATTAGTATTTTAGTGTGTTTGTAAACTGTATTACCCAATTGCCAAATTATGTGACGTTCTCATATGATAACATAGTGGTACATGATTCTGTTTTTAAAGAATGGAAAATCCTGTTGCCCTGGTAAATGTCTAGTAATTATCATATTCATGGTTGACTTATACACGTCTTTTAGATGAAATTTGTGTCTGAGTTGTTGTCAACTTGTCATAAACAAGTTTAATATTCCAGAAGATGAATTGACTCCGGAGGGTAGAAGAATCTTTTACTAAAAACTTTGACTAGAAATTGACAAGCTCTAGACATTGAGAGAGTGACAAATGTATGGATTGAAGCGCAATGAACTTTATACAGGCCCTTCAGCAATGCCACTCTATTCATGAAAGTGCGATTTTATGACCTTGTCAAAGGCACCAACGCTTTGGTAACATTGGGAGAGAATCGCCATCTATGACCTCAACCCCTGAGCATTTGACATGACAAACACTCAGCTCAAGGCTATGTGTACATTCATGCAGACAGACAGTACAGTTGTTCACAATATTAGCCTTGGCACTGTATGTTTAGCTTTTTCCTGGCAGGGGCCAGGGCAGGGGTTGGCAGTGCCCAGAATCTACATAGTGTCACAGGGCCATTCAGAAAGGACTCAAAGGCAGTCCAAAACATTTTGCTGAAAGTGACCTGCCTCTATAGTTATAACACCATGACAGAATTGTACACACAGTGATATTATGAGAAACTCTAAACCCTTCTTTGAGGAAAACCATCACTGAGCTCTGGACAGTCTGTCTTAGAATGCATTTTATTTTGAACCATGGGCAAGGACAGGGCATAGCAGTACCAGTCAGGTTGTGAGTGCCACCCCCACAGCACTTTGGTCAGTGGCCAGAGTCTGGACCTGCTGTGCCAGGCTAAATATTTATGGAGAATGTTGTCGGGCGATATCCGGCATTTTCTTACCATGTGATAATCACTACAGTCTTGCATAGTTGAGCTTGAAGGGACGTTTACCACTCCTTTTAAAGACCTGAATGGAGGTAGAATACCTGCTATTCTGTTCAGAATATTACAACATAGATGTAAAAGGAGGCCGGTGGGAGAACCTATAGGAAGACGGGCTCATTGTAATGGCTGGAATGGAATAAATGGAATGGTATCAAACGAATCACAAAAAATATGGAAAACACATGATGGATTCTGTTCCATTCATTCTATTCCAGCCATAACAATGAGCCCATCCTCCTAACTTCAACAGTGGCATGAGTAAGAGCAGGTGCTCTAAATCAACTTTGTTATGCGTTATTCTCAGAAGAGGGTTATGTCTAGTTCATAGTTGGGTAGCTCTAGTGCATAGCAGAATGTATGCATGCCGAAATAAAGGGTTCTTTACATCACAAAATGTAATGATGTAAATGTAATCACAGCTTTATCTCGAGGGCGGTACTTACAGTAAAGGCATTGTATTGAGTTGCATTGGGTGGAAACATCCCTTTCAGCTCATCCCAGGAGAAGAAAAATTAGCAGAGGGTTTCTTGACAGCCAATGAGTGGAAGGCCAGGGATATGAGGTTTTGGGACCTGCCAAGGCTAATATTTACACAAGACGCTGTGGGCCGCATAATAGTATGACTGAGTGAGTGAGTGAGTGAGTGAGTGAGTGAGTGAGTGAGTGAGTGAGTGAGTGAGTGAGTAAAACCCCTATGTATTTATTTGGACAGTGAAGCTAAAACAATTCATTTGGCTCTATACTTCAGCATTTTGGATTTGAGATCAAATGTTTTATATGAGGTGACAGTACAGAATGTCACCTTTTATTTGAGGGTATTTTCATACATATCTGTTTTATCATTTAGAAGTGAAAGCACTTTGTGTATCCAATCCCCCATTTGAAGGTGTCATAAGTATTTGGACAAATTCACCTATAGTGTATTAAATTTAGTCAAAAGGTTAGTATTTGGTCCCATATTTTTAGCACACAATGACTGCATCAAGCTTGTGACCCTACAAACTTGTTGGATGCATTGTGCCTAGTAGAAATGAATGGTAAATAATGTATTACGTCATTGGAGTCAGTTTTATTGCAAATAAGAATAGAATATGTTTCTGAACGCTTCTACATTAATGTGGACGTTACCATGATTACAGATAATCATGAATGAATCGTGAATAATGATGAGTGAGAAAGTCACAGAGGCATAAATATCATTCCCCCTAAAAATGCTTTAGGGGCATGATCTTTTTGCATCTATAACTTTCATTAATCCTAAATGTCTTTGATGACTGTTGTGACACACCAGCCTGGCCTCGTAACATACTAAACGTAAATCCGGGACACTCAAATTAGTATGACACGTTACAGCTGGTATGACTGTAATGTTTAGCAACCCATACGTTGCAAGTTCGAATCTCATCACGGATAACTTTAGCATTTTGGCTAATTAGCAACTTTTCAACGACTTACTACTTTGCTGCTTTGCAACTACTTAGCACGTTAGCTAACCCTAACCTTAACCCGTTAACCTAGCTCCTAAACTTAACCCTAACCCCTAGCCTATATAACGTTAGCCACCTAGCTAGAATTCGTATGTCGTACATTTAGCAAATTCCCAACATAATTGTACATTTTGCAAATTCATAACATATTGTACGTTTTGCAAAGTCATAACATATAAAAGCAATTGTAATTTGGAACATATCATACTAAAAGGAGTGTCTCAGATTTACGTACAGAATAATACAAAACGCTCTGAGACCAGGTTGGATACACATACACAAATGAAAAACAATGACAGAAGCCCACACTAAAATGCTGACACATTTTCCTATGACTAGAACTCAGTTAAACCCATGTGTGCGTAGGTCCACTCTGTTGGGCAAGGTGCTGCGTCTCGATGTGGACAACAACGATGACGTGGAACCCTACAGCATCCCGTCGGACAATCCTTTCCTGGGGGAGAAGGGCTCGCTGCCTGAGATCTACGCCTATGGGGTGCGTAACATGTGGCGCTGCTCCATCGACCGGGGCGACCTCATCACCGGGCAGGGCCGTGGCCGACTGTTCTGCGGGGACGTGGGACAGAACAAGTTTGAAGAGGTGGACCTCATCGTCAAGGGTGGCAACTATGGCTGGAGAGCCAAGGAGGGCTTCTCTTGCTATGACAACAGGCTATGTCGCAACTCCTCTCTTGGTGAGTAGGCTATTCCTCCAATAGAACTTGGTAGAGGTGGCAGGCTGATTCTATATGAAGAATCAATTCATTATTTGGTGAAGAGATTCAGATATGTATTAAATCCCTTAAGCAGTGTAAAAATATGTTCTCCTCAGATGACATCCTGCCTATTTTTGCTTACCCCCACAAACTGGGGAAGTCGGTCACTGGAGGCTACATATACCGCGGCTGCCAGATGCCTAATCTCAATGGCCTCTACATATTCGGGGATTTCATGAGTGGGTGTGTGTTTATACAACATAACCAACATTTATCCAATGTTACACTGATTAAAATGCAAAAAATGTTTCATAGATTGTCATGCCTCGAAAAAGAGTTGATACACATATGTTCTTAAAATTGAAAGATCATTGACAAATGTTTCAAATGCCCTAAAACTCACTTGACACATGCACAATCTGAGAGACTCCTTGTCTGCCTAGGCGCCTGATGTCACTGAAGGAGAACCAAAGCACTGGGAAGTGGGAGTACAAGGAGATCTGTATGGGAAAAGACCAGACGTGCCGATTCCCCAAACTTATCAACAGCTATTACAAATACATCATTTCCTTTGCTGAAGATGAGGCAGGTAACCTTGACAACTAGCTTTGCATGTTTTTCTGTCTTTTTTGTGTTTTGTTCATACTGATCCGTACATGAAAAGGCCATTAGGGGATGCACGCTGCTTGTGAATTCAGTCACCCAAGACAACCATGGAAAATTGTCTGCTTCTCTGAGCTATTTCGTGATGAGCCTCTGCTGCTTTTGAACATAAAGAAATAACACACGCAGTTCAAACCCAGTGGTGTACCACTTAGTGCATGCTCTTTAGCTTCAGATAAGTCTCAACAAGCAACTTTTTCAGAATACTTGACTTCAAAGCTGATTTGAGTAGAGTGGGAAGGGGTTCAAAAGAAACGGGCTGTCTTGATTTCGCTTTGAAGGTGTTGCAGATCTTTGTGCTGGGTCTTAGATCCTTTTTTCCTCTTGTTTCTAGGGGAGCTGTACTTCCTGGCAACGGGAGCTCCCAGTGCGTCTGCCAGAGCGGGGGTGATCTATAAGATAGTGGATCCATCCAGGTATTAAACAAGGGTCACAGTGTCCCAACAGCCAGGGGGCTCTGGGAATACATCCCTATCTCGGATTAATGGCAGATTCCCAAAACAGACATACCTTTGCCAGATATGCTAATGTTTTTTGTCCATCCAATTATTGATGTGGTCTTCAATCCCCCTGTGTTTGTTTAGTACATCTCTTACTTTAACTATGTAATCAGCTAACGTAATCGCTCTGTGTCACGCTAAGGGAATATCTACTAAATCTTCTACCCTAACGGCAATTTACTGAATATAATGTGCTTATCAATGATATAACTGTTCTTCATGTGGTTATGATAATGTATGATTCAAATTACTCTATACTGTATTAGTAGGAGATAGAGTTGTCATGGGCAGCATGAAAATAAATGGATTGTTTGATGGATTTCTCTCACCATCTAGGAGAGCACCTCCAGGCAAGTGCAGCTTCAAGCCAACTGTTGTCAAGATTAAAGGCAAGCTGATTCACTTCCACCCGAAGGAGGGTAAGTGACACCACAAACAAACACGCGTTCCTTTGCAGGCTATCATGAGTCACAGCGCAACACATCTCAGTCAGTTGGAGTGCTCTAAAGGGCTGTTTCTTTCGCTTGACTTCCTCTCTACAGAGTTTGTCATTGACAAGAAGCCAACGACCACCGCTGCGCCCACTACTATGGCTAGAACAACAGCTACCACCACGCTCCGTACTCCTCCGACCACCATGCGCTCCACGACGACGAGACCTACCTACACACCTCCAACTGCAACCCTGAAGGCTACTGCTAAACCTGCAACGATAAGGGCTACAGTTGAACCTCTAACAACACGGGCTACTGTTAAACCTGTAACAACACCTTCCAACCCCACCTCAATGCAGCAGAGGACTACTGGTACTGCTACACCTGCACTGACCATCTCATGGAGGCAGGTAATGACGGCCAGGCCAGGTCATGCCACCACTCCTTCCCGGCAGAGACCATCGTTGTCCTACACCAGGCCCACTGTTACCCCGAAGCCCCGACCACTGTTGACAACTGGAGCCAGAAGGCCCTCTCCACCAACAGCACGACCCTTGACCCGACCACAACCACACGCCACAGTCAGACCCTTTCCACTAGGAGTTACGACCAATCGGCCCCAGACCACACCAAGGCCCACGTACTGGACAGCTGCAACAAAGCCCACCACCCAGAGGCCTAACTTCACTCTCTCAAAGGCCCAGGACAAGTTCCTGAAAGGCCAGAGTGACAAGGTAGAACATTCCACAGGAAACCGGGTCAACAAGAAGAACCGGGGTTCCAAAACTGGGAAGCAGCGGCGCCGGAAGCATCGGGTTGGGTCGGTGCGGCTGATCAGTGCAGAGCAGCTGTCGGACCGTGGGCGGGTGGAGATTTTCATACGGGGGGAGTGGGGCACAGTGTGTGATGACTTGTTTAGTAGTAAAGCGGCTACGGTGGTCTGCCAGCAACTAGGCTTCCCTGTAGCCCTGCGTGTGGCTAAACGGGCAGAGCTGGGGGGTGGCAGTGGCAGTATCCTGCTAGATGATGTGGAGTGTGAGGGCACAGAGAGAACGTTACTGGACTGCAAACGGGCAAAGGTGGGCAAGCACAATTGTGCACACGATGAGGATGTGGGGGTGGTGTGTGGCTACCACCATGACGAGGATAAATAATGAGCCAAAGCATATCCTCAAAGGATCATTACTACTCTCCTGTGCTTGAACAGAAACGTCCTCTATGTACTGTACTTCAACTGTGGTCAGACACATCTCATCCCTCTACTCCCCCACACATACTCATGTAAACACACACATGAATTCATGATGATTAACAACAATTGTTGATTGTAGACTAGACGTTCTGATACTTCACTTCAGAGGCAGCAACCCTTTCCTTCCCTTCACTTGCCTCCCTGCCAGAAAAATGTATATCACTTTACAATATTGCCCTCTGCTGGGAAAAAAAGGCATACATTTTGTTGAAAACCTTATTTTTTACATTGTATGAATTGATAATCACATCTATATATAAATGTTTTCTTTTTCTTTTTAATACAAAAAAAGTGATATCAGTCAAAATAATAATAATGAGAAAAATGCTGGACATTGTGTGCTTTATTATTGTATAATTTGACAGATTATATTTGTAAACTGTTTTCAAGGTACAGGGTGCCTTTGAGATGAATAAACTGAGATTTCAATTTCATTCTTGCTCCTCATTTCTACTCAAGCAAGCATACTGCATCACCCATGGAGAACCAGATAAAATACACTGTTATCCAGAGGACTAATGCTGCGTTCACGTGCTAGTCAGAACTGGGAAACTCAGAAATGTCCGACTTGCCAATAGGTTGTAGTTATACACGAGTCGAGCTGCGTTCAACCATTTAGCAAGTTGGGGATTTCCGAGTTCCTAGTTTCGACTAGCGCGTGAACGCGACCCTAAGGGAGAGGGGGGTTTCATGTGCTCATGGGAAATTGGGAAGTCGTAAATACAACATGAATGTGTTCAAGTGTCTTTGAAGTCTGAACAATTATTCAACCAATGAGATGTTAGCTAGCTTGATAATCTAGCTAACATTGCTAATAATAAAGTTAGCTAGCTTGCTTAACATTGACACGTGGTCAAACTAGCTATACTACCGTTCAAAAGTTTGGGGTCACTTAGAAATATCCTTGTTTTTGAAAGAAAATACTTTTTTTTGTCCTTTAAAATAACATCAAATTGATCAGAAATACAGTGTAGACATTGTTAATGTTGTAAATGACTATTGTAGCTGGAAATGGCAAATTCTTTTATGGAATATCTACATAGGCGTACAGAGGCCCATTAACAGATACCATCACTCCTGTGTTCCAATGGCACGCTGTGTTAGCTTATCCAAGTTTATAATTTTAAAAGGCTAATTGATCATTAGAAAACCCTTTCGCAATTATGTTAGCACAGCTGACAACAAAGAACTTTCTTCTGAAACTAGTCAGAAATGAAGGCTATTCCATGTGAGAAATTGCCAAGAAACTGAAGATCTCGTACAACGCTGTGTACTACTCCCTTCGCAGAACAGCGCAAACTGTCTCTAACCCGAATAGAAAGAGGAGTGGGAGGCCCCGGTGCACAACTGAGCAAGAGGACAAGTACATTAGAGTGCATAGTTTGAGAAACAGATGCTTCACAAGTTCTCAACTGGCAGCTTCATTAAATAGTACCCGCAAAACACCAGTCTCAACGTCAACAGTGAAGAGGCAACTCCGGGATGCTGGCCTTCTAGGCAGAGTTCCTCTGTCCAGTGTCTGTGTTCTTTTTCCCATATTAATCTTTTATTTTTATTGGCCAGTCTGAGATATGGCTTTTTCTTTGCAACTCTGCCTAGAAGGCCAGCATCCCGAAGTCGCCTCTTCACTGTTGACGTTGAGACTGGTGTTTATTTTTTTTTGTCTATCTGCACTTGACATTAATATTTATAATGCTTAGCAGGACAGAAAAAAAATCTAATTCAAGCACTTATTAAGAGAACATCCATGGTCATCCCTACTGCCTCTGATCTTGCAGACTCACTAAACACACATGCTTAATTTGTAAATTATGTCTGAGGGTTGAAGTGTGCTTCTGGCTATCCTTAAATAAAAAATAACAAGAAAATGGTGCTGACTGTTTTGCTTAAAATAAGGAATTAGAAATGATTTAAACTTTTACTTTTGATACTTAGGGATGGATCGGAATTTACATAATGGGTAGCTGAATGAAAATGGTGGAGGGTCATGCTTTTTTAATTTCAGTCAAGGGGTATATTTTTATTTTTTTAAATCTAGTCCAGGGGAGGGTCATGTAATTTGTAATTGACTAAATGTCTATATTTCTCACTGTTTTAGAATGAGTTACTTATATGGCTATATATTGATGTGTGCCCGATGCCGCCCCTCATCTCTGATTGTCTGCTTGGCGCGCAATATCAAGTGTCCCTATAGGCTATTTAGTGTGGTCTCAATCAAATTATCCATAGCCTATAAGCTACAAAGTGCATGCATGGAGAAGCACAGAGTAAAGTTATATTTCTAAGATGGCTGCTGGGATGGTGTAAATAAAACTAGGCTGCATTACACGCTGCAATGGATATTCCAACCTGAGGCCGATTATATAAAGTGATCTATAACAGCGCTTTGGTCCGCAATGCTTTATGCTAGGAACAAGCTGTAAAATACCTGTAAAAGACATGAATCTGATGCATATGGGGATATCGTTGTTATACAGAGGCTGAGCTACAACCTTCTATACCCGAGGAGACAAGAAATGTACTTTGCTTGGGAAATAATCGAATTCTGTCACTATCAATTGATTAAGCTATTCACTTTCCGTACAATAGATGTTTAAACCCAGACAGCATTTAGGGAAACACTTGTAACCTTCTCTCGTTGGGTTAAGCCACAGAAGAAGAGTAGCCAGCAGTTAAAGCTTACATTTTTCTGCGTTGGTAGGCCTACTCTGTCTGGGGTGGAAAGGTAGGCCTAATATTTGAAAGTAAAGTACCGTGCTCAGATTCCTAATGATGTTTCAGATTTTATTATTTGCAAACAGGTTAGTTGCAAACAAGACACATTGATATGTCATTGGAGACATATGAGAAGATGAGAAGATGAACACATGCCTATCTCTCTGTCCATTCTTAGCCTGCAAATTCAGAAACTTGTGTTATTAAAAAAAGATTCTGCTAATATGTAAAATTACGTAGAATTGCATGAAATGTTTATAAAAGGCTATTTTTGCTTTTACTATATAGGAGATATTTCCACCCCTACTCTTGTCCATAGTGGTCTGCAAATACACAACCATTTGGCCTGGAGTTTTGTGCGCTATCAAAATTCCCATGTAATGCTTACAGGACAAAGAACAGTTTCTAAAACTGCATATCCAAGGCTCTGATCTGCCCAAGAAGTTATGGTAAATGGAAGACATGTTCTCTCCTATCCACATGTTTTAATTATTATTTTGGGTATAGGGGAGGGTCACTTGTTTTTTTTTCAAGCGTTCAGGGAGGGTTTAGGTAAATAAGGGAGGGCCATCCATTTTCGTTTCAGAGAGGTCCGGTTTTCTCCATGTAACCCTTATTATGAATAACTCCCTTAAGTATTTTTTAGCAATTACATTTACTTTTGATACTTAAGTATATTTAAACCCAAATACTTTCAGATTTTTACTCAAGTAGTGTTTTACCGGGTGACTTTCACTTTTACTTCAGTCACAAGCTGCTCTTGTACTCAAGTATGACAATTGGGTACTTTTTCCACCACTGCTTGTAATTCCAATTTGGAGGGTCATTCAAGTAACATTTCCCACTGGGAACTATGAGTATGGAAGGAGATAACTCAACCTTTCGGCAGCTATCATTAGGATCGTAAGAAAATCCATACGTAAATGGTTAGGATCGTAAGAAAAGCCATACATGAAACGTAAACTTTAAATTAGATCTGTAAACATATGTTACGACTATGAATTAACATTTACACAATTCTTATTTTACTTCTCCCTTTACTCGGTTACAGATATTTTTTATATGTACAAACATTCGTCAGTAATGTGGCATCTGCAAAGGACATCAACCGAACGTAGCTAGTCAGTTAGTTAGTAAATCAAGCAATTCTAGTCCAGACGTTAGCTTCCGGTTTCATTTCCAAAATAAAAGTCTAGAGCTCGTTTTAGAACTGCATTCAATAGCGTCGTTATACCAGTAGATGGCGTATAGTATAGTCTTGGGCCTTCTGCAAATTACTTGTGTGAGAAGAATGAAGACTTTATTTAATTTTTTTAACCTTTATTTAACTAGGCAAGTCAGTTAATAACAAATTCTTATTTATAATGACGGATTACCAAAAGGCAAAAGGCCTCCTGCGGGGACGGGGGCTGTGATAAAAACATATAGGACAAAACACACATCAAGACAAGAAAGACCCCACAACACGACATAAAGAGAGACCTAAGACAACAACATAGCATGGCAGCAAGACATGACAATACAGCATGGTAGCAACACATGACAACAACACGGTAGCAACACAACCTGGCAGCAGCACAAAACATGGTACAAACATTATTGTGAAGAGACAACAGCACAAAGGGCAAGAAGTGTCAGTAAGAGTGTCCATGATTGAGTCTTTCAATGAAGAGATGGAGATAAAACTGTCCAGTTTGAGTGTTTTTTGCAGCTCGTTCCAATCGCTAGCTGAAGCAAACTGAAAGGAGGTGCAACCCAGGGATGTGTGTGCTTTGGGGACTTTTAACAGAATGTGACTGGCAGAACGATGTTGCATGTGGAGGATGAGGGCTGCAGCATGTATCTCAGATAGGGGGGAGTGAGGCCTAAGAGGGTTTTTATAAATAAGCATCAATGACCAGTTTACAGAGGAGTATAGAGTGCAGTGATGTGTCCTATAAGGAGCATTGGTGGCAAACCTGATGGCCGATTGGTAAAGAACATCTAGACGCTCGAGAGCACACTTACCAGCCGAGCTATAAATTACATCTCCATAATCTAGCATAGGCAGGATGGTCATCTGAATCAAGGTTCGTTTGGCAGCTGGGATAAAAGAGGTACGATTACGATAGAGGAAACCAAGTCTAGATTTAACCTTAGCCTGCAGCTTGGATATGTGCTGAGAGAAGGACAGTGGATCGTCTAGCCATACTCCCAAGTACTTGTATGAGGTGACTTCCTCAAGCTCTAAACCTTCAGAGGGAGTAAACACACCGGTGGGGAGAGGGGCATTCTTCTTACCGAACCACATGACCTTTGTTTTGGAGGTGTTCAGAACAAGGTAAAGGGCAGAGAAAGCTTGTTGGGCACTAATAAAGCTTTGTTGTAGAGTGTTTAACACAACATCCGGGGAGGGGTGAGCTGAGTATAAGACTGTATTATCTGCATCTAAATGGATGAGAGAGCTTTCTTCTGCCTGAGCTATGTTGTTGATGTAAATTGAAAAGAGAGTGGGTCCTAGGACCGAGTCTTGGGGTACTCCCTTGGTAACAGGCAGTGGTTGAGACAGCAGATGTTCTGACTTTATACACTGCACGTTTTGAGAGAGGTAGTTAGCAAATCAGGCCGAAGACCCCTCAGAGACACCAATACTCCTTAGCAGGCCCACAAGAATGCAATGGTCTACCGTATAAAAGCTTTTTGCCAAGTCAATAAAAATAGCAGCACAACATTGCTTAGAATCAAGGGCAATGGTGACATCATTTAGGACCTTTAAGGTTTCAGTGACACATCCATAACCTGAGCGGAAACCAGATTGCATACCGGAGAGAATACTACAGACATCAAGAAAGCCAGTCAGTTGAGAATTGACACGTTTTTCCAACACTTTTGGTAAACAGGGCAAAATATAAAATTAGCTTCTAACATTTAGGATCAGCTTGATCTCCTCCTTTAAATATAGGACGCACCATGGCTGCCTTCCAAGCAATGGGAACCTCCCCAGAGAAGAGAGACAGGTTAAAAAGGTCAGAGAAAAGCTCGGTAATGATAAGGGCTGCAACCGTAAAGAAGAAAGGATCTAAACCATCTGACCCAGATGTTTTTTTGAGGTCAAGTTTAAGCTCCTTTAGCACCTCAGACTCAGTGACCGTCTGCAGGGAGAAACTTTGTAGTGGGGCAGGGGAAAAAGAGAGGAGCATTGGGGCAAGTCGCATTAGAAGGGCTGGGAGATGAGGAAATGTTGGATGGGCAAGGAGGCACGGTTGACTCAAATAGGAATCCTGACTTAATTAAGTGGTGATTAAAGAGCTCAGCCATGCGCTCCTTGTCAGTAACAACCACATCATCAACATTAAGGGACATATGGCAGCTGTGAGGAGGAGGGTTCATTCTCCAGGTCATACAGCGTTTTCCAGAACTTCTTGGGGTTAGACCCACAGAGCGTGAGCTGCTCCTTAAAGTAACTCACTTTAGCCTCCGGATAGCCTGAGTGCACTTATTTCTAATTTGCCTGAACGAGAGCCAGTCAGGCTGAGTATGCGCGTGCCGAGCCTTTCGCCAAATGGAATTGTTGATGTGGAGTAACTCTGCCAGATAGCCTATTCTTATTGCAAGATAGGTTTTCCCTATCAGCCACTGCACGTGCTTCATCAACTATTTTGTTTAAAATGTATTTAGAAGCTAGATTTAGAGGCCTGTGAGCTAGGGTCTCTTTTTAAGGGGATCCTATAGTAAAAACAGTGTGAGAGTTCAGTGACCAGACGGCGGAAGATGACACGACAGCACCCTCCTCAGGGGATAGGTACTTATTGTAAAGCCAATTAGTACACAGCTGGGCCCACTAATTGCTTTGTGTTTTCCTCTATATAGGTGTGCCAGGAGAAGAGCTGGGGGAAAAGATTGGGAGTAGAGATGGACATGTTGTTTATTTATTTATTTATTTATTTATTTATTTATTTATTTATTTATTTATTTATTTATTTATTTATTTATTAATAATAATAATAATAATAATATAAAAATAAAATTGCCTACCTCAGAGAAAGCTTCAGTGACTGGGCACCCTGTCTCTCTGTTAACCTAGGCAGGCTTTAGGTAGAGAGAAGCGTTCCCCCTGTAACTTATGTGTAGACGATAGTCTAAGACAGTAGCCATTTGTTGTTTTGCGTTCCCTTTTTGGCCACTGGCCTTTTGGTCAACGGCTTAGTTTATTTTTATTTGTTTCGTTACACTGGTGTTTTCAGCGTTGGATGTTCCCTGTACTGGAGTTATTTTGTCGGTGAAAAAAGACCCGTGTAGTAAACGATACAAAAGAAAAGGAACCACAACCACTGCCTCTGGTCAATTCATTTTATACCTCACGCCTGTGTTAGGGTGCTTCGGACAAGCAGATCCGTTCACAACAGTTATAAAACACAAATAGAGTTCTAAAAGTATTCGGCAAGACACCAGTACCCAAAATGAAAGCCTAAATTGCAATTCCTACAAGTTGAAGGCCTATTTTTATTTATTTGGATAGGCCTAAATTAAAACATTGAATTATTAAAATGGTAGGCTAAAGAACTTTGGAGAATTTAGATTTAACAGTTAAGACTGTTCTATTCTCTTTGATTTAGTTCCTGTTGTAACTCAGACAAATGACAATGGATGACATACTAACTGAACAAGGAATTAAACGTACAAATATGTTGGAATGATACGTTGTAAGCATCATGCATGCTCTGCCCTTTATTTGGCTAGTAGGCAAAAAGGCCTACATTAGGGTATAATTACTATGGTTGCATGCCTCTAGAAGGGCATTTTCTGAAGCTGAGGGGTGCTTTTCCAAAAGTGAATGGTGCTGTGGTGCTGCATGGAGATCACAAGCTCTTCAACTGGGCAGCAGTGTCGCGATGGAGGGAATAGCTTATACTAAGACTACCTAAAACCACTGCAACAGAGTTATTGTAAAGTTTGGGAATAAACTTATGCCAGACTTAGCCTATGTTTAACCTCTCCCTTGTTCATTTCAAAGTTCATATGTTCATGACCCAATTCATATAAATCATGTAAAATTATTTTGAATTCATATTAACCCCTCCCACAGAATATGCTTTGGCAGATTTTGAGTGACGAAATAAATCTGAAAGTATTCTATAAAAATATATTTTGAGTGGCAAAGACTCCAGTGGTCATATGTAATTCAAATACTCACCAAACATCTATTATTATTCTATGTTTTATTATTCCTGGTAGATACTACTGGTTATGATTGCAGACAGAGCCCAGAGAATGGGATGGTGCAATATTGAATGTCATAATTTGATAAGGCGCATGCATGGGGATGTCCACGTCACCCAGAGATATGTCCATGCTGTAGAGATGCACCTAGCGAGCTGAAACTTCACTGTTGTAGGCATATTTCAGCTAGTGCTATCTAGACTTGCACTGGCAAACAAACCATTACATTAGCTACCTAAATGTGAAGTCAATTCAACTGAGGAGTAATAGAAGATGTTGACTTAAATTGAAAACATGCAGGATACCTCATTTGAACCTCATATGAACGCAGCAAGAGACTAGACCACCATGGCTCATTAGATTCAACAGATTCACTTTCCCACTGTATATCAGAACCTGATTGGAATCTAAATATCCCTGCTAAGGATGCAATAGAGCTGCACATTACTGTGCAGGAGATGTAATGTGTCAAAAATATAGGTGAAAATCAGTGGTGTAAAGTACTAAAGTTAACATAGTGTTACGTACAGGATCTCACACCGAAAAAGATTTAATGAAGTTGCCCTCCCTGCGTAAGTAAATAATTATAGTGGATTTTTTTCGATTGGTCCACATTTTACCAGGAACGCCTTTGTCTTTTTGGGAGTTTTATGATACTATCATTGGCCAGTTGACACATGGGTGTGGCTGTGTACTAATTTTGTAGAAGTGTATTGAATGGTTTCATATCAGCGTTTTTATAGACGATATCCTAAATTACCTGTAATAATTGATGGACATGGATTACACAGCAACCCAAAGTGGGTTCACACAGTGTAAGTTACGTATGTTGATCAAAGTATTGGTAAGATGTCTTGCTTTTTGACCTAGAAATCTAGCTAACGTATGCTAGCTAGTTAACCGGCATGCTAATAGCTAGCTAGCAAGCTAACCCACTCCATGTCTGCTCTTCAAACCAAAACTAACCTAACTACCTGGCAAATGTAGCTAGCCAACTAGTTTTTTTGTCATATCTTGTGTCTTATCAATCATAACAGCAAACTTATTGCTAATATAGCTAGCTGGCACCATATTGCACAAGACTAAGTTAGCTAGCTTGCTCGTGGTTAGCCACATTAGATAATATCACCAGATAGGTTTTCATATTCTATGTAGACAGAGAACCTGAAACATGTCTGATCAGTTTCGGGCTACATTATTCAGGTTTACGTTAGAAGGTCGCGCTATTCGCTCTCTAGATTTACGTTTTCTTTTATCAAGCCTTTACGTACTGCCCGCATTGCTTCTAAATTTGGTCATGGGACTGTGCCTCTGGTTATGTTAGCTAACGTTAGGTTCTTGTTGGTCTCTCCGCCCAGTGTCCAATCAGAACTTGTTCCCAAAACAGCTACAGTAGCCACCTTCAGAAAGTATTCATACATTACATTTTTAGTATTTAGCACCCTTTGACTTATTCCACATTTTGTGTTACATCCTGAATTATCTATCTATATATCTATATATATATCTATATATATATATATATATATATATATCTATATATATATATCTATATATATCTATCTCTCACTCTCTACCACTCTACCAGTCAAAAGTTTTCATGAAGGCAAAGGGTGGCTATTTATATTTTGATTTGTTTAACACTTTTTTGGGTCACTACATGATTCCATATGTGTTATTTCATAGTTTTGATGTCTTCACTATTATTCTACAATGTAGAAAATAGTAAAAATAAAGACAAACCCTTGAATGAGTAGGTGTTCTAAAACTTTTGACCGGTACTGTATATATATTGCACTGAGATGCAGTGCCTTAGAAAGCTGCGCCACTCCGGAAATGAAATACAGAAATATTTCATTTACATTAAGTATTCACACCCCTGAGTCAATACTTTGTAAAAGCACCTTTGGCGGTGATTACAGCTATGAGTTTTATGGGGTAAATCTTTAAGAGCTTTTCACATCAGGATTGTACAATATTTGCCCATTATTCTTTTTTAAATTCTTCAAGCTCTGTCAAGTTGCTTGTTGATTATTGCTAGACAGACATTTTCAAGTCTTGCCATAGATTTTCAAGCTGATTTAAGTCAAAACTGTAACTAGGCCACTCAGGAACATTCAATGTTGTCTTGGTAAGCATCTCCAGTGTAGGTTTGGCCTTGTGTTTTAGGTTATTGTCCTGCTATAAGGTGAATTTGTCTCCAAGTGTTTGTTGGAAAGCAGACTAACCAGGTTTTCCTCTGGGATTTTGACTGTGCTTATAGCTATATTCTGTTACTTTTTAATATTTTTTTCGTAATTTTTTACCCCCCTTTTTTCTCCCCAATTTCCATCTTGTCTCATCGCTGCAACTCCCCAACGGTCTCAGGAGAGGCAAAGGTTGAGTCATGCGTCCTCCGAAATATTACCCACCTAACCGCGCTCCGTAACACCCGCCAGCTTAACCCGGAAGCCAGTCGCACCAATGTGTCGGAGGAAACACCGTTCAACTGGCGACTAGTGTCAGCTTGCAGGCACCCGGCCCGCCACAAGGAGTCGCTAGCCAAGTAAAGCCCCCACGGCCAAACCCTCCCCTAACCCAGATGACGCTGGGCCAATTGTGCGCCGTCCTATGGGACTCCTGGCCACGGCCGGTTGTGGCACTTCCCAGAAATGAACCCTGGTCTGTAATAACACCTCTAGCACTGTGATACAGTGCCTTAGACCGCTACTCCACTCGGGAGGCCCCATATTCCGTTGCTTTTAATTCCAAAAAACTCCCTAGTCCTTGCCGATGACATGCATACCAATAACATGATGCAGTCACCACCATGCTTGAAAATATGAAGAGTGGTACTCAGTGTTGTGTTGGATTTGCACCAAACATAACGTCTTGTATTCAGGCCAAAAAGTTCATTTTTCTTTGCAACATTTTTTTGAATTATTACTTAAGTGGCTTGTTGTCAACAGGATGCATGTTTTGAAATATTTTATTCTGTACAGGCTTCCTTTTTACACTGTCATTTAGATTAGTATTGTAGATTAAATACATTGTTTTTGGTCCATCCTCAGTTTTCTCATATCATACCCATTAAGCCCTATAACTGTTTTAAAATCACCATTGGCCTCATGGTGAAATCCCTGAGCAGTTTCCTTCCTCTCCGGCAACTGAGTTAGGAAGGACGCCTTTATCTTTGTAGTGACTCGGTGTATTGATACACCATCCGAAGCCTAATTCATGACTTCACCATGATCAAATGGATATTCAGCATCTGCTTTTGTTATTTTTACACATTTTTTTTACGAGGCATTGAAAACCTCCCTGGTCTTTGTGGTTATATCTGTGCTTGAAATTCACTACTAGATTGAGGAACCTTATATATGTGTTGGGTACAGAGATGAGATAGTTATTTTAAAAAATCATGTTAACCACTATTAGTGGTCCATGCATTTTATGTGATTTGTTAAGCACATTTTACTCCTGGACTTATTTAGGCTTGCCATAATGAAGGTGTTGAATGCTTATTGACTCTAGGCATTTCAACTTTTTTATAAATGTCTACAAACTAAATTTCACTTTGACATTATTGGGTATTGTGTGTAGATCAGTGACACAAAATCACTATTTAATAAATGTTTTATTCAGGCTGTAACACAACCAAAATGTGGGAAAAGTAAAGGGGTGTGGATACTTTCTGAAGGCAATGTACTTGCTAAAATAACTGGCACCACTGTGGTAAGCCCAACAATGGCCTACTACTCGGTGTCCCAATTTGGCAGCATCTTGTGCAATTGAACTTGGGATTTGTAGGACCTGGTGGCTGACTTCCTGGACGGCTCCATAATAAGCCTAGGTAGTACTATTGACTGAGTTGGTGATTCATTCTGCGCAATAATACTATATATAGGAAGTTGTTTGATGCAATGGAAATGAATGGGCATAGACTATGCTCTATGATAGAGCCCCCAATCTCTCAAAAATCCAAGGTAGCCATGAGCCAGGGGGGTCGGTCAGGCTCACTTGGGCCGACACTCAGTGATTTTTTTTGTGTCTCTAGAGTTGGAAAATGTGTGAGAGCAGCGCAGCAATGGTAGCCTTCTGTGTGTTATCACTCTCTTTCATCACTCCATTCACTTTTCCCATATACAGCAAGTTGTTGTTCACTTATACCCTTTAATCATATATCATTGGAAAGCATAGATTCACAGCTATCCATCAGACATATTTTCGGGCCAACATAACTTTGACCTCTAGGGTACATTTTAGAATTGCCTGTATAAATAAATGGCTTTAAAAAGGAAACCCTCATACAGTTTCTTTGTTTGACAAGTGGTTCTGAAAGGTCATGAAATGACCTTTCAAATGATATACAATATAATCAACCTTTTTAAAAGCACCAGCTATAACTCGTTTTGTATATTGTGCCATTGGCATTAGAATGTTGGAAGCATAGACATAACATTCCACATAATGGGGCAGCTGCGTTTTTCGATTGTAACTTTGGTGATAAAGGCACCAAATTGCGCACACAGCTAGAACAGGGGTTTAACAATATGTGTAGATACAGGTCCATCACAGAATTCACGCATTAAACCCACAGAAGCCTTTTTCCAAAATGACCGCCAAACAACTCAATGAGGTCATATTGGACAACTTCGCATGAAATATAATTGTAGTATGCCCAAGTTTTTTTTATAGTGATGCAGAATACACAACCACATGAGCCAGTGTGCTAGATGCAGTATATAAAGATGTTCGATTATTCACAGAATTGTGGTAAGAATGTGCCTAAAAAGCTGTCTGAATTGCTGATTTCTGAAGATGTTATTTGCAATATTTCATCTTCAAACATGTAAAATGGTTTGAAGTACATGTAATGAGCCATGGATGTGAGTTGATTAAAATGATATACAATGTTATCCAAGTACAGGGATCATCATCTAGATTTTCTTGAGCGGATGGTCGGGGCCGGAATGTAATTTTAATTTTACTAGGCAAGTCGGTTAAGAACAAATTCTTATTTTCAATGATGGCCTAGGAACAGTGGGTTAACTGCCTTGTTTAGGGGCAGGATGACAGATGTTTACCTTTCAGCTCGGGGATTTGATCTTGCAACCTTTCAGTAACAAGTCCAACGCTCTAACCACTAGGCTACCTGCCACCCCCAAGTACAAATAGGTGAAAATGTATTGGCATTCCTATGGAATTTTACATTGTAATGTAGGCATTCCTATGGAATTTTAGATTGCAATGTAGGCTATGCAGCAAGTTTCTAGTAGTCTGTTTAATGAATAACAGTTAATAGGATAGCATTGTATATCATTTTAATCAGCTCACATCCATGACTATTCACATGTAGCCTACATATACATTTTGACATGTTTGAAGATGAAATATTACAATTATTGATGATAACATCTTCAGAAATCGGAGATTCAGAAGACTTTTTTTGGCACATTCAGGTTTCGACCAAAATAGTCTCATTTGCGACCGTTTGAGTTAGCAGTGCAACACTTTTTTATTGGTCGCAAGGGTGCCAGTGATAAAAAGGTACCTGGTTCACAATTGTGATAAAGGTTAGTTTTTGGTTCACAATTGGCTTTTTTTAATCATCATGGCAATTTGCAGTTGACCAAAAATAAACCAACTTTCTGAAGTGGCAGCAACAGCATGGGAATGCCCGTCTGTGTGTGTCAGGGTCGACATACAGAGGAGATTTGGAAATCCTCCGGGCCAGTCAATCATCCCCGTCAGTAGCCCGCTAACCCCACGTTAACCAAATGCATACATTTTGGAGGGCTACATTTTTTTTCTATAGGCTATTACATCAATTTAATATAAAATCTAGGTCCTTAATTATAATTGAAGGCCTTGAAAGTCATTGAATTTGACTTGCGAATGTCTGAATGAACCCTGTATAGGCTAAATTAAAGATAAAATTAATCTCTAGTGAAATTATGCACGCATCATTGGCTTTCCTGTCAGATCTTGACCCGGGACAGTATATTTTTTTTCAGTGTGCCACTTGCACATTTACCTGAATGTCGAGCCCTGCTGTGTGCAGTGTGCGTAGGGCCTATATGTCTACCGCGTTGTGTAGCTGTTAGCAATGCTTATGATAGCCTAACCATTTTCGGATAGATTGAAAAGCAAATAAAAGGTCATTAAAAATGCCTGGCAGACCTAATTATTTGCATCAATCCAGTGGCCATTTGTTTTGAAAACTCCCATCACATGTGCGCTACAGAAACACGGCTAGCCAAACACAACTGGCTGGCGCGCACCTGAATTAAATAGACTACACAAAAAATATATAATTTTCAAAACAATTGTCCTCTAAAGTGTTTAAGCATTGTTGTGGACTTAGAACATCCAATTTTGTTGTTTTTCTGT
This sequence comes from Salmo trutta, assembly GCF_901001165.1. Taxonomy (NCBI): domain Eukaryota; kingdom Metazoa; phylum Chordata; class Actinopteri; order Salmoniformes; family Salmonidae; genus Salmo; species Salmo trutta. Next base: position 9,036,542 of record NC_042982.1, on the reverse strand, counting down.
TAAAAAAAAGTGTGATTTTTGAGACCGAAAATAAATAAACTACGGGAAATGACAATCCTCCCCACTTTTTTTTTTGCCATGGTATCATTTTGGTATCCGGTATAGTTTTTTCAAATTCTGCCCTCTAGAGGATTTTGCAGAAAAGAACACATAGCACTTTGAAATCTGCAATAAATACACATTTCAAAAACGTTTAGAAAGTTGATTAATCCTTGCTAGCAATACGGTTTTGGAAACCTTTGGAACTTAACTTTCATATAAGAGATAAAGAATCTTTCAAATTTTATACACTTACTGTGCACAGTTTAGCAAAGTTGCACCCGGGTGTTTTCGCACACCGCCTCAGCTGCGACACATCCTCTCACATCTCCATTGGACAATTCCATTTCACATTTTCACATTTCCTTTCCTAAACTGTGTACAGCAAGTGTATCTTTTGAATTTGAACAATTATTTTCTCGCTTATATGAAAGTTAAGTTCCAACTGTTTCCAAAACCATATCGCAAGTGAGCCGTATTTGAGCTTAGACAGAGCATTTGGGCAGCGTCGGAGCGCCGGGCCATTTCACTCACAAGGCAAAATGGGACGTGGATTGGCGACACTGTAGTGGAATGGAATTGGGAGTCATGAGAAGGGCTAAGGGCACCATGGTAAACTTACTGATTTTGTAAAGGATAGGAAACAATAGGCCTACCCATGAAAATAGGTCAGAAATAGAAATACAGATATTAAGAGATGTGCTTCTGCTGAATAACAAACATTGTATTTAGGCTTTTTTTGACACGGTAGACTAGAGCTGGACGATATCACTATAAATTGACTCAATTGTCAAGATAATATTGAATTGAATGATAACTTTGACATTAGTGTGCACCAGTTACTTTTTTATATGACCCTTTGAAACTACTACTTGTAATGTTGTACCATTTGCCCAGTTAGCAATAGTCCATATTAGCAGACTTATTTCATTAAACGTCACAAAGCTAATTATCATTATTATCGATATCAGTAAAATGTCCTCGATAAATCCTTGGTTTGGTTAAGTATCGCTAATTTTCGGTTTATCCACCCAGCTCTACAGTAGACCACAAGTGAAGATCTATAAATGTGTCTTAGTGTGTCCTTGTTTGAACGTTTTATTGGTCCATTTTGAAATAGAGCCTACTTGTTCTGGCTGACTTCGAGCCAGATATCTCTCTTTGAGGAGGAGGTTCCTCATCGCAAGGGATATTGTTGTTAAGTATTAATAATATGATTAGTCTACTGTGCAGGCCAATGAATGTCTGTGAAAGAAGGACAAAGCATAAATTGATAGGAAGAGGCTGGGGTGACGTAAGGGTGTCCTCCTGCTTAGTGTGTGATGATGTGACCATTCTGCCCTCAGGGGATAAAACACACCCAGAAATGATGACTGAGAGCAGGGTTTATCTTACACATGGAGTGAAGAGACCACATTATTGGCACGGTCTGATTCGGCCACGCTATTTGTTGCTATGCGTCAATGTGCATTGCATAGCCCCTTCTTTTGCAGCAAAAAAATGTTGGTCCTTCAAATGCATTGGAAGATTGCCGTTTTGTCACCTTACAACTTCACATAACATCACAGCTATTAACGATGCATGCATGTGTTGCGCAGTACTTGCAGTCTGTATCCCCCACTCCACTGACCAGAATGTGGTTTCATCCTCCTCTTGTGTAATAGATCCCAAATTGAGGATGAGGAACACGTCAAAGGACAGGACAGATCCCAGCCAGCTGTTTGACGACACCAGCGCAGCGCCAGGGGTGGAGCCCGCTGGGTTCCCGGGCCAGGGTGTTGGGGCGATGGGTTACCCCGGCCAGACCCTCCTCTCAGACCCCATGTCCAACTTGGCCATGGCGTACGGAAGCAGCCTGGCCAGCCAGGGCAAAGACTTGGTAGACAAAAATGTAAGACTTATGGTATTAATGGTAAATAGTTGTGGTACCAGTTAGTAAGTTGCAACATGAGTGCCATTAAGAAGGGATAAATCGTCTTGGTTTTGCTCCGTTTACTCTACAGCTGGATCGTTTCCTCCCCATCTCCAAATTGAAATATTACTTTGCTGTGGACACAGTTTACGTGGGCAAGAAACTCGGACTGCTAGTCTTCCCCTACATGCACCAGGTACCATCTGGTCACCATCTGTTCATATTGCTTGTGTCCATGTCCAGACTCCGAGCTACCAAGCTGATACTGAACTTACGCCCTAGGATGACACTCATTGAATGGGTGACTAAAGAAGATGTATGTTTTTGTTTGTTTTTGTTTTAGAACTGGGAAGTGAGCTACCAACAGGACACCCCAGTGGCTCCACGCTTTGATATCAATGCTCCTGACTTGTACATTCCAGGTAAAGGAGATTTGGTCAGGTCTACCACCCTGACTGAACTAAACTAATAAGATCCGCAACTAGCCTATTTATTGTTTTTTTTGAAATATTTTTGCAGCAATGGGTTTCATCACGTACATCCTGGTGTCTGGGTTAGCACTTGGAACACAAAACAGGTAAAGGTGGTCCACTTCCACTCACTTTTTTGCACCTTTCTTCCCAGTTTTCTGTATAAATAGTATCCTGAAACTTGTATCTACCCTAACCTCAACCTCCCGTCTGTCTCTAGGTTTACCCCTGAGATCCTGGGCATGCAGGCCAGCTCGGCCCTGGTGTGGCTCATCATGGAGGTGCTGGCTATCCTCCTCAGTCTCTACCTGGTCACAGTCAACACAGACCTCACCACCATCGACCTTGTGGCCTTCTCCGGATACAAATATGTGGGGTACGGATGGTCTCTTGCTCTCTGACATGATTAGTATGACTTTGTGGTTCTGGATTTTCCTGTCTTTCAACTTTGATGTCGTCTGATTTAAAACAAAGAAAAAAGTTGTATAGACATGATGACACATCAACTACTCTGATGAATTGTGAAGGATTCCCTTGTGTGTGCAGGATGATTGTAGGGGTCGTGGCAGGGTTACTATTTGGTCGAACGGGGTATTACCTAACGCTGCTATGGTGCTGTATATCCATCTTCATCTTCATGGTGAGTAGCAGGAAGAGCTAACTTTAGAATCTAATTTACTCCGCCCAATGTCCCCTGCCTGACTACTGCACTCAGGTTGACAAGCTACGTTTTTGCTCCCTCTGTCTTGGTCCTCTCTTCAGATCCGCACGTTGAGACTAAAGCTCCTGTCTGAGGCAGCAGCCCAAGGCGTGTTGGTCCACGGGGCCAGGAACCAGCTGAGGATGTACCTGACCATGTCCATCGCAGCCGCCCAGCCCATATTCATGTACTGGTTGACCTATCACCTGGTCGGGTAAGACCACGGGGCTGACCAGGAGTGTTTCATCTGACAAGACACTACCTCTCTATGGAAAGATAAGACTGTTCACTGACCATCACATCTCCCAACCATTCGCTGCGGATGTGCGGGACACTTGCACAGATAAATAAAAACACACAAATGTCATTGTGGAATCAGCATTGCCAAGTCTCACAGCACAACTGTAACAGTAGGGTTGACTTGTCTTTTTGTATAGTTTTTTATGTAATTGTCTAAAAATAATAATTGACTGGTTTGTCATGTTTTGTATACTGTAATTTAGTCAATTATGTTTTCTAAGCATTTGTAAACATATGGTTGTATATTAGCAATCTAGCTTGGGTCCTCAATCTCAAAAGCTTTGACTGAGCCAAGGATGGAAGCACAGTTAAGGCAAATGTATAGCCTACGTAAGTATGCAACGCAATTAGCTACGCAAAATGGCTGTCCTGCAGAATTTGCAGTCTAAAATTTGTAACGCGTCACAACTACACAGGGAAGCCATTTTGCATGACTAATTGCGTTCTTGCGTTACACACTTACGTTGACTGAAAGGCTTTAGCATAATTTGCCTGCGCCGTCCAGTGAACACAAAAGAAGCACTCTCAATGTCCTTATTCATAGGGTTATGTATTTAAACAGATTTGTGGATGTGTTGTTTGTAAATAGAAAAAAAAATGTTGTACATGTCTGAAGTCTTGGTGACACAAACTGAAGCCCAAATAAAGGCTTTCTATCAAGTAACAAAGTAATTAAGTAATCTTAAATTACAGCTGATGCTTTTTTAAATAAGCTTGACAAAAAAGCATGAGCATATGACAATAATTGATATTCATGTTTCAAACTGGAAAAGGGAACATGAAAAAATATACAAAGGTTTAGATGTTATAATTACTAACTTCCATTTGAAATGTAGGCTTAATTACTAGAAATATCATGCTAAAATGGTGTTGCGTTGCCATGCTTCAATTGTTTCTATGAATAATTGATATACAGAAACGTAATAACATGGATCCTCTTATGCTCTACAACCTGATAAATAAACTGAAGCTGGAGTACACTTAAATATATATATATATATATTTAACTGTTATGAAGCTGAATATGTCTCATGTCCAATATCACTAACACACACTCAAACGTTGATCCAACAAATTTTTCCAACAGGAAATAAGCGTTAATGGTCTACGGTTAGGTTGTATCTATGTAAGATTAACACCTTAGCCCTTTTCCCTCTCTGCCCCAAGTTAGGATGATATGATAAATCCTGCTTATCTTGACATTAGCAGATGTATTTGACAGATGTTCCTGTCAATCTTGATCCAACACTCGGAGGGTCTGCATTCCAAACGAGATGCATCATACTCTGTCACATGGCACAATCAGATAACAGAAGCCATGATTTACACCTTGCATTAACATGTGCTTGTCATCATGGACTGCTATCTGATCAATATTTGCTGTCTACATATGGTAATAAAATGTGTATTTTATCTGCCACTGCGTCCGCATTGTGCCCAGATGCCATGGTCCATCCTTGTATGCAAATGAATGCAACCTGACTTGGACCTTCCGTTATGACACAAGCTGTATAAATTGACAGAAAACCGCACAATTTTAGTTTTACAAACATCATTACAGCCTACTTTTGTTATCTAACGATTTAAGTCAGTAAAAGGCTATAACCTCGAGATAACCTCGACCTGTCCACAGCCATATAAATAAACATTACCGCACAAACGAGCTGAATATCTGGATGTATGTACAAAATATTATTTCACAGTATAAATATAAATGATATGTAGGCCTTAATGCACACAGTAAAAACTGAAGCAAGTTGAGTTCCAGAGTAGGCTACAAAGTGCATCTCAGAATGGCACGACGCATTATCCAAACAGTTACAGACAGGGTTGTTTTTTTTTACCATGGATGTTGTCTTTATATTATTGTAATCTTGTATTGTAAATCACATTTAGTATGGGCGTAAACAGCACCAAATGAAAAAAAGTGAATACAAACATGGTTGTGTTTCCTCCAAATAATTGATCTGTGATAACCTATCGCAAGACGGGTGGTCAAATTATGAAAATGCTTGGATAAAAGCGGCAATCAATAAAATGAGCACGCATGTAAAGCAAATGGCTTCATGAAGGAATAAAATGTAAATCTAAATAGCATAAATAGTCCTTTGTATGGAAACCTAGATTAGATTGGATAGTGGCCTCGTTCACGTTTACAGAAAGCTATGCGCCGTCTGCACTTCATTGGTAGCTGGAAAATGCTCAAAGATTCACAGAATATTACACGATAGAATATAATAAAATTGGAAAGGATTACATTATAATACCAATGTATTATTTTCATACCCGATAGGCCTATAGCAACTGAAATAGACTATTCACCACCTGCCTGCCGTTCATGCTGGCTTGATTTAAAGGTACAGGTGGAAAATTAGGCCTACACATTATACCTTGCCATTTACAGTTGAAGTCAGAAGTTCACATACACCTTAGCCAAATACATTTAAACTCAGTTTTTCACAATTCCTGACATTTAATCCAAGTAAACATTCCCTGTCTCAGGTCAGTTAGGATCACCACTTTATTTTAAGAATGTGAAATATCAGAATAATAGTAGAGAGAATTATTTACATTCCCAGTGGGTCAGAAGTTTACATGCTACCAAATACTAATTGAGTGTATTCCCTTTAAATTGGTTAACTTGGGTCAAACGTTTCGGGTAGCCTTCCACAATAAGTTGGGTGAATTTTGGCCCATTCCTCCTGACAGAGCTGGAGTAACTGAGTCAGGTGTGTAGGCCTCCTTGCTCGCACACGCTTTTTCAGTTCTGCTCACAAATGTTCTATAGGATTGCAGTCAGGCCTTTGTGATGGCCACTTCTTGACTTTGTTGTCCTTTGTCCATTTTGCCACAACTTTGGAAGTATGCTTGGGGTCATTGTCCAGTCATTGCCCATGTGCGACCAAGATTTAACTTCCTGACTGATGTCTTGAGATGTTGCTTCAATATATCCACAATTTTCCTACCTCATGACGCCATCTGTTTTGTGAAGTGCACCAGACCCTCCTGCAGCAAAACAACCCCACAACATGATGCTGCCACCCCCGTGCTTCACTGTTGGGATGGTGTTCTTCGGCTTGCAAGCGTCCCCTTTTTTCCTCCAAACATAACGATGTTCATTATGGCCAAACAGGTCCATTTTTGTTTCATCAGACCAGAGGACATTTCTCCAAAAAGTACCATCTTTGTCCCCATGTGCAGTTGCGAACCGTAGTCTGGCTTTTTTATGGCGTTTCTGGAGCAGTGGCTTCTTCCTTGCTGAGCGGCCTTTCAAGTTATGTGGATATAGGACTCGTGTTACTGTGGATATAGATTATTTTGTACCCGTTTCCTCCAGCATCTTCACAAGGCCCATTGCTGTTGTTCTGGGATTGATTTGCACCAAAGTTTATTCATCTCTAGGAGAAAGAACACGTCTCCTTCCTGAGCGGAATGACAGCTTCGTGGTCCCATGGTGTTTATACTTGCGTACTATTGTTGTACAGATAAACGTGGTACCTTCAATTTATTTTCTGAGGTCTTGGCTGATTTCTTTTGATTTTCCCATGATGTCTAGCAAAGACGCACTGAGTTAGGCCTTGAAATACATCCACAGGTACACCTCCAATTGACTCAAATGATGTCAATTAGCCTATCAGAAGCTTCTAAAGCCATGACATCATTTTCTGGAATTTTCCAAGCTGTTTAAAGGCACAGTCAACCTGTTGTATGTGAACTTCTGACCCACTGGAATTGTGGTACAGTGAATTATAAGTTAAATAATCCTTCTGGAAACAATTGTTGGAAAAATTACTTGTGTCATGCACAAAGTATATGTCCTAACCGACTTGCCAAAACAACAGTTTGTTAACAAGAAATTTGTGGAGTGGTTAAAAAACAAGTTTTAATGTCTCCAACCTACGTGTATGTAAACTTCCTACTTCAACTTTACTTGTCAGCGCTTTTCTGCTGCGACCCAAACATTGGAGTATTATTGTTTTTTATATATTGTATCTTTTGGCATTGTGTTATATTTAATAATAATCTGTGATTGCAAATTGGTGTACAAATTAATCTATGAATGAGAGAAACTAATCAAATCTACTCCTACAACTAAATGGGTTTCTGACCATGTTCAGAGAGACTAATCTACATATGTCAGGGGATCGCCGTATAAAAATATTATTTGGTATTTTGTTTACTTTGCCATTCAACCACTCAATTCAAGGTGTAAAATGAGATCAGTTATGCCTCATAAAGATGGCTGTAGGTAGTCTGATTAGGTAGTGACATTATGGAACAAAAACAGAGTGTGGTTTTACTTCTCTGAAAAATATTATTCTCTACATGTCTGTCTACAGAAACTCTCCGTAGACAACCAAAGATAATTTATCCATCTGCTTTGATTCATGTTTTTTCTTTCAGAGTCCTCGATATGTTTCTAAAACGACAAGTGGGGCCAAGTATTGCAAGACAATGTATCTCCAGATTCACAGTTAAGAGTATGTTCTCCCAAGCCCCTGAATGATATTACATGTACATATAATATTTATATTGCCGTTTCCTTAATAATGAAATGCAAGCTTAAAAGAACATCACTGCAATTTTCTTACAAGAGAAAATGTGATCTAAAAACTCAGTCTAAATTATTCATTATGGTTATATATAATTTAGAACATCACCTGGGAAAATAATTTGATGTGAATCTGCTGAATCATGTCTGTAACAACAGAGATTTTGTTTTTCAGTTATACGCCGTGATCCATTGCATTCAATGCTGTGTTAAACAAATGTGATAACCTTTGATAACCCTTTATTTTACAGCCCAGTATTTACCATAGTTAGATAGCTAATCACCATTTTAACAAGTTGTTTCTAAGAACTGCATAATAATTACACGGTTATATTTGAGATTCACTGACACAAGTGTCACTATGTACCATTTGGTACCAAGTAGTTAGCAATTGTGATAAATTATTTGAGGTAAGTACCAGAAAGGAGTTTCTCATAATGTACAAGTTTTGTCTAACTTGTTTATTACCAACAAGATAGACAAAACATCACATCAAAAATATTGAGTAAGGTAAGTCACAGCAGGTGTCTGAATATTTTCCATTCAACATCTCATGCCTCTGACAAATGTGACACCAGTACAACTGCCTTGTGCAGCTTCATGACTAGATTAAAGCATTTTGTTATTCACAATAGCATTATTTTTCTTTCCTGATAAGAAGCACACCCTATGATGGTACATTTTTCTGTGGTGAATGGCGTATCTTAAGAAATGTCTAATTGCTACCAGTCACGTTCCACAATGAGGTTTGGACTATTTCTCACTCAAAATATCATGCAATGAATCAGTTTTAAACAACGATTCTGCTTAAAACACCTAAATGAAGAACTCAACTGAAGAGAAACAATGATTAGATGTAGAGTTTAGACAGTCCCTCATTCCTGACCAAATCGCTGATCTTCGGCTTGGCGTTCTTTCACCGGAGGATATGATAGAGCCTGCCGAGATGGGAGGTCACCTCTACAGTTCGGACATTCTGCCTCTCCACGCCATGCACTAAGATCTCAAAAAGTCCTGGTGTTGGTGATCAACAGATTCCCTGTTGTGTAGTGGGACTTGGGGATGGGCTCTCGCAGGACATGCTGGAGGAAATTAACGTTGGGGATGGTTGCCCACTGACAGGTTGTACATACTGCTTTCATCAGTCTCCTCGATGGGGAAAACATTGTTTTCAAAGTAGAAGTTGACCTTGTTTCCGTATATCACCTCCAGTGTGCTCAGGAGCTCCCCCCAGGTGTTGTTGTCCACACGAACGATGATCTCATCCGAGTCATGGAGGAGGAGAAATTTGGTCTGGTACATGTTACTGTACACACAATCGTCGAGCACAAGAATCTGGCCATATTAGTGCAGGTTGCCGGGCGACTCGGAGGCGAGCCAGCTGGAAGACACCTTGATATGGGTATCTGGAACTACTTCCACCAGACCCACTTTGTCTTCGTAGTAACACAACACCTCCTCTATGTCAAGGCTTGACAGGGAAGCCGGACGCTCTTGGTACCTTCTTTAAGATGGGGACAATGGTGACGGTGGAGATGAGACGGATGATCATGTTATGGGTCCGGTACTCAAAGAAAGCATTCAGTACAAATGTTTTGGACCCGTGGATTGGGATGAAGAGGTCAGTGCTCAAATTTGGACCGCAGGTGTCCGTTGCCCAGTCTCTCCTACTAAACAATTGCTCTACAGACCATTCCTGAGTAGTAAAAACCACATACCCCATGGTGAACAGAGTCAAACCCAGGGATATCATATTATTATTATTTGTCATGGTTATGAGGGTCTGATGAGGGTCTCTCTGAAGAAAGCTGTAGACCACACATGGCCGTACCATCTCTCCATTTTCCTGCAAATACTCCTATGTTGATGTCCAGGGTCAGAAAGCAGTGTGCAAACAACATATTTGGAGGCAATCTGACTTTGGTACATCTATATTTGTACTTCAAAATGAATTATATACACTGAGCCTACAACACATTAGGAACTCCTTCCCAATATTCAGAGAGACACCCTGTTTTGCTGTCAGAACAGCCTCAATTCGTTGGTGCATGGATGCTCGCACTTATTCACTCCAATGCTTCCCACATTTGTGTCAAGTTGGCTGGATGTCCTTTGGGAGGTGGACCATTCTTGATACACACAGGAAACTGTTGTGCTTGAAAAACCTACACTCAACAGCCCACACTCAAATCGGTGCGCCTAGCAGCAACTACCATACCCCATTCACTTAAATATGTTGTCTTGCCCATTCAACCTCTGAATGGCACACTTACACAATCAATGTCTCAATTGTCTCAAGGGTTAAAAATCCTTCTTTAACCTGTCTCCACCCCTTCATATACACTGATTGAAGTGGATTTAGCAGGTGACATCAATAAAGGATAATAGCTTTCACCTGGATTGTCACGGTTGTCGTCGGAGAAGGAGGACCAATACGCAGCAGGTACGTGTATGCTCATTTTAAATGATTATTTATTTTCAAAAACAACTGAATACAAAAATAACAAAACCACTAGAAACGAACGAACGACAACAAACAGTCTGGCAAAGCCTAAGCTCAACACAGAACAATCACCCACGAATAACAACCACAAACACACCCTAATATATGGGACTCTCAATCAAAGGCAGATAGACAACACCTGCCTTCAACTGAGAGTCCCAACCCCAATCAGCACAACATAGAAACACACTCACCAGACTACACATAGAAATACATAAACATAGAACATCAACCCAAAACCCCGGAAATACTAAATCAAACCCCCCTTTGAACAAACACACCACCCTGAACCACATAAAACAAATACCCTCTGTCACGCCCTGACCAAACTACAAAACAATTAACCTTATATACTGGCCAGGACGTGACAGTACCCCCCCTTAAAGGTGCTACCCCGGAAGCACCTTAACAAAAAAAAAAAAAATACCCCCAAACAATACCCAAAAGAAAAATTCCCCCTTACTAAAGGGAGGGAAGGGAGGGTGGCTGCCGTCAACGACGGCACTGTGCTACACCCCCCCTCCCCAACCCACCTATTTTCGGAGGTGGCTCCGGCTCAGGCCGTTCCAGGCTGTCTGGGCAGTCTGGCAGCTCGGGACAGTCTGGGCAGTCTGGCAGCTCGGGACAGTCTGGGCAGTCTGGCAGCTCGGGACAGTCTGGGCAGTCTGGCAGCTCGGGACAGTCTGGGCAGTCTGGCAGCTCGGGACAGTCTGGGCAGTCTGGCCACTCGGGACAGTCTGGGCAGTCTGGCCACTCGGGACAGTCTGGGCAGTCTGGCCACTCGGGACAGTCTGGGCAGTCTGGCCACTCGGGACAGTCTGGGCAGTCTGGCCACTCCGGCAGTTCAGGGCAGTCTGGCCACTCCGGCAGTTCAGGGCAGTCTGGCCACTCCGGCAGTTCAGGGCAGTCTGGCCACTCCGGCAGTTCAGGGCAGTCTGGCCACTCCGGCAGTTCAGGGCAGTCTGGCCACTCCGGCAGTTCAGCTCAGTCTGGCCACTCCGGCAGTTCAGCGCAGTCTGGCCACTCCGGCAGTTCAGCGCAGTCTGGCCACTCCGGCAGTTCAGCGCAGTCTGGCCACTCCGGCAGTTCAGCGCAGTCTGGCCACTCCGGCAGTTCAGCGCAGTCTGACCACTCCGGCAGTTCAGCGCAGTCTGACCACTCCGGCAGTTCAGCGCAGTCTGACCACTCCGGCGACTGTTGACTGGCGGGCAGCTCCGACGACTGTTGACTGACGGGCAGCTCCGACGACTGTTGACTGGCGGGCAGCTCCGACGACTGTTGACTGGCGGGCAGCTCCGACGACTGTTGACTGGCGGGCAGCTCCGACGACTGTTGACTGGCGGGCAGCTCCGACGACTGTTGACTGGCGGGCAGCTCCGACGACTGTTGACTGGCGGGCAGCTCTGACGACTGTTGACTGGCGAGGCTTGGTTTACGCACTTGCAGTTTAGTGCGGGGAGCGGGAACAGGACGAGTCGGACTGGGTGGACGCACTTCCGGGTCCGCACGAGAGACAGGAGCTGGAAACCCAGGGCTATGGAGGCGCACAGCCGGTCTAGATCTTACCTCCTGCACAACCCGCCTTGGCTGGATGGAACTAGTAGCCCTGTACGAGCGGGGTGCTCGTACAGGGCAGACTGGGCTGTGCAGGGGCCTGATGGTAGCCGTGCGTAGAGCGGGAGTTGGGTAGCCTGGTCCTCGGAGGCGTACCGGCGACCAGATGCGCTGCGCAGGCATCCTCCCACCAGGCTGGATGCCCGCTCTAGCACGGCACCTGCGAGGGGCTGGAATAACTCGCACCGGACTGTGCGTGCGTATGGGTGAGAGAGTGCGCTTCTCAGCAAAACATGGCGCTCCCCACCTCATACGCTCCTCCATATAACCACGGGTAGCTGGCTTCCGGCTCTTCCTTCGCCTAGCCAAACTACCCGTGTGCCCCCCCCAAAAAAATTCTTGGGGGTGCCTCTCGTGCTTCTCCCTCAGCGCGTCTCTGGCCTCGTACCATCGCCTCTCCGCCTTGGCTGCCTCAATTTCCCACTGCGGGCGCTGATAATCCCCAGCCTGATGCCAAGGTCCGGCCCCGTCCAGAATTTCTTCCCAAGTCCAATTCTCCCGCCAGTCCAACTCGAACGCCGTCTGCTCCTTCCTCTGCTGCTTGGTCCTTGAGTGGTGGGTGATTCTGTCACGGTTGTCGTCGGTGAAGGAGGACCAATACGCAGCAGGTACGTGTATGCTCATTTTAAATGATTATTTATTTTCAAAAACAACTGAATACAAAAATAACAAAACCACTAGAAACGAACGAACGAACGACAACAACAACAACAACAACAACAACAACAACAACAACAACAACAACAACAACAACAACAACAACAACAACAACAACAACCAGTCTGGCAAAGCCTAAGCTCAACACAGAACAATCACCCACGAATAACAACCACAAACACACCCTAATATATGGGACTCTCAATCAAAGGCAGATAGACAACACCTGCCTTCAACTGAGAGTCCCAACCCCAATCAGCACAACATAGAAACACACTCACCAGACTACACATAGAAATACATAAACATAGAACATCAACCCAAAACCCCGGAAATACTAAATCAAACCCCCCTTTGAACAAACACACCACCCTGAACCACATAAAACAAATACCCTCTGTCACGCCCTGACCAAACTACAAAACAATTAACCTTATATACTGGCCAGGACGTGACATGGATTCACCTGGTCAGTCTATGTCATAGAGAGAGCCTAATGTCATGGAATGTTACTAATGTTTTGTACAGTCAGTGTATATTTCCAATATGTTAAAATTATGAATTGAATCATATCTCCACATGTTACCAGTGCCTGTCCACAGTCTGTCAGTCATTTGGACAAAACACCAGTGGATGATGATGCTAAGCACCATGCAATGACGTCCCTCGTGTTACAGTAAGCGAGAACCCCTCACATAGCCTCTCAACTACCTCCCTCTCTATCGGTGGTGTATTATGCTCCGCTTGCTATATTAGCAGCAAAACTCTCAAGCTAATTCTGCAATATTTTTTTTAGGACTTCAGATGCAGCAGGTACCAAACTGTCGACATAGTGCAAGAGGCATTGGTCCAGAATGAGCTGCTCCTGTGACAGGCAACGCTGCGGTCTACACAAACACTGCCCATCTTTGATTGCAGAAGAGTGTGTACAGTGACGCTAAACACAGCTTGGGGGTTCACAATGATCTTAAAGTTGTTGGGGTTGTTGGGCTCCCGATATACATGCCCCATAATATTGACCCCTGGGATCCCTTGCCAGTCTGTCCAAGTGGATTGGTCACTGTTTTACTGTGGAGGGGAACACATTGTTTTCAAACTGAAAACACACATCTGGGCCGTATGGCCGTATGCCATCTCAAGCTGTGGCAGGAGTTCACCCCAGCTGTCCATGCTGAGTGGCATGATGAGCTCATCAATGTCCTGTAAGGCCACGTAGCGGCTCTGGTACATGTAGAGATAGATGCAGTCGTTCAGTGCAGGGATCTGCCCATAGTAGTGCAGGTCTCCCGGGGAATAGGACCGTTGCCACCCCTTGGACAGGTTGAGGTATGAGGTCACAGGCCAGTCGATGACCTCGACGAAGTCTCTCTCCACATTGTGATCCAGGACTCTCTCAGCAGCTCTACTGCAGCTGTTCCTGTAGATTGCCACCCGCTGCACGCCCAACAGTCGACACATCTCCAGGGTCTGCACCATCTGCAGGACGTTATCAAAGTCAAACAATGGCGAGATGCAGACAGTGAACTCATAGGGGAAGAACTCGTTCCAGGCCCTCAGGTTCAAGACTGGTATGAAAGTCTTGAATGTAAAGAGCTATTTGGTTGGGGACTTCGCATCTATGAGGGACTGGGCACATGATCTCAGCTGTGCCGTAGTCAAATTTATAGTGGTCAGAGTGGATGCTGTAAACAGCTAATGAGTTGTATTTTTGTCCATCACAGCAGAAGAGGCACTGAAAGACTGCCTTCTCCGGTTGGCCACTTCGGTACTCAAAGTATGCTTATACCATGAATGTATGTGTGCCGCCAATGGCCACTAGGGGGTCTTTCTTCACTGTTGAGCTGCACACCGGTTGGTGGGAGGCTGTGGTTGTCAATCTTCCAGGCCTGGTTGAGTTGACAGTTGATTTGAAGGGGATTTAGAGAAGGAGTCTCAGCTTTATCTTGTCTATCTTGAACCTGCCTGACTTCTTCACAAAACTCCTCCCGAACCCCTACCCTGAAAAGAAAAACCAGGTGTAAGGACTGGGAAACATAATAACATAACATTTTATGATACACCACTGGCTTTGACATTTATCACGAAAATGTAATGTGGGGAAATGATGTTCATGAAATGCTCGTTAGAAGAGTTTCAAACAAGTACATGAACACTCATTATTCAAGATTGTCTAGTCTTGTGTAAGCAGCCACAATGTCTCAATGCAACATTTACACTGAGTATACCAAACATTAGGAACACCTAACATTGAGTTACACCCCCCCTTTTGCCCTCAGAATAGCCTCAATTAGTCAGGGCATGGACTCTACAAGGTGTTGACAGCAATCCACAGGAATGCTGGCCCATGTTGACTCCAATGCTTCCCACAGTTGTGTCATGTTGGCTGGATGTCCTTTGGGTGATGGACCATTCTTGATACACACGATTGACTGTTGAGGGTGAAAAACACAGCAGCACTGCAGTTCTTAATGCCGTCTATATAACACCACAAACCGATGCTGGCACTAAGGCTGCACTCAACGAGCTGTATAAGACTATAATCAAACAAGAAAATGCTCATCCAGAAGCGGCACTCCTAGTGGCCGGGGACTTTAATGCAGGCAAACTTAAATCCATTTTACCTCTATCAGCATGTCACGCGCAACCAGAGGGAAAAAAACTCTAGACCACATTTACTCCACACACAGAGACTCTTACAAAGCTCTCCCTCGCCCTCCATTTGGCAAATCTGTTCATAATTCTATCCTCCTGATTCCTGCTTACAAGCAAAAACTAAAGCAGGAAGTACCAGTGACTCGCTAAATACAGAAGTGGTCAGATGATGTGGATGCTACGCTACAGGACTGTTTTGCTAGCACAGACTGGAATATGTTCCGGGATTCATCCAATGGCATTGAAGAGTATACCACCTCAGTCACCGACTTCATCAATAAGTGCATCGACAACGTCATCCCCACAGTGACCATACGTACATTTCCCAACCAGAAGCCATGGATAACAAGCAACACCCGCACCGAGCTAAAGGCTAGAGCTTCCTCTTTCAAGGAGAGGGACACTTATCCGGACGCTTATAAGAAATCCCGCTATGCTCTCAGACGAACCATCAAACAGGCAAAGCATCAATACAGGACTAATATTGAATCCTACTACACCGGCTCTGACGCTCATTGGATGTGGCAGGGCTTGAAAACAATTACGGACTACAAAGGGAAACATAGCCGCGAGCTGCCAAGTGACACGAGCCTACCAGATGAGCTAAATTACTTCTATGCTCGCTTTGAGGCAAGCAACACTGAATCATGCGAGAGACACCAGCTGTTCCAGACGACTGTGTGATCACGCTCTCCGTAGCCGATGTGCGCAAGACCTTGAACCTTTTCACACGTACCAACACATGGGTGTGATCATTCTACAGCGGTCCCTGTAACGTATGATCAAACCGGTGTGATTAGAACGCTTATTTAGAAAGCTTATCTAGAACGGCCAGTTTCGAATGACGCAACAGTCAGCATTTGAGCTGGCCACACTGTTTTTTCAGAAACATTTTGCACAAACACAGTCCTTACAAAGTTATGTCCAAAAAGTGAGCAGTTTATTTTTGGATGCAATGTTCAGACATTCACAGAAGTATCTACAGCATAACACAGTCATCCAAACTAGAAAAATGTAGGCTACATTTGTCCTAGCGCTAACTGAGGAATGATTGATGTAACACAAGCGGTCATTTTTATAACTCTCGGCTGACGGGTGAGCTCACCATTGATCAAAATAATTGAGTAAAACACTCAAGAAATCGAAAGTAATCTGACGATGGGTCGTTTCTGCGCGCTACCTTGCTTTTCTTCCCACAGATACTAAAGACAAGAGAAGACAAGATGAGTTTGGTCTGTTTATAGTATGCATGTTGAAGGGGGTGTGTTGTCTACCATCGTTCACATCCAACCATTCACTTCCTGAAGTTCTCAATAAAATTAGTGAACCCTTATTCACCTCATTTTGTTATAACATCTTTGGTCCGACAGACGATTACGTTAAACCCAGAATGCATTTTATGTCAACAAACATGTCTTCACACACACAACTGGAATTAGCTTGGCTCATCATAATCAGTACAGCCTTCAAAAAAGTATTTTACACACATAATATATGCCCATTACAATTTATAAAAAAATAAGAATGCGTGATTTGTCACCGGCACTTGAAAACGTGAATAAAACAGTAAATATTTAAATAATTACCACACAAACTATTTTCTGATAGTGATTTATTGATACAAGTGGCACGTGCCGGCAGTCAATCACGCAACCTCTCACTCCCACACGGAGCCATTCAGTATTGTTGTTTAAGTATGTAACTAGTAAGCCAAGCTGTAGCATTAGCAATGTCTTTCAAAATGAGACAAATCACAAATGCAAAAATTCTGGAGATTTTTTTACATTTATGAATTTATGAGTATGAAAGTCAGAAATCATATTGCTAAATGGGTGACAACCACAATTAGAGAACTGTATGCCTTCCTGGTGACAGTCCTTCTCATGGGGATAGTAAAGAACTCCCTAAGAGAATACTGGAGCACAGATCCTATGTTTGCAACTCCCTTCTTTGCCACCCTCTTTTCCCAAATGCTGCGATGCCTGCATTTCGTCAACATTGCTACTGCCATCCTAAATGACCCGTTATATAAAATAAAAAAAATTCTTACGAGCCTGACATCAGCATTTGGTCGGGTCTTTGTGCCATACAAGGAGCTATGCATTGAGACGTCCCTGATGTTATGGAAAGGTAGGCTGGTGTTCCGTCAATATATTCCCTCCAAAAGGCACAGCTTTGGGGTCATGTAACGAGTGCACTGAGAGTCGGGAAGCAAGTTCAGGGAGTGAGTGTTTAAATAAATAAACACGTAACACTAACAACGCACCGACATGAAAACAGTCAATAACACCTGAGGAAAGAACCAAGGGGAGTGAAAGGTATAGGGAAGATAATCAAGGAGGTGATGGAGTCCAGGTGAGTGTCATAAGGCGCAGGTGCGCGAGACGATGGTGACAGGTGTGCAGGATAATCAGCAGCCTGATGACCTAAAGGCCGGAGAGGGAGTAAACGTGACAGGTCAAGTTCTTTGTCATGTGAAGACAGGATTTGTCCAGGACATTATAGTTTACACATGGTACACCACTGACATCCAACATTATGAGGGGCTGGGGTGTCCGGTTCTGTGGTGATGGCAATGCTGGCTCCTCATCTCAGTGTAACAAAGTGAAAATGTAGAGTTTCCATCAACCTCGCGCGCAATGTACAGTCGTGGCCAAAAGTTTTGAGAATGACACAAATATTAATTTTCACAAAGTTTGCTGCTTCAGTGTCTTTCGATATTTTTGACAGATGTTACTATGGAATACTGAAGTATAATAAAAGAAAATGACTTAACCCCAGTCCTCAGCAGTCCAATCCCTGTACCTTTTGCAGAATATCAGTCTGTCCCTGATGTTTTTTCTGGAGAGAAGTGGCTTCTTTGCTGCCCTTCTTGACATTGTTATGGACAAGTCCCACGATACAGTCAATTCACAAAGCTCTAAGAATAATTTAGAGGAGGGTAGTGTGACACGTACAAGGTATGGAAGGGTTGTTAGACCAGTAAAGAGACTGGTTGAAGCCATGAAAATGCTTGTCAGAGAACCTGACATGTCAGAGCCCATAGCAACACTCCTAAATGTCCTGTTGAAAGTCTTGGATATCAGTGATACGTGATACAGAGTATTAAGTAGGCTATGTGTATTCAGTGTTGAGTGCAAGTGACAGTTTAGGTTACGGGACAGAAAGGGTGAAGGTGATGTGTAAAAGACACGTTATTACTTTGTACAATGTTTTGTACAGTCCTATGGATAGCCCATGGCTAAGGTTTACCATTCAGGTATTTTTTTAACAGGTTTAAAGTGCCGGCCCTAGTAATGTCTTTAAGGTCTGTATGGGTTGATGGAATTCTGCAGGGATGTGCATAACAAAGTGAAAATGTAGAGTTTTCATCGACCTTAGCGCGCAATGTAGATATCAAAGAACGCTGCAGTTCGCGGTAGAGTAGTAGGTGAAACCATTCAATACAGGAAAAGGGGTGATGTAAATAAAGTTTCCTTTCATTTTGTGGTACTGAATTCATAAAAATATTTGCTGCCATTGTAGTAAGGTTGATAAAAGGAGAGGTCTTCCGACTTACCATTTTTGTATTATTTTCTTTGAAAGAACAACTAGTGGGTTTTGAGCGCTTCTCCCCTATTTGGGAAGTTGGTCTGCCTGCTCCTCAGTCTGAGAGAGATGTCCTGAGAGCAGGTTCGTGTCTCCTTCCTCTGTATATAAAAACTGTTTAAAACTGTACTGTATAACATAATAGTGTTTTTGGAAAACTGGTTCATATATCCTGAACTCAATAGCGAATGTGGCTATGTATATATTTAATTTGCAGTTAATGTATTGAAGACCTATTTCAGCAAGTTTTTGCTGGCTTAGCTAGCCATGTTCATGATGAGCTAACTAGCACCGTTGGTCACTGCACTACAATGTCACGCTAGCTATTGCCAGCAGGTGATTTGCTAGCAGGTGACTTATTGAAATATTAAGTGAATGTGTATTTTCTTACTACCTTAAAAGGTTTATATAAAAGGGTTGTACTTGTGCTCTGTATTTGTGGATTAATATCACTTCACATTGAAGGTATGTATCACTACTGTTGCTCCTATCTAAAAGATATCTTGTGGGCTACCTAACCCGTGAACATGTGGCAGTGACCGTCCTGTCAATGCCTGTCATCACTGTTTGACATCTTTTACTGCAGGTATGCCTTTCTGTATTTTTGTTATTTTCTGAACACAACGCATGTATACTATACAATCACTTTGTAGATTGAGACTGAGAGAGATATTCTGAGAGCAGTGAACGTGTGGCTGTGACCGTCCTGTCAATGCCTGTCATCGCTGTTTGATATCTTTTACTGCAGAAAAAAACCAAGTCAACCTGAAGTGCGGGTGTCCTTGTGCCTTTCTTCTGGGGGGCTATGTAAAGTTGGTTACATCAGCAAAGGACACACTTTGTATGTGGACAATTGGTACAGCAGTCCCACACTCTTCCAGCACAGGGGCCTGTAGCACAGTCAGGTCGAACAGGAAGGGGATGCCGGCATTTGGATGCAGGAAGATACAGAGAGGGGAGGTGGAGTTCAAGGAGAACGGGCAACAGCTGGCAGTAAAGTGGCATAACAAATGAGACGTCCATGTCCTCTCCACTGTCCATAGAGCAACCATGTCGGCCACAGGGAAGGTGGACCAACTGACGGGAGAGAGAAAAATCAAACCAGACTAACTAACAGGTGAGATGATTACTGAACAAGGTATTTTTTGTAATTGGAAGTACAATTCGCATACAGTTCCATTATGCAATGATAGTGACAATATTTCACCCACCTCCCCACTGCCTCATTATCCTCTCCCTTCCCTCATCCTCCCCACTCCCTCATAGATAAAGTAATTACCTACCAAAAGTACAGAGAGAACCTCATGAGAGAGCTGCTGGAGGAGCACCACACCCATCGGCGCCCATCCACTGGGGGTCATCCTGCTGCGGACAATCCCCTAAGCCTCACAGCACGGCATTTTCCCTGCAAAGTCCCTCAAACTGCTGCTCAGGGTAGTCACACACAGGCACTGCAGAGTCTGCCTGTCTGGCACCAGGAGAAGAAAGCAGAGGAAGTTGACAAAATACATGTGTTTAGCTTGTGATACACCTTTATGTATTTCACCATGCTTTGGGGAGTATCATATGCTCAAGCAATATTGAGCATATCTGCAGCAATTAGTGACTGACTGACCTGAAAGGTGACTTGACAGGTGACCTTCCATGATACTATGTCTTTAGAGGTGGGGTTGGAAATGCACTGCATGAATATGGGTTATGCATATTCAGTTTTTTTTCCTCTAGTAAAACTTGTTGTTCAACCAACCACCACCGTTACTGCAGTAAAATTGACGATTTACATATTGACCTATTTGTTTTCTTGGTGTGTTTTCATCCAGTAAAACTGTTAAGGAGTGTACGGTAGCATACAAAAGCTGGCCTCAATCTGCAGCTCGAAAGATGTCCAGTTCTAGTTATGATATTGGCAAATACGGTTTGTGGTTTCTGAAAGTACAGAATAAAGAGGAATTGTTAGTAATTAGAATACAATAAGGATATAGCAATAAAACAATATTACAAAGAAGTAACATAATAAACACTGCTATAAAAACTTTATATTGCATTGATAAAATCACAAATTTGAGTTATAACAGTAAGAAACAGTCACTTTTGAGCTCCACAAGGGGGCAAGGCAGGGCAGAACAGAGCTATGCTAATAGGCCAAATGAAAACAAACCATGGTCATATATATATATTTTTTTATTTAACTAGGCAAGTCATTTAACAATAAATTATTATTTACAATGACGGCCTACACCAGCCAAACTCGGAAGACGCTAGGCCAATTGTGCGCCGCCCTATGGGACTCCCAATCATGGCCCGGTTGTGATACAGCCTGGATTCGAACCAGGGTGTCTGTAGTGACGCCAATAGCACTGAGCCACTTGGGAGTCATAAGGCAAGGGTAGCTTCAAAATACAACACAAGCTAATACTTCTCTGATGCAATTAGCATTGTTTTACAGAGCTAAAATAATTATGTAGCTAGCTACATAAGCACGATTGAATATAACACCATAAAGGTTTTGAAATGAGTAACGTTACATCGCATGTCCGTGGTTATAAGGAATATACACACATATATTATGCTCCATACATACAGTAAGCTACAGTAGAAACGACATACAGAAAGTATTATAACGTAATAAGGCACTTTGATAGAAATGCAGACATTTCCAAAGTTATTATTAGTAATGAAAACAACAATGACTGCGATGCGGGCAACAGACGGAAAATGTGAACAGATCCTGTTCTGATGGGAAATGTCTGCAGACTTGAACTGAACAAACAATTGGGAAGTGCTTGGGGAATTTTGTCCGGGTCAGAAATGTCCAAAAAATTTATTGTCTGCAAAAGTAAAAAGGACTCAATTTTATGTGAACGAATGAGGAGGCGGAACACACCTCAATTCAAACTGTTCTTAGAAAATAAAACTTGTTAAAAAATAATTTGAAATTGACAAGTTGAAACAGCCTATAAATAAAAACAGACTGCAGTGCGGATTAAATGTAGTGTTGCGTAACAATCACATTCTGGAATGGAGAGAACATTCTATCACGTGCATAAAAAAACTCACGCTGGGGCGACTGTTATAGATATTTGGAACTCACGTATGAAAAGGTTAAATAGGTCAACATTCACAAAGCTGCGGGGCCAGACGGATTACCAGGACGTGTACTCAAAGCATGCGTGGACCAACTGGCAAGTGTCTTCACTGACATTTTGAACCTCTTCCTGGCCGAGTCTGTAATACCTATATGTTTCAAACAGACCACCATAGTCCCTGTGCCCAAGATAGCGAAGGTAACCTGCCTAAATGATTACTGCCTTGTAGCACTCACGTCGGTAGCCATGAAGTACTTTGAAAGGCTGGTCATGGCTCACATCAACACTTTTATGCCAGAAACCCTAGACCCATTCCAATTTGCATACCGCCCCAACAGATCCACAGATGACGCAATCTCTTTTGCACTCCACACTGCCCTTTCCCACCTGGACAAAAGGAACACCTACGTGAGAATGCTATTCATTGACTACAGCTCAGCATTCAACACCATAGTGCCCTCAAAGCTCATCACTAAGCCTGGGACCCTGGGACTAACACCTCCCTTTGCAACTGGATCCTGGACTTCCTGACAGGCGCCCACAGGTGGTAAGGGTAGGCAACAACACGTCCGCCACGCTGATCCTCAACACTGGGGCCCCTCAAGGGTGCGTGCTTAGTCCCCTCCTGTACTCCCTGTTCACCCACGACTGCGTGGCCAAGCACGACTCCAACACCATCATTAAGTTTGCTGACGATACAGTGGTAGGCCTGATCACCGACAGCAATGAGACAGCCTATAGGGAGGAGGTCAGAGACCTGGCAGTGTGGTGCCAGGACAACAACCTCTCCTTCAATGTGAGCTGATCGTGGACTATAGGAAAAGGAGGGCCGAACATCGACGGGGCTGAAGTGGAGCGGATCGACAGTCAAGTTCCTTGGTGTCCACATCACCAACAAACTATCATGGTCCAAACACACCAAGACAGTTGTGAAGATGGCACGACAACACCTTTCCCCCTCAGGAGACTGAAAAGATTTGGCATGGGTCCCCAGATCCTCAAAAGGTTCTACAGCTGCACCATCGATAGTATCCTGACCTGTTGAAACACCGCCTGGTATGGCAACTGCTCAGCATCTGACCGTAAGGCGCTACAGAGGGTAGCGCACGGCAAGCGGTACCGCAGCGCCAAGTCTAGGACCAAAAGGCTCCTTAAAAGCTTCTAACCCCAAGCCATAAGACTGCTGAATAACTAAACTAATCAAATGGCCACCCAGACTATTTGCACTGCTGCTACTCTATTTATTATCTATGCATAGTCACTTTACAAATGACCTCAATTAACTTGTACCCCTGCACAATGACTCAGTACTCAATTAACCTGTACCCCCCTGTATATAGCCTCGTTATTGTTATGTACATTTCTTGTGTTACTTTTTGATTGATTAGATTTTTTTTACCTTAGTTTATTTAGTAAATATTTTATTAACTCTATTTCTTGAAGTGCATTGTTAAGGGCTTGTAAGTAAGCATTTCACTTGTAGGTAAGCATTTCACGGTGACAAATACGATTTGATTTGACACAAACTTGTGCACCTGGCATCTACTTCCATACCACGTTCAAAAGCGGTTTTAGTCACAGTCATTTTAGTAACTGTATTTTTTCCCATCAAATACTTAAAATGTACCTTTAATTTCCACCATGTGCACTGTCATGACGTAGCCCTTCCTGGGTGTAGATCATGGCTCCCACCTCTCTCACTAACTCCTACACCCAGGTTCTGTTATCTCAGGTCATAAATTCCTGGCGGAGACTCTCTCCCCCTGGCCATGCAGAAAGAGAGAATACAGAGAGAGAACAAGGGATTTCACTTGGCCAAACTCCTAAATCCCCATAATAGGTGTTTAAAAAAAATATGTCCACCTTTGAGAGTGTGAAAATGGTCCGTGGACACATAAGAGAACGTTATGTTGAGTGTGTTTCATTTTGTGACCTCATGAAGGACAGGAAACGCACATACAGTTGAAGTCAGAAGTTTACATACACCTTAGCCAAATACATTTAAACTCAGTTTTTCACAATTCCTGACATTGAATCCTAGTAAAAAGTCCCTGACTTAGGTCAGTTAGGATCACCACTTTATTTTAAGTATGTGAAATGTCAGGATAATAGCAGAGATAATGATTTATGTCAGCTTTGATATCTTTCATCACATTCGCAATGGGTCAGAAGTTTACATACACTCAATTAGTATTTGGTAGCATTGCCTTTAAAATGTTTAACTTGGGTCAAACGTTTCAGGTAGCTTTCCACAAGCTTCCCACAATAAGTTGGGTGAATTTTGGCCCATTCCCCCTGACAGAGCTGGTGTAACAGAGTCAGGTTTGTAGGCCTCCTTGCTCGTACACGATTTTTCAGTTCTGCCCATACATTTTCTATAGGATTGAGGTCAGGGCTTTGTAATGGCCACTCTGATATCTTGACTTTGTTGTCCGTAAGCCATTTTGCCACAACTTTGAAAGTATGCTTGGGGTCATTGTCCATTTGGAAGACCCATTTACGACCAAGCTTAACCTCCTGACTAATGTCATGCGATGTTGCTTCAATATATCCACATAATTGTCCTACCTCATGATGCCATCCATTTTGTGAAGTGCACCAGTCCCTCCTGCAGCAAAGTACCCCCACAACATGATGCTGTCACCCAAGTGCTTCACGGTTGGGATGGTGTTCTTCGGCTTGCAAGCGTCCCCTTTTTTCCTCCAAACATGACATAACTAACTATATCTCTGAATGTGTACATTTTTCAATTATGGGGTTTGCATTTAATTCTTGTATAAAATGAATGAGTAAAGATGAAACTATTTGTGAAATTATGTAATGTGATGTTTAACCTTTAATGTGAGAGAATGGTATTCCTTTTAAAGTTTAACCAAGTCATTGGCCTGCCCCCGTGAGCACAGATATGATCAGGCGTCATGGAACCACCCTCTTCTACTGTTACGAATAAAAGCCCCTCCTAAGATAATAAATAAAACTTGATCGGCCGTTCATGTGTGAAGGATTAGCATTTCAATTTATATCATTTTAGACTGTGTAATGAATCCATTTTGTCTTTCCCGCTCTCTCAGTCCACACCCCCTTCCCTTTGTCAACCAAGCCATCATATCGGTTTAGCCCACTAGGGAATCTTCCCTATCATTGTTAGTAACCAATATCTACTGTTTGTTTGTTTGTTTATGCATTTCTGTGATTATTTAGTTAGGTAGTAAATAAATGATTAAGCCAATTGGTGTATGGATGACTCATAGTTTAGGCTGGGTTAATGCAGATAACCAAGAATTCTACAATGTTTGAAATGAGACTGACGTAAGGTAAAGAATAATTCATTAATAGAAGACTAATTGATCAGATATTAAAATATCTGAAGAGTTATATTGTGAAAATTATAACGTTGTAATCTGAAGGTTTTCCATAGTGCCCCAACTTCCTAGTTAATAACATTTACATGATTAGTTTAATTACGTAAAATAATAATTACAGAGAATTGATTTGATAAAATAACAGTCTTCACATTGAATGATGCCAAAGACAACATATTATGCTGCCCCATGTGAGGAATCTAAGATAGAACAAGACTTTGCTGTTGAATTATGCAAATATATCAATTGTGCAAACAGAATTGTGCAGACAGACTGCTGTATGCGAATAGAGAAAGATATTGGTTGCGTGTGTTTCCATTTGAACAAGCTATTTGGAAGCGCCTCCGGTCGTGTGTCGATAGTGTCAGAGCGATGAGTTGTCAATTCCAGATTTAGTCCGTTAGGCCAAACGGTACGATTTCTGTCGGTCATTATTCATTTCTAGAGCAAGGGCATAGAGCCAGTAAAGGTAGAAATTAGAAGATAGATCTGTTCGTTGACCGAGCCAAAGTATTATCTGTCCACCTACTGCGCGAAGCCAGTGTGGGTAGGCCACAGGCATATCTGTTTTATGTACCGTGCGCTCTGGTAATATAATGCTAGCAAATAGTATGCCGAATGGGTTAATGTGAAACATCACTAGTAAACCTCCTTTTCATGGTGAAGGGGACCCCATTTTGTGCTTGGAAGTGAGATTTCTGTACAAATAGGATTAGCTTAGCACTAGATGCTACAGCTAACAAAGGGAAAATAGCATTTTATTTTCCTGTGCCACGTTGAAATTCCCCTGCCTTGCGTGACGGAAGTCCCGCCCTTTGTACTACCGTTTGATTTCAGCTTTCTGTGATCTGTGACCCCTGGTGGTGAAGAATCGCCAGTACATTTCTTGAAAAATAATTAGGTGACAACCAAACGTGGATCATGTTCAACATGTCGGTACTTTGGATATCGGTCTCATTCAATAACTAACAAGTGAAATTTCCAGATTTACCTTCCAAGTGGATCTTGTAAATAATATCCAAATTGATTGGTTTTTCACAATGAGACAATTTAAACTTTTCACATTAACCTAGATCAACAAGATCGTCAGGTTAATGTAAAGTTTAATTCCCAAATAGCCTATACATGTTTGAGTTATCATTCAAATTTATCAATCAGTAAAATGTGCTTTGGCAAAGCACATTCAGTAACCCCAGTACTGACGGAAGTCCCGCCTCCAGCGGGAATCCCATGTGGCTTTGGCCTTAGGGATATGGGAACCTAGTGGTGAATGTAACCTAACATTTGAACTACTCTTTACACTTATGATAATCCAGACACTCAAATGATTGGATATCATCATCTCAGTCAATTTAATAAGTTAAATTGTCGAACATACCTTAAGGTTCTTCCAATTAAATTAGACATTTTAAACTTTCCAATAGTAACCTAAATGAACTAACTTCCAAGGTTAAAGTTTAATTCCCAGATAGCCTATCCAGGTATGATTAATCATTATCATTGATTAATCAATTCAATTTGCTTTTGCAAATTCATTCATGTCCAACTCCCACAGTACTCACGTGTCCAAAATCAGTACTCTAAGCGCTCAAGTGGACTCTGCAATGCAGCATAATACCACCCTTAGGTACCATCTGGAGGAAGTCTAGACCCGGAGCCCTGTACTCAAAGGAGTAAAGACAATAGGTTTCAGACTTTGCCTCCCTCATGTGTCTCTCACTCTTCTCCTCTTGGCCATTTGGTACTGAGTTGTATGGTCCTTCTTGGCCAGCAAAGCCAAAGCTCGGCTTTTCCTCTTGGCCTTTCGGCCCCAATATCCCCACAGGAGGAAGCCAACCCTCGCCGCCTGCTTGGCGTGGAATACCTTGACGAACTCGTCAAGAATGTCCCCACCTTTAACCTTGTTCCAGGTCAGCCAAACGATACTGAGACATTCCTAGCTGACATAGAGGACGTATTGGATGGCTACCCGAACGCTACGGGTCCTGACGGTTTATTGGTTGAAGCGAACGTTGAATAGACACGTGACGAGGTTCATTTGTCTACAACAACAACACGTGCTAAATGAAATTAGAATTCAGTGGTTCCATGACTCGCAAACACGATGGCTAACACCATCAAACAAGCTCGGAATGAACACCCACAAGCTTACTATCATAGGCTTCGTTCAGCTTACTTTGGCCTACTCACTGAAACAGGAATGGAAGAGCTGTTACATTCAAACAAATGTTTCTGTCGAACATGTATCCCACCTTCATTACTTACTTGGGCCCTGCAGCCCATGTTGGCTTGCCTATCTTACAACTCAGAGCTTGCAAGCACAGCCTTTGAGGCATCAAAAGGTCACAACGCTAAGAGCCCTGACCACTCGGATTTGCAGTTTGACCAGGAGCACTCACTCCAGTTAGAGGGTGCATTATCAGGTATTGAGGTGGAAGGTTTCCCCTCTTTCCACTGGGATTATCTGCCTCTACCCCTATTACGGGGGCTGAGTCACTGTCTTACTGGTGTTCTTCCATGCCGTTTTCAACTCTCTAGAGACAGCAGGAGCGGTAGATATACTCTCAAAGATCGGCTATGAAAAAGCCAACTGACACTTACTCTTGTGTTACTGACTTGTTGCACCCTCAACAACTACTATGATTATTATTATTTGACAATGCTGGTCATTTATGAACATTTGAACATCTAGGCCATGTGCTGTTATAATCTCCACCCGGCACAGCCAGAAGAGGACTGGCCACCCCTCATAGCCTGGTTCCTCTCTAGGTTTCTTCCTAGGTTTTGGCCTTTCTAGGGAGTTTTTCCTAACCACCGTGCTTCTACACCTGCATTGCTTGCTGTTTGGGGTTTTAGGCTGGGTTTCTGTACAGCACTTTGAGATATCAGCTGATGTAAGAAGGGCTATATAAATACATTTGATTTGATGATTTGATATTGGAGCATTCAGAGATGATGCACAACAATGGTTTCTAACACAAAACCATGATTCCAATAACCTCCGCGGTCTAAATAACTGTAAAGTACGTCGCCATCAAAACGACTACCACTACAATCGACCTGTTCTCTACGTTCCTGCACCCAACCCACAAAAAAGTGTCAGAGCACAAGGGTAACAAAGGGTTAAAGGACGATCAAAATGTAGACCAATGTTCTCTAGAAGTTCCACTACGTGAAGAACTAAAGCGAGAATTTTGAGAAATGGGTAAAAGATAAGTCACAAGGACTAGACGATGAATTACCGGGCACCAGGTCCGCAGGAATTAACACCCTTAGCAAGAACGTTAAAATTCTAATTTCTCCCGCTCTCACTTGAGACCCTATCCAGGGCCCGCTTGATCAAGAAACAAGCCCATAGGCGTCGTCTATAGACTCTGATTTAAAGGTTGCGAAAAAAGGTCAAAAGCCCACTCAAAACCTGAGAAGTCGATCTGCTTACACCTTGAACAGAAATAACACATCCTAGGATCACAAAATACCAGCCTTAGTAAAGTTGAACATTTACTTTGAGGCCTTTGACTCTACAGCTACAGTAATCACCAGTTTTGTTCCCAGAAGTCCATAGGTCATCCCTGTAGACTGCCCAAAACTAGTGCCTGACAGCTGTAGACTTATCATATAGTTATCAACTTAGGATAGTGCTTAAGCAACAAACAAAGAAGGAAAACCCTAGACATGACATTAGAGACAATGCCGTGATAGAGTCATTTTGCCAGGACATTGGATGTATATAGAATACAGTCCAATTAGATGATTTTGGTGTGAGAACTATATTTTGTATATCTTTTGTTTATGCTTTCATTCCTTTTCGGTTCAGTTACCTTGACACTTAAGAAGCGATAGAGCCATAAACAAAGTCCCCATACAACCATCACTTAGTGCCACAACGCCGCTCATTGGGGAATTAATGTAATTATATATTTTGTGAGTGTATGTGCGTTAACATCTGCCTAAGTTACTGCCCAGATCTTCCAGTCTGGACGACCAGACGACCAGTCCGGAATGGCGATCCCAAACCGGACATCCACTGCCCATCCTTGTGGTGGACTGTCGAACACCAAACGTGCTTGCTTATTTCTTTCTTTAAGCAATGTTTTTTTTCTGCCCACTCTTCCGTAAGGTCCAGCTCTGTGGAGTGTATGGCTAAAAGTTTTCCTATGGACAGATACTCCAATCTCCGCTGTGGAGCTTTGCAGCTCCTTCAAGGTTATCTTTGGTCTCTTTGTTGCCTCTCTGATTAATGCCCTCCTTGGCTGGTCCCTGAGTTTTAGTGGGCGGCCCTCTCTTGGCAGGTTTGTTGTGGTGCCATATTCTTTCCATTTTTTAATAATGGATTTAATGGTGCTCCATGGGATGTTCAAAGTTTCTGATATTATTTTATAACCCAACCCTGATCTGTGCTTCTCCACAACTTAGTCCCTGACCTGTTTGGAGAGCTCCTTGGTCTTCATGGTGCCGCTTGCTTGGTGGTGCCCCTTGCTTGGTGGTGTTGCAGACACTGGGGCATTTCAGAACATGTGTATATATATACTGAGATCATGTGACACTTAGATTGCACACAGGAGGACTTTATTTATCTAATTATGTGACTTCTGAAGGTAATTGGTTTCACCAGGTCTTATTTAGGGGCTTCATAGCAAAGGGGGTGAATACATATACACGCACCACTTTTCCGTTAAAAAAAAACGGATGACAGGCAGACAGGCATTTTACTTCATCAATTTGGACTATTTTGTGTATATCTATTACATGAAATCCAAATAAAAATCAATTTAAATTACAGGTTGTAATGCAACAAAATAGGAAAAACTCAAAGGGGGATGAATACTTTTCCAAGGCCCTGTACACTTGTTAGTCTACAATTATCTGTTGTAATTAAGTACTGATGTTTCTACCTTTGACCTGTTTAACTGCCACTATCAAATGTCTGCCAGTGTTGAATGTTATGGTTAAAGTTTGATGCATCTGTATCTGTGACACTGGGTGATTCTGTAGCAGCTGATGTTGTGACTTCCTTCGGTACTGTGTGTTCGGTGCTGTGTGCTTCTGTTCTGTATGTGTCTCCTCGATGCAACTTGTATTATAAAATTGGTTGTTTAGATCCTGGATGCTGATTGGATGAGAAGCGTTCCAAGTCGTGCTGTATTGGACCTCCATTGGCCCACTATACCTGCTAAAAGTTCAATCTACAGTACATTATCACTGTGACTGGTCGACCTCAGAAGATTTGTTGGGTCAGAGCTATTAGCGTAATGGAAAAATAGAGAGTGAACAAATGTTAAAATCTCGACGGGATCGGTGTCCCCCCCTAAATGTTAATTTACAAATGTTAATGAGGTTGGAATGATTACATCCGGAAATGCGAGAAGTTTTATGACTTTTTGTTTGTTGCTTTGGAATATGGGAGATACTGGGATTTGGCACACTTGGAATAATAAAAGCTGGGTTGAAACTTTTTTCATGGATAACTTCATCATGCTCAAATGGATATTCAATGTTAGCTTTATTTATTTTTACTCATATACCAATAGGTGTCATTCTTTGTGAGGCATTGGAAAACCTCCTTGGTCTTTGTGGTTGAATCTGTGTTTAAAACTCACTGCTCGACTGAGGGAACTTACAGATAATTGTATGTGTGGAGTCCAGAGATGAGGTAGCCAAAAATCATGTTAACCCTTGTGTACTCTTAACATTCTGTATACTCCCCTTGTCCTAAGGGTCAAAAATGACCCGCCTTCACTAAACCCCTAAAATAAAGCAGCTTAATTGAATTTTAAACCCCAAATCTATTTAGCATGAAGAAACAACCAGTCATTCATCACAAACTTTGTGAATATCTGGGGTTTCCCTCTTCACAATGAAGAAAGACTGCATTTAATAATCAGTGGACACCACTCGTTTGTATTACAACACACCTGTCATAATTGTTTTCTTTACTAAAGTAGATGTTTATTATTATTATTATTATTATTGCTAAAGCTACTGCATAGGTGTTAACATAATTTTTTTCACAACGCTTATCAGGCATCCAGGTAGGGTTGATCTTGTTCCATATCACGAAGGCATTGTATGAGGACACATCAATGATGTTATGGAAGATGACCAGGGGCCAGCGGGCAGTCATCCTCCTGCAGCTGTAAGTTCCAATCACCTTGTCCAGGTTGTCCACACCTTTGTTGTGGTTGTAGTCCAGGATGATGTCTGGCTTCCTGTCCTCACGGTCATTGATCTCAGCCGTTTTGTGCAGTGTGCTCAGGAGGACCACATTCTTGTTGCTCTTTGGGAGGTAAGAAACTAGAGTGGTGGTGGGGGTGAAGGCAAACTTTGATGAGAAGGCCTCTCTCCCTTGTTCTTTCTAACTGTGCCAACCATGGTGATCTTCCTCTTTAGGAGTTCAATCAGTAGCACACATAATCTCAATTTCTCATTGTGTGTGTGTGTGTGTGTGTGTGTGTGTCTTGTGGTTTTTGTGGTGTGTAAATGATTTAATAACTGCCGGGTTATAAATGACCCTAAGACAATCTTTGTACCCTGGTGGTGTACAGCTTTCATGGAAATACGAACAAAGGCGATGTTTCACTTTTTCTAATGTTGGGGTCACTCTTGGAAAAGTCCTCAAATTTCAAGTTGAAAAATATCATTTAGGGGGTTTTCTCTGCTGTTAAACATAGTGGCGGGTTATTTTTTACCCTTAAGACAAAACAATGGTTAAACACTATTATTGCACGCAGAGTCCATGCCACTTATTATGTAACTTGTTAAGCACATTTTTACTATTGACAATAGATATTTCAGCTTTTATATTTTTTATTAATTGAAAAAATATTCAAAAAAAAAGGTAATTCCACTTTGACATTTTGGGGTATTGTGTGTAGGCCAGTAACACAAAATCTAAATGTAATAAATGTTTAATTCAGGCTGTAACACAACAAAATGTAGAAAAAGTCAAGGGGTGGGAATACTTTCTGAAGGCACTGTAGATTTCAGCATTGAGTCAAGAGCATCTTTATGTTCCTGCAAGGAAATGGAGGCATCTAGACGGATTGCTTGATTGACAGAAGCAATGGAAGATCCAAAGCGTTAAGGAAGGACAGCATCATATGACATAGAGAGAGATCATGAGAGAACTCAGATGTGTACAAGATAGAGTAATGCTACATTGTAATTATTTCGCCTCTATGGCCTATTTATTGCCTTACCCCCCTACTCTTCTACATTTGCACACGCTGTACATAGATTGTTTCTGTTGTGTTATTGACTGTACGTTTGTTTATGTGTAACTCTGTGTTGTTGTTTTTGTCGCACTGCTTTGCTTTATCTTGGCCAGGTCGCAGTTGTAAATGAGAACTTGTTCTCAACTGGCCTACCTGGTTAAATAAAGGTGAATTAAAAAATAAAATGAAAGAGTAAAAAGTAGTTAAGGCTTCATTGATTTGAGAAGGGAGGGTAAAGAGTGCACCGTCCTTATTTTTAATCATATATTAATTGCTGCCCAGTGTTTCCGACTGCTTTAGTCTCCATGCCAACAGCCTACTAGGTCTCTCTGCATTTTTTGCCTTGTTCTCAAGTGGAAAAAGACTTCCTCAGAACTTGTAACATTTTGTATTCAGCTTTCTAATGGTTAAATTCCTCTGCCTGTCATCCGTTTAATCACCTTTCATCATTATCTCTGCCAGACACCCCAATCTTCACATTAATCTTTCACTTGATCGCAATCAAAACACCTTTAGTTTTGTTAGCAGCACATGAATAAGATATAACCTTATCGTGTTCATTTTGAAATAGATTAATATCTGTTGTCGTTAAGTGTGTCTTGAATGGTGAGCTAAAGAAATGTATGTCTAAGTAGCTCCAAACATTGTATTATTTTTACCAGCGAGTTAAACCCCCGCACATTTAAAGTTGTTTCGTTTAGACTGAACATCTAATAGCTTGAGATATAATGTAGACAGTCAGTATGGATTGTAAGTAAGACATATAGAAAATAAAGTAAATATGAAATAAAAATACAACAAATAGTGAGCCACTGTGGTGGTGTTGCTTCAGGTTTGGAGTAGATACATACTGTTAACCTCCCCCAAACACACACACACACACACACACGCACACACACGCACACACGTAAACATCCAACCTCAGGCTCATGCAGGTAAGATCACAAAAAATAAAAGTACACACAGTCATCTATACATGGCCGAAAAAAAACAAACTTGCGATGTGCCTGCATGTACAGTCGTAACCTTTGGAGAGGAGTGGCCCTTTGCACAAGGATGGATGGGTAAAATATCTAGTCCTGGCTGATGGAACTTGGATACCTCCCCCCAATACACAAACACAATAATCCCTAATGGAGAACCTTCACCCCAGACACCTCTGTATAGTCAGTCTGTTGTGATATGATATGCCACCAAGACAATATTATGCCCCGTATCTGCCTCCTCTCTGACCCCACGTTTCATAAATAAAAGCTAAAAGCACTAGATGAAATTCCTGTTATATCACTGCAACATAATTTCCAGGTGAACAAAAAGGAGAGCAGTAGTTGATAAAACCAATCAAAGACAAATGCAGTTTAATACAATTATTCAGGGAGACATCTCTGGAACAGAAGCATACAAAATATCTAACGGGCCTCTTGTTGACTGGCCCTTTTGAGACAGTACGAAATGCTCTGTAAACATCAATCCGAGAGGCTTGTACAAAGTCACAAAAAAAGACAGTATCATTGCCAGCTGCCACACTATCACAGTGTTGATAATGCCATCAATACAATAATAATCAGTGTGTCCTTGGTCCTTACACCTTCAGTAGCTCTGGCGTCAAACAATATCAAATTATATGAGTATAAGCCATAGCATTCAGTATCATCAAACTGTACACAAATGAGTGTCACAAATAGAACACTGAAAAAAATAATGTGTATTACAGAAAGGGAAACATAAATATTATTATGATATGGGGATAGTTTAGTGTGAGGCACATATATATATATTTGTTCAGTATAGATGGACAACATACTACACTTCCACACCTCATCCCCAGGTGGCAGCAC
Organism: Salmo trutta; assembly: GCF_901001165.1. Classification (NCBI taxonomy): domain Eukaryota; kingdom Metazoa; phylum Chordata; class Actinopteri; order Salmoniformes; family Salmonidae; genus Salmo; species Salmo trutta. The sequence continues at coordinate 9,002,055 of NC_042982.1, read as the reverse complement.
CAGCCGGGTCAGGGGGTTAGTTCTGCCAGGAAGCCTTGATAATTACTTAGGTGTGGATTTATTGACGGATCGATCAGGATTTATTGACGGATCTATATTGACAGCATCCATGGGTGAAATCAACAAATTTCAACAAATTTCACAACAAATTTCACAAAAGGGTGAAATCAACAAATGGAACGAAATGAGCAAAAGTTGTAGTGGAAGACAAGAATCTATCCAATAATGCATTTCTTGTCGGACCGTGTTTTCTGGACAAAGAGGCTCATTTGGAAAATCCATGTGTACTGTTGAAGATGGTGAAGAGAGCAGTGGGAAAGATGGATTACATCAAGGTGACTAGAAGCTGCCTTGTTTTGGTTAATTGTTTTGATGAAGAACAGAAGAAATGTGCATTGGATCTGGCAAAATTGCCTACATCGGAAGTAACATGTATTATACATAAAGTGTTGTTAGATCTAGATGTCGAGTACCTTATTCAGAAAATCCCAGGAGTGGTCAGTACACGTCGCCTGACCGATATGGTACATGGAAAGAAGGAGAAAAGCCTATTGATACTATTGTTGTTTGAGGAGACTCTACCTGCACATGTGAAGCTTGGATATGTGAGGTATGCGGTGAGAGCATTTCTGTCCAAACCACTACAGATTGGGATTTGCAAAAGATATGCCCACATGTCAAATGTTTGCAGATGGGAGAAGCATGTTATTGAAGAATCTGTGAATGGAAAATGTTGCATATGCAGTAAGGATAATACTCCAGACTTTTTTGAGTGCCTTGTTAGGGTGAAAGAGGTTGAGGTGTCAAGGATCAGGGCTGTACAGCAGATCTCCTATGTGGAGGCGGTGAAGAGAGTCGAAGGGGCAAGAGGCCACAGTGCTGAAGAAGATATGGTGATGGATGCACCTCAACCAGTTGCAAATGTTTTAAGTCAATCAAGTGATCTGGATACACTCATTGTGAAGAAAGTGGATTTTGTAGCATAATAATAAACTTTTGTTACTTTGCCATTGTCTGCACCTGGGTCTTACCTTCAAACCTGATAATATGAACTGGCCATGACTGACCCAGCAGACACGGGCCAGCTAGGCGACGCCATCTCCTCCTAAGGAGCCACCATCGGGAGGCGCAAGGAGCTGCTTTGTGGCATTATGTGTGGGGGGGGTGGGGGGGGGACTTCTCTTGCTCGCACCCCTTTTCATACCATTCTGTTGTGTGGAAACCAGTATAAATCTCTCTGGGTCCTCATTGACTCTGGGTCTGATGAGAGCTTTTTGGACGCAACCCTGGCTTCCGAGCTGAACATCCCCACTCAGTCCCTCTCCACTCCCATGGATGTTAGAGCACTGAACGGGCGCTCTATAGGCCGGGTCACTCATAATACCACTCCCATCAACCTACGGGTGTCAGGGAATCACAGCGAGACTAGTCAATTCCTGCTCATCAAGTCTCCTCAGATTCCCGTGGTTTTGGGATTCTCCTGGCTCCAGTGACACAATCCCCTCATCAACTGGACTAATGGTGCCATCATTGGCTGGAGTCCGTTCTGCCATGCCCAGTGTCTGAAGTCAGCGCAACCTGCCCCGGGACGTCTTCCTGGGGGCTCGGAAGGTGCCCCGGACCTTTCCGTCATTCCCGCGGAGATCCAGGACCTTCGGGAGGTGTTTAACGAGGCCCGTGCCACTTCACTTCAAGCCTCTCCAGAGGGCCACCGTGTTTTCCAAGCTGGATCTATGGAACGCCTACCACCTGGTGCGGATACGGGATGGGGATGAGTGGAAGACTGCCTTCAATACGGCCAGCGGCCACTACGAGTATTTTGTCATGCCATTTGGCCTCACCAACATCCCTACTGTGTTCCAGGCTCTGGTAAATGATGTTCTCTGCAACATGTTGAACCAGTTCGTTTTCATCTACATTGATGACATCCTTCTTCTTCTACATTGATGACATCCCCAAAGAACATGAGCTCCACGTCCGACAGGTTCTTCAACGCCTCCTGGAGAACCAGCTGTTTGTTAAGGCAGAAAAGTGTGAGTTCTATCGCTCCATCATCCCCTTTCTGGGGTACATCATCTCCTCTGGGAGTGTCCAGACGGATCCGGGAAGGGGAGAGCAGTGGTGGATTGGCCACAACCTTCGTCATTAAAACTCATTTTTCAACCACTCCACAAATTTCTTGTTAACAAACTATAGTATTGGCAAGTCGGTTAGGACATCTACTTTGTGCATGACACATAATTTTTCCAACAAATGTTTACAGACAGATTATTTCACTTATAATTCACTGTATCACAATTCCAGTGGGTCAGAAGTTTACATACACTAACTTGACTGTGCCTTTAAACAGCTTGGAAAATTCCAGAAAATTATGTCATGGCTTTAGAAGCTTCTGATAGGCTAATTGACATCATTTGAGTCAATTGGAGGTGTACCTGTGGATGTATTTCAAGGCCTACCTTCAAACTTTGTACGTCTTTGCTTGACATCATGGGAAAATCAAAAGAAATCAGCCAAGACCTCAGAAATAAATTGAAGACCTCCACAAGTCTGGTTCATCCTTGGGAGCAATTTCCAAATGCCTGAAGGTACCACATTCATCTGTACAAACAATAGTACACCATGAGTATAAACACCATGAGTATAAACACCATGAGACCATGCAACCGTCATACCTCTCAGGAAGGAGACGCATTCTGTCTCCTAGAGATGAACGTACTTTTGTGCGAAAAGTGCAAATCAATCCCAGAACAACAGCAAAGGACCCTGTGAAGATGCTGGTGGAAACGGGTACAAAAGTATCTATGTCCACAGTAAAACAAGTCCTATATCGACATAACCTGAAAGGTCGCTCAGCAAGGAAGAAGCCACTGCTCCAAAACCGCCCTAAAAAGGCCAGACTACGGTTTGCAACTGCACATGGGGACAAAGATCGTACTTTTTGGAGAAATGTCCTCTGGTCTGATGAAACTAAAATAGAACTGATTGGCCATAATGACCATTGTTATGTTTGGAGGAAAAAGGGGGAGGCTTGCAAGCCGAAGAACACCAGCCCAACTGTGAAGCACAGGGGTGGCAGCATCATGTTGTGGGGGTGCTTTGCTGCAGGAGGGACTGGTGCACTTCACAAAATAGATTGCATCATGAGGAAGGTAAATTATGTGGATATATGGAAGCAACATCTCAAGACATCATTCAGTAAGTTAAAGCTTGGTCGCAAATGGGTCTTCCAAATGGACAATGACCCCAAGCATACTTCCAAAGTTGTGGCAAATTGGCTTAAGGACAACAAATCAAGGTATTGGAGTGGCCATCACAAAGCCCTGACCTCAATCCCATAGAACATTTGTGGGTAGAATTGAAAAAGCACGTGCGAGTAAAGTGGCCTACAACCCTGACTCAGTTACAACAGTTCTGTTAGGAGGAATGGGCCAAAATTCACCCAACTTATTGTGGGAAACTTGTGGAAGGCTACCCGAAACGTTTGACCCAAGTTAAACAATTTAAAGGCAATGCTACCAAATACTAATTGAGTGTATGTAAACTTCTGACCCACTGGGAATGTGATGAAAGAAATAAAAGCTGAACTAAATCATTCTCTCTTCTATTATTCTGACATTTCACATTCTTAAAATAAAGTGGTGGTCCTAACACAGTGATTTTTTTACTAGGATTAAATGTCAGGAATTGTAAAAAAACTGAATTTAAATGTATTTGGCTAAGGTGTATGTAAACTTCAGACTTCAACTGTACATCCCTTCACCTTCTTTTCCCATCACCTCAACGCCACGGAGAAAAACTACAATGTGGGAAATTGTGAGCTTCTCGCAGTGAAGATGGCATTGGATGGATGCACCAACCACAAAAATTTTGAGTATCTCCGTACCACCAAATGTCTCAACACTAGGCAAGCTAGATGGGCCCTGTTGTTCACACGGTTCAACTTCCCCCTCTCATATCGACCGTGATCCAAGAATGTCAAGCCGGATGCACTGTCTCGCCGTTATAGCCCCACAGCTATTACCCCGGATACCGAGACCATCTTGTACCTTTGCCTGCCCGTGTTCGATTTAATAAACTTATTGTTACTTCGACATTGTCTGCACCTGGGTCTTACCTTCAAACCTGATAATAGGGGATGAATTTGTTACATACAGTACATCTCTGATCTTGTCAATATCAGATTCGAAAAGCTCCCTGGTCTTTGTAGTTGAATCTGTGTTTGAAATTCAGTACTTGACTGAGGGACCTTACAGATGTTGTATGTATGGGGGACAGTGGAAGGGATAGTCATTATAAAATCATGACAACCCCAATTATTTCACACAGAGCGAGTCCATATCATGTGTTATGTGATTTCTTATGCCACATTTTACTTCTGAACTACTCTAGGCTTGCCTAAACAAAGGGGATGAATACTTATGCAACGACTATATTTGATGAGATTTTTTTTTTTTACTCTAAAGAATAAGGCCTGATTATTTCTCCATGGTTCTGACTTTACCTGCTCGTTGCACATCGGCTTGTATCAATCACTGCGTTCGATAATCCGGGTACTATTTATATGACGATTGACGACGACCATTCAAACATTCATGTATTTTTAACACCAGCTGCTTTTGAAGTTATTAGCCATAATTGCAGGGGCTTACCTTTGTTTTAAGAAGACATAAGGGCTCCCGAGTGGTGCAGAGGTCTAAGGCACTGCATCTCTGTGCTAGAGGCGTCAGTAAAGACCCTGGTTCGATTCCAGGCTGTATCACAATTGGCCGTGACTGGCAGTCCCATAGGGAGGCGCACAATTGTCCCAGCGTCATCCAGGTTAAGGTTTGGCCAGGGTAGGCCGTGATTTTAAATAAGAATTTGTTCTTAACTGACTTGCCTAGTTAAATAAATAAAATAAATAAAAATACACTCCAAATAGCCTACCTTACCGCTCTGAGGTGTCTGCATGGTCCTAAAGCACACCGTTGCCTCGTTTTGTATCACATTCCAATGATAAAACTGGGGGGGACAAAATTTCAGAATGTGGGGCATATCCCCCAGTCCCAAGTGAAAGTTCGTGCCCTGCATAATTGTACAGTTAGTGTAGGGGGCCCCCTCGAATGATGAATAGAGAGTCTTAATATGTCAAAATTACGACTTGAATGAACTTAGCAATGTCAGTTTAAGTCAACAATGAAGAATCGCTAAACATTGCATACCGTGTAAATCTTACATAATACCAAAAGGTAAATGTTTATTCTCTTCACCACTAGAGGGCAGCAATAAACCAGGGGATTGTAGTACATGTAAGTAGCACTTCAACATAAACCTGGTATATGCAAAACATCATCACTTTGAAAATGTAATCATACTATCAGAACTATTGGTATCTACATAACTTCCACAGTTAGCCATATGCAAGTAGATCAAAGGGTTTTCAAAGAATGTCAATACATGTATGGATTGGTCTAGGTCTACATATTTATAATTCATATTATCACAAAGTCTATTGTTTAAAGCAGTGCATACGAATCCTCTTATGGATTACAGTTGGGATATTTTGCATTGGTTTTTCAGTCAGTCCCTTGGATGTCTCCAAAGTTTTGCCTGAATGATCTTTGCTTATAACTCTCAGACGAACACACACACCCATCTCTGCTACACCTCCTCCTCCTCCTCCTCCTCCTCCTCCTCCTCCTCCTCCTCCTCCTCCTGGTGAACAGTTGGGACATTCAACTGAAAGCCTCTACACTCCCCCCCTCCCTTCTCGTAGTCCCCAATAAATCTGCTCCCTGGACCTATGACTTCTCAATGGACTTGCAAATCGCCCTCCCCTGCTTCAGCCCATTTCCATAGGCTAGCATTAGCATACAGATGTTAGTAAGAAAAAGAGAGAGCAGTCTCACAAAAGGGCTGTGCTCCGAGGAGAGCCCCATGCCTTTTCATGTCTTGCAGTAACCCCCTCCATCCCAACTTTTCAATATAATGACCGATCGCTATTGTCTGGGATTATTCAGCAGGGTGCTAGCACCAGAATGCCAGAACAAAGCCAAATAATAAACACACAAAACCGAACTTCTGTTCCCTTCTGTGTATGTGTGTGTCCAAATAAAATATCATTTTTGTATCATGTTCTCATTTTGTGCAGAGATACATTTTTGTTCAATTTTCATCCTAAACATTTTATCCTACTATTTTTCCTCTTAGAAAGCATAGGCCTAAATAATTATACAAGTATTTATCTGTTAACGTCACTTTTTCTAAGATAATAAATAATATCACTTTATTGCATGACGGTGATGGTATAAGGTGCCTCTAAGTATAACAAGTCAGTGAGACAGTGATATCCAAAAGTTTTATTTTGAACCAAACAGGTAAAAATATATTAAGATAGAAACCGGGATTCATATCCCATGGAATGTAAACAATACACTTAAATTATATAGAAACCAACATAATATAAAACCGACACTATCATTTTTGCTTTGAAAAACAAAATAAATAAGTTTTAATTTAACAAATGCAAAGCCTTGTTTGTTTTTCCAACACAGTTAAAGGCTAAAGAAAAGCTCAGTCCTTTCTTGCTGAAGATGGGCCACAAAGACAAGTTCATTGTAAGATAAAATACACATAGTAGTTCATGCCACTTTGTCTAATAACAGCTGGTGTGCAAGAGACCAAGATGTTGATGTAACCCATATTGCTCATACATTGTGGCAACATTGTTTTCCTATGTTATTACCTCACGTACCCCGAGGAAGGCACAGTGATGCCGAAACGTTGGTAAATACCCATTAAAATTGCTCGGAGTTTATATATGGAATGTGCGACTTCATTTTGATAGTTTGTAGTTTATTCGCCGTTAGTCAGCAACCTCCACACAAACAAATGTTTTTGTGTGTGCGCCAGCTCATGTTTTTTAAATTACCTCACGTAACACCACAAATCATGTTTTAATATTATAAAAACAGTCACAAACTTGTTTATGAGAATCCTGTCTCACTGAGTAAGCAAAACTGGATGAATGTTTCAGTTTTCTTTTAAACTTGAAGTTGAATGGTGAAAACTCTGAACCCAAACTAAACGCTGAAATGCACTTGTTGTGTGAGATCACATAAAATATCTCCTGTAGCATCTTGCTATGACCGGTGAGGGCAATAAGTCTATTTACTGATTGAACAAGGTAACTTGTAACACAAGTATTGCCTTCACTGGCATAACGCGATGGTGGTGGACATGGCTCTGACAGTGTCTACACTCAAGCAATTCAAAGTTCTAAAGCTACGTGAGAGCTCAAACACAAAGCGAAGAGTAAAGCATGTTCTTCTGCATCACATACAAATGCACAACACAATTATAAACAAACTCTGTAAAACATACAAAATAAATACATCTAAAAAAAAAAAGCCCTATAGTTAGACTACCTGATAATACTGTCAATTAGTTGCCTTTACTAAAGGCTACATTTTGTTTACAGTAGGCCTAGCTACATTTTTGGATACATTTCAACATTTACTCTGCCTACAAGACAAGATACTATGTTCAGCTTTGGTTACACTCTAAAGGGCAAGGCTATAAGGAGAACCATTGAAGTTGTAAAAAGCACACGTGTGCACAGTAGGTTTGTCCTTCTACCAAGCCCAAAAGTATCATTACTGACATATTTTTTCGAAATGGGTACAAAGAAATTCCCCAAAAGACACCACGGATACTGTAAAGCTAGTTTAGGCACCCATAGTAGCTAAAACGGGTATACAACAGTATACATGGACGTTATGAAATTTAAAAAAAAATGTCGTCTAGCTTTACAACACTGAGCAGAATTCCTCTGTTTGGATGAGAATGCAATGTCCAGTTAAAGTTTAGTCATCTGAGACAGAGAGGCGGCTAAAGATAGGGAGACGCCTGCCCTCAAGGCCAGGGGACTCACAACCACTCAGGCTACTGGAGCTGGTATAGCCTTCCTGGTCAGAAAGAGAGTCAGGTGAAGCACACCGCTGCGTGGCAGGCAGGCCGGTGAATGAGAAGGCATTGCGGTGAGAGTTATGTGCAGCAGACTTTTGCGCACAGACAGTTTGGCACTTAGAGTCAGTGATGGCGTAAAAGTGAGGGTTGTTATTAATCTGATCGTTTCCGAAGTCAGATGAGAACGGGTAGTTGTGCTTTAGTGTAGCAGGTTCTAGAAACAATGGGGACAGCAGTTCTGGGCTACCTGTGGAGGGCGGGGATGATACTGAGGAAGCCCTGGAGAACAGCATGGTCTCTGGAACGGGTTGGAATCCGGTCAGCGCTTGGGGAGAGGAGAAGCCAGCGAAACTAATGCTGTGACGCAGCAGCTGTGGGCGTTCTCTCATCTTCTGTCGCTGAGGTGGCGCTCCGCCATCGGGCCCGAGCTGCTCGTCCGCATTATGGATGAAGTGACAGCGGGCGCCATAGGGGCAGAAGCCAATGGTGTGGAACGTGCGGCAAGGTTCGGTTTTGTACTTCGGGTGCCTGCTCAAGTCACGCTGCTCATCCGTGCCGTGGGCAAACTGACACTTGGCTCCGTATTTGCATGTGCCACTCTCCTCGTAAGTGCGGCACATTTCGGTTTTGTACCGGGTGGAGATGGGAGGGGAAGGGGCGAGTGACTTTGGAGATGACAGGCAGCTGGTGCTGATACTTAGGCCGGGTGGGGGCATCAGAGGAGGGGTGGTGGGGAGCTGCTGCTCGCTGTACCCGAGGCTGCCAACATGGCCCTCTATCATGCTGACCGAACGGTCCACACGGAATGGGATGTGGTTGAGAGAGGAGCGGGGCAACTGTTGCTGGTGTTTCAGGCTCCACTGCTGGTTAGCAGTGTTAGTAAGGGCCCAGCAGGCTGGCTCGCCGATTGGGTCCACACTGCCGCTGTTGAACTTTGAGTTGGGCAGGGTAACCGGGCATAGTGAGTGTCTGCGCTGAAATCCCACGACGCGCTCCATCTGCGTGGTGGCTGGTGCACCATCTGGCAATTCCAGACCACGGAAATTCTATCACACAAGAGAAGAATAAAGTCACATTCCAAGACTGGGGATTCAAGCCATGGTCAAGCTAATACAATGTAAATATATGCTGAACCAAATAAACAGTAAACAGCAAGCAAACACAATAGCCCATGTCAAGTTCCAAAAGTTGGCTATAGTGCGCTTGGTTTGACAAGGAATGAATGACAGATGGAAACTGTTACGCAAGGGAATCAGAAAGTTTGAAGCCTTTTCTTTTTAGCCAAAACGTTGATAAAAAGGCACACATACAAATCCAAGGTACAATTATTAAATGCTATATTTGATAGTGTATTATTTACCATTTTAAATAAAACGTATAACTTTCAGACATGTGCCATATAGCCTGATGTATTAATAAACACTTCAAAACATCTTCTTACCTTGCAGAACTCATCCTCCAGTTCCAAAAACGGCGTTAGGAAGTCGGATGGCATTGTACTGATGCCTCAGTCAGGTTATCCCACTTCACAGTAGAGTGTGTTCTGTGTTGGTGCAGGAAGACGCTCTAATCAAGCTCTTCTGAAGTTTCTCAGCCATCTGTTGGAATCCCAATAAATAGTTGAGAAGCCTAGCTCCACCCACCATGTTGGTGACAAGGCGTGTCTTGCGTGGAGGGGATGCCTCTTGAGTTGTAGCAGTAGGCTTCTCCCCCCATTCACGTTGATATGCTGGGTCCATGCTGAAACAAATACGTGGAAGTTGATATACAACACTTTAACATACAGGCCTCCTATAGGCTATACTTCATAGTTTAAACATACATCCAAACAGCCACAGATTTACACTAGGGGTCTGTTAGTGGGGTTAGTTATGTTGGTCTAAATATTTGTCCAAATAAATTGACTGTGTGTGCCATTTATGAATTCATTATATTTCTCTCTCTTGTGGTTGTAAGTCATGGGAAAGTGAAGATTCAATATAATTATAATTGCACTTATTTGTTTATTGGATATGACTGCTGCGGTATGCAAGGGTGAGCACACTTTCATCTCTTTGACCCATTGGGTCGTTATGGTCTAATATAATATGGGGATGTATTTTGTGGCATGTTTGGCATGTCAAAGGCCCAGAATTGGATGTGAAACCATGCCTGGAGGAGAGAGGAAATCTACAATTCCCTTCAACTATGATGTTATTTAAGGTATTCAGTTGTAAATGGCTGCCATAACACAGGCACAAACCTCAACAAGGGCCCCACCCTTAACTCAAAGGCCCTGCTGTCAAACTGTATTGTATTTTGAGTAAAGTGGGGAGGATGGGGTTCGCCTGTCTGGCAGATAACAGAGGTGGTTGTATGAAATGCAATATGCTCCATAACTAACCAAACCCTGCGGACTGATTACATGCTTATTACAGGCTTATGTGCTCTTTTTCTAAACCTTATGCACAGAACAGAACACATTCTACCAGAGACATTGTGGAAAAGTCCAACTAGACAGGGTTATTAGGCTCACAGTGGGTGGGAGAGCATACTCAAACATTTGAAAGATAGTGTAGGCAAATTCAAGAAGGGCAAATGCTTACAAAGGATGGGAAAAGCTTACAAACCCCAACACTTTCAACTGAAACTTAATTCGTTTGGCATTTTGTTCAACACAAATGTAGGATGTTAATATGATCTCCCTGTTACAGGAAAACTTTCCTGCAATGCAGGTATCCCATTTACAACTCATGGTGTATTTGAGGTTTAAAAGGCCACTTTGAAATTTCAGACTTGATTTTTCCTTACAAAAAAATATCAAACCCAACAAAACGTATCATTAATTCAAATCCACATAATTTCCAGTTGCTGCAGGATTATTTTCCTTCTCTAGCAAACTGGCTCAAATTAAGATCCTACATCTGTATGTCTCCTGATGCCTGAATGTAGGCCTCGTTCTGAGTCTTTCCCTCCCTACCTGACGTTTGGTGATGCGCACCGAAAATAACCCTAAAATCTACATCATTATGCATAGTACATGGGTAAAAACACTCCGGAAACATTTCCGTAGAACCTTTCAGTCGACAGAGAGCACTGTCCCTTTAAACCACTGTGATGCCTTGTCATCAACAGTAGAGTCAACATTTCTTACCATTCTGTAAGAACGGAGATAGGGCCCAGCCATCAGTCTGCTATCCCAGGATGACACTTGTTGTTTTGAAGTAGATAAGGAGGAGGGTTGGTTAATTAGGGCATGAAAAGACAAGCAACTGAAACTAAGGTTGCTGTTTGTCGAGTCACAGTGTCAGTAAACCAGATTAAAGTCTATCTACACAATGACAAGAGACAGTGTCAATTGTCTTTAGTGACAACAGGGAGAAAAAAACTCACTATACTGCCGGTGACAGTATATTGCTCTTTTAGGGACTGTCTCATGCAGGAGTCTGATTCATAGTAATAGAGGCTCATTTTAAATGCTATTTTATAGCTTTATCTCATGCTGGTATCTGTCTATTAGACATTGTGCATTCTACCACTCTCCTGGCACGGTTTAGTTTCTCTCGTGCTGTTTTTGTGAGGCTGTGGAGGTAGAGAGAAAGGTGGAGGGGCCTCCACAGCCATAGCCACCCCCGACAAAGAGAGAGAAAAGAGACAGGGATGGCCCAACTCCGAAAAGAGACAATTATCAGGGCACAGTCAATGTCCTCCCGGAGGCATGGTATGGTTCCACCAATTATGCTTGAGCGATGGTGCTCACTGGGGTAACAATGGGATTATGCAGACGCCGGCCTGGGCCTTCTCCCTCTGATTGGCCCTGCTCTATGTGAGCCATACCAGCATGCCTCTGTCACAGATTCCTGTGCATGGATCTATAGTGATACATGGAAAGGGCTTTGTTAATGATTAGACAATCAGGTCACAATGGCAGAGCCATCACACAAGAGGGGGTGCAATGGCTGTTATAGTTGCTGCTTTCGACCCTCAATGGGAACGTCTCAGCTTCTTTATGGTGTCTGACTTCTAGGACCTTTTTCGTCTTAGTAAAGCAGCCCACTGATGCGTCTCCAAGCTGCTATACAATAGGCATACTCTAATGCAAAGCCGCAGCAACATTTTGCCAGTTAAATGTTGTTTTCTCTACAAATGATTTATGACTTTTAGGACCACAATGAGTGTTTCATGAAAATTACAGTGTGTGCGCGATTCAAAAACGGTGATGCTCAATGGTTTCCTTACAGCGTTTGCGGTCAGTTGCTGTAACAGTCTGGCGTTAGCCCTTATCTGCCTACAATCATGACTGGTAGATGTATTGTTTTTCTTGCAGGAAGGCATGACTTAGCAACTGATTCCGTTGTGTGGTGGCCGTTACATAATCCATGATAACTGCCGAGGCTATCAGGGCTGAGAGAGGTAAACGGTAGCAGTGAGGTTTTGGTCCTAACCAGGGCCCACTCCCCAGAGGAAAGGAAAGCAAGTGGGTGAAGTCTGACCGTTAGTTTTTATACAGGCAATACAGTTAACTCATTCTGTGTATTGGTGTTCAAATTTTAGCGGTTGCGGGCAACAGAGAACGGTCACATTGCAAAAGGGAAACTGTTGGAGCTATAAATAAAATGGTTTTAGGAGAGGGAGAGACATGTCTTGGCATGTGTTGTCTTGACATGCTGCTTCTCATTACACAATCTTAACGTTTTGATTTTGTAATTTAAAACATGTTTAAGTAACATCACACTATATGAAGAAATGGTTGAAGTAATTATTAAATTGTCATTACATGATAATCCCAAGCCATAATTGCACTAGCATTACTAGCTATCTTTCTTGTTGTTACAAAGGGAAGCCTTTTGCTGCTTGTGTTTGTGATGCCATCCACAGTGACATTTATTAGTAATGCACAAAATATCCTGCTACCCCTCCCCTTCCTCTATCTTTCACCCTTTCACTGGAGCTTCCAGTTCCCCCATTCCAGCCCCAGAGCAAGATAGTTTCACAGAGCCTATGTTGGAGCTCCAAACCCCACCCCCACAGACTTCGCCCCCCCAAACGATCCAGGCCTGCCCTCATTGTGCGCCCCTCACAAGAGTCCCTTTGTTGTGGCCCTACATATGCCAGGCCAGAAATACGCTCTGCGGCTCAGATAAACATGGCCTGGCTGTAAACACGTCTGGAGCTCTGGAGGGCCAGGCAGGATGGGGAAGGAGGACCATGCCAGGGCCCAGACGCAGGCAGGCCGAGGGATAGCTCACCTTCTCAGCACAGTCAATAGCTACAGGAACAGACACATATACCTATAGGGTGAGGGCTCTTTCCTGTGCGTAAAAGTCCTCAGAGTCTTGTCCCTGTCTGGGTTGTTCTGGGGGACAGGGTAACGTGAGGTTCCCACAGACATCCGCTCAGGAACAAACAAGCCCCTCATTTAACGCGGTGCTACAGCTTCACAGCAAACATTTGTACATTCACACACAGGTGAAGGATTAGATCGTACAAACAACGTCAACAGAGCGGCAACATTGTAAAACACCCTCACGTTGTTGCAAGTTCCCTATTTAACATATGTCAGGGATGTCCAGAACACATATAGTATAGCATGTAGTCAGAACTTCCCTTGCATTGACTTCCCTGTCTGGGTACTTTTTCTCTTCTGTGTACATACATACGTGTGTTTGTTTTCTGGATGCGCTAGGGTTGGTAGGATACATTTGAAAGGGAAACCAATGGCAACATTGAGGTTAGGTCAGACAGAGCATCTGGTGGTAAGTGAAATGTGTTGCCGGTGTATGAATAAGAACTTAGCTTAACTTTAACGACAGAGAGAAACCTACCTACCGCATGTGTGGATGCTACATTTTAAGCTTAGCTAATATTTGTCCCAACATGTTGCCTTTGAGAAGACCCAAACAAACCAGTGATAAACGTGAGAGTTAGGAGAGTATTTCCTGCATCACACAAGTTATGTGTTACTCCCTCTACTGGTATTGATAACCACTTGTTAATATCATCTTAAGATGGAAGCCTCCATTAAATGATTGCATGTAATAAGTGTATGAGACTCAGAATGACAAGTTCCCACTAGGAAGACACTGCATTAGGTAAAAATGCACAAACCCAAAACAATATGGAGATATTGGTAAGGGAGTAGGGGTTTGCATGACACCACACATATGCAAATGATTAGGCAATAGATGGGCCATACTGACAATTTATCTTAACACACGCTTGCTGAGTCTTCCCTAACTGGCCTTTCTCATGGATTGTGTGTCAATTAGAGCATTTCCATATGCAGGTGGAGTTGAATGGATGTGAATGGCTCTGTTTGTATAAGTACTACCTATTGTTGTCACCCAGTGTTTGTATGGTGGTCCCAGTAGGGGTCAGTAGGGATCATCTCCATGCACTGTATGTAAGCATGGGCCTATTTGCTATTTCACAGCAATGCATAGCAGGCCAATTGTGAAAGAATTAGTGTTATACCTACACTGCAAAATTAACTACCATACAAGTATTTCCTGGCAGTCAATATACTAGAATTAAGCAACATATGTAAATGTAACCAGTACATTGCAGATAAAAATAAGCTACTACATTATTGTAACTTAAAGTTTAAAAAAATGACTAAACATACAAATATTTTCTTTTGAGGTTTCAGATTGTGGTTGTCCTCGAATCAGTGTTTTAGTGGTGTGTTAAAAATGACAATGGCACCGAACTTTGATGATCAGCAAACGGGGTGACAATCATATGCCAACGGTAGGTATGAGCGAGTCATCATGCTGCCCATTGCTTCACGTTTCTATTCAAATTCCTGCGCTTTGTTGTATGTTGTCAATTTGAAATCTGCTCTCTGGAAACATGAAAAATGTTTTACTGATGTCCATAAATCAGGTCTGTCTATTCCTTTCAGAATTATTATTTTTTTGTCTCAATAAATGTATTAAATTGTACACTCAATCATAGAACTCTGTCACACTTTTCACACCACAAACATACAGCAAGTTGACGTTTATTGTCATGAGTCTTGTCCTGGAGGCAGAACTGAGGGATTTCCCCTTAGATAGGCCAGCTACAAAGTCAAAATTGGCTGTATTGCAAAAATTCACGAAAACAAATATTATCTTTTTGGTCTTATTTTAAAATTAGGTTAGGCATTATGGTTAGCAGCGTGGATAAGGTTAGGTTTAAAATCAGATTTTTTGACTTTGTGGCTTTGCTAGCTAGTGACCACTCTGCAGAGCCGCCTCAGAACAAGAGTCATGATAAAAAATGCTCACTTGCAAACATACACTGACCTCCTCTGGATTTTGTTATATAACTCTACCCTTCTTCCATCCCTGGCTTGAGTTTCTCTCCTTTTCACCAGGCCTCGTTTCATGGTTCCCCAGATTCTTACACTCCACTTCCTAAAGTGTTTTCCAAACCCCCCTCCCCCAAACCCCCCCCCCCCCCCCCCCCCCCAAACCCCCCTCCCCCAAACCCCCCTCCCCCACATCCGGAAAAATGACAGCCTTTTCTTGGGTAAGGGAAATCCCTCCCCGCACAGTAGCTCTAGCGTCCCCTATTTCCAGTAAAAGTGTGACAAGGCACTGTGGAATGTGTTTGGACAAGAGCCGAAGAGGCGGCTGGACACACACACACACACACACACACACACACACACACACACACACACACACACACACACACACTACATACTGCTTTCGCAGAAGCATATAGACACAAAAAGTGCCACCACCCTCATCCTCACTCGTCTCTTTCCCCCCAGATCCTTTTCCTGATTCCAGGAAACAGCTCCAGCCTTTGTGGGTCCTCCCTGCCATATGCTGCCAATTGCTGCCTGCTGTGACGCAACACTGCTGACCATGAAGGACCGAGACGACTCTGGTTGGTTTACAATGTGCTTGTTATGGTGGTGGAATTGCAGATTTAATTGAATAAAAACAACATTTTTAAATAAGCAATTGCTTTCCCATATGTCTGCATTATGGAGACAAACAGTTGGCTATGCAGGATATTTTGGCGGACAAATTTGTAACATCAAAGTTAGCAATGGAAACACACGCTCTGTAAACAGCGACGCATCAGCCACAAGATTGGCAAAAAAAAAAAGTCATGCCCCTAAACTAGCAAATGTCCATTAAAACAGGAACCTTAGTTCAAACTCCCATGCAATTGCTTTCCACAACTGGTGTGCTTTAGTTGAGGCACTCTGTGCTTGCGCCATTATTGACGACTGGTGCTGTCTGGAGCATGCACACAGAGTCTGGTTCCCTGGGTGTGAGAATCAGTGAGGTGTTAAAGGAAACCAGTCTTCTTCTCTTGAGCAGCTGTTGCTGTTATTTTAACAGGGGCCTGTCTCTCTGTCTGCGCCAGTCTGTGCTGTCATCGCCCTCAGCTGTTGATAGCACGTTCCCTTTCCTGTTAAATTGACAGGCCAAGTTTGTCAGATGGCCATGTGATGTGCTTTTGGGAGTTGGACACTGACTTCAGAGTCATATTGCAGACTGCCCACATGTCGCAAATGAGATTTCAGTTTGCCTTTTTAACACCATTGAGGATTTGTTAGGATGTTGATAAAGGTTACTTGATCTCTCAGTATTATATTTGGCTGTTATACATTCATGAACAGATGCAAGAGTAATCCAGCGTCATTTGGGTCTGACTATTTGGGACATAGCAATGACTGTAAGTCAAATAAATAAAAGAAAACAGAATAAGATCCAATTTGCTAGCAGAGCAGTCCCCTGTGGTTTCGAAGTGACTGTATTGCAGCAGTGGCAGTTATGAATCTGCTTGTACTACCGGAGGAAACGCCTCATCTCAGGAACAGCGCTGATCTAAAATAGCAGGTGGGAATGTTCCACTGTGTCCCCTAAAGCAGGGGTTCTTACATTTTTTCAGCTCGATACCCAAATGAAGAAATTGACAGTCTCCCGTCACCCAAATCGTCCTCCGTTGACATAAATTAAGAAGAGATAGTGTGTGATAATATATGTATTCTCATAACTCGCGACCCACCTCTACCATGCCCAGGGCCCACTTTGGGTCCCGACCCATAGTTTAAGAAACCCTGCCCTAAAGAGATGCTGTTCTTTACCTTTGGATGATGTCTGTGCTCTGATAAAGCCTATCTGTGTACACAGTCTACAGACCATGTGTGTCTTTAGTCAGTGTAACTGTAGGCAGTTAGTGTAAGAACACTAACAAGCCAATCATGGCTGTCAGAATGGTGGAGTAGTGAACATTCATCATATTCACCCTAAATTACATTAATATATAAGCATTGTTGCCTCTGAGAATTCCCAACCCCCTTTTTCCTGTATATTAAGCATGAATCATGTATATAGTTAGGCTGGTTAGGCTAATCCAGCATTCCTGAGCATTGTTCTTCTTCCAATCTATTGTTCTGACTCTGTTTGCATCATGCTATATCTTTCATGCCTCCCCTTGTCCACACAGCACCTTAACTAGAAAGCTGGTTGAACAAATGTGAATGATGAAACCAAATAATACTGAATTCCTTTTAATATTACATTCGGAAAGTTTAGAGAAAGCTCAATCATCATTCATATACCAAATAGAACTTTTGCCGGCCTTGAAGACTTTGTTTCGTCTTCAAGTCGGACAAGTCAGTTAGGACCTAAGCGCGTGAGAGGGGGACATCGTTTAAAAGTTATACACTGAGTGGATTTTACTCCTGGATATGGAGCCTTGTTATTATTCTATATGAAACTAATGAGAGTGCACCTGGACATGCTACATTATGGAAGTACTTTATGACAACAGACAGTATCTGCACTGTTGATATTATTTTCTCTGGCTTCAGCCAAGGTGACTTCATATTTGGTTTAAAATATAACCTCCAATATGTATTTTCTTTGAAAGTCCGCCTGGCCCGTTGCTCGGTACTTGTTCCGACTGTTTAGAATGTCAACATTACATCCAAAGTTAGAAAACACTGGATAAAACGTGTGGGGTTCGTAAACGCAGGCTCTCGACATGTGCCAGACATTTAGTCTAAATAGCTGTCCTTTTAAATGCTGCTTATAACCCAGGTGGGGTTGGGAACATATTTGACTTTGGAACTCTCTCTTTCTCTCCTGGAGCGCTAGCTGAGGCCAAGGTCAACATATGCCCTCATAGCCTTCACTGGTCCTGCCTCATACCGCTCTGAAGGGGGCCGTACAGTGAAAAGTCAACACAGGCCTTTTACTGTTAATGTTGTCATTACTGTCCCAAAGCGGAGGGGTAAGGGGGCACCTCGTAACTCAACACCAGTTGCAGTACAGGGACTTTAAAGTAGGGTGGGGTGGATGGGAAGGGGGGTTCTTTAACCCTTTTAAATGAGCTCAGCACTTGAGATCAATAGGCTAGTAAAATGATGGAGCGCCTGGCTGTGGGGTAGATGTGAGGCCAAGTGGTTTGGGTCGTATAGGGGATGGTGGTCTGTACAGTCACACGTGCCTCCTGTCAGCAGGTGCCCAGCCACAAGCACCTGGTGACAATTTCTGGGTGGTAGACTGGGGACTAGACCGGTGGGGGGGGGGGGGGGGGGGGGAGCACTGGTCTGGTTTGGTTGCTCCGGTTCACCCCCATGGCAGCCCAGACACACACACAGACAGGCAGACAAACATGGCTTTCTTACAGAAAACACCAGCACTTCTGTTTGCTTTGTTTGTTTACATCCTTTTCGCAAATTCTTTCTCAGTTTGTGTGAACGACGGCTTATGATCAAGCTTTGTGGACACATGTTGAGAGTCGACATACTGGTAGGAGTAGCATTTTACACAGACATATACATGCAAATAGAGAAATGTTTAAGGCACAAAGACACCCTTTGTCCCATGTGTACACGCACGCACGCACGCACGCACGCACACTCTGTTTTCGGATGACATGTTACCAGTAACCTGTCATATATGGAGAACTTACATCAATCTTCTGAATTGTGTTGTCTGGATGTGGTGGCATGTTAAAGTAGAGGGGTTACAGAGTGTGAAGGCTTGTGGTGCTGATAACGGGTACCCCTCTATGCCCACTTCCATTCGCTCAAATTGATAACCACTGTGCAAGATGTTGTGGTTAGCCCAGCCGTAATGGGTGATACCTCGGGGCTAACGGCTCCAACCACTGTCAGTTAGCTCTACAACAACATCTCTGGGAGTGGGTTAACCTCTACTGTATGTTTGTGTAGACTAGAGAGGGTTGAACACATAAAAGTCAAGTCACATAAGCTGTTTGGGGTGATTCCAAATGAACGTAAAGATGTTAACATATTTATTTTTAATCGGACACAGAATAATTGTCTTTTGATGATATCTACAAAAAAGACTCACCTAACATTCTAAAATAGTATTAGGCTTTTTGTACAGAAGATGGGGACACCCATGACAGGACAATGCTTGCCATGACAGAAACAGGTTTGAGATGTATGAAACAGATAACAGGAATGAAGAACATGAGATCAACACGAGGACAGCAGAAAGGAGATTAACGTCTAAACAGATCATTCGATGACTGATTACTGTGGAAGGTGGCTGGGGACGCATTGGCCTACTGAATGACGCCTGTTGTAGAGAGGAATAAATCTGTCTCTTTCACAGCGGGAGCTGCAGCAAAGCATGGTTTTGTTCTGACACTCATCATGCCTCCAGCCAAGTTCATAGCCCTCATCCTGATCACGTTATGGTACGAGCCGCGTGATCTGGGTTTGACTCAGACCTTCCCTTCCCACAGTTGCCAAAGGAAATCTGCTTTTATTAGTGTCGTGTTGCACCAACTTCCTCTATGTGCGGTCTGTGTGTAACTGCCTGTTAACTGTATCGTGCCAAACTCAGCTCCCCCTCCTCACATACCTCTGGAGTGGAGTGGACAGCTGCTGCCAGTATTGGCGAGATTGCCCAAAGCTGTCACTAGACATGGAGGGATAATCTATGTTAACACTGGGCATTGATAATATTACAATCTTCTATAAAACAGGGTTTTAAAAAACGGGGATTCCATTTGCAATTTCGATGAGATATGAACAAGCTTTTCTCTGTGGTACAGAAAATAATATCTTTGTGTTTCTGGTACTAGAATATATTATGGCATATGTTATGCTGTAAGCGATACTGTATGAGTTGTTGGATGATAACAAGGTTATGTCTCTTTTCCTTTCCTGACACATAGCCTAGGCCCGATGAAATGTGAGTGGGCTTCAGCTACAAGGTCTTTGAGTTAACTTAACTGTGGACCTTTCCCGTCTGACAAAGCCTAAGAGGGTACATCATTTCTTATTTCAGGCTGGAACTATCAACACCAGAGCTGCTGACTGACATGAGCGAGCTCAAATATTTGATGTCTGAGGTCGGGAAACGGTTGGCTACGATTGCTCCCATGGCAGACATATTTGGTGTAATGTGTGTAAAGTTTAAATGGTTCATACTGACATGATGTGCACATGAAATATACTCTGTCTCTCTGAAGTGCGGTGTCTGTATTGTGCAATAGCAAGTACAGTATCTGTATTTTTCACCATGTGACAATTGTGTTTAATCTATAATCTAACACATAGTTTGGCTAGCAGTATAAAAAAAACCTTGCATGTTCTTCCCGTATAATAGGGAATGACAGTTAAAATCGAAAGTATGTTATTGTTTTTAACTATTTCTAAAACCACTTTTATAGATATTTGGTTCGTTCCCAACCGATTAACCCTTTGACATACAAAACCCCCCTGAAAAGTGAGTGAGCTGACCACTTGTATTTAATCCTGAGTGACGCAGAGGCATCACTACAGATCTGGGTTCGATCCTGGGCTGTATCACAACCGGCCGTGATCGGGAGTCCCATAGAGTGGCGCACAATTAGCCCAGCGTCGTCCGGGTTAGGGTTTGGCTGGAGTAAGCCGTCATCATAAATAAGAATTTGTTCTTAACTGACTTGCTTAGTTAAATAAAGGTTAAATAAATACAAAAATGAAAAATTCAGCTGCCTATCACATGAAAATGGAATTAGAAAAGGAGAAAAGTTTCCCTCATCTGCTCTATCCCCTTCTATCGAGGCTGTTTCTGAAGAGAAAAAGCTTGAGAGGCGAATGTTTTGAGAGTACCCTTGTCTGTTTTCTCTTCTCTGTCTCCGCTACTCTTTCCACTTTTTCTCCTTCCACAGGACTGGTGAGCTTGCACAAGAGCAGAACAGATGACAAGAAGGCCGCTATTCACCAATCATTTTCAATGAAGTTAATTATCTGTTGCTTAATTGCCCGCAGGGCCCTTCCACAGTAGCACGGGCTGTCCTGGGGGAAAAAAATGACTCTACATACATTTCTAAGAACAACAATTCCTACAACAAGCATTCTCTCCCAATGGGGCATGCTGAATACTGAAAAGCGGCCATTTAGCTGTGTCCTCTTAGGACCTTGTCACACTGAGGAGCTCCATACAATGATGTATTTAATGCAGCGGGTTTTCCAATGCTGGGTCCTGGGACCCCCTCTTTGTTTGTTGTGATCAGAAACTTGCCCCAAAGCACGTCTGTTTCCCAGCAGCCTCTTCACTGCCCCTCCGGCCCTAGCTATACTACAGGACTCACTTGGGGACAATTGGTTTTTGTGGTATTTGTGTGTGCATGGGCATTAGGTTACATTTACTCCTCCTCCCTAGCAACCGACTTGTGCCCTTAGTTTGCTATTCATTTGGGTGGTTTCTTCCAATGATTTGGCATTTCATTTTTTAAATACCCTTTACTCCTCCACCAACCCCCAATAATCGCCTCCTCCCCAGCCTATCCTCCCTGCCAGTCCCACTGGCTCTGTCCACACAAAGGCCCACAACGCCTTTCTCTAGCCCTAACGTGTCAGGACAACTATAGTTTATGGACATCTGGACCCATCACTAGGTGCAAAGTGGATCATGATCTGAGAAGACCGTGAGAAAAGTGGCAAGATTGTGGCTTGTGACTTAGTGTGTTAGCTACAGAGTATGTCCGGTGGGGGGATTCGTTGAATGATGGGTAGTTGATGGTAGTTGGTTTTTATGATGCAAAGCATCAAACGTGGCTTTGCATTATGAATCTACATTTGATGTAAAAGACAAAGAGTTCTTGATGTTCTCTTTTTTACTTCTCTCTTTCTTCTATGCTCTTTTATCATGCTTCTCTTTGTCCACACTTCTCTAGTGCCTGGGGTTTTGTGGTAATGCTGTCTGTTGGTTGTACTTTTAGAAATGATCAAATGTTTCCAAGCAACAGTAGGTTTCTTCAGCACTACAAGATTACTGAAATAATACACTGCATTAATTATTCAAGATCATTCTGTGTGTTTGATCAGCTTCAATGCACTGGCTTATTATATGGGTCATTAATTCATGCTCACTCTAGATGGGAACTTAAGCAGTATAGAATATACTAGCCTGCTTCACCCCTTTTCTGCTCCCAATAGTCCCACATCACCTTTCTCTATTTCCCTTTCTAGCAACTCTCTCTATCCCCCGTTTATGCCTCTATTCCCCTCACTAGCAGCTCTCTCTATCCCCCTCTCTACTCCTCTCTCACATCTGCACTCCTTCTGAATTTCATGGTCCGTCGGCGAATTGAGTCGGCAGCACAAAGCCGGGAGCCACGGCAACGCTGCAGTCCTTGGGGGCGATGACCCCTGACCTCTCACAGCTGCTTTTCTGCAACAGCACCTATCCCACAATCCCCACTTTTTTTCACTCCAGGGGCGAAGGTCACGAAAGGGGAGAACAAGGAGCTGAGTCTTCAGAGCCCAAAACCCAGGCTGGCGTGTGAATGCTCAAAAGCTGACATTCTGTGCCAAACAATCTCACAGGGAAGCACAGAGAAACAGTCAGGGAGAATGGGCATCTTTGACCCCTCGGGCAGAGTGGGAGAGTTAATGTCCATATCATTTCAGAGTTCCTCTTCCATTTAAACTTTGACACTGTCAATTCCATCTACTTTTTCCATTTGAAATAGTAGTGGTCTTTTGTTCTTTGTTTATTTCAGTTTGAATAGTTAAAGGGATAGTTTGGGATTTTGGCATGCATGCTGATCCGGCTACACCAGCAAGCATTTCGCTACACCCGCAATAACGTCTGCTAAATACGTGTATGTGACTAATAACATTTTATTTTATTTGGTCCCGAAGACTTCAAGTCTTTGAGCTAAGCTAGTTAGCATTGGCTTGTGAAACTACTTCTAACTTCCTTCATACTGGGCACAGAGATATAAAAATGGTATACACAAGTTCATCTGACGCTGGGGAAGTACACTATAGATAAAAGGCTTCATTGCCAAAATCCTTAACTATCCCTTGAAGTCAGTTTAAATTATTATTATTGTGTCGTATAATCATAGCAATGATAATATCCTTGAATATTTAAACGTTTATCCATATTAAACTGTTGTAATATTTCAATATCAGACGGTCAACCTGTCTATATTTGTAAAAGCAAATAGTAAACTGGAGAGATGAAGAAGTAAGAAAATAATGAGGCAAATCACTTGACTTTCTTGGTACTTTTTCAACTCTTGTTGAATTACGGTCTCGCTCATTAAAATGGCAATTCTTCCCTGAGCTTGATTGAGCAGCTAATTTTGTGCATCTGCAGAGTAGTTAAAGACAAAGTAGCTCAGATTTATATTGATCCTTCCTTTCTTTCCTTCCCTCCTTTTCCCTCCTTTTCTTCAGCTGTCTCTCACAGAAGGATTCTTCACCTGCAATTGGGTTCCCACACTTGCTCAGTCTACTCCCACACCAAATGATCAACACTTGCTGTGTGTTTCTATGAGTTATGTCTTTTCTAGTTTTCTGGTTTTTCAGAGTTTGGAGTTTTGCAGAGTTTGCAAGTAAGCTTTTACATATTTTCATCATGCTTTCATTGTCAGTATTTGATATTCTGCCCTACATGCATTTGCTTCACCAAATAAATGTTCTATTGATGCTGAATGTGTTATTCAGTTAACATACTACCCCATTCTCTGTCTTCTTGTCTTCTCTATCAATAACCCACTTTCTATTTATTCTCACTTCTTCTGATACTTCTCCCTTGTGTATCCCCCTTTCAATCCTGCAATCCTCGTTTTTTTTAACCAATTCTTGCATCCAATACGGGTCTCAGCACTGAACACCGTGAATGTAGGCAGAGCAGTGCTAACCTTCTCTTTACCCCCGTACCCCCAACAGCCCCCCACACCAACTCTTCTCACCCAAGCTCCCAAGGGACAGGGACAATGCAGCAGCCCCCTGCTACAGTGTAACAGACTGCCCCCCCACCCCCACCCCCATTTCAATTTCCACAACAAAGCAGGTCAGAAGATTCTCACGCTGCTCGGAGCCTGCCATCCAATGCTGAAGATTGGTCCTGCCCCTTTACACACACACGCACGCACGAACGCACAGACACACACACACACACATACACGCACGCACGCACACACACACACACACACACACACACACACACACACACACACACACACACACACACACACACACACACACACACACAGAACCTTCTCTCTCTCCTCCTGCTCTAGCACCCTCTCACATGAAAAAATACTATAGTATACCAATGTGTAAAGACTGTAGTATTGCTATTTTTATATACTAGTATACACTGTAGTGTTTTTGCGAATATCGGGGAGACAGACAGCAAGGTTTATGCTAATCTCTGCTGTCGAAAACTAAATGTTAGTCGAAAAGAAATGTCAGATAATGTCTAGATGCGTTTTAGTGGAGATCAAGATTATAAATTGCTTGACTGGGCTGATGAAACAGTAGTTTGTGCATTAAAGTGGAACAGAGTAAATAGGCATTTTAACATCATAGATTTAGCCGGTGGTAACTTGTGGAATGCGGTTGGAATGCGGTTTTAACCAATCAGCATTCAGGATTAGACCCAACCGTTGTATATTAAAGTGTGTAGTGTAAGGCTCTTCGATGTGTCATACAAATCATATCTCGATTTTATGGATGATTTACTATATATATATATATATATATATATATATATATATATATATATATATATATATACACTACTGTTCAAAAGTTAGAAGGCCAGCATCCCGAAGTCGCCTCTTCATTGTTGAGGTTGAGACTGGTGTTTTGCAGGTACTATTTAATGAAGCTGCCAGTTGAGAATTTGTGAGGCGTCTGTTTCTCAAACTAGACACTCTAATGTACTTGTCCTCTTGCTCAGTTGTGCACTGGGGCCTCCCACTCCTCTTTCTATTCTGGTTAGAGCCAGTATGCGCTGTTCTTTGAAGGGAGTAGGACACAGCATTGTATGAGATCCACAGTTTCTTGGCAATTTCTCGCATGGAATAGCCTAAATTTCTCAGAAGAAGAATAGACTGACGAGTTTCAGAAGAAAGTTATTTGTTTCTGGCCATTTTGAGCCTGTAATTGAACCCACAAATGCTGATGCTCAGCTAGTCTAAAGAAGGCCAGTTTTAATGCTTCTTTAATCAGCACAGAGTTTTCAGCTGTGCTAACATAATTGCAAAAGAGTTTCCTAATGATCAATTAGCCTTTTAAAATGATCAACTTGGATTAGCTAACACAACGTGCCATTGAAACACAGGAGTGATGGTTGCTAATAATGGGCCTCTGTACGCCTATGTAGATATTCCATAAAGAAATCTGCTGTTTCCAGCTACAATAGTCATTTACAACATTAACAAGGTCTACACTGTATTTCTGATCAAATTGCTGTTATTTTGATGGACAAAAAAAATAGCTTTTCTTTAAAAAATAAAAAAATAAGGACATTTCTAAGTGACCCCAAACTTTTGAATGGTAGTAAACATATGTATATATATATATATATATATATATATATATATATATATATATATATATATATATATATATATATATACATACATATACATACATACATATATATATATGGACTATGGACTGGCCCGCCCGTTCCCCAGACCTGAATCCAATTGAGCACATCTGGGACATCATGTCTCGCTCCATCCACCAACGCCACGTTGCACCACAGACTGTCCAGGAGTTGGTGGATGCTTTAGTCCAGTTCTGGGAGGAGATCCCTCAGGAGACCATCCGCCACCTCATCAAGAGCATGCCCAGGCGTTGTAGGGAGGTCATACAGGCACGTGGAGGCCACACACACTACTGAGCCTCATTTTGACTTGTTTTAAGGACATTACATCAAAGTTGGATCAGCCTGTAGTGTGGTTTTCCACTTTCATTTTGAGTGTGACTCCAAATCCAGACCTCCATCGGTTGATAAATTGGATTTCCATTGATTATTTTTGTGTGATTTTGTTGTCAGCACATTCAACTAGGTAAAGAAAAAAGTATTTAATAAGATTATTTCATTCATTCAGATCTAGGATGTGTTATTTTAGTGTTCCCTTAATTTTTTGGAGCAGTATATATATATACAGTTGAAGTCGGAAGTTTACATACACTTAGGTTGGAATCATTAAAACTCGTTTTTCAACCACTCCACAAATTTCTTGTTAACAAACTATAGTTTTGGCAAGTTGGTTAGGACATATACTTTGTGCATGACACAAGTAATTTTTCCAACAATTGTTTACAGACAGATTATTTCACTTACAATTAACTGTATCTCAATTCCAGTGGGTCAGAAGTTTACATTCACTAAGTTGACTGTGCCTTTAAACAGCTTGGAAAATTCCAGAAAATGATGTCATGGCTTTAGAAGCTTCTGATAGGTTAATTGACATAATTTGAGTCAATTGGAGGTGTACCTGTGGATGTATTTCAAGGCCTACCTTCAAACTCAATGCCTTGTTGCTTGACATCATGGGAAAATCAAAAGAAATCAGCCAAGACCTCAGAAAAATTATTGTAGACCTCCACATGTCTGGTTCATCCTTGGGAGCAATTTCCAAATGCCTGAAGGTACCACATTCATCTGTACAAACAATAGTACGCAACTATAAACACCATGGGATCACGCAGCCGTCATACCGCTCAGGAAGGAGACGCATTCTGTCTCCTAGAGATGAACGTACTTTGGTGCGAAAAGTGCAAATCAATCCCAGAACAACGACAAAGGACCTTGTGAAGATGCTGGATGAAACAGGTACCAAAGTATCTATATCCACAGTAAAACGAGTCCTATATCGACATAACCTGAAAGGCCGCTCAGCAAGGAAGAAGCCACTGCTCCAAAACCGTCATAAAAAAGCCAGACTATGGTTTGCAACGGCACATGGGGACAAAGATCGTACTTTTTGGAGAAATGTCCTCTGGTCTGATGAAACACAAATAGAACTGTTTGGCCGAAATGACCATCATTATGTTTGGAGGAAAAAGGAGGAAGCTTGCAAGCCAAAAAACACCATCCCAACCATGACGCACGGAGGTGGTAGCATCATGTTGTGGGGGTGCTTTGCTGCAGGAGGGACTGGTGCACTTCACAAAATAGATGGCATCATGAGAGAGGAAAATGATGTGGATATATTGAAGACATCTCATATATTGAAGACATCTCAAGACATCAGTCAGGAAGTTAAAACTTGGCCGCAAATGGGTCTTCCAAGTAGACAATGACCCCAAGCACACTTTCAAAGTTGTGGGACAACAAAGTCAAGTTATTGGAGTGGCCATCACAAAGCCCCGACCTCAATCCTATAGAACATTTGTGGGCAGAACTGAAAAAGCGTGTGCGAGCAAGGAGCCCTTCAAACCTGACTCAGTTACACCAGCTCTGTCAGGAGGAATGGGTCAAAATTCACCCAACTTATTCTGGGAAGCTTGTGGATGGCTACCTGAAATGTTTGACCCAAGTTAAACAATTTAAAGGCAATGCTACCAAATACTAATTGAGTGTATGTAAACTTCTGACCCACTGGGAATGTGATGAAAGAAATAAAAGCGGAAATAAACAATTCTCTCTACTATTATTATGACATTACACATTCGTAAATTAAAGTGGTGATCCTAACTGACAGGCAATTTTTAATAGGATTAAATGTCAGGAATTGTGAAAAACTGAGTTTAAATGTATTTGGCTGAGGTGAATGTAAACTTCCGACTTCAACTGTATATATATATATATATAATGAGGGAGCGAGAGAGGGAGACATTTTGTAAAAACTTTTCTTTAGAGCTTTGTTGCACAATTAAAGCTCAATTTCAAATCAAATGTCATTTGTCACATGCGCCGAATACAACCTTACAGTGAACTGCTTACTTACAAGCCCTTAATCAGCAATGATTTAAGAAGTTTTAAGTTAAAGTGACTATGCGTAGATAATAAACAGAGAGTAGCAGCAGTGTAAAAGAGGTTAGCCCTTTGATTAGCTGTTCAGGAGTCTTATGGCTTGGGAGTAGAAGCTGTTAAGAAGCCTTTTTGACCTAGACTTGGCACTCCGGTACCGCTTGCTGTGGGGAGCAGAGAGAACATTCCATGACTTGGGTGGCTGGAGTTTCTGACAATTTTTAGGGCCTTCATCTGACACCACCTGGTGTAGATGTCCTGGGCCATACAGTTGCCATACCAGGCAGTGATGCAACCAGTCAGGATGCTCTCGACGGTGCAGCTGTAGAAACTTTTGAGGATCTGAGGACCCATGCCAAATCTTTTCAGTCTCCAGAGGGGGACTAGGCTTTGTCGTGCCCTCTTTACAACTTTTTTAGTGTGTTTGGACCATGATCGTTTGTTGGTGATGGGACACCAAGGATCTTGAAGAGTGTGATCACACAGTCGCCCGGAACAGATGATGCTCTCATTCATGCTTCAGTGTTTCTTGCATCAAAGCAAGCATAGAAGTAATAGTCTGGTATGCTCGTGTCACTGGGCAGCTCGTGGCTTCCCTTTGTTGTCTGTAATAGTTTGCAAGCACTGCCACATCCGACGAGCATCAGAGCCGGTGTAGTACGATTGAATCTTTGTCCTGTGTTGATGCTTTGCCTGTTTGATGGTTCGTCGGAGGGTATAGCGGGATTTCTTATATGCTTCCGGGTTAGAGTCCCGCTCCTTGAAAGTGGCAGCTCTACCCTTTAGCTCAGTGCGGATGTTGCCTGTAATCCATGGCTTCTGGTTGGGATATGTATGCACGGTCACTGTGCTGACGACATCATTGATGCACTTATTGATGAAGCCAGTGACTGATGTGTTGTACTCCTCAATGCCATTGGAATAATCCCAGAACACCCCAGAACATCTGTGCTAGCAAAACAGTCCTGTAGCTTAGCATCTGCTTCATCTGACCACTTTCTTATTGACAGAGTCACTGGTGATTCCTGCTTGAGTTTTTGCTTGTAAGCAGGAATCAGGAGGATAGAATTATGGTCAGATATACCAAATGGAGGACGACGGAGAACTTTGCATATGTCTCTGTGTGTGGAGTAAAGGTGGTGTAGAGTTTTTTCCCCTCTGGTAGCCCATTTAACACGCTGGCAGAAATTTGGTAAAACGGATTTGAGTTTCTCTGCGTTACAGTCCCTGGCCACTCAGAGCGCCACCTCTGGATGCTTTTAGCTGTATACAGCTCATTGAGTGCAGCCTTAGTGCCAGCAATGGTTTGTGGTGGTATACAGACACCTACGAAAAATACAGATGAAAACGCTCGTGGTAAATACTGTAGTCTACAGCTTATCATGAGATACTCTACCCCCGGCGAGCACCACCTCGAGACTTCCTTAGAGTTCGTGCACCAGCTATTGTTTACAAATATACAGGCGGCAGGTAGCCTAGTGGTTAGAGCGTTGGACTAGTAACCGAAAGGTTGCACGATCGAATCCCTGAGCTGACAAGGTAAAAATCTGTCGTTCTGCCCTTGAACAAGGCAGTTAACCCACTGTTCCTAGGCCGTCATTGAAAATAAGAATTTGTTCTTAACTGACTTGCCTAGTTAAATATCTATTTTTTTTTAAATAGACCACCACCCCTTGTCTTACCAGAGGCCGTTGTTCTATCCTGCCGAATAAGCTTAAAACCCGCCAGCTGTTTGTTTTTCATGTCGTCGTTCAGCCACGACTCGGTGAAACACAAGATATTACAGTTAATGTACTGTTGGTAATATATACGTGATCGTAGTTTGTCTATTTTATAATCGATTGATTGTACAGTGGTTCCTCCTTTAAAAGTCACGGCTTCATTGCTCCAGACCACCACAAGGGGGAGCACTCATTATGCATTTGGGTCCCAAGGTTTTTATATGACCAAGCATATCAAGTGGTTCCAATGACAAATTTTGATGCGAGCCACCCTTGCCTTGTGGCGTTCTTTAACAAAGATGGCTGACAAAACATTACGGTGGAACCAGATGTAAGTTGTTATAACCTCATAACGAGTCAAACAAAAAATGTACAATTGAGAGGAATATGTTATTTAATGTAGAGGCAAACGTTTGTGCATATTTTTTTGTCAAAAAGTTAATTTACGAAAAACGCTATTTAGCAAGTTATCTGACTAGTTAACATTCGCCAGCTAGCTAGCATTAGGAGAATGAATTTGTAATTCATGTTGTTTAATGGTTTAGGGCCTCCTGAGTAAACCAGCAAACCAGGCTGTCGTCTTGTGAAACAGTGGATGTAGAATCTAGCTAACTAAAGCTTTTACTGCAAACTGAATGTACAATTGTGTAAGCTTACCTTGCAATGCAGCTGAAGTAACATAGCTAGCTAACTATTTACATACTTGCTTATTGTGTAGTGGAGGATAAAAATAACTGTATGCCTATGGATGTGTAGCTAGCTACAGTATGTAGCCGATCTGAATATGGACCCTAAAACGTATGGACCCTAAAACGTTAGGTTCTGAACTAATATTCATACCAAACTATGAACCTCAGCTATCATAGTTGTTGTATCAACTTCAAGTCTGAATGGCATTAATGAAGCCTATCGATAGAGTAGAATATAATAACTTTATTGTGCCAAGGATACAAGTCCTAAATACACATGTATTGTAGTTATTACCACGCATGAGATTCCCACATTGTAGCCTGTACATTGAATATATTCACTGATCATGTACTCTTCCTTGGCAAATAAAGGTGCGGTTCAGGTATGAATCTCTGAGACATTCTTTTTCAGTCATATCAAACTCCATTATTTGAATGATGCTGTGTCTGCATGTACGCATTACAATTATACACTACAACAGTGTTTACCACTCCTGCTCCTGGGACATCAATTATTACACATTGTAACTATGCAAAAGACTAGAAACATGATTGATTTGTAATTCATATATACCGAAAAAAAATATGGATATCTAACTCCCTTCATCTGCATTAATCTGTGCATTATAAAACGAGGAAGAAAGATGAGGTGGGGAGAGAGGTGTAGAAGGCAGAAAGGGAAAGAGGTAAGAACAGAGGCAGACAGCATATGATTCATGAATTACAGTGCTACCCTAATATTCTCTCAGTTCGTCACAATTGCGGTGTCTCCTAACCAGCCTTGGGCCCCCAGTTGGCCTGAAGGCTATCTTAAGAGCAGGTAAGGTGGCGATGACGGGGCTGGCTTCCTCTCTCACATCAAAACATACCTGCAGACGAGAGAGCATGATTAAACCTTGTTTTTGTATTCTAACATGGTCAGTCATCTTAAATCAGGAGGTGAAAAGCAAAACTGACCTTGGATCATTAACTCTGGGACTACTACATCTCTGTCTGTATTTCAATGTAAAGCATCTCTTTAATAATACTTCCTGTTGACCTGACCAAGTGACATCTCACCTATGATCAAGCTGTGCCAGCCAGTTCAGATGCGGGAGGGGTTCACCAAAACAGCTAATATAACCTAGAGGATTTAGGGAGAAGGGGGAGATGGATGAAGTGAAGAAGAGAGACTGTTATTGTGTGTGTGTGTGGTCTCATTTGTTGTCCACACTAAGTGGCTACAGAGTACTTTATTTTAATTGTATTTTATTTCACCTTTATTTAACCAGGTAGGCTAGTTGAGAACAAGTTCTCATTTGCAACTGCGACCTGGCCAAGATAAAGCAAAGCAGTTTGACACATACAACACAGAGTTACTCATGGAATAAACAAACATGCAATCAATAATACAGTAGAAAAATCTATATACAGCATGTGCAAATTAGGTAGGATAAGAGAGGTAAGGCAATAAATAGGCTATGGTGGCAAATGAATTACAATATAGCAATTAAACACTGGAATGGTAGGATGTGCAGAAGATGAATGTGCAAGTTGAGATGCTGGGGAGCAAAGGAGCAATAAATAAATAAATACAGTATGGGGATGAGGTAGATTGGATGGGCTATTTACAGATGAGCTATGTACAGGTGCAGTGATCTGTGAGCTGCTCTGACAGCTGGTGAGGGATGTAAGAGTCTCCAGCTTCAGAGATTTTTGCAGTTCGTTCCAGTCATTGGCAGCAGAGAACTGGAAGGAGAGGCGGCCAAAGGAAGAATTGGCTTTGGGGGTGACCAGTGAGATATACCTGCTGGAGCGTGTGCTACGTGTGGGTGCTGCTATGGTGACCAATGAGCTGAGATAAGGCGGGGCTTTACCTAGCAGAGACTTGTAGATGACCTGGAGCCAGTGAGTTTGGCGACGAGTATGAAGCGAGGGCCAGCCAACGAGAGCACACAGGTCGCAGTGGTGGGTAGTATATGGGGCTTTGGTGACAAAACAGATGGCACTGTGATAGACTGCATCCAATTTGTTGAGTAGAGTGTTGGAGGCTATTTTGTGAATGACATCGCCGAAGTCGAGGATCGGTAGGATGGTCAGTTTTACGAGGATATGTTGGGCAGCGTGAGTGAAGGATGCTTTGTTGCGAAATAGGAAGCTGATTCTAGATTTAATTTTGGATTGGAGATGTTTAATGTGAGTCTGGAAGGAGAGTTTACAGTCTAACCAGACACCCAGGTATTTGTAGTTGTCCACATATTCTAAGTCAGAACCGTCCAGGGTATGCTGAAAAACAGACACATGAGGACAAACAATAGAAGATAATGTCAATAGAAGACGCTGTATGTGACGCAGACACCTATCGGAGTGTACCTGAAACATTTAAATATAGAGGGCTATATGTCTCACCACTTGGTTATTGCAAGGCTAACCCCCAGGGAAATCATGATGTCACGACTTCCACCAAAGTCAGTTCCTCTCCTTGTTCGGGCGGCGCTCGGCGGTCGGCATCGCCGGTCTTCTAGCCATCATCGATCCACTTTTCATTTTCCATTTGTTTTGTCTTGTCTTCCTACACACCTGGTTTCAATTACCTCATTTCATGTTGTGTATTTAACCCTCTGTTCCCCACATGTCCTTGTCCGGAATTGTTTGTTGTAAGTGCTTGTGCACGTTCCGCTGGTGTGTGACGGGTTTTGTACCCATTTGATTTATTGTTCTGTTAACGGTGGTTTTTATTATTAAACTGCGCCGTTGTAAATCAGTTTTTGCTCTCCTGCGCCTGACTTCTCTACCGCCAGTACGCACCCCTTACACACGACTTGGCAGCAACAGATAGTCCAGTGAAAATGGCTGTGTTTATGTGGTGTAAATCCGAAAATTATCAGCTGACATCTTAAGTTTTTTAAAATTAATGCATGCGAGACAGGTTCCATGTACAACAAGACAGGCAGAGATGGAGAAAAAGAACACAGAACAGTTGAATTACCCTTGGTTATGGACACTTTTGCCAGAAATAAAGCTTCCACGACCTGTTCCTCAGACAGTGAACATCCGGCAATAACTACATTTTCGCCACCTTGGTCAGCTTGCTCTCTGAAAGTAAAGAAAAAATGATTTTTATAGATATGAAAACAATAACTGAGATATGACCGTTCAATCTAAAGCAGCAGATGTCATTTTTAGGATACGTCAATATAGCCCAGTGCTGCTTACCTGAGATGCCATCTTCGTAGGTGTCCTCTGACTTCCTTTGTGTTGGAAAAAGTTACTTTCAGAACATTTATTTTTGATTGAAAATGAAAAAAGGTTTTGCTCTCGACAAAAAGACACAAATGTACCTCCATAGCATATAACAATTTGCCTGTGAATAACCACACCTTCATACAAACTTGCTACTGTATGCAGAAGTCTTGACACACAACCGAAGATGCTGCCATATCCTGCCAGCATGCCCACAAGTGAGCCACTCAGGAGCAGAATGATGAATCATGGAAGAGGGATTGGAATGAGACGGGAACAGCAATTTGTTGCAAGTTGAGGAGGAGGGCTAATAGCTGAACAAAAGAATATTCAACCTTTACTAAAGAATAGTCTAATAGCCGAGCTAGGTGTGAACCCCCCCCCCCCCCCCTACAACAGACCAGATATGCCTTAACGACCAAGGGGTAGCTTGCTACTCAGTGTAATGAAGTAATGACTTTTCAAATAAGTTACCTTACACGTTATGTTGGCTGACAATTTGTTAGTTACGCTGTACTTACAAACCACATAGCATATCATTACAGCAGTATGTACCGGTATGTTAGCTAGCTACCTAACGTTAGTAGTTATACATCAAACTTGCCAGTATATTAACTATAGGCTATCTAACTACCCAACGTTTATTGACTTGATTATTCTCGTCATTCTTAGCTTAGCTAAATGGTATAGTCGTTGTGCTTTCATAAATTCGCTCTGGCTATGTATAGCCTGGACAATAGAACGAGTCAAAACAGCTTAAGAACGTTGGCTAAACTGGAACACTAGCGCGAGCCCATAGCAAATTAATGGAATCGAACGTTCGCAGAGCCTGTTTTGACTCGAGTGATGGTAAGAATTCCATAAAAAAGGTATCCCTTTTTATTTCACCACTACAATCTGTGTAGAAAGTTGTGTAGAAAGTAAACATCCGCACCTTGATGGTGTCAACTGTGCGTTTGTCGGTGTAATGAAAAAGTAGGGAAAAAATGAAAACTTCTGACTATTTCTGGTCTAGCGATCGATGACAAACGATCTCGCTGCCCAGACTTACATAATTACAAAGAGGAGATTCTCCTGATTAAAATGGTGTCCGTGTAACAGTTTTGGTGCCCGTGTAACGGCCCACTAACTTTTAAAGAAGGAACCACGTTGGCTAATAGGAACGATGGTAAAGGTAGATTAGTCTCCCGGTGACGAATCCTTACAAAGCACCCGAACCTTCGTCCTCGATATCTCCGTCTCTTTCTCCTGCAAATGACGGGGATGAGGGCCTTGTCGGGCGTCTAAAGTAAATCCTTCCCGTCCGACTGGTTGAAGAAAAAGTATTCCTCCAGTACGGGGTGAGTAATCTCTGTCCTGATATCTAGAAGCTCTTTTCGGTCATAAGACACAGTGGCAGAAACATTATGTAAAAATAAGTCACAAATAACGCCAAAAATACATACACAATAGCACAATTGGTTACGGGATCGTAAAACGGCAGCCACTCTCACTAATACACTGTATTTCAAACAGTCTAAATATAAGCCTTCCACAACCATAAGAACCCCAACAAATGTAATGATTTTATCAAAATAGTTTTAACCTGCTTTGTTTTGCAACCTGAACCATGCACAATGCACATCCCCACTAATAATGACCTACTTCTTGTAGCAGACATTTTAGAAAATGAACACAGATCTCCTCAAATCATAATGTATTGGTCATGTATACAGTTTAGCAGATGTTATAGCGGGTACAGAGAAAGGTTTATATTACTAGCTCCTAACAATGCAGCAAAATGTCAAACAAGAAAGTTCGGAATGAATCTCGTAAACAATCGCTCAAGCACAAGCCCCTTGTCAAATCTCCCTAGGAGAGGTGGGTGTGAAGTCAAGCGCAGGAGAGAAAATGATGTAGAGAAGGCGTTTATTCAAGAGTCCATATTAGCACAGGCACAGGACCAAATAAGCGGCCCACTAAATGATCCGGAACACAGTCCAGGAAAAATACACCTGTCTAAACGAACAAAATAAACCGCAAACCAAACGACAGGTACACACAAACAATCCCGCACAAAACCACACAGGTAGGGCGAGATTAAATACCCCACTAACGAACCTAAACTCGACACAGGAGATAACACAAGACAGACAAAACCAAACGAAAAGGAAAAGGGATCGGTGGCAGCTAGTAGACCGCCGAGCGCCGCCCGAACAGGGAGAGGAGCCACCATCGGTGGAAGTCGTGACAACCCTGTGCTAGTCAATTGGCAGCTAGCCTTTATATTTCAAGTTCAGTCAACTTGGAATCTATTTGCTAGCTAACAAGGTAGAACAGTTGAACAGCAGGCTAGCCTTTCCACTTGTTTAGATGTTGAAATCAAGTGGCCTACCTGGATAGGAAGATGCCTGCCAATTCCTTATAGAAATTGTATTTTTATGCTCATTGCACATTTACAAAACCCAGACTAGAGAGCTAGCACATAACAGTCTGTTGCTAAACCACAATGCCGACTGCAACAGAAACTGAGCATTCATTTTCCAGAAACAATGTTCATTGATACTCCCATTTTAGTAGGGTCTGCTCTCCATACATTTTGGGAGTTGAGACATAAAAATTGTATTATTAGAAAGGTTAAGTTCTCCTCTGTTACATACATTAAGGGCTAATCAACAATGGGCTATGAGTTCCGTAGAAAATAATGAAGGACGTGGAAGGGGTGTTCCACGACGTGCTAGTAGAGTGGAACTCCCCATGGCTATAATTGAACACATTTTCCACAAGAAATTTCAACAAGTGTTCAACATCTACTGAAATGTGTTCAACATCCACTGAAGTAGCTAGCAAGTTTAGTAGAGTCTACAGTAGTTGCCTTGGTAACCAAACATACAGACTTGCTAGTTTAGCTAACCAAACCACCAGTCCTAGGTTGCTATACGAGAGATCCCGTATATAGTCTCTCTACTGTTATTTTATTGTTGCTCTTGAATTATTTGTTATTTTTCTATTTTCTTCTTTTTATTTATTTATTTTTGTCTTGTAAGTAAGTATTTCACTGTAAGGTTTACACCTGTTGTATTTTGTGCATGTGACAAATAAAATTTGGTGTGATCACCATGATGTCACAATAGCAAGCAAATTTAGTTCCGGGTGGAGAAAGTTGCATTCTGTGCATGGTTCTCTGCATGGTTGTGCTCTGTATTTACAAATCAGTAATCACATAATGTAATTGACAGTACGGTAAGGAGCCGGCAAAATTGACTTTCCAATAACATGAAACTTTGTCATTGTCGCAGTGCTATTTCATGGTGTAATCTCAAAATTATCTAGCAGATGATGGTAGTGAGCCATTACCTCCATTAGCTGGCTATGTAAGGTTAGCTTGCAACTTCAAAAACTGCTTGTTCACAATAAACAACAAGCAATGAGAGCCCGTGCCCATTCACTCATTCATAGATGAATTATATCCCAGTAAAGCAATAATATCGTATTTTAAACAGAAGTTGTTATTTTCTGTGTATAACATTAGCTACTAGCAAGCAAGAAACTAGTTCAGCAACTAGTTAAGGAAATATTTGTGTGCTGATGTAGCTACCAAGCCATATTATTAATTGAAAACGAGGGTTGTCTT
Source organism: Salmo trutta (assembly GCF_901001165.1). Classification (NCBI taxonomy): domain Eukaryota; kingdom Metazoa; phylum Chordata; class Actinopteri; order Salmoniformes; family Salmonidae; genus Salmo; species Salmo trutta. The sequence continues at coordinate 8,964,668 of NC_042982.1, read as the reverse complement.
TGCTTGCTAATGCTACATGACTGACATCTGCATTCATCCATGCATGCTGGCAAGATAGCCAATGCAATGGCAAGGCAAGGATATCTAGCTAGCTAGCTACTGCACCCACTGGCAGGAAGCTTGAGGTCATTCGGTGTTCAAACAAGATAGGTGGAAAATAATTAAACAATAATTGGAACTCAGCTAGCTAACTAGGTAGTTAGCTAGGTAGTTGGGGCCTACAGATGGGCTAGCTAACATTAGCTAGCTACTGTTTTTACATACATGCATGCTGCACAGTGCCGGTGGGTGAAGCTTGGATAAGTAAAAATACCGTGAGATTGGCTAATTGTCGCTATTTTCATAAATGGAACTGATTAGCTATATATCCAACATTGCAATTAGAGCTAGCTGGCTGGCTATGTATTTCTATAAAAATACATGGCTGTGGCTAGCATACAGGTCAGCTGCAACCAAGGCAATGTAGCTTTGTAGCCAGTTGGCATTTCCTCCATGAACGAAGCAAACTAGCTATCTAGTTGACAACCTAGAAAAATGGAGGCTTGATAACAAGAGACTAGTGCTGATGATTTTATATAAAATGTTAGAAAAACTGGTGTATATTAATTATTCATTAGAAAATCTAGCTAGTCCGGCAGTGGTCTGCACGTGGTTTCCTATGTGTTCTCGAGTCCAGCTTTCCGATGCTCGAAGCCTGGAACTACCAGTTCGGCTTTGTTAACAAACATTGTTCTTGTCTATTATGAAAATCGAATTCAACAATGCCAATAATGTTTTCAATTCGACTTTTGCTTTCAAAAGCAGCTCAAACACTGAACATGTACAATAAGAATGAACTGGCCCCTTGGAAATTGAGCATAGCACAGAAAGATTGAAGGAGAGGAGACCAAAAAGACAACATGACAACAAGAGGATATAAACGTTAATTTAAAAACAATATGAATAAATAAACAATTCTTAAGCTACAGGCATTTGGAATTTCACACTAAAACATATATTCTAATTAATCAAATGTATTCAATATATCGTACAACCGTAGTGTAGTATAGTATTCTCCACTAAACTACAAAATTATATTGAAAGCACTACACATAATCAAGGGACAGTACAGTGTGTAGAATAGTATTCTACAGTATACTACACAATTCTATAGTAAACTGTATTATTGTTTCATGTGGGCTTCTCTGTCCATCATTTATTTTCCTTCAACCAGACCCCTACCACCCATACACACACAGCCCACCACGGGCAGCAGTGGGCCAAATGGCCCGCTGTCAGAGGAACAGATGTATTTAGTCATCCTGGAACACCACATTCTTATGCCATGGCCCCAACACCAGGGATTAGAATGGGTCATCAATAAATAGAATAATCCCCTAACCACCGTTTCAACCCCTCAGCCCCTGCCAACCGCGCGTCACTCTGCTTCATCTCATTGCCCAGCTTCTCACCCTTCTGTTTTACATCCAACTCTCTACTTATAATGTGTCTAACAACTCTGTTATTTTTAATACACACACATACACATGATCAAGGGACAGTACAGTGTGTAGAATAGTATTCTACAGTATACTACACAATTCAAAAAGATGACTGCTATGGTGTGTGGTCATCCACACCGACTTCCAAAATGGCTGCTGTGCCATTTTTCCCCCTTGCATTATTTGACATAGATGTGTAAATCTAGTAAGTCCAGAACTGGCACAGTCCTTTAATGGCTCCTTTAAGACAACGGGGCAGTACCAGTCAAACGTTTGGACACACCTACACATTCAAGGCTTTTTCTTTATTTGTACTTTTTTTTTTATTACTATTTTCATTCCCAGTGAAGTTGGTTGAGAGAATGCCAAGAGTTTGCAAGCTGTCATCAAGGCAAAGGGTTGCTATTTTGAAGAATCTCAAATATAATATTTATTTTGATTTGTTTAACACTTCTTTTGCATACTACATAATTCCATATTTGTTATTTCATTGTTTTGATGTCTTCACTATTATTCTACAATGTAATAAAAATAAATAAAGATAAACCCTTGAATGAGTAGGTATGTCCAAACTTTTGACTGGTACTGTATACACATATATATATATATATATATATATATATATATATATATATATATATATATATATATTTTTTTTTTTTCTTGGTTTATAGAATAGTTATTACTTCTACCCCTTCTCTCCCTGAATCTCCCTCTCTATCCCTCTCCAACTATTTCCCTCTCACCCCCACCTCTCTTCCACTCTCTCTCCCTTTCCCACTCTCTCTCCTCCAGTCCCTATCTCATCCTCTCCTTCTCACTGTCTCCCTATCACCCACTCTCAACCCCCCCCTCTCTCTCTCTCTCTCTCTCTCTCTCTCTTTCAGTGTTCCTCTCCCCTCTCCCCTGCAGTCTCTCTCTTGCACATACACCATTGTCTTCCAAGTGCATCTGCTGAGGGTTAAATCCCCTTGTTTCCTCTTGTGTCTCAATGTGTTGATGTGCCTGGTATCTGCCGAGGACACAACAGGAAGGACTTGGGCCTGGGCCAGGGCTGGCAAGGCTTCCCACCTCATTTGACTTTAAAGCAGACTTGTTCTCTCTCTGCTGTCTCTCTGGCTGTGGGCTGAATGCAGAGAGAGGGGATGGACACGCTGCTGGATGGTTATACAATTCATTAAAAACATATTTTCACACGCAGACAAGATGGCTGCGAGTCAAAAATGGTTCCCTTTCATGGTGCTGAAGAAGAACTCAAAAGCCACCAAGAGGCGACTCATTGTTTCATTAGCAGTCTGCATTGAGGTTTGTCTGGGACACAGAATAACTGCATTTAAAGTAGTCTTAAATTTAAGAGTTTAATTCCAAAACTCTATATATCCATTTTCAGAAAGAAAAATGGAATAGTGTTGTGTGCATATGTATTCACCCCTTTGCTATGAAGCCACTAAATAAGATCTGGTGCAACAAATTACCTTCAGAAGTCACATAATTTGTAAAATAAAGTCCACCTGTGTGCAATCTAAGTGTCACATGATCTGTCACATAATCTCAGTATATATATACACCTGTTCTGAAAGGCCACAGAGTCTGCAATACCCCTAAGCAAGGGGCACCACCAAGCAAGTGGCACCATGAAGACCAAGGAGCTCTCCAAACAGGTCAGCAGAGGTGTGGACTCGAGTCACATGACTTGGACTCGAGTCAGACTCGAATCACAAATAAGATGACTTGCAAATTTACTTTGACCTTAACACTAATGACTCGTGACTTGACTTGAGCCCTTTGACTCGAACTAACTTGATACCCTCCCCAAGCCCAAGTATTAAAAATGATGCTATTAAAATTGTGCAGCGCATCAACTCTTCATTTAACGGATTACAGTTTGAATCGGACAGCAGCCAAACAAATTGTGCCAGCTGAGAAAAAGTTGCGCGTGGCAATGCAGAGGAATGTCGGTGGGTGAATTTAGTCGGAGCCCTCGGAAAGATGATACCCCAAATTATTATTTTCGGATATGAAGACTACGCTGTAGTCAACAAAAAATGGATTACAACTTGCAAAACATGCGGGAAGAAAATTAGACAGAGGCGCAACTTCCAACTTGGTTCAACATTTGAAGCTGCAAAAAGAACGGTAAGTCATGGCTAATATAGCCAACAGCTATATATAACTGTTTTTGTATAGCATGTAGGCTAACGTAACATTAAGTCAATGAGCCTCCACACAGTCAGTCAGTGCGGGAACGTGATCATTGCACCCAAGATTGAGCTACAACTGGCTAGACAGTTTGTAGCCTAAATCCTGCCTGGTGTTACTGCTGATCCTAAAACCATTGACATACATTAGCCTACTGTAACCACACACAGAGAGGGTGTGTGTGTTGTGCGTTAAGTTTGGGCGATTGTGTACAAGCCTACATCGCTCGATTGCGGTCTTTCTCATGGCTACCCATGTATTTCCATGGAAATATAATGTTTATTTGGAAAGTAATAAATACATTTTTTTAAGCATTCATGATTTGCGTAAATGTAGTAAACTAACTATTACTCTTGTTAAAAATATGAAATGGTATACATTATGACTTGTTTAGGACTCGAAACTCAAGGTTTAGGACTTGAGACCTGACTCAGACTTGCCTGCCTTGACTTGGGACTTAACTTGGGACTTGAGTGCTAAGACTAGAGTCTTACTGTGACTTGTAAAACAATGACTTGGTCCCACCTCTGCAGGTCAGTGACAAAGTTGTGGAGAAGTACAGATCAGTGTTCGGTTAGAAAAAAATATCAGAAATTTTGAACATCCCACGGAGCACCATTAAATCCATTATTTACAAATGGAAAGAATATGGCACCACAACAAACCTGCCAAGAGAGGGCCGCCCACCAAAACTCATGGACCAGGCAAGGAGGGCATTAATCAGAGAGGCAACAAAGAGACCAAAGATAACCCTGAAGGAGCTGCAAAGCTCCACAGCAGAGATTGAAGTATTTGTCCATAGGACCACTTTAAGCCATACACTCCACAGAGCTGGGCTTTACGGAAGAGTGGCCAGAAAATAGCCATAACGTAAAGAAATGGCATGTGGGAAACTCCCCAAAAAATGGAAGGTACTCTGGTCAGATGAGATTAAAATTGAGCTTTTTGGACGTCAAGGAGAACGCAATGTCTGGCGCAAACCCAACACCTCCCATCACCCGAGAACACCATCCCCACAGTGAAGCATGGTGGTGGCAACATCATGCTGTGGGGATGTTTTTCATCGGCAGGCACTGGGAAACTGATCAGATTTGAAGTAATATTCTTGAGAGAAACCTGTTTGTCTTCCTGAGATTTAAGACTGGGACGGAGGTTCACCTTCCAGCAGGATAATGACCCTAAGCATACTGCTAAAGCAACACTTGAGTGGTTTAAGGGGAAACTTTTAAATGTCTTGGAATGACTTAGTCAAAGCCCAGAACTCAATCCAGTTGAGAATCTGTGGTATGACTTAAAGATTGCTGTACACCAGCGGAACCCATCCAACTTGAAGGAGCTGGAACAGTTTTGACCCCAGTGGCTAGATGTGCCAAGCTTATAGAGACATAAATTTTTTTTGTTTTATTTCTTGTTTGTTTCACAATAAAAAATATTTTGTATTTTCAAAGTGGTAGGCATGTTGTGTAAATCAAATGATACAAACCCCCCCAAAATCTATTTTAATTCCAGGTTGTAAGGCAACAAAATAGGAAAAATGCCAAAGGGGGTGAATACTTTCGCAAGCCACTGTACTGTCCCCATCGACACAGCCAGCAGGCTTCTCAGGTCATCGCGCAGACAGGAATAAAGAACTCTCCGGAAGAAGAAAGGTGGTTGTGTATGTTTCATGGTGTGATTGTGATAACATACAGAAAGTCAAGTATTTTTGTTCACCCCACCTAGAATACCTCACAATCAAATGCCGACCATATTTCCTCCCAAAATAATTTTCTTTGGTTATAGTCACAGCCATGTATATTACCCCTCAAACCGATACCAGGACAGCCCTCAAGGAACTACACTGGATTTTAAGCAAACTGGAAAACATATCCTGTGGCCGCATTTATTGCAGCTGGGGATTTTAACCTGATATGGATAGGGGGCAGTATTTTTACGGCCGGATGAAAAAATTTACCCGATTTTTAACTGGTTACTACTCTTGCCCAAAATCGAGAATATGCATAGTATTAGTAGTATTAGATTTGGATAGAAAACACTCTGAAGTTTCTAAAACTGTTTGAATGGTGTCTGTGAGTATAACAGAACTCATATGGCAGGCAAAAACCTGAGAAAAAGTCAACCAGGAGTGTAGGATCTGAGAAATGTAGTTCTTCTTTCTAGTCCCTTTCGAAACTACAGTATCTGTGCTGTTACGTTGCACTTTCTAAGGCTTCCATTGGCTGTCTAAAGCCTTCAGAAAGTGGATTGAGCCTTCTCCTGTCTCTGGGCAGAGTATAGGAGCTCAGTTACTGAGTGGTCTGCCTGAGGACAAAGAGATTGGATATGCGCATTCCCGCAAGCACGCTGTTTTTTCTTTTCCTCCTTGAATGAATACACTATTGTCTGTTTGGAATATTATCACAATTTTACATTAAAAATACCATAAAAATTGATTTTAAACAGCGTTTGACATGCTTCTAAGTACGGTAATGGAACATTTTGACTTTTTGTGTCTCGAATTGCCCTCGCGCGTTACCCTTTGGATAGTGACCTGAACGCACAAACAAAAAGGAGGTATTTGGACATAACTATGGATTATTTCAAACAAAAACAACATTTCTTGTGGAAGTAGCAGTCCTGGGAGTGCATTCTGACGAAGATCAGCAAAGGTAATACAATATTTCTAATACTAATTCTGAGTTTAGGTGACCCCGAAGTTGGCGGGTGTCTGAATAGCTCGCCGTGATGGCGAGCTATGTACTCAGAATATTGAAAAATGTGCTTTCGCCGAAAAGCTATTTTAAAATCTGACACAGCGATTGCATAAAGGAGTTCTGTATCTATAATTCTTAAAATAATTGTTATGTATTTTGTCAACGTTTATGATGAGTTTTTTTGTAAATTCACCGGAGGTTTTTCGTAGGAATACATTTTCTGAACACCACGCGCCAATGTAAAAAGCTGTTTTTGGATATAAATATAAACTTGATTGAACAAAACATTCATGTATTGTATAACATAATGTCCTAGGAGTGTCATCTGATGAAGATCATCAAAGGTTAGTGCTTCATTTAGCTGTGTTTTGGGTTTTATTGACATATATGCTTGCTTGGAAAATGGCTGTGTGGTTATTTTGATCTATGTACTCTCCTAACATAATCTAATGTTTTGCTTTCGCTGTGAAGCCTTTTTGAAATCGGACAACGTGGTTGGATTCAGGAGAGGTTTATCTTTCAAATGGTGTAAAATAGTCGTATGTTTTGAAAAATTGAAATTATTGGATTTTTGAGATTTTTGTATTTCGCGCCATGCGATCCCATTGGCTGTTGGCTAGGGGTTCTGCTGGCGGAACGGGGTACAAAGCAAATTTGAGGAAAACGCTACCGAACCTCTATCAACACATTGACTGTAGTATTCAATTAGGAAAAATACTAGACCACTGCTACTCGCCTTTTCAAGATGCCTACAAGGCCCTCCCCCGCCCTCCCTTCGGCAAATCAGATCACGACTCCATTTTGCTCCTCCCTTCCTATAGGCAGAAACTCAAACAGGAAGTATGCGTGCTAAGGTCTATTCAAAGCTGGTCTGACCAATTGGAATCCATGCTTCAATATTGTTTTGATCACGCGGACTGGGCTATGCTCTGGGTAGCCTTTGAGAATGACATTGACGTTTACAAGGACATGTTGAAGGAAGTGTATAGGGGATGTTGTTCCCATGGTGACTATTAAAACCTTCCCAAACCATAAACCGTGCATAGATGGCAGCATTGGCGCAAAACTGAAAGCGCAAACCACCGCATTTAACAATGGCAAGGTGACTGGGAATATGGTCGAATACAAACAGTGAGGTTATTCCCTCCGTAAGGCAATCAAACAGGAAAAACATCAGCAATTGAACGGCTCAGACATGAGACGTATGTTGCAGGGTCTACAATCACGGATTAGAAAAGGGAAAACCAGCCATTTAGCGGACACCCATGTCTTGCACACAGACAAGCTAAACACATTCTTCGCCCGCTTTGAGGATAACACAGTGCCACCGACGCTGCACACTCCCAAGGACTGTGGGCTCTCATTCTCCATGGCCGAAGTGAATAAGACATTTAAACGTGTTAACCCTTGCAAGGCTGCCGGCCCAGACGGCATACCTAGCTGCGCCATCAGAGCATGCGCAGACCAGCTGGCTGGAGTGTTTACAGACATATTCAATCCCTCCCTATCCCAGTCTGCTGTCCCCACTTGCTTCTAGATGTCCACCATTGTTCCTGGCCCAAGAAAGCAAAGGTAACTGAACCAAATGACTATCACCCTGTAGCACTCACTTCTGTCATCATGAAGTGCTTTGAGAGGCTAGTTAAGGATCAAATCACCCCTACCTTACCTGACACCCTAGATCAACTTCAATTTGCTTACCGCCCCAATAGATTCACAGACGATACAATCACCATCGCACTGCATACTGCACTATCCTATCTGGACAAGAGGAATACTTATGTTCATTGACTATAGCTCAGTCTTCAACACCGTAGTACCCTCCAAGCTTATCATTAAGCTCAGGGCCCTGGGTCTGAACCCCTGTGCAACTGGGTCCTGGACTTCCTGACGGGCCGCACCCAGGTGGTGAGGTAGAAAACAACACCTCTACTTTGCTGATCCTCAACACAGGGGCCCCACATGACTGCATGCTCACCCCCCTCCTGTACTCCCTGTTCAGCCATGACTGCATGGCCACAGATGCCTCCAACTCAATCATCAAGTTTGCAGACGACACAACAGTAGTTGGCCTGATTACCAACAATGACGAGACAGCCTACAGGGAGGAGGTGAGGGCCCTGGCAGAGTGTTGCCAGGAAAATAACATCTCCTTCAACATCAACAAAACAAAAGAGCTGATTGTGGACTTCAGGAAACAGCAGAGGGAGCAAGCCCCTATCCACATCGGCGGGACCGCAGTGGAAAAAGTGGAAAGCTTCCTCGGCGTACACATCACTGACAATCTGAAATGGTCCACCCACACAGACAGTGTGGTGAAGAAGGAATATCAGGAGGCTGAGGAAATTTGGCTTGGCCCCGAAGACCCTCCGAAACATTTACAGATGCACAATTGAAAGCATCCTGTCGGGCTGTATCACCGTCTGGTACGGCAACTGCACCGCCCGCAACAGCAGGGCTCCGCAGAGGGTGGTACGGTCAGCCCAACGCATCACCGGGGGCAAACTACCTGCCATCCAGGATACATACAGCACCTGATGTCACAGGAAGGCCAAAAATCATCAAGGACAACAACCACTCAAGCCACTGCCTGTTCACCCCGTTACCATCCAGAAGGCGAGGTCAGTATAGGTACATCAAAGCTGGGACTGAGGGACTGAAAAACAGCTTCTATCTCAAGGCCATCAGACTGTTAAACAGCCTTCACCACCCGACTACTCAACCCTGCACCGTAGAGGCTGCTTCCCTATACACATAGACATGGAATCACTGGACACTTTAATAATGGATCACTAGTCACTTTAATAATGTTTACATACTGCTTTACTCATCTCATGTGTATGTACTGTACTCTATTCTACTGTTTTTTAGTCAATGCCACTCCGACATTGCTCGTCCTAATATTTATACATTTCATTCTTTTACTTTTAGATTTGTGTATTGTTGTGAATTGTTAGATGCTACTGCACTGTTGGAGCTAGGAACACAAGCATTTCGCTACACCCAGCAATAACATCTACTATGTTCATGTGACCAATAACATTTCATTTGATTTGACCTCCTTGATGTCAAGATAACAGATTTAGGAAAACAGACTCTATGCATTGCCTTCATGCGCTCCATACAACCCCCCCAAATTGGGCCAATCGAGAGCTTAATTTGTGTCTACCTAACTCCCAGCGGTCTAAATCACTGCTTCTCAGTGCTAGAGGCATCACTACAGACCCTAGCTTGATTCCAGGCTGTATCTCTACCGGCCGTGATTGGGAGTCCCATCGGGCGGCGCACAATTGGCCCAGCGTCGTCCGGGTTTGGCCGGGTTAAGCCGTCATTGTAAATAAAAATGTGTTCTTAACTGGCTTGCCTAGTTAAATAAAATTAAAAAACGATCCATCTTTGATTGGCTTGAGCCGTTCAGGGTTTCTTCTCGTTAGCTACCATTAGCCTGAGGTCCAGGCATCCACTCTTCAAGTTGCTAATGATAATTACAGAAGAGTGGCTGTCAATGCCAGCCTTGCAGATGAACGCTCTTAAAATGGAGGCCACTGAGTCACTCCACTCAGAGTTAGGCTAAGTGGGGGGGGGGGGGGGGGGGGCGGAGGGGGGTACGTTTTTCCGTATTAGTGGACAATGACCTATGAAGGCCTTGCTTTTTTGACTCAACAATGCAAATGTAGATAATTATAGGTCAGAGGTTGTATGGTATACCTCTTACACCTTCTCTCAGTCAATGTCACTATGCTGCCGCTGCCGCTGGTGCTGACTGGAGACATCAAGTCCATGCAAGTTGACACCTGGCTGGCAACAAGACATATATCCCATTCCCTAAATCAGTGTTTCCCAACCCTGGTCCTCCAGTACCCCAAACAGTACACATTTTTGTTGTAGCCCTGGACAAACACACCTCATTCAGCTCATTGAGGGTTTGATGATTAGTTGACAAGTTGAATCAGGTGTACTTGTCCATGCTTACAATAAAAATGTGTAATGTTGTGGATAGTCTAGGACCAGGTTCGGGAAACACTGCCCTAAATCACTCTTTGGTCAATACATTGTGCTTTTGAAGATACGTTTTAAATGGTCACTTTGATCTAGCTGTATGGTCTAGTCCACAGAGATTCGCTGTCTCATTCAATGGGAAAGACAGACCCTCCTGCCAAGCCTTTTAAATATGCACACACGTCTTCCTGAGAACAGCCATGTTCTCTCTCTCTCTCTCAATTCAATTTAAGGGCTTCATTGGCATGGGAAACATACTGTATGTTTACATTGCCAATGCAAGTGAAATAGATAATAAACAAAAGTGACAAACAATACAAAATTAACAGGAAACATTACACTCACAAAAGTTCCAAAAAGAATAAAGACGTTTCAAATGTCAAAGTATGTCTATGGGGTGACAGGTTGCCTAGAGGTTAGAGCGATGGGACTCGAATCCCGAGCTGTCGTTCTGCCCCTGAACAAGGCAGTTAACCCACTGTTCCTAGGCTGTCATTGAAAATAAGAATTTGTTCTCAACTGACTTGCCTAGTTAAAAAAAAATATATACATGCAAATCCAGGGTGGAGTGGTGGGCCAGGTAGACATTAGGTTTTGAGGCACAGTCTCGTGAAATGCTTGCATTTACCTGCTGTATGGTGGCAGGGTGAAAGTATTTTCGTAGTAGCAGGGTGCACTTGTGTGCTGGGGAAAGTGGAAGAAGCTTTTTCAATCAATCCCTTGAGTGTTGTGGTCACCCTTTCCTGCCGGTCCCTCAGGTCATTTTTGCCTGTGTGAATGATTATGTGGCTGGGGGACTCTAGTCTGTCCTCTGACAACAGCTCCAGGGCATGTCTAGTGTTTGGGCACCAGAGTTTAGCCACTTTGTGGAAAACGTTTATCCTCTTTAATCTATTTGCCATTTGAGTCAAGGAGGAGCACAATCTCTGGATTTTATGTACCCTCAGTGGATGTGTGGGGGATGTCAAGAGAGCTATCAGGGAAGCTGACAGGAGGGCTGTTAGGAGGGTGTAGTGTCTGTTGGGTTGATGGGCCCTGTGTTATGTCCCGTTGTGGTCCAGGTCTGAGGTGGGCTGTTCTGCTCTCTGTCACACCTCTCACTCTCAATTCAATTTCAATTTAAGGAGCTTTATTGGCATGGGAAACATATGTTTACATTGCCAAAGCGAGTGAAATAGATGCTAAACAAAAGTGAAATAAACAATAAAAACTTAACAGTAAATATTACACTTACAAAAGTTCCAAAAGAATAAAGACATTTCAAATGTCATTATGTCTATATTCTTGGGGTGAAATGATGTGCAAATAGTTAAGTACAAAAAGAAAAATAAATAAACATAAATATAGGTTGTTATTGGTGTTTGTTTCTTCACTGGTTGCCCCTTTCTTGTGGCAACAGGTCACAAATCATGCTCCTGTGATTGCACACTGTGGTACTTCACCGAATAGATATGGAAATGTATAGAAATTCTGTCTCTTATATGGTCATACATTTGGCAGGAGGTTAGGAAGTGCAGCTTAGTATCCTGTCACGCCCTGATCTGTTTCACCTGTCTTTGTGATTGTCTCCACCCACCTCCAGGTGTCACCTGTTTTCCCCATAGTCCCTGGGTACTTATTCCTGTGTTCCCTGTTTGTCTGTTGCCAGTTCGTCTTGTCTACCCAACCAGCGTGGTTTTTCCGTGTTCTTGCTTTTTCCTTATCTCTGTTTTGCTAGTCCTCCCGGTTTTGACCCTTGCCTGCCTTGACTCTGAACCCGCCTGCCTGACCATACTGCCTGCCCTGACCTCGAGCCTGCCTGCCCCTCTGTACGTCCTGGACTCTGACCTAGTTTATGATATTTTGCTTGTCCACAACCATTCTCTTGCCTGCCCCTTGGATTATAATAAATATCAGAGACTTGAACCATCTGCATCTGGGTCTCGCCCTGTGTCCTTAATTTTTCCACCTCATTTTATGGGCAGTGTGCACATAGCCTGTCTTCTCTTTAGAGCCAGGTCTGCCTTCTGTGGCCTTTCTCAATAGCAAGGCTATGCTCACTAAGTCTGTACATAGTCAAAGATTTCCTACATTTTGGGTCAGTCACAGTGGTCAGGTATTCTGCCACTGTGTAATCTCTGTTTAGGGCCAAATAGCATTCTAGTTTGCTCAGTTTTTTTGTAAATTATTTTCAATGTGTCAAGTAATTATCTTTTTGTTTTCTCATGATTTGTTTGGGCCTAATAGTGTTGTTGTCCTGGGGCTCTGTGGCGTCTGTTTGTGTTTGTGAACTGAGCCCCAGGACCAGCTTGCTCAGGGGGCTCTTCTCCAGGTTTATTTCTCTGTAGGTGACAGCTTGTTATGGAAGGTTTGGCAATTGCTTCCTTTTAGGTGGTTGTAGAATTTAATGTCTATTTTCTGGATATTGATAATTAGCGGGTTTTAGCTGCTTCCCTAGGTGTTTGTCCCCCTGTATGCTGAGGGTGTCAGGTTCTTGTCCAGTTCTGGCATTTAGGTCGCCACAGACTAGTACATGTCCCTGTGCCTGAAAATTGTTGATCTCCCCCTCTGGGATGGAGAAGCCATCAACGTTAAAGTATGGGGATTCTATTGGGGGAATATAGGTAGCACACATGAGGACATTCTTCTCTGTTGAGATACTTTCCTTGTTAATTTCTAGCCAGATGTAAAATGTTCCTGTTTTGATACATTTAGTAGAGTTGGTTTGGTCTGCTCTATATCACATCAGCATACCCCCTGAGTCTCTTCCCTGTTTCACACCTGGTAGTTTGGTGGATTGGACTACCACGTCTCTGTATTCTAGAGGGCAACCAGTGGGTCCGTATCCTTTGTAACATGTTTCTTGTAGGATGACAATGTCTGTATTTCCAATTTCTTTGATGAAGTCTGGGTTCCTGCTCTGTAGGCCAAAGGCAGATGACCTCAGACCTTGTATATTCCAGGATGAGATAGTAAAAGCTTTGTGTTCCATAGTGTCTAGTGTAATTTTTATGTGGTTAGGCCCAGACCATTACAGTAGGTCTCTCTCAGTATATCTCCATCTTCTCCCTATGTTTTTAAAAACCCCAGGACACTCTGAGATCATTGTGTCATTTCTGTGTGAGTGTAGTATGATGGATAAGAACATTAACATGTGCCTCCCTTGTATGTCACAGTGTGCCTCAGGGTAATGGTGCGTTTGTGAAACTATGTTTGTCTGAGTGTGTGAATCAATGTAGCCCCACACAGACACACACACGAACACACGTGTAGAATGAGCTCATATTGTCACACCTCTCAAAGGCTCTGCATGTGCTCAACAAACCATCTGTGTGATTGCAGTGTAGATTATAATGTACAGTGCGTCCCTCCATGTGTGTATCACTAATAGGAGCGTGAGTCTGCTGAGGGGGCTGTAAGCTGTAGTCCAATTCTTTGTGTTCTTCAGATGGCGGTTGGCCCCCATACGGCCCCTTCTAACAGAGGGGTCAGGCTCCCGGGCCCCGGGGCCAGAGCATCCATCATCCCACTAGTGTTCGAGGCCGGCTCCGTCGACAACACCAATTATACTGAGGAGCCTATCGACAACACTCGCACACTGGGCCTGTCGATGTCCCACTTCTTTTGTCTTGTGCTCACAGACAGAGAGCAAATTATTACTAATGATGATTTATTAGTTATTTTTTCTATTTTGTTGTTTTTGACTGTTTTATGGACCGCATCTTTTAATTGTCTCTTTTTCAACATTTTGTTTCATAAGGTCTTTGTGAATTAACATGTTCCAACAATGTGCTGTTATTAACTAGTTGACAACAATTGAGAAATGTTGAAAATTGAAAGATTTGGAGGTACGGAATTGCCAGTGTATTCCTTCTTTGTGATAAAGTCACAGAAGTGAAACACTTGTGGATAGAGCTCCTCAGATAGAGCTCCTCAGAGACAGTACCCCCAAAGATGTGGATGTTATTCCAGCTCCCTGTCATGCCCCCTGGGCATATGGCACGTCACAATAGAAAACATGCACACTTGTGTCCCGTTTCCAAAACACACTGAAATTAATGACCAATTAGCTTACACAAGTCACTCTTAATTATGCCTCAGTCTGCTTGTGGCATAATAGGAATGTAACAATGGCCGTAGTTATCACGGCTCAGGAGAAGACCCAGATGCCGACAGTTTCGAAGTAACAAAAGTTTATTACAAAAACAAGGGGGCAGGCTAACGAATGGTCAAGGGCAGGCAGAGGTCAGTAATCCAAGGCAGTGTCACAAGCTACAGAATGGCAGGCAGGCTCAGGGTAGGCAGAATGGTTCAAACTGGGAAAAAAATACCTAGAGCACAACAGGAGTACGGGAAAACCACTGGTAGGCTTGACTAGACAAGACGAACTGGCAACAGACAAACAGAGAACACAGGTTAAAATACCCTGGGGATAATGGGGAAGATGGGCGACACCTGGAGGGGGGTGGAGACAAGCACAAAGACAAGTGAAACAGATCAGGGTGTGACAGTGGTGTTTGTGTGCCCTTCTCCAGTGGTATCCAAAATAAGAATGCTGAACTCTTTTGGACCATTTGCAGTTGCTTTCATGTATGATGTGTCTTAGATCTCCAAGGGAGGCAAAGTAATGACTCTAGCATTGTTTTCCAATTGGTTCGAGTGTCAAGTGGATTCTTATACTCCTCATTGCTTTTCTTTTTGATGTATTTCCAGTGGTTGATTATTGTTTTAGTTCATTATTTCATCAACTCATGAAATTAATTAAGTAAAGTACAATATGTTTGAACAGGACTTGAAGTATTATCACACATACATTAGTAGGTCTACAACCCAGACAGAACGATGTCCTGATTTTAGCTTTCGCAACTTCAATTCATATGGAAGATATAATAGGAAGGTAAATGCATAGAAATATAATGAATAGAACAGGCTTGGAAGCTCTAATGCTGGCAATTTGATTGGTAAACTCATGGGTACACTGAATGACTGCCTGGTATTGTGATGCAATCATTTCTATGGTAATTTGGAATGTTATATCAAATGATGCCATGGTAATGCAGAATTGTCATTCAAATGATGCTAACTTATGTGGCTTATGCAATGGAATGTATTTGTTGTAACGTCAGTTGAGTTGACTCAACAAATCACAGAACAGATTGAAGGGTACACTTCCTGCTTTTACTTCCTCCCACGGGGCTATAATAAAATGACGCCGAAGAGGATGGCTCACGTTTTACATGCCCGTAACCAATTGTGCTATTTTGTTCATTGTTTTGCGCTGTTTGTAACTTATTTTTTTACTTATTTTGTACATAATGTTGCTGCTACCGTCTCTTATGACCAAAAATAACTACTGGACATCCGAACTGGGATTAATCACCACAGACTGGAAGAAGCTTTTTCTTTAACAAGTCCGACGAGAAAGATATACTGCTCTCCCGGGAACAGTCCCAGATCCACATCATTTGCGTGACGAAAAGACAGAGGAAAAGAGGATGCAGATCAGGCTGCCTTTTGAGAATCTGTAGACGAGTGAGTAAACTCCCATTGCCATCAATTCTAATTGATAACATGCAATCATTGGAAAATGAAATGGATGACCTACAATTACGATTATCCAACCAACAGGACATTAAGAACTGTAATATAATATGTTTCACCGAGTCGTGGCTGAACGATAACATGTACAATATAAAGCTGGAGGAATTTTGAATGCACCGGCAGAACAGAGAAGCTACATCTGGTAAGACGAGGGGTGGGGGTGTGTCTTTTTGTCAATAACAGCTGGTACGCGACGTCTAATATTAAAGAAGTCTCGAGGTATTGCTTGCCTGAGGTAGAGTACCTTATGATAAGCTGCAGACCACAATATCTACCAAGAGAGTTCTCATCTATATTATTCATAGCTGTCTATTTACCATCACAGACCTATGCTGGCACTAAGAGCGCACTCAACCAACTCTATAAGGCCATAAGCAAAAAAGAAAATGCTCACCCAGAAGCGGTGCTCCTAGTGGCCGGGGACTTTAATGCAGGCAAACTTAAATCAGTTTTACAATTTTTTTACTAGCTTGTCACATGTGCAACCAGAGGAAAAAAAACTCTAGACCACCTTTACTCCACACACAGAGATGCATACAAAGCTTTCCCTCGCCCTCCATTTGGCAAATCCGACCATAATTATATCCTCCTGATTCCTAATTACAAGCCAAAACTAAAGCTGGAAGTACCAGTGATTCTCTCAATATAGAAGCGGTCAGATGGTGCGGATGCTACGCTACAGGACTGTTTTGCTAGCACAGACTGGAATATGTTCCGGGATTCATCCAATGGCATTGAGGAGTATACCACCTCAGTCATTGGCTTCATCAATAAGTGCATCGACGACGTCGTCCACACAGTGACCGTACGTAGTACATATCCCAACCAGAAGCCATGGATTACAGGCAACATCAGTATCGAGCTAAAGGCTAGAGCTGCCGCCTTCAAGGAGCGGGACACTAATCCGGACGCCTATAAGAAATCCCGCTATGCCCTCAGACAAACCATCAAACAAGCAAAGCGTCAATACAGGATTAACATTGAATCCTACTACACCGGCTCTGACGCTCATCGGATGTGGCAGGGCTTGAAAACTATTATGGACTACAAAGTGAAACCTATACGTGAGCTGCCCAGTGACACAAGCCTATCAGACAAGCTAAATGCCTTTTATGCTCGCTTCGAGGCAAGCAACACTGAAGCATGCACGAGAGCACCAGCTGTTCTGGATGACTGTGTGATAATGTAGCCGATGTGAGCAAGAACTTTAAACAGGTTAACATTCACAAAGCTGCGGGGTCAGATGGATTACCAGGACATGTACTCAAAGCACACACGGACCAGATGGCAAGTTACTTCACTGACATTTTCAACCTCTCCATGACTGAGTCTGTAATACCTACATGTTTCAAGCATACCACCATAGTCCCTGTGCAACAGGATCCTGGACTTCCTGACGGGCTGCCCCCAGGTGGTAAGGGTAGGCAACAACACATCTGCCACGCGGATCCTCAACACTGGGGCCCCTCAGGGGTGTGTACTTAGTCCCCTCCTGTACTCCCTGTTCACTCACGACTGCGTGGCCAAAAATGACTACAACACCATCATTAAGTTTGCGGACGACACAACAGTGGTAGGCCTGATCACCAACAACGATGAGGCAGCCTATAGGGAGGAGGTCAGAGAACTGGCAGTGTGCTGCCAGGACAAGAACCTCTCCCTCAATGTGAGCAAGACAAAGGAGCTGATCGTGGACTACAGGAAAAGGTGGGCCAAACAGGCCCCAATTAACGTTAATGGGGCTGTAATGGAGCGGGTCGAGAGTTTCAAGTTCCTTGGTGTCCACATCACCAATGATCTATCATGGTCCACACACAGCAAGACAATCATGAAGAGGGCACGATAAAACATTTTCCCCCTCAGGATACTGAGAAAATTGGGAAGTGTCCCCAGATCCTCAAAAAGTTATACAGCTGCACCATCGAGATCATCCTGACCGGTTGCATCACCGCCTGGTATGGCAACTGCTCGGCATCTGACCATAAGGCGCTACAGAGGGTAGTGCGTATGGCCCAGTACATCACTGGGGCCAAGCTTCCTGCAATCCAGGACCTATATAATAGGCGATGTCAGAGGAAAGGCCATAAAATTGTCAGAGACTCCAGTTACCCAAGTCATAGACTTTTCTCTCTGCTACCGCATGGCAAGCGGTTCCGGAGCACCAAGTCTAGGACCAAAAGGCTCCTTAACAGCTTCTACCCTCAAGCCACAAGACTGCTGAACAATTAATCAAATGGCCACCGGACTTTTACATTGACCCCCCCTCCATTTGTTTTGTTCACTGCTGCTACTCACTGTTTATTATCTATGCATAGTCACTGCACCCCTACCTATATGAAAACATTACCTCTTACCTGTACCCCCGCATCTGACTCGGTACCGGTACCCCCTGTATATAGCTTCATCATTGTTGTGTTATTGTGTTACTTTTTATATATTTTTTTACTCTTCTTGAACTGCACTGTTGGTTAAGGGCTTGTAAGTATTTCATGGTAAGGTCTACACTTGTTGTATTCGGAGGATGTGCCAAATAAAGTTTGATTTGGTCTAGCTCAAAAATATACAGGTTAAGACAACGTATTCACAAATCTGGTATCAGCGCCATTGCTAACTACCAGCGCCGTTGCTAACTAGCATAGCCATTGTTGCAAAGAGTTATGGGATATTAGAATTCTGTTGTCTTAACCTTTGCCATCTTCAACCTATGGGTACACTCACATGGCTGACAGTCCACCCATTATGCCACCATTGACTCGAACAGGGATATCCGTTCTACTCATTCTATTTCTATGGTTAGCTGTGTCGGTGAAAATAGGTCACCAACAGAAGACAAAAACAGAAAAATTCCAGCCCAGTTCAAAATTGGGAAAACTTCACACCTCAATGAACCTTTGAGAGAGCTAGGCAAAACAAATGCTGTGAAGGGGCCTGTGCTGCTCGTAGAGGGGGACACCCTAATCTCTCTTTTGTCCCGGTCCAGGTAGGGGTCTCGCTTTGGTATGAAGTTCCCCTTGAAGTGGAGTGAAGCAGGTTGGGTATAATGAAGTGTGATGGGACACCACCAGCCCCCTCCCCCATCACCTCTCACCCTGTCCCATACAGCCCAATCCCGTGCCATTATTGCCACTAACGTCCTTCCTGGGTCTGTGGAGAAGCCAGCAGATGTTGGCTGGTGTGAAAGGACCCTTGAGCTTGTAAACTAGCCGCCGGGATTTGGAGGGGACGGGATCAAAGGGAGGCCTACTTGAACACCTCCACACATATACTCTGACAAATCTTCGCCCTCCGCATGTAGAAAAATGCATGCACACGTATTCATACATGGACTCTCACAATACAAGCCCATTGTCCACATACCCACACATTCACTAACATGCAATCAAGGACAAATGTGTGCACAAATACAAACATGATTTCGCGCACAAATTCACAGACACAAACACGCACACAGGTACTTGAACACACTAGTTACCCAAACCAATCAAAATGGGTCTGTTTTATGTAATACTTGTCAGTGTAATAACTGAAGAATTCATCAATGGAGGTGAACAGACTAAAAAAATATGCAGACAGAGGAAACAAATTTAACGCCCAGCAGTGTTGTGCGACAGCTTTACTTCGGGTCCTTTTCCCAGATAAAGGGGAGCAGAACGGAGAATCGAGCACCCAGGTAGAAATTGTCTGAATCTTCGTTGAGTTTGACAAACCCAGATTATGGAACAGAGTGCTGCTTGCAATGCCAGGTGACAATTAAAATAGCAAGCAGCGAGGTAGGGAGAAACATAGAAGAAATAATCATTTGCCAGAGTGCTCAGGCAACCCTGTCTGACAAACAAGACAGGAGCATAATGTGGCATCACATAACACAACAGTCCTTCCCCAGATACCTGTTAGACAACGACTGCTCATCTTTTCTTTCCTGGATGAATATGCATTTAGGCCAAATGTAAAGGAAGTGGAATCGGTGGATGTGCCAAGTGCCAACATTGTAGCTTTGTTCTCTGTTATTCCTGTGGCGGCGGTTGCGTCTCCCTGTCTGACAGCGCAGGCCTTTCATCCATAGGAGATGTCCCTGCTAGTCCTCCCAGAATGTCACCTCAGCAACATCATCACCGCTTTCATCCTCTAGGAACAGGAAGTGGTTTTTATGACTCTTTCCTGGATGTTACACTTCATTGTTTACACTCTCGTGATAAACTCAAAGACGAAGATAGTGTAAGGTCACTAGGATTTCTATGGTCAGCTAGATCTTGTTTTTACAGCTTACCAATTAATTTACTACAAAGTAACTCCTTCAAATGTAAAAAATAATAATAGAACGGAGAATCAGAGTTTTGTCATTAAACAAACCTCTTTCTGTCTGTGGCTTTTGTTTTTTTGGGGGGATGAGAAGAGAGCATGTTGGGTATTCAGCCACCCCTTCTAACTGGCTCATGAAGGATGTGACACACACAGACACATGGGAATATCCCTTGCAGTCCAAAATGGCCTTCACCCACACACCAAAAAAATCATCTCACATACTACTCTCTCAAGATTTTGCTTGAACAATTAGTTCCATGGCTCAAATCACCAGAAAAAGTCCAACAGTGCTTTTGACTTGAGTACAATGAAAGTACATACTATTAGTGAGTTTTGGATGACAGTTAATACAACATGAGGTTTGTATTCACTCACTTAAAGAGGACAGACTAGTCCTTAAAACCCCATAGAGGTTATCCAATCTCACAACAGTCACAGGTTAGGGGAGAATGACATATCTAATTAATTACTATTCCCGAGAATGTAAACTGTCTGCCTGAGCAATTTTGACATTAGCTGTGGGACCAGCAGAGGCCCAAGAGGTCTGTCTGCCTGGGTGTTTAGTATTCTGCACCACCTGTTTGGAGCCTGAAGGACCAATGATGTTAGATTTCATTCCATTTAGCAAAAATGCTGAATCATTGCTCCTCCATTTTGTAAGACTCACAAACATACCATGATTAAAGTAGTGTCACACCCTAATCTGTTTCACCCCCCTCCAGGTGTCGCCCATATTTCCGATTATCCCCTGTGTATTTATACCTGTGTTCTCTGTCTGTTTGTTGCCAGTTCGTATTGTTTGTTCAAACTTACCAGCGTTTTTCCTGTCAGCTCCTATCGTTTCCCAGCCTCTCTTTTATCAAACAAGCTTACCAGCGTTTTTCCTGTCAGCTCCTATCGTTTCCCAGCCTCTCTTTTATCATCCTCCTGGTTTTTGACCTTTGCCTGTCCTGACCCTGTACCCACCTGCCTGACCTCTCTGCCTGTCCCTTAGCCTGCCATCCTGTACCTGTGCGGCACCTCTGGATAACTGAACTCTGCCTGTCCCTGACCCTGAGTCTGCCTGCCATCCTGTACCTTTGCCTTACCCTGGATTATCGGGCCCTACCTGCCTTGACCTGTCTTTGCCTGCCCCTGTTGCTACAATAAACATTGTTACTTCGACAGTCTGCATCTGGGTCTTACCTTGATTCCTGATAGCACGAACTGGCCATGACTGACCCAGCAGACTTGGACCTGCGCCACTACGCCATTTCCTTCCAAGGAGCCAACATTGGTAGGCACGAGGAGTTGCTTCGTGGTCTGATGGAGGGGTTCCAGGCCACGGCCAAACGTCACGACCAAGCATTGGACATTTTGCAGGAGCAAGTCTGTGGGATGCCTACTAGGCAGCCAACAATGACGGTAATCTCCCAGCCCCTCTGTAACCTGGCTGGTAACAGTGTCGTCACCCCGGTTTCCCGGGAACCCCGCTTACCTCCCCCAGAGCACGACGATGGAGATTCCAGAACCTGCCGGGCCTTTCTCTCCCACTGCTCCCTCGTTTTCGAGCTGCAGCCTTCTTCGTTCCCCTCGGACCGCTCGAAGATACCGTACATTATTTCGCTGATGTCCGGGAGGGCACTCGCCTGGGCCATGGCGGTGTGGGAGCAACAATCCGCCGTCTGCCTCAGTCTGGAGGTATTTGTGGCGGAGGTAAGAAAGGTGTTTGAGGCTCCGGTGTCTGGGAGAAAGGCTGCCCGGAAGTTACTCCAGCTTCGACAGGACACCCTCAGTGTGGCAGACTATGCGGTGGAGTTCTGCACGCTAGCAGCGGAGGGTACCTGGAACCCGGAAGCGCTGTTCGACACGTTCCTGCACGGCTTATCAGAGGAGGTAAAGGATGAGCTGGCAGCCCGAGAACTACCGACAGATCTCGACTCACTCATCACTTTAACCATCCAGATCGATGGTCGGCTACGGGAACGTAGGAGACAGAAGAGGTCCGATTGCGGTACCAATCGCTCACTCAGGGATCCCACCTTTCAGCTGATGAAGTCCCCGGCGTCTATGTCCCTGAGAAGATCCGAGCTTACCCGAGTCCCTCCAAGAGCCTCTGGAGACTGCTGATTCACCTCTTCCCGAGCTGATGCAGCTCGGCAGGGCTAGGCTGTCTCCAGCCGACCGCGTACGCAGACTTGAGACCCAGAGTTGTCTGCATTGCGGTATTGCAGGTCATTTTGTGTCTACCTGTTCCTTCAAGACAGCTAGCTCATTCGTTGGAGTGAGTACACTGGTGGGTCTGAAAGATAATTGTTCTTCTCCCCTTACTCGGCCCCCTCTCCATGCCACCCTGCTGTGGGGTGACCAGTCCAAGTCTCTCCAGGTACTCATCAACTCGGGGGTTGATGTGAGTCTCATGGACGTTAGACTGGCGTCCAAGCTGGGCATCCCCACTCAACCCCTCTCCATTCCCATGAGTGTTGGAGTGCTGGACGGGTGCTCTTTTGGCCAGGTCACCCACCAGACCACCCCTGTCAACCACAGGGTTCCTGCTGGTTGAGTCTCCGCAGGTTCCCGTGGTATTGATATTCTCGTGGTATCTCTTGGCTCCAGTGACACAATCCCTCCATTGACTGGGCTACTGGTGCCATCATGGGCTGGAGCCCGTCCTGCCACACTCATTGCCTGAAGTCAGCTCTGCCTTCCCCGGGACGTCTTCCTGCGGGGCTTGGAAATTGCCCCTGACCTCTCCGCAATCTCCGCAGAGTCCCAGGACCTCCGGGAAGGGTTCAATAAGGCCTGGGCCACTTCGCTTCCACAGCACCGACCGGTACAAAAGAAGGTCGAGCCTGAGGCACTGGCACGTCGCTATCGGGCGGCGGCTACACCACCGGAAGCCGAGACCTGTCTCGCCTGCTCCAAGATCATTAGCCCCTCTGCTGTTTGTTCTCTGTTGCCCTGTACCCTCCGTATTTTTCCTACCTTTCTGTGTCTAGAGTCAAAACCATGTCTGACTGCCCATTTGTCTTCTGTTTCTAGGCCCATCCCTCCCCCCGTGTCATTGATGGCCAGCCCTGATCTGTTTCACTTGTGCTTGTCTCCACCCCTCCAGGTGTCGCCCATCTTCCCAATTATCCCCAGTGTATTTATACCTGTGTTCTCTGTCTGTTCGTTGCCAGTTCGTCTTGTTTGTTCAAGCTTACCAGCAGTTTTCCTGTCAGCTCCTATCTTTTCCCAGCCTCTCTTTTCTCATCCTCCTGGTTTTTGACCTTTGCCTGTCCTGACCCTGTACCCGCCCACCTGACCTCTCTGCCTGTCCCTGAGTCTGCCTGCCATCATGTACCTTTGCTCCACCTCTGGATTACTGAACTCTGTCCCTGACCCTGAGACTGCCTGCCGTCCTGTACCTATGATTTACCCTGGATTATTTGCCCCTGTTGCTACAGTAAACATTGTTACTTCGACAGTGTCAGGAGGTGGGTGTAGCTGGTGCACTCTCCATCTCCACCCCTGAGGTGGAAATGCGGTACCCTAGGAAGGAGACGGCCTGCTGGAAGAACAGGCATTTCTCAGCCTTGACGTACAGGTCATGCTCCAACAATCGTCCAAGCACCCTGCGCACCAGGGACACATGCTCAGCGCGTGTAGCGGAGTATATCAGAATGTCATCAATATACACCACTACACCCTACCCATGCAGGTCCCTGAAAATCTCATCTACAAAGGCTTGGAAAACTGATGGAGCATTCATCAACCCGTACGGCATGACGAGGTACTCATAATGCCCTGAGATGGTACTGAATGCCGTCTTCCACTCGTCTCCCTCCCGGATACGCACCAGGTTGTATGCTCTCCTGAGATCTAGTTTAGTGAAGAAGCGCCCCGTGCATTGACTCAATCGCCGTGGCGATTTGATTTAGACCTCGATAGTCAATACACGGGCGCAGACCTCCCTCCTTCTTCACAAAAAAGAAACTCGAGGCGGGTGAAGTGGAAGACCGAATGTACCCCTGACGCAGGGGTTCGGAGACATAAGTCTCCATAGCCGCTGTCTCTGCTTGTGACAAGGGATACACGTGATTCCTGGGAAGTGCGGCATCTACCAGGAGATTTATCGCACAATCCCCCTGTCGATGGGGTGGTAATTGAGTCAAATCGGCATATTCAGGGGGAATGTGCACGGTGGAGACCTGGTCTGGACTTTCCACCGTAGTCGCAATAACGGAAACCCCTAAACACCTCCCCAAGCACTCTAGTGACCACCCCGTGAGAGCCCTCCGTTGCCACGAAACAGTCGGATCATGACAGACTAACCAGGGTAGGCCTAGCACCATGGGAAATGCAGGAGAATCAATAAGGAAGAGACTGATTCTCTCCTTATGACCCTCCTGCGGCACCATGCCCAGGGGCGCGGTGACCTCCCTAATCAACCCAGACCCTAATGGTCGACTCTCTAGGGCATGAACTAGGAAGGGCACATCCACTGGAACAATGGGGATCCCTAATCTATGGGCAAATGATCTGTCAATGAAATTCCCAAGCGCCTTATGCTGGGAATCGACAAGCGCCTTATGCTGGGAATGCGGGAAAAACTCAGGAAAAGTAACGGTCAAAAACATGTGGGCAACAGAGAGCTCTGGGTGAGCATGGTGCCGGCTCACCTGGGGTGACGCGAGAGTGCCCTGCCTGCTGCCTCGACTCCCAGAGGAACCTCCCCAGCACCGACCGGCAGTGTGCCATCTGCAGCCACAGATGGTACATGAAACGGAACCTCCTCCGGTCTCCCTAAGCACAGCACCTCCCAGCTCCATGGGCGTCGGAGCGGTGGTGCTGGGGGATGGAACCGACAGACCCCGATCTGGACGTCCGCGGGTAGCCAGCAGGTTATTCAACCGAATGGACAGGTCCACCAGCTGGTCGTATGTGAGGGTGGTGTCCCTGCAGGCCAACTCCCGACGGATGTCCTCGCGCAAACTGCAACGATAGTGGTCGATCAGGGCCCTGTCGTTCCATCCCACGCCAGCGGCCAGGGTCAGGAAGTCCAGAGCAAACTCCTGGGCGCTCCTCATCCCCTGCCTCAGATGTACGAGACGTTCACCCGCCGCTCTACCCTCAGGCGGATGGTCGAAGACTGCCCTGAAGCGACGGGTGAAATCTTCGAAGTGGTCCAGCGCCGCATCTCCTTCTCCCCACATGGCGTTGGCCCACTCCAGGGCTCTCCCTGAGAGGCATGAGACGAGGGCGGACACCCTCTCTCGGTCCGAAGGCGCCGGGTGGACGGTTGCTAGGTAGAGCTCCAGTTGTAAGAGGAAACCCTGACATTGTGCAGCCGTCCCATCATACTCCCTAGGGAGGGCAAGACGAATCCCACTGGGACCGGGTGAAAGAGGGGCGAGTAGTGGAGACCCTGGTTGCGCTGGCGGAGGCGCTGGAGAACCTCCCTTTCTCTCCCAGCGATCCATAGTCTGTAGGACGCGATCCATGATGGCGCCGAGATGATGGAGCATCTCCGCTTGCTCCTGGACGTGCTCCTCGACCCCAATAACAGGGGTACCTGCTCCTGCTGACTCCATGACGTTTCTGGGTGTGTGATTCTGTCAGGCGGTGGGTGTAGTTGGTGCATGAAGTCAGGCGCAGGAGAGCAGAGATGAGTGAACAACGCACTTTACTTAATAAATAGCACAAAGTAAACATACCAATGTGCCAACAATAACGGTTGCCACAAAACACGGGTGAAAACAGCACCCGGAAAAAAACAGCCGGAAAACGTACCGACCTGAACAATAAACAAAGAGTAGTAACCAGTTTAAATCGGGTACGTTTTTTATCCGGCCGTGAAAATACTGCCCCCTACCCTAGAGAGGTTAATGTTGTTACCTCATGTTCTATGTTTTTCTTTTGGATCTTAAGCCCCATTTATATCTGCCGCTAACATGCGTACTTCATCCTGATCTTGTCTGTTCACACTTATAAAATCTAATTACAATCAGATCAGAATGTGTGTCTTTTAATCGTCTATGCCTGTGGGCACATAGACATCTATGCCTTTCGCATCTGTATAAGATCAGGACGCATTGGACGCATGTTAGCACCAGGTGTAAACGGGCTAGTGATGAATGTTTTTTATTTTCTTTGGAGGATATTGACAAGCACCACATCTGGCAAAAGTAGTTCATGACTTTAAGGTTGAAATCAATAAAATAGGAGATAGAAGAGCACTCGTTTAGTTTAATTTGAGCTAGAATTGGTAATTCAACAGGTACTCTTCAAAAGGTCAATGTCAAAAAGGTAGGCCTAGTAATAGAGTTAATGGTCATTTTAAAATTAAGGGAAAGTGTTAAAAAAAGTAAGATCAAAGTTAAAAAAGGGATCCAGAACTTTTTCCTGAATCTAATCACATGGAGGTGATGTGCAGTGTTTTGTCGGGAGAGGCAATCTCAGCCTTTTTGTCAAGCTCTAAATCCATTCACACGTTCTCTTTTAAACAAGCAGATAATCTTTGTGTAAATCAGCACTTGAATAAAAGGAATCTGCTGTAAAAGCATCAAAAACGATAAATGACACATCAATAATAAAGGTTTACCATAATGCAGGCAAAGCTGACAACCACGTGAGAGTGGAATCACTTCGCTGGTTACCTTGCAAAGCTGCTTTTGGTCTCCCTTATGTAAAACATATGCTAATAAGAAATTACACATTAATTTCAATTAATGTTGTCAATCCTGTTGATGCTTTTTGCTTTCCTAAAATACATATTTTATGTATATGGTTTGTCCGTGGACGTTTGCCTACCACAATGGCAATGCAGTTTTAAACAATGACATGGTTGGACCATCTGACCACAGACTGGAAAGCTGAAGTACGACCTAGAGTTAATCAAATAAAAAAAAAAATGTTCCCGTCAACAGTGCCTGTGGAAAGTGACTTGTTAAAGTCACCATGAAAGCCTCTGGCGACCCTTGGTGGCAAAACCGTACTTCTGTAACTGTAATTACATTGTCATAAGGTCAGTTTGGTTGAAAACTGACCAACAAAGCTGATGAAAACACTGCTTCTAATGCATTTTCTTAAAGTAAAACAAGTTTGACACTTCATGCAATTATTAATCTATGAATAGGATTCTTTTCAGAAATTGTGTGAGTAATGTTGCTGCACATCTTCAAGAAAAATAATTTTATTTCTTTATAAATCCACATATTTTACCTATGAAAGCATAAAATTCCATCTCACGTTTTTTTCTTATTGTTGCTTCATAATTCAAAGGAAATATGGGTATCAAATCAGAGAAGATTGAAGGTGTATCTCACATACAAATACATACACAGTCAACAGTAAGGGGAAAAAGAGTATTTGATCCGTGCGTCCATCTTTTCAATTGGCAAGTGGTATACAATAGGGTCAGTTTCTTCTCTGTAAAGTTTGTGTCAGAATGAAACTTAACTCACCATTTCACTATCAAACCACAATGCATTGCTTGTGCTGTAGGTTCATGTAATAAAACCAAACCAGGTGCTTCTTTTGACCTCATCTTGAGAGCCCATGTTTTTGGCCAAATAATTATATTTTTTCCACCGTCATCCAAAATGGATGCATTTGATCTCATAATTGTTGATTATATTTTTCAGTTGTCCATATAGACGGAGGGAGAGAGAGTGGGAGAGAGAGAGAGAGAGAGAGAGGATTATAAAGATTATAAAGTGCCCTAGAGATCACCGAACAACCGTTTGATATTGGTGCATCGACGTGACATCGATGTGTGCTAACACTTCCAAGGCCCTCGGGGAGGAAAACAAAACACTGTATCACCTTCTCTTATTGTATTCCTTTGGCATGTGACCGATCGTTAAGGGAGAGTGGAGCTTTATTATGAAACCCACAACATTTCATCAAAACCATCCAAGGGTGTTCCTCTGTAATAGGCAATTCCGATGAGAATCTCTAAAAGTATTCCGAAAGGAATTTGAGGGGTCTGGGTTGTCAACTCATTCCTCACACAGTGAAAGAAGCCCCAGGTTTTGGAATGAATTTCCCTCCACTCCACAGGGCTGGATTACATCCCAGTTCCAGGTAGAATTGCATAAGTGACGGAACACAGCGATTCCATGGCATCCACCCATCTCTATTCCTAATGCTGTTCTTGGCTTCATATGTATTCTTTTGTGAGTTTGTTTGTCCAGCTTCCTTGAACCAGGGGGATTTTACCTGGAGGAGAGAATTAAAGTAAACGTCACTAAGTATTGCCTAAACCTGCAGTCTACTAGACAATCTAATGCAATAGAAAGAAAACACCATTTGTGTTCTACCTGTCCCTTCTTCCCTTCTCATTTGCCCTTTAAATCAGACTTGCGTAACGTCATAACTTTCCCATCTCTATGTAGAACTTGCATATAGAATTAAAATGTATAGCTCTCTGCCCCTAAACTCACCTTTCCATTCTCCCTCCCTCCACCTCAGAAGACGAGCATGGGTGATGTACGAATCTGGAAGAGACAGGACACAGGAATCAGTGCACAAACCTTATCACCTGAGCTAAGAATACCTGGAAAGATCCCGTATGTCTTACCTGACCCAGGGGGGTACAATTCTGTAGATATGAATATCACATCTGGCTACGTGATTGCGCCTACTAGTCCCTTTTTTAGACAGAGACACAGGATAATAAGATGGTGCTCTAGAAGGGCATAGGCCAGATTCAAACCCACGCCAGACCTGGCATATCTGTGTGATCAGAAGACAACAGCAGTAACCACTAGACCACCCCAGGCCACACACGCCTACCAGTATTTGACAGTGTCTTACACATAGGTGTTGTTGAAAATGAGGTGATGAAAGCAGACCAAGACCATGACGAAGCATATCTAAGAAGCTGGTTCACTGACTGATTTGGATAACGTCGACCTTTCTCAATAGCAATGCTCACTGAGTCTCTGCATAGTCAAAGCTTTCCTTAATTTTGGGTCAGTCACAGTGGTCAGGTATTCTGCCACTATGTACTCATTCTAGTTTGCACAGTTTTTTTGTTAATTCTTTCCAGTGTGGGGTCTGTTAGTGTTTGTGAACAGAGCCCCAGGACCAGCTTCCTTATCTTATGGGACTCTTCTGCAGGTTAATCTCTCTGTAGGTGATGGCTTTGTTATGGAAGGTTTGGGAATCACTTCCTTTTAGGTGGTTGTGGAATTGAATGGCTCTTTTCTGGATTCTGATAATTAGCGGGTATCGGCCTAATTCTCCACTGCATGCATTATTTGGTGTTTTACGTTGTACACGGAGGATAATTTTGTATAATTCTGGTTGGTGAGCGGACCCCAGACCTCACAACCATAAAGGGAAAAGGGTTCTATAACTGATTCAAGTATTTTTAGCCAGATCCTAATTGGTATTTCAAATTTGATGTTCCTTTTGACGGCATAGAAGGCCCTTCTTGCCTTGTCTCTCAGATCATTCACAGCTTTGTGGAAGTTACCTGTGGTGCTGATGTTTAGGCCAAGGTATGTATAGTTTTTTGTGTGCTCTAGGGCAACGGTGTCTAGATGCAATTTGTATTTGTGGACCTTTTTTGGAACACCATTATTTTTGTTTTACTGAGATTTACTGTCAGATTTACTCTCTCTCTTTCTGCAGTCCTTTCAATCTCTTCTCCATCCCTACCTCTTCCTCTCACTCTATCTTCCAACCCCTCCATGTCTTTCTCTCTCTGTACACCACATCTTCTCTTATCAATCTCTCTACCTTTGTCTTTGTCCTCCTTGACTCTGTTTCCTCCTGAACTTGTCTCTCCTCTCCAGTCTCTCTCTCTCCAGTCTCTCTCTCTCTCCAGTCTCTCTCTCTCTCTCCAGTCTCTCTCTCGCTCTCTCTCGCTGTCTCGCGCTCGCTCTCCGCCCCCTCCTTTCCTCCTGTCGCCAGTAACTCTGTCAGCCTCATTGTGTCGCTGTGAGAAACACAGGGCCTCCTGGGAGTGATCTGTCATCTCCTCGCTGGCTGTCTGATGCTCCTAGATGAATTATGGATGCACAGACACTGCAGGTATTTCACAGCTAAACGCTGAGCACAGAGGCTGAGGAAGAATACTACCTCATCTGCCTCATCCAGGCCTGTCACAGAGAGAGAACACTGCCTGCTGCTGCCCACAGCTATAAACAGGCAGCCATTCATTGAGCCAACTAAACTCTCTTCTTGAAGAAGACTATGATCGACAGGATTGTAAACTGCATGTAATCAAGGTCTAATCACTCGGTCATCTGAGACAAAAATAGCTCTTCCTACTAAATGGATATGTAATGCAACCAGGACTCATAAACTGCTCAACAACAAAAACAATTGATCCCAAATCAGAGCTGCATGGATTGCTTCACTGCTGCAGCAGTTGATGACTCAAATTGCAAGCTATTAGGTGAGGTCAATGAAGACAGTGATCGGAAGGTGGATAATCTCTTAGCTTAGGTCAGGGGTTCCCAAACCGTTTTCGCCTCTGACCACATTTTGATATCTGAACATTTTCACGACCCTACCCATGTGAAAACAAGTATGTAATTAACAGCCAATGTTAACTTTTTTTTATTTGGGGCTGACAGTCAATTTAAAAACAGTATTTCTGATTGTCTTCTCAACTCACCATCACATTCTTTTAATGTGGGGCTATATGACAGTCAATTGCAAATTAGTCTGACATAATGTCTCTTATCTCACCACCACCGCTGAGATAGGTGTGCTTGATGCATGTCGCATTGGAGCTTCTTAAAGTCAGGGGGCGGGGTCGACAGTGCGCACCTCATCTCTGCTGTCATCCAACCTGGATCGATATTTGGTTTTAATGCAGACGAGAGCACTGAATCCAGCTTTACACAGATATGAGCTGGTGAAGGGTAGCCTACCATGGCTTTTAGAGCGCTTTCAAAACAACTGGGAACTCTGAAAAATACGAGGTCAAATCATGACGTCAGTGATCTTTAGGTCGGAAAGTCAGAGCTCTAGAATGAAGCCCGAATTCCCAAGTTGGAATTCCGAGTTGGATAAGCGTTCACAATGATTTTCCCACCTGGAGCTTGTTTCTTTCCGAGTTCCCAGTTGTCTAGAGTGCACTGACGTCCGAAGTCTGAGATTTCCGAGTTCCCAGTTGTTATGAATGCCGCACTAATACTCAGAGGGCGATGGTAGGTTATTCCCTTTGAGTCAGGAACCAAAACTCCTCTGTATTGAACTGTGAATGCGTTGTCTGCAGCATGACAGCTCGATCAGCTTTTGGACTGTCAACTGAGCCAGGATCACAGTTAAATGGATTGGGAAGTCGGTCCATCCTAAAGTGCTCTTCCAAGCATTGGAGGTGAGCAGTCATCACTTGTGTGGGACACTTACTGATGCTGTTTCTGTTATTTACTTTCATTACTCAGAAAGTCAACCAAGTTTTTTTTTTTTTTTACATCCATTGTGAATGACAACAGTTCCTCTCTCAATGGTAAAAATCTTTCCAACACTCCCCCTCGATAACCACCACGCCTCGAAGTGAAATAGAACATTGTCATGCTCTGATCTCATATCTCCACATAGTTTTGTGAACAGGTATGCACGCAGTGGATGTGGTTTGATATACAGTGGGGGGGAAAAGTATTTGATCCCCTGCTGATTTTGTACGTTTACCCACTGACAAAGAAAGGATCAGTCTATAATTTTAATGGTAGGTTTATTTGAACAGTGAGAGACAGAATAACAACAAAAATATCCAGCAAAACGCATGTCAAAAATGTTATAAACTGATTTGCATTTTAATGAGGGAAATAAGTATTTGACCCCCTCTCAATCAGAAAGATTTCTGGCTCCCAGGTGTCTTTTATACAGGTAATGAGCTGAGATTAGGAGCACACTCTTAAAGGGAGTGCTCCTAACCGCAGCTTGTTACCTGTAAAAAAGACACCTGTCCACAGAAGCAATCAATCAATCAGATTCCAAACTCTCCACCATGGCCAAGACCAAAGAGCTCTCCAAGCATGTCAGGGACAAGATTGTAGACCTACACAAGGCTGGAATGGGCTACAAGACCATCGCCAAGCAGCTTGGTGAGAAGTTGACAACATTTGGTGCGATTATTCGCAAATGGAAGAAACGCAAAAGAACTGTCAATATCCCTCGGCCTGGGGCTCCATGCAAGATCTCACCTCGTGGAGTTGCAATGATCATGAGAACGGTGAGGAATCAGCCCAGAACTACACGGGAGGATCTTGTCAATGATCTCAAGGCAGCTGGGACCATAGTCACCAAGAAACCAATTGGTAACACACTACGCCGTGAAGGACTGAAATCCTGCAGTGCCCACAATGTCCCCCTGCTCAAGAATACATATACATGCCCGTCTGAAGTTTGCCAATGAACATCTGAATGACTCAGAGGACAACTGGTGAAAGTGTTGTGGTCAGATGAGACCAAAATCTCTTTGGCATCATTTTACATTTTTTTGTCATTTAGCAGACGCTCTTATCCAGAGCGACTTAGAGTAGTGAATGCATACATTTCACTTCATGCATTTACATTTCAAACATTTTTTTTTGGCATTGGCCCCCCGTGGGAATCGAACCCACAACCCTGGCATTGCACACACCATGCTCTACCAACTGAGCCACAGGGAAGGCATCAACTCAATTTGCTGTGTTTGGAGGAGGAGAAATGCTGCCTATGACCCCAAGAACACCATCTCCACCGTCAAACATGGAGGTGGAAACATTATGCTTTGGGGGTGTTTTTCTGCTAAGGGGACAGGACAACTTCACCGCATCAAAGGGACGATGGACGAGGCCATGTACCATCAAATCTTGGGTGAGAACCTCCTTCCCTCAGCCAGAGCATTGAAAATGGGTCGTGGATGGATATTCCAGCATGACACACACACACAAAACACACGGCCAAGGCAACAAAGGAGTGGCTCAAGAAGAAGCACATTAAGGTCCTGGAGTGGCCTAGCCAGTCTCCAGACCTTAATCCCATAGAAAATCTGTGGAGGGAGCTGAAGGTTCGAGTTGCCAAACGTCTGACCTCTGTGATTGCCAACAAGGGTTTTGCCACCAAGTACTAAGTCATGTTTTGCAGAGGGGTCAAATACTTATTTCCCTCATTAAAAAGAAAATCATTTTATAACATTTTTGACATGCGTTTTTCTGGATTTTTTGGTTGTTATTCTGTCTCTCACTGTTCAAATAAACCTACTATTAAAATTATAGACTGATCATTTCTTTGTAAGTGGGCAAACGTACAAAATCAGCAGGGGATCAAATACTTTTTTCCCCCACTGTAGTTTCCAATCGAAGTTACCTGTTGCAGTATATCTCCGAGTTCTGTGCTCAGCTTTTTTGCCCCCAGTTGCTCTCAGTGTATCATACAATGCATCCATATGGCAGAGGGAGACACATTCAGAACTAGAGTGCAGAGGCTTGCCCTCCGTCCCAGGATAGACAGAGACCCATCTGTACAAAAACCCATAATTCGATCCCATCTGGAATATGTTTTTTGTCAATATAGCCATGCAGTACACTGAACTATGCTGTTTCATACTTGGAAATCGTGAGACACAACAATATGTCCTGTGAATAGCATCCCCTGACAAGTATAGTGAACAAAAGTCAATGCTTGAGCATCTCGGCCCTCACAGCTAACGCCCATATGGAGAGCATAAGCTGGGGAGTTTTTGAGTCGTTCAGTCAGAGTTTCCTCTTTGTTTAACAGTGTTATCTGACAAAGGTATTGATGTGAGTTTCTGTGCCTCTGCCTTCCCACACATTGTTTTCACCATATCAATTGCGGCCGGTAGTATCAAGATCTCTGCAGTAGTGTGTGGTTTCATAGCGTAGCAGGCCTAGCCATTCATCGTGGGAATGATTCAAGTGCAACGGTCAAGTGCAGCCTTTTCCCATGATCTGAGGGCACTCTCTGGTTGAATCTTTTTGATTTTAATCATTTAAATTTAGATTTTTAAGGTTAACCACATTACAATGATTTTGAGATACAAAGACGATATTATAATATATCCTGAGAAAAAATAATAGTATGTATAACCTTTTTTGTTTGTTTAATATATATATATTTGTATATATATTTATATATATATTTATATATATATATATATATATATATATATATATACTGCTCAAAAAAATAAAGGGAACACTTAAACAACACATCGTAGATCTGAATGAAAGAAATAATCTTATTAAATACTTTTTTCTTTACATAGTTGAATGTGCTGACAACAAAATCACACAAAAAAAATCAATGGAAATCCAATTTATCAACACATGGAGGTCTGGATTTGGAGTCACACTCAAAATGAAAGTGGAAAACCACACTACAGGCTGATCCAACTTTGATGTAATGTCCTTAAAACAAGTCAAAATGAGGCTCAGTAGTGTGTGTGTGTGGCCTCCAGGTGCCTGTATGACCTCCCTACAACGCCTGGGCATGCTCCTGATGAGGTGGCAGATGGTCTCCTGAGGGATCTCCTCCCAGACCTGGACTAAAGCATCCGCCAACTCCTGGACAGTCAGTGGTGCAACATCGCGTTGGTGGATGGAGCGAGACATGATGTCCCAGATGTGCTCAATTGGATTCAGGTCTGGGGAACGGGTGGGCCAGTCCATAGCATCAATGCCTTCCTCTTGCAGGAACTGTTGACACACTCCAGCCACATGAGGTCTAGCATTGTCTTGCATTAGGAGGAACCCAGGGCCAACCGCACCAGCATATGGTCTCACAAGGGGTCTGAGGATCTCATCTCGGTACCTAATGGCAGTCAGGCTACCTCTGGCGAGCACATGGAGGGCTGTGCGGCCCCCCAAAGAAATGCCACCCCACACCATGACTGACCCACCGCCAAACCGGTCATGCTGGAGGATGTTGCAGGCAGCAGAATGTTCTCCACGGCGTCTCCAGACTCTGTCACGTCTGTCACGTGCTCAGTGTGAACCTGCTTTCATCTGTGAAGAGCACAGGGCGCCAGTGGAGAATTTGCCAATCTTGGTGTTCTCTGGCAAATGCCAAACGTCCTGCACGGTGTTGGGCTGTAAGCACAACCCCCACCTGTGGATGTCGGGCCCTCATACCACCCTCATGGAGTCTGTTTCTGACCGTTTGAGCAGACACATGCACATTTGTGGCCTGCTGGAGGTCATTTTGCAGGGCTCTGGCAGTGCTTCTCCTGCTCCTCCTTGCACAAAGGCGGAGGTAGCGGTCCTGCTGCTGGGTTGTTGCCCTCCTACAGCCTCCTCCACGTCTCCTGATGTACTGGCCTGTCTCCTGGTAGCGCCTCCATGCTCTGGACACTACGCTGACAGACACAGCAAACCTTCTTGCCATAGCTCGCATTGATGTGCCATCCTGGATGAGCTGCACTACCTGAGCCACTTGTGTGGGTTGTAGACTCCGTCTCATGCTACCACTAGAGTGAAAGCACCGCCAGCATTCAAAAGTGACCAAAACATCAGCCAGGAAGCATAGGAACTGAGAAGTGGTCTGTGGTCCCCACCTGCAGAACCACTCCTTTATTGGGGGTGTCTTGCTAATTGCCTATAATTCCCACCTGTTGTCTATTCCATTTGCACAACAGCATACGAAATGTATTGTCAATCAGTGTTGCTTCCTAAGTGGACAGTTTGATTTCACAGAAGTGTGATTGACTTGGAGTTACATTGTGTTGTTTAAGTGTTCCCTTTATTTTTTTGAGCAGTGTATATACATACATACATACATACATACATACATACATACATACATACATACATACATACATACATACATACATACATACATACATACATACATACATACATACATACAAAAAAAACAACAACAAGATCATCCATATAATACTTTTTTCTCAGGACGTTTTGAAATTGTCCTGCAACTCAATTTTCATATCATGCCACCCCACATGGGGTCGCGAACCCTAGTTTTGGAACCGCTGGCTTAGGTTAACATTACCAAGGGCATACCTGAACATACCCATAGGGGTCGCTATTACGCATGTGGCTGCCATTCGCCTTTTCTAACCCAACAAGGTTCTGACCCTTGTTTAAAAGTAACTTCCAGCTGCTAGTGACATAGCCTGTAGCTTGCCCTCCAAAAACGAATCAGAATAACACAAATGCCTTAGGAAGCCCCAAAGATGACGTCAAACCCTCGTTAGTACATTGAGTGTGCTAATATGCGGGATGACGTGATGTTGTTGGTGGGCAGCAGAGACACAAATGATAGCGTTTAAAAAGCCACAGAGCTGTCCCGGGCCCAGCTCAGTTCATTTGTATTTGGAGAGCGCAGATGTAGAGAAGATTGTGCTATACTGCGGATATTAAACTTACAACAAAC
Organism: Salmo trutta; assembly: GCF_901001165.1. Classification (NCBI taxonomy): domain Eukaryota; kingdom Metazoa; phylum Chordata; class Actinopteri; order Salmoniformes; family Salmonidae; genus Salmo; species Salmo trutta. The sequence goes on along the minus strand of NC_042982.1, from coordinate 8,928,091 downwards.
ATATCAGGGCCAGCAGAGTCAGCAATGATTGGTTTCATGGAAACAGAGTGTGGGGGGGAATCCCATCGGGCAGCGAGGGAGAGAGGGAAGGAAGGAGAAAGAGGGGGGACGTGGAGCGAGTGAGCACAGCGTGCTGTCCTTTATGTGCTGTGTGATTTTATGATGATTGCCTATTCCCATCAGTCAAGGGGCACAAGCAAAGCCTGCCTGCAGTCACAGCTGCAGCTCAATAGGACTAGTTCACTGTACTATTTACTACGCTTCATTTAAAGAGGAAAATACAATACAGCAAAAGTACTGCGCTTTGTCAAGACAAGCCCCTCGAAATAGATACTGCATGCAGATGCACCTAGACTTATAGGAACACAGCATGTACACACAAAACATGCACACAGACACACACACACACACATACACACACACAATCTGTAAACTACACACATCTGTAAACTCTTACAGAAGCAGTCTGCAGAAATGTTAATCAATACAGATGAGCCCTGAGCACTTGCCCAGCCTTGTCTGACAGGAATCACCCACCTTGGACACGAGATAATCCTTGGTAAGGCAGAGGGACCCCAGCACCGGGAAATAAAAAGGGGGCGGGGTGGGGAAGTCCCAGATCCTGTGTTATTGTGATATAGCATCCTCGTCCTTCACTGACTTCCCGTAGTCTGGGTTCAAGTCCACTACGGTGGTCCCTTTCAAGGGCCCTCCGAAGCCCCCTTCCGAGGCCTGATGGGGTCCCTCGTGCCCTACCCTGTCCACTGGACCAGGAGGCATGGGCTTATTAGCCAAGCCTGAGGAGGAAGGGGGGATGGGAGTGCCTCCCCCGCCCGCCGCCTGGCCTCCGTTGGTCTGAGAGCACACGTTGCTGACATGTGTCGCCTTCTGCTTGTAATGGTTGCTGTGCAGCTTGTATTTCATGAGGAGGATGAAGATGAAGACAAGCACGGACGCCACGATGATACCGCCAATCACGATGATCATGGTGCCGCCCAGGAATTGGTCGTGGAGGGAGCGGCACTGACGGTACTCGCGCTCTGTGGTGAATGCCACGCAGCCCACCAGGCGGGTGCCGGTTAGGGCCGTGACGCCATCGTCGTACACCGCTAGCACACACAGGTCATAATCCCGTTGAGTGGCCAAGTCACTGAGTAGGAAGAACTTATGAGACGCAGGGATCATCCTGAGAGAGAGAGAGAGAGAGAGAGAGAGCGAGAGAGAGAGAGAACAATGTTATTGACAGAGTGAACATTCTAGCAGTAATCCGAAAACTGAGAGCTTGTATGAAGGCAGTAAACTCAACAACCTATACTTTCAGTACCTGGAAATTACGTTTAGCCTTTACTACCCTGACCACACACTTACACACTTTCCTGCTCTCCCCTCGTTCTGCACTCTCCATTGTCAGGTTTACTTTCTGTCTTACAAACACTAGACCACACATTGGCTAAGGTGTGTGTGTGTGTGTGTGTGCTGTTACCCCGGTGGCTAGCGTGCCAAACTGCTCCATTTATCAACAGGGACATAGGGGCCCGGGGGCTCCGAGGTGACGAAACATGGAGCGGAATTCCAAAGCGCGACATGCTCAAGGGGTGACAGCGTGGATGACAGTGTGTGCATTAAACATTTCTCCTCTAAACGCAGGCGCCAGCGGGGCCAACCTCTACGCTCACACGGCGGGATTCCTACTGTCTCAGAGTACCCTCCTCTGCCCTACCTTATCCACAGGTTACACCTGCTGTTTCCATTAAACTGACTTACTACCGTTACTACTCTCTTGCCACCCTGTTTATCCACTGTATTCTCCTTTCCAAATTATAATACATTTATGGAGCATGCAGAATATCTTCCACCCATAAAGCTAATGTCATATTATGGTCTGGTGTTTTACTATGAAGTAAAAGTTTCATGATGAGATGTTACTTGTATTGCTACGTGTTATTACTTTTCTGTTGTTTCTCTATTTTATCTCTCTCTGCGTTGTTGGGAAGGGCCCGTAAGTAAGCTTTTCACTGTTAGTCTCCGCCTGCTGTTTACGAAGCATGTGAAGAAAAACATTAGATTTGATGTGAACAAAAAAACTTATGAACTCACTACTGTAAGTCTCTCTGGATAAGAGCGTATGCTAAATGATCAAAATGTTAAATGTACATTTCAATTCCGTGAACATTTCCTTGAAAGAAAGAAAGGAAACGAGAAGATCAAACTACTAAGAAAGGTAGAATCTCACTAATTAGGGGGAATTGTCTTGATGTTGTTCTGTACGCCCCAGTGCATATACACTCATCATTAGTGGATGTTCTGGATGAGTGGAGGTCACTAGCCGCCCACAGACGGGTCTGGCCATTTCGTTAGTCCTGAGCCTAGCATACAGTCTAGGTATAAAAAGGGAGGTCGCCCGGTTCAAAAAATAATAGGCCCCAATATACTGTATCTTCAGATGTGTCGTCATCCATATCCTCTGGTGGGGTTTTGATGGACATGGAGGAGAAGGCTGGGTCCTCTGCATGCAATGGGGAGGAGGTGGTGGGGATGGTGAGAGAGGAGCGGGAGCCCTCACTGATGTAGTCAGACCTGACCTTGCCACAACTCCTGTCACCAGTCTATCACATTAGAGATGGGAATATGGATGTTACAGGCAGGCAGGGGGCCAGGAGGGGTTAGGGGGACATGGAGGATTGTGTGTGTGTGTGTGTGTGTGTGTGTGTGTGTGTGTGTGTGTGTGTGTGTGTGTGTTTACTCATGCGCGCGTGTGTGATCAAGGATGTGAGTGTGTGCTGAAATCTCCCTACCACATGCTGTCTATAATGGCTTTAACATAGGATAGTTCTCATCCTCTCATGTAAGACTGTCTCCGAAGAGGCCACACAAACATAAAGGCAATTAGGTAGTGATATCTGGAGTCAAAAGATGGACAGAGAGAGGGAACGAAAGGAAGAGAAATAGAGAGTGCAGTCGACTTGATGTATGAAAGAAGAAAGAGACTGAGGAAAGCTGATACCGTCACAATCCTCTCCTGTTCTCAGCACAATGTTAATGTGTCTGAGAGGATATTAGCTGTCCTCAGCCACCGCGTCCCTTCATTACCCCCTCCCTCCATCGCTGACCTCCCCAATTCAATACAACCGTCAGTCCACATAGAGCTGGACTCATGTGTGCCTAATTGATTAAAAAAACGCATTCCGATTACTTTGCAGTGCCATAAACCAAAGGCCTCCATATGCTTTTTGCATAATTAACAGCAAATTGCTTCTCCCACATGTCTTTTGTGTCTTAATCCATCCTCAGGGAAAGTCCGGAAGTTAATTAGGTACTAACAGGGCTCCTTCAACGGAGAATCACTCCACAGTGCAATGTTGAAGAGGGCCGTGGTGTAATATAAAAAAAAGAATCAATAGATGAATTTCTGTCTTTTAACGAATCTCTCCGTCCGTCCATTATAGGCGTGTGGAATAATCCACTGTGTGAGTGCCTTCCCTGTGGCTCAGTTGGTAGAGCATGGTGTTTGCAATGCCAGGGTTGTGGGTTCGATTCCCACGGGGGGCCAGTAGAAAGAAAAAAAAAATGTATGAAATGTATGCATTCACTACTGTAAGTCGCTCTGGATAAGAGCGTCTGCTAAATGACTAAAATGTAAATGTAAAAAATGTGAGGTGCTTCAACAGGGAGGTGGATGGAACTGAGCTCGCTGGCTATTTTTGCCGTGGGGGTAGGAAAAATAACCCCCTTCCCCTTAAGACTTCTAATGGTGTACAGTAGTCTCACTTCTAAATCTCTGTAATAACATTAGCTGGTGCTGCAACACTCACGGGGATGTTTTCTACTGCACCTCCTATAAAAATAATGAGCCGCTGAACAGCGAATTTAAAGAAATCTTTGAACGCTCAAGAGGAGAATATTGCCCTAGGAGAAGAAAGAGGTTCGCAGCCGACTCTGGGGGAATTTAATGGCCGGCGATTTCTCTGGTTTTCACTTTGAGGAGAGAATTATTTTTTTCTGTTAATGTTCCACTTGATTCTTATCAGAGACAAACAGAGGGCTGTAGTGACTGTGGGAGTGACCCGCCTTTCTTCTCTGTGTAAATCGGGATGTTTCAGGTGTTTTATGCTCTCTGCAACAGTCATTCTCTGAAATCTATGAAATGGAGGAGGCTCAGAAACCACTGTTCCCATAAGAACAGATTATTTACATTCCTAAAGTTGGGGTGAAGAGTTCAACTCAACTGTGCCTCATTCAAAATCAATTATCAAACCCTGCCTTCTGGAACGGATTGCACTTCACTGGGGTAATGTGTTTACATCAGTGTAACTCTGCACTGGGATTCCTTTGGGTGCTATTGAAAATATTTAATATTTTCTCTAACTGAAGTTAACACCTCTAGTGTCCACGGCTTACAAATGATCACAATCACTTAAAAGTCTGGACAGTATATTGGTATTTCTGATAGGAACAATACTGAATTACAAAAGCCAAACTCGACACTTTTCAAAACCCTTCCATGACACTTACAGTACTAGTGAGGCATTACAGTACGAGTGAGGCATTGCAACCTTCAGTCCATTATATCATTGAATGCCTGGCCTTTGACACTTGGGAGTCAACCCACCTAATAAAACATCTGAATCTGATATCAGAAAGGTCAATATTAACTGGATCTCCATCTCAGGCCTATGGAGATGATTGATGGCAACAAGTTCTCTTCTTATAGGCTCTTCACTGCCAGACACATTATAGCTAATGGCTACTGCACAGTAAGGCTATATAGGCTGGTGTGGCAATAGATGTCTGCACATTGAGTCATTCCAACCCATTATTTCAGAACTTCAATGTAATTTTCCCTGTGGGCATCATGTTCTATTGTTTCTGCAGTTCGCTCTGTGACTTCTTTAGCGATGAGTTAAGTCCACTCGTGTTGTCATCGGGCACTACATTCATTATCAACGTGATTCAGTGCCTCTCTAAACCAGGCTGTTAATGAGGATCAATTTGGAGGCTCATGAACTGTCGAAGAACAACAAGAGACCCACAGTATGCAATGCCACATGTGAAGACCACCTTCCACACAGAGATACCAGTCAGCTTTACCCCCCCCACCCATAGAGATGCATGTCATCTTATATGATCTTTTTGTAAAAGAATGCTCTTCCCAGCTCACCTGTATATGAGGATGTCGTCAGAGGAGCTGTTGTACTGGATCTGGTACATGCGGACCCCCGGGATGTGGTCCTGAGGGGGCCATCGAATGGTGGCCGAGGTCGAGCTCAGCTCCGACACACTGACCCTCTGATGGTCGGTGCGGGCGTGGCCCCCGCTGGCGTTGGACTTGATGGAGGTGGGGATGTCCGAGGGGCCAGGCTCAGGCTCCAGCTTGGGGTCATAGTGTGGCGAGGGGTTAACCACCAGCTCCACGGGCGCCGTGGCCTCGCCAGCGGCGTTGGATGCGATGCATGTGAACTTCCCAGAGTCCTTCACAGTGGTGGTGAGGATGTCCAATGAGCCGTTCTCATAGCAGATGGTGCGGGACGTGTTCCCAATCAGCTTCCCCTCAGGGCTGACCCAATGCGTGGAAGGTTCCGGGTCTCCCACTGACTTACAGCGCAGGCTCACCTCCTGACCCTCCATCACAAACATCTTGGAGGTGTGCCGCGTGATCATGGGTGGCTCGCACACAAACTCCTCCTCGCGGATGGTCCAGAAATACTTGCCGGCGAGCTCTCGGGGGGAGGCGCAGGTCTCCAGGTCGTCTTCCCTGGTCAGCCTCCTCAGCCACACTAGCTCACAGTTACAGTGCAGCGGGTTCCCACCGAAGCTCAGCACCAGGGATGTGAGTGGAGAACCCTTCAGCTTAGCGTACACTGGGATCCTCAGGAACAGGGGATCTGGAGGGATTTTCTTCAGCTTGTTGGAGGTCATGTCTAGACGTGCCAGCTTGTGCAGGTTGGAGAAGATGCCCTCGGGGACCATCTCTATGAGGTTGTGGTCCAGACTGAGGGTGTTGACACTGGCCAGCAGGCCGATGGTCTCCCAGGGGATGTTCACCAGGTTGTTGTAGGACAGGTCCAGGTCTTCCAGGGTCTCCAGGAAGTCCTGGAAGGCCCCCTCTGAGATGCTGTGCAGCTGGTTGTTGGCCAGGATCATGTGCCTGAGGTTGACCAGGCCTTGGAAGTGGGTGTCGTCCAGCATGGTGAGCCGGTTGGCGTCCAGGTGCAGGGCGTGCAGGTCCTGCAGGTCGGCGAAGGCATACGGCTTGATCTGGCTAATGGTATTGCGCGACAGCGTCAGGTGGATGAGGCTGCTCATGTTGGCAAAGTCACGGTGACGAAGGGTGGTGATGAAGTTGTCCATGAGGCGCAGCTCGGCCGTCTGCCGATCAATGTTTGGCGGCACGAAGAGCAGGCCTGTCTTGGCGCAGAGAACAGTGTAGGAGGGCATGAGGTTCTGGCAGGTGCAGCGCTTGGGGCACAGCATGGTGGCGACGGGCGCAGCGAGGAGGGCCAGGCACAGGAGCAGGCACTCCATGGCTAGGCTCCTGGAAGACAAGGGGAAAGGCTGTTAGCATACAACAACAACAACAACAATGAAAACAGCATTGAAAAAAATAACAAAAACAATGAAAACAACAACAACATTGTTATCATTGGGATGGATAGAATGAACCTTTACGCTGATAGCTGTAAATATAAAATATTTGTAAAATGAAATGCTTACATTTTTATCTGGAAACTGAAAACAGAAAATCTATTTAAATAAGGCTGATTTCTTTCAAGAATAGATACAGTGCATTCCAAATGTTGTTGCATTACAGCCTTTATTAAAATTGATTATATTGTCCTCATCAATCTACACACAATATCCCATAATGACAAAGCAAAAACAGATTAAAAAATTCAAATGAACAGTACCAGTCAAAAGTTTGGACACACCTACTCATTCAATGGTTTTTCTTTATTTTTACTATTTTATACATTTTAGAATAATAGCGAAGACATCAAAACAATGAAATAACACTTATCATGTAGTAACCAAAAAAGTGTTAAACAAAACAAAATATATTTTAGATTTGCGATTCTTCAAAGTAGCCACCCTTTTCCTTGATGACAGCTTTGCACACTCTTGGCATTCTGTCAACCAGCTTCATGAGGTAGTCACCTGGAATGCATTTCAATTAAGGTGTGCCTTGTTAAAAGTTAATTTGTGGAATTTATTTCCTTCTTAATGCGATTGAGCCAATCAGTTGTGTTGTGACAAGTCCATCATTACTTTAAGACATGAAGGTCACTCAATCTGGAAAATTTCAAGAACTTTGGAAGTTTCTTCAAGTGCAGTCACATCAGCCATCAAGCGCTATGATGAAACTGGCTCTCATGAGGACCGACACAGGAAAGGAAGACCCAGAGTTACCATTAGAGTTAACTGCATCTTAGATTGCAGCCCAAATAAATGCTTCACAGAGTTCAAGTAACAGACACATCTCAACATCAACTGCTCAGAGGAGACTGTGTGAATCAAGCCTTCATGGTCGAATGTATACAAAGAAACCACTACTAAAGGACACCAATAAGAGGAAGAGACTTGCCTGGGCCAAGAAACACGAGCAATGGACATTAGACCGGTGAAAATCTGTCCTTTGGTCTGATGTGTCCACATTTGAGACTTTTGGTTCCAACCTCCATGTCTTTGTGAGACTAAAGGTAGCTGAATGGATGATCTCCGCATGTGTGGTTCCCACCGTGAAGCATGGAGGAAGACGTGTGATGGTGTGTGCTGGTGACGCTATCAGTGATTTATTTAGAATTCAAGGCACACTTAACCAGCATGGCTACCACAGCATTCTGCAGTGATACGCCATCCCATCTGGTTTACATTTAGTCCCACTATCATTTGTTTTTCAACAGGACAATGATCTAACACACTTCCAGGCTGTGTAAGGGCTATTTGACCAAGGAGGAGAGTGATGGAGTGCTGCATCAGATGCCCTGGCCGCCACAATCACCCGACCTCAACCCAATTGAGATGGTTTTGGATGAGTTGGAGTGCAGAGTGAAGGAAAAGCAGCTAACAAGTGCTCAGCATATGTGGGAACTCCTTCAAGACTGTTGGAAAAGCATTCCAGATGAAGCTGGTTGAGAGAATGCCAAGAGTGTGCGAAAAGCTGTCATCAAGGCAAAGGGTGGCTACTTTGAAGAATCTCAATTAAAACAAAATATTTGTATATGTTGAGCACTTTTTGGATTACTACATGACTCCTTATATGTTATTTTATAGTGTTGATGTCTATACTCTAATTCTACAATGTAGAAAATAGTAAAAAAATAAATAAAGAAAAACCCTTGAATGAGTAGGTGTGTCCAAACTTTTGACTGAGACTGTATATTAAAACCCCCCGTAAATATCACAATTACCTAAGTAATCAGACCCTTTACTCGGTACTTCCTTGAAGCACCTTTGGCACCGATTACAGCCTCAAGTCTTCTTGGTTATGACGCTACAAGCTTGGCACACCTGTGTTTGGGGAGTTTCTGACATTCTTCTCTGCAGATCCTCTGAAGCTCTGTCAGGTTGGATGGGGAGCGTCACTGCACAGCTTTTTTTTTTTTTAAAGGTTTCTCCAGAGAAGTTAGATTGGGTTTAAGTCTGTGCTCTGGCTGGGCCACGCAAGGACATTCAGAGACTTGTCCCGAAGCTACTCCTGTGTTGTCTTGGCTGTGTGCTTAGGGTCGTTGTCCAGTTGGAAGGTGAACCTTTGCCCCAGTCTGAGGTCTTGAGTGCTCTGGAGAAGGTTTTCATCAAAGATCTCGCTGTAATTTGCTCCGTTCATCTTTCCCTCGATCCTGACTACTCTAATATTCCCTGCCGCTGAAACACATCCCCACAGCATGATGCTGCCACCACCATGCTTCACCGTAGGGATGGTGCCAGGTCTCCTCCAGATGTGACACTTGGCATTCATGCCGAAGAGTTCGATCTTGGTTTCATCCTTCTGGAAGGTTCTCCCATCTCCACAGAGGAACTCTGGAGCTCTGTCAGAGTTACCATCGGGTTCTTGCTCACATCCCTGACCAAGGTCCTTATCCCCCAATTGCTCAGTTTGGCTGGGCGCCCAGCTCCTGGTGTTTCCAAATTTCTTCCATTTAAGAATGATGGAGGCCACTGTGTTCTTGGGGACCGTCAATGTTGCAGAAATGTTTTGGTACCCTTGCTCAGATCTGTGCCTCGACACAATCCTGTCTCGAAGCTCTACGGACACTTCCTTCGACCTCGTGGTTTTTGCACTTTGTGCCTTTCCAAATAATTTCCAATCAATTGAATTTACCACAGGTGGATTCCAATCAAGTAGAAAAATCTTAAGGATGAATAATGGAAACAGGATGCACCTGAGCTCAATTTCGAGTCTCATAGCAAAGGGTCTGAATACTTACGTAAATAAGGTATTTATATTTTTCATTTGTAATACATTTGCTAAAAATCCTAAAAACCTGTTCTCGCTTTGTCATTATGGCGTATTGTGTGTCGATTGATGAGGAAAAATGTATTTAATCCATTTTAGAATAAGGATGTAATGTAACAAAATGTGGAAAAAGATAAGGGTTCTGAATAGTTTCGCCAAGATAACGGGGATATCTGTGGAGGCTACAGAAAGAGAAGATATCAATGCTGCTCCCTTGACACCACACTTCATTCTACCACACCTCACCACTTCAAACCATTGATATCTGACACCCCATCTGTCTATAACACACACTCAAATAGAATTTCACAAGGCAATGCATTATATAAATATTCAGAAATGCTCCAGAATAGCTAATGGATATCTGTTACGAGATCCTTTGTTTATTGTTTGTGCACACCATTCCATTCTCATAACGTTTACATAGAAATGCATGAACGTAATTATTTCCCACTGCCAGGGAACCCACTCTGAATATCAATGCTCTAACTGCAGGGAGATGAAAGAGATGGACTTTCAAGCGGGGAAGAGGAGGTGGGAGAAGGTGGAGAAAACATGGATGTGTAGTTACGGCTCTCTGCCAGGTGGGGGAGATATCGAGCCACACAGGTGGTATATCAGCAGGGACTGAGAGAGGAGAGCTGCTCTCTTGCTCTGCTAAGGCGAGCTATATATCAGAGGCAGAGAAAAAGACAGTGCGGTGTCTCAGTGACACGCCCAGGCAGGGCTGAGCTCCCTGCTCTCCATTATAGGGAGGATGAGAAGTCACAGCACCCCCGGAGAGAGATCCATTACCCCTCGACAACTAACTAAGAAAAACACTATGGGAAAAGGTACCGATGTCAATGCATGTCAGTGGTGGACTATTTCATGCAGGCGCATTAGCCATAGGCCTATCAGTGGAGGCTCCTGAGGGGGCTAATAATAATGGCTGGAATGGAGTCAATGGAGTGGTATCAACCACATGGAAACCACGTGTTTGATACCATTCCATTGACTCCATTCCAGCCATTATTATAAGCCGTCCTCACTGCAGAAGCTTCAACTGAGGCCTAGGTACTCAACTTAACAGTAAAGTATGATTGAGTCATGGCATTCATATTAATGAGTAGTCAAGAGCAATTTACATACAGTACCAACACAGCACATTCTTCAGTGTTAAATTAACACTGAGCGTGTTAAATTTAATACTGGTCCGGTGTCTATACAGGTCCACACTTAAATTAACACACTGCTTAGTGTAAAGCCTTATTTGCCTATTTCCCAGAGTGCCTTTTGAGTGAATTGTAGCGTTACCACCCATGACTATTTGTTAGTGACAGAGACATGGTTGTTGCATTCCACAGGGATGCTGGCCCATGTTGACTCCATTGCCTCTCACATTTCTGTTAAGTTGGCTGGATGTCCTTTGGGTGGTGGACCATTGTTGATACACACGGGAAACTGTTGAGAGTGAAAAGCCCAGCAGTGTTGCAGTTCTTGACACAAACCGGTGCGCCTGGCATTTCCTACCATAACCCATTCAAAGGCACTTCAATATTTTGTCTTGCCAATTCACTCTCTGAATGGCATACATACACAATCCATGTCTCAATTGCCTCAAGCTTAAAACTCCTTCTTTAACCTGTCTCCTCCCCTTCACTGATTGAAATGAATTTTACAAGTGACATCAATAAGGGATCATATAGTAGCTTTTACCTGGATTCAACTGGTCAGTCGATGTCATGGTGTTTTGTACACTCAGTGTATATATAACCTTTTTTAGTAAGGTTCTTTAATCTCCTCCAAAGAACCAAAAAGTTTCTGTGTAGAAAAATGTCAATTTGTTTCTCAGAGTGAATAGACTTTCTTTTTATACAAACATTCAAAACATAGCCTACAGTGCGAAACTTGAAAGAACTTGTGGTTCTCACAGTCAAACGAAATGACAATGTATCACGTGTGCACGCACCAGTGTGCTCGGTAATTCCAAAATAAAATATTTAGGGTCAAAAGACGATCTGCTCTGCCGTTCCTCACCTTCACACCAGGGCTGCCAAGAAGGTTGCTATAAGACGTAAATGGGAAAATAATGGAGCCGTGACAAAAAAAATTGCTTCCTACTACCATGAGATGTATATATTTAATGTATTATATGAATGGTGATTACAGCCCTTCCGAAAATACATTTAAATCGTGTTTTAATTAGATTTTGTCCACCCTGCTCCATGTATTCAATGTCTTCCATTTTAAATCTGCCGCAGCTTTACTTCCGGACCATTATGATGGATCTGGCAGCTACTTCTCTGTACGTTCCTAGCTGCAACCTGCATTCACAATGACTGCCGGGATGGGAAGACTAAGGTACGAGACTACCTAAATCATCAAAACTGGATCAAAATTGTACCCATTCAGTAACTGGTACAATAAGTCTAAGTAACAGATTGGATTAGTTTAGAAAAATGTAAGTTATTTATATGTGAGTTGCATAAGATGCATGAATCTATCAATGTACATGTAAAAACTGAGATATTGAAACAAACAATGCTAAAAATCTATCTACAATAGAGCATGCTGGGAAATATGATAGATGGGTGTGGTTTTGGTTTAACACAGGGGTTCTTTTACACCAATGAGTGATAATATAACACCTGAAACAACACTAGAAATGTTACATAAAAAAATCAACAGTAGGTAACACTGTCCAATTTGTTGTGTACTAAGTCGATTCTGTCGCAGCATGCATCTCAGTGAGAGTGTAAGTGTCCTTAAAAATGCCCACAGTAGCACAGCACGTGTAGTTTGTTAATAGTATATGGAATCCATCATTATTTAGTCTCTTGACGTTCTGGTTGGCTCTTATTGTAAGTACAAGTATTGTTTGTGGGGAAATAGCTTAACATGAGTTTTTTCATTTTTTCAAGGGATTTCAATACTTTAATGATGTTGCTATTTGTGAATTACATAAGATGGCATAATTTTTTGTAAAACTCTATCAGCTCAGTACGTCTGGGCAGAGACAGACGTGATTCTCATATGGTACATATTGTTTCAATCCATTCTCCAGCACTGGAACACACAGTATTGAGCAGCGCCATCAATATTTTAGTGAAGGAATACTTGAGTGCTTGACAGAGGGAGCAGAGTGGGTAACCTCTTGCCCTGTTAGGCATTTAATAAGAGACTAATGCGGTCAAGGGTAAATATACAGTATAGAATCTGTCAAATGGATGTCTTACAATCACTGCATTATGTAAGGACCAAGCTGTTCATGACATGTTTCTACTGCATGTTCCTTGGGCGGCAGGTAGCCTAGTGGTTAGAGCGTGTGGCCGGTAGCTAAGAGGTTGCTAGATCAAATCCCCGAGCTGATAAGGTAAAAATCTGTCATTTTGCCCCTGAACAAGGCAGCTAACCCACTGTTCCAAGGCCGTCATTGTAAATAAGAATTTGTTCTGACTTGCCTAGTTAAATAAAGGTTAAATAAAATAAAATTCACTATGTAAGGAGGACTGGTAATACATGCTAACTGATAAAGATGCACATGAAAAGGTGGTTAAAAGGGGATGATAGGGTATGAATACAGGGTACAGCGACTCATCACCCGCAGTCATTGTTTTTAACAGTGGGATTTCCATTTCAATGAAAATAAGAAAGGAGAGACTGTCAGAACATGAAGTAGAGTGGTGGGTGGAAGATTGACAATTAATGGAAGTGTTCTGACAATCTAACAGCAACAGCTGGTTAGAGGACATCCTGCTGTTCAAACGGGCTTCTTTTTTCATCAACACTAATCAACACAATCTCAAAGAAGAGGAAGGGATGGTGTGTGTGCACGTGTGTGTGCACAAATGAAAACCGGAGAGAGGGAGTAAAGAGCAGTAAGATAGAGAGAATCCGAGTGAGTGAGAAAGAAAGAGAGAGTGGGATAAAGAGAGACAAAGAGACAGCTAAAAGGAGGCAGACAGCTAAAAGAGAGTGAGATGAAACGAGTGGAGCGAAAGCAGACACCTCCACCATCCACTCCACTTCTCAGCACAATATAACATGTCTGAGGGTGTATTAGCCATCCACAGCCCTGGATCCTCCCTCCTCCAAAGAGAAAGGGAGAGATGGAGAAATCGCTCATGCCACCCAATCTCCCCCACCCCCCCCTCGACCTAAAAGCATCCCTCACCCAGTGCCTGATGGAAAAGAGGGCAAGCGGCCCACAAAAACAAAGGCAAAGCGCTTTCCCTGGGCTCAGTGTGTGGGTACAATCACCTCTGTGATCAGTATTGTAAATATGAGTAAGTAGGGCAGCTGTACTTGAACAACAAGGGCCTGCAGCCTGCGGTGTTCTCTCCCCGTCCCCCTGGGACACAGACTGCTGTCACGAGGGCTTACTGGAGCTACCGGAGCAGACGAGTCACTGAGCCTGGCTTAACCAACCAACACTCTCACTGAATGCCTCTGCTTGCCTGCCTGGCTGGCATGCAAAGGGTGGGCGGGGGTCACGTCCATACACAACCCTCATGGCACACACACACACACACACACACACACACACACACACACACACACACACACACACACACACCCCTTCCATTAACCCCTTCCATTATGTGACACAAATCAGCTGTGTTATCTGGATATCATCAGTAGGAGTGTCATTTGCATGCTATCTCCTAACGACAGGGAAAGTGATCAAGAGGATCAAGCTGATTGGTCAATACTACAGTAGAGTTTGGCTGGGGAGGGTCATAAAGGTCCCCCTCCATGACTTAATTACCTGGCTTACTAGGGAAAGCTGGGGAGAGAAACTGTGACTAATTGCAGCCTGATGCCTTTAAAGAGGAGATGGGGAGGGTAATGTTCTTGCTGTGCTGGCAGGCCAATTGATTTTTACTGTTACAGGCGTTCTCCAAAGCTCCTGCCATTTCTGTGTGTTTTTTTTTTGTCCATGGAGATTTGAATTGCGGAGATATAAAAAATACCTGTTATTAATTTTGACATGGTATTTATTGGTGATGCATTGCAGCTGCGACAGCCGTCGCCATGTATTTGTTAATCATTATTAAAGGTTTGAACCACTCTTGCATAGTCATTTCCACACGCTTTGTGGCTTGAATGGAAGTCCACCTGGACAGAATTGAACGTCCTAGACATTTTATAATCATCACTTTCCATTGTGCGCGACTAACCTGTAATTGCTAAGTGAAAATTGAAAGCGAGATATTAATTAATGGAGAGCATACCTATTTTTTTGTTAATGGGAAACATTTGATTTTGTTGTTTTGTTTCTTCCTCCTTGCTGTTGGCCGTAAATGTAATTGCCCATTTTGATTTGCATAAGCATCCCTTCCATGGGATTGTGCATGGCGGAGTAATTTTTGTTCCATTTCATTTTGAAAACATTTTCTGTGCGAACATGGTGGCACTGTGGTTGAACTCTCCCATGGGGCTTGTTCGGTAGGACAGATGTTACATTACTGGAATCTATGTCCTCTGCAAGCTCACCAGAGACCTCTTAAGAAACCTATTAAGTAAACAATGGTTATGCTGGAGGTTATAGTGGGTGTACCGTGTACGTGGAAAACACTTCTATTAACCATCTCCAATACACTTCAATACATTGGATAGTGGATCAGCCTGTATCTTATACTTATATAATCCTACACATTTACTATAGTCAAAACATTTTCATTTAAGACAACCATCCATCCACACACATACATGCTGTACAATAGATCTATACGTCTTTACCATAAACACTAAGACATACTGTACATGTACATCCTGCATGGTAACATTGAGCTTGAACTTTGAACTCCTTCATGCAAACATGAGTTGAACATACAAGGGTTGCAAAGCTACCGGTAATTTACCGAAGTTACCGGAATCTTCTGCAATTTTGATAATTAACAAAACTCTATGGCATCGATGGTAACTTTTAAAGTTATACTTGAATAAAATAAAAACAAATGTATTCATATATAGCTCACATTTTTTATATCTGTGTCCATATTGTCATTGTGTTTCTAGTAGATAGACCATATGGTTCAAGAGAAAATAGCCTAATTAGTGGAAATCAACAATTACATAATTTTCAATTAACTCCGCAAGTTTTCCAATTACTTTTTTTTCCATAACTGCCACCAGTTTGATGCCAAAACATTGAAAACAAATACCTATTGACATAGTAAAATAAATAAAATTGTGTTAAAAATATCTACTGTGTTTACAAAACATTAGGAACATGAAATAGACTGGCCAGGTGAATCCAGGTGAAAGCTTATTGATGTCACCTGTTAAATCCACTTCAATCAGTGTAGATGAAGGGGAGGAGACAGATTAAACAATGATTTTTAAGCCTTGAGACAATTGAGACATGGATTGTGTATGTGTGACATTCAGAGGGTGAATGGGCAAGACAAAATATTGAAGTGCCTTTGAACAGGGTTTGGTAGTTGGTGCCAGGCGCCCCGGTTTGTGTGTGTCAAGAACTGCAACTCTGATGGGTTTTTCACGCTCAACAGTTTTATCGTGTGTATCAAAAATGGTCCACCACCCAAAGGACATCCATCCAACTAAACACAACTGTGAAAAGCACACCTTGTAGAGTCCATGCCTCGACGAATTGAGGTTGTTCTGAGGGCAAAGGGGGGTGCAACTCAGTGTGTTTTGTAGACTCAGTGTATAAAGGATATTTCATGCTGAAACACTCATATTAAACCCCAATGGTATTCAACAAGTTGATGGTTTATATTTAGGATAATGTTCTACAGCTTTATCATTCTATTTCATTATTTAATTAGTACATGTGAAGGCCACATTACATGTCATCTTATACAATTCAAAATAAAACGTGAAAGTTACCAAAATTCTGGTAGTTTACTGGTAAACGTAGAACATTTTCAGTAATATACCTTCCCTCTGCAACCCTATACCAATCACACATCTCTACACACACAAACACTCACACAACCAGTATTACAACAATGTTCAGGGAACACAGTGCTCTATTGGGCCTGTCGTGTTTGACTTCCAATGCAGGGATGGGGGAATTCACCTCCACAGCACCATAAATTAACACAGCAGCGAGTTCCTGCCCTGCAACACATAACCAGGCAGAGCAGACGCTATAACACAGGCCATTCTGTAGCAGATCTCCCCCACAGCCATAACACATTCAACGGGAGGTGCTAGGTGGTGGCGGATGGTAGCCAGGCGACAAGTCTGACAGCACACGAGAGTGCCAACTAGTTGATAGAAACTTCAACCCTGTCTCCCTTTAAGACAATGGCAAGATCGCTGGCGGAGTGCCTCTGTCACTCTGATTATGCAAGCAGGCAAATGCACCCCGCCTCCTCTCTCCTTTCCTCGCTCCATCCGTCCCCCAGCCTTCACTCCCATCACGGGACACCCTCCACTCCCGAATCAGATTGGCAACTGTTGGCGATGGTTAATAGGATTGTGTTGCTGAGGTGAAGCAGCAACATGGCAATCCACTCCCAGTGCCAAAACAGTTAATGGCATTAGAGCTCGTAATTAGCCCATGATCCCTCTGTCATACACTTTAACAGCATTGGCCTTTCCCTAAGTAAGCTGTAGATACGCCCGCTCCCTCCCTCTACCTCCCTTCATCTCTCTCCATTTCCCTCCCTCCATCTCCCACCCCTCTCCCTGTCCTCTACTGTGACTGTCAAAGCAGCATGATGTATTCAGGGGGCGAACTGCAGGGCTGTGGCACAAACTAATGCAAATATATACAGGCAAGCAGGCACACACGTACCAGTATGCACCCATGCACATACACACTAACTACAGCCAGACAAAGCCACCATGACAGTGGCTGCGAGCTGCTCTGTCTCTTGCGACACTAAAGGCTGTCAAAGTTTACACATGTTAACTAGGGCTGGGAATTGCCAGGGACCTCACAATATATGACGATACTTAGGTGCCGATACAATATGTATTGCGATTCTCACAATTCTCACTATTCTATATGTACTGTGATTCGATACTGTGATTTTATTTCAATTCGATGTTCCAAACATATCGCTCAACATATCTCTGCTTCAGAGGGACAAGAGAGAGCCATGAGAAAACAAGTTTGATCAGTCCTGGAAATAAAAGAGTGCTGAAAACAAATTGTATCCCTATTTAAAAAGAAGATGGAGAAACAGCGATGAAGGGAAAATACTGGAGTTTTGGTGCAGGTACAGCCAACTAGCTCAAAAATAATACTGCGATATTGTCAAAACGATACGATACGATATATCATCAAAAATAACATCCCGATATGTAACTGTATAGATCCCCCCCCCATCACTAATGTTAACAGCAAAGTGCCTCCCACCCGTTAGAAACCAAACTCCAGGCTCTCTCAAACAAGTCCTCTGCTAAACATTAGCCTCCTTTTCAAAGATGAGCTGGTCAAACACGTTGGCCAGAAGAACCCTCTACACTCTTCTTAGCTGTGTAGACCTCCGCTGCGGTGACACAGGTCTTGCTGTTGTTGTTGTTGATGGGATAGTGGGGGTGAGGACTGGAGACCTGAGAGACGAGGCTGTAGTCGACACCCGCCTGGCATGAAATAACAGAGTTGCACGTCTATCTCTACAGGGCTATGATTACTGCTACCAATTATGACACTATATAGTGGTGGTAAGATAATAATGCATTGGTAAAAATCAAATCCTCATATCTTGAACTACACAACATTGCATTGAGCTATATTTCATCTCATGCATCATCATTCTGTAGCAGTGTGAGCATATTCTGTACAGGTTGGCAGGCAGTCTTTGCCGGAACACTCACCAATCATCGGTTATGGAAGTCAACAGGAAAGGGATTGGATTAATACTCTGGGAATGTGGCCATGACAGCTGGGTGAACACCCTGGCTCACTAAAGAAGTGCCATGGGATCTTTATGACCCCAGAATATATCAGGACATTGGTTTTGAAGGCACATCCATCCCAGTTATGATGCCCTTACAGCACTGTGTCTGTACAACTGCAATGAGGCTTTGGATCTTCCATAGGAATCTCCCATACTGGCCCACTGAGACACATTCCCAAAGATGTCTCCCATCCAAGCACTAGCCAAACCTCACCCTACTTAACTTTTGACTTTGTCTGGCAGTGAGGTGCTGTTTGTGATGAATGCTACAAGGGTTTAAGTGCTTTTGTTATGGTGTGAGGTTTGTCCCATTTTCTGAGTGCACATCTTCTAAATCAGTGGGGTATGGCCTAGCCTGCTGCCTGACAGAAAATAAGTTAGGATGTGAAACCGGGGCAGCTGGAAATATCACCTCTTAAGAGGAAGCAGCGAGTGTCTACTGTCTGCATTATTTCCATCATGGTGCAGAGGTTTTTGCTCAGCAGCTTTGGCAGTGAACTTACAGACGAGCGCCCCTCAGCCAGGAAGAGGGATGGCTGCTACATGTTGACATCCTGTACTACCTTCAAAGGCTACTGCTGCGCTGTGGTTCGTATAGACGGTACTGCTAATGTGTGACTAGCCTTGGAGTCAATCAGAGTGAGAAGCTCAGCTCAAAAAGCCACAGCTGAGACGGAAGCGAGGGAACTGCCATCTCACACCCCCTTTGTCTCCCTACCTCTCTCCCTCGCTCTGCCTTGGAAGACATTAACACATCCCTTTCCATTCCCGTCCTAAATTGAAGAAAAAAGTCTCAGGTGGTTTCCTGTAGGATCCCTTCTTTTCAACTATATGAAACGTAATTTATGCAGAACAACTGGAGAAAGTATGACAAGAACAGAATAATCTGGTAGTTATACTTTACTGTTTGCTTACGAGATTGTGGTTTAGGCACACAGGCGATTAGAGTGGCCAAGTGTTATTTCTGGACCAGTTCGAGATGTGTGCTCTGGAAGGTTTGGGTTAGAAGCAGGGCTGGCTAAACTGGTCCTGGAACTGCTCCATTGCTGTCTGCTGAGCTCTCTAGTCTTACTGATAATAGACTGAGGTGACTCAGAGCCCAGTCAATTTGTGTCTGCCTCCCCACACTGCTCAACGCCAGGGAGAGCATTACATCTCCACCCACACACTCAGCCGAACCTACACTCTAGCTTATGAAAACAAACACTAGACTACACACACACACACACACACACACACACACACACACACACACACACACACACACACACACACACACACACACACACACACACACACACACAGACACAGACACAGACACAGACACACACACACACACTCACACCATAGGAATCTCACCTTTCTTTGAAGAGGTGTGTGCTTAGACTCAAAGTAAAGCTCAAGAGGCTCTCTTAGATGGAAAAATGTAGGATATCAGCCAACCTTCGGCAGCCTTCAGACTATAAGCGTCATTATTTACCCAGCCTTTCTATGATATTGTGTGGGGGAGGATAGGATGGCACCATGATTTGGATACCTCTCTGCCGGAATGCCCACTACTGGGCGTCAAAGTGTAAACAAGAACAAACAGCATTCCAACAGAGGCACCTTCTGCTTTGTGCTCCTTAATGAAATGGACTCATGCGCCATGCTTACCCACGGTAGTGGATTGATATGTACAAATGACAATGAAACAACATGAATGCGACTCACATAGGGAAGTTATCATCATCAAGAAAAATGAACAAACCTCTCCTCTACTGAGAATACCTCATAGCAGGGGTTGATTCCTGTCAAGGTATTTTCCTAAGAGAAGCATTCAGCCGACAAATTGTGTTGTAAAAAGTTCTCTACAATTCAAATTGTATTGTTTGAAGGCTTGACATCGAACAAAGGACGTCAATGCCAGCAGGACGTGAATATCAGCCACAAGGCTAAATGCCAGCATGACATGAATATCAGCCACGACACTGAATATCAGCCATGTTGGAGATACAGCATGTACAACTTCAGCCCAGTGGGTTCTATGACTGGTGAACGGATTAAAACATCTCTAAGCGGATGAGCGGAAGATTATCAGCCCACTGACATGTTAGCTGCCATTATCACTCCATAGCTGTAGCTACATGATCAAATTAGTCTCTTTCTCACATTCTCAATCAACAAAAGTTAGCAACCATTGAACATTGGCGGTATTTTGTCATAACAATTGCATTTTTACAGTAGCAATGCTCTGTGGATTCTCTTTCCAGTGGTTACACTTTGCACAAACATTACTCCGGAATGTATTGTACATAACATGTTTACACTGCAGGATGTTATGCAAAGTGAACCAACTTCATCATACCAATGTTCAGTTTATCCCAGGTTCATTTTCTCACATAATTCCAGCTAGTTAGGCTTCTTCACACATGAATTATGCATTCATGATCACACACCGATTCTCCACACAATTTCCCCACGCAGTCCTCAGAGCATGTGTCCGAGGTATACACTATGTGGCCTTCCTGGCAAACGTTTGGTGAGTGCTTCTCTACAGAGCCCCTGGACAGTACTAGAGAGACTCTTTACGCTCCCTTGATTCTGGATCATGGAGATGATAGAAATACGATAGTGATGGAGACACTTGAGATTGGCAAATCTTTTCCTAGTACACTAGGACCTCATCTGGGATAAGTGAAGAGTCGATGCCAGAGGGGTTTCTCCCCGGCAGGCAAGGCAGCGGCAGGGATCTCCCTAACGCAATATCCGCCAGAAGTGGCCCTCCATATTTGCCGTAGATTCTCAGAGAATTACTTCTATTTATCATCCGCCACCCAGGGAGAAGCTTGGCAGCTATAAAGCACAGAGCGGCTTGCAGGTGGGAAAATTCCCCAGTAGTACAGTTGCTACTGTGTGTAAAGTACGGTGCGCTTCATCCGGAGAATGTGTGGAAGTGTTAGCGGTGGTAAAAATTTCCGCCAGGCGTGTTTCTCGAGACATGACAGCGTGTAGGTAGAGGAGCATATGGATGCGGAACAAACAACAGCATGATGCGGATGCTTTGACCTTGGCGAGGCAGGCTGGTGCTGCTGCAGGAGGCCCACATTGCTGACAGGTGCCACACAGCCAGGTACAACGCCTTGTTTCGTTTTCCCCGCACTCATGCACACGTTCAGAACACATACTGTATGTCCCAATCAGGTATGATAAACTACATGGGCTGCATTCCAAACTTGGATTTTGTATTAACATACTCCTTAGAAAACAGTCTATCTTTGATTGATGGGAAAACAGAAAAGAGTGGGACCTTAATAGCTCATTTGTTATGCAAAGGCCCATCCCTGAATTTCAACTTGATGTATATGAGAGCATTCTACAGCCAGTCACGTAGACTTCAAACATACTGAAGGAGACACAGCTTGTCTTGCTGAATCTGATTCATTTGGCAATCACAGCGATACAGTGCCTTCAGAAAGTATTCACACCCCTGGACTTTTTCCACATTTGTTGTGTTACAAAGTAGGATTACATTGGATTTAATTGTCAACCATTTAGAAAAAATACTCAAAGTGTTAGTCAATACATGTTAGAATCACCTTTGGCAGTGATTACAGCTGTGAGTCCTTCTGGATAAGTCTCTAAGAGCTTTCCACACCTGGATTGTGCAACATTTGCCCATTATTATTTTCAGAATTCTGTCAAATTGGTTGTTGATCATTGCTAGACAACCATTTCATGCCTTGCCGTAGTTTTTCAAGCAGATTTAAGTAAAAACTATAAATCAACCACTCAGGAATCTCCCAGTGTCTGGTGAAAAGCAGACAGAAACAGGTTTTCCTACATTTGTTTGCCTGTGCTTAGCTCCATAACGTTTATTTTTTATCCCCAAAAACTCCCCAGTTCTTAACGATTAGAAGTATACCCATAACATGATGCAGCCACCACTATGCTTGAAAATATGGAGAGTGGTACTCAGTAATGTGTTGAAATGGATTTGCCCAAACATAACACTTTGTATTCAGGACATCCTCAGTTTTCGCCTATCATAGCCACTAAACTCTAACTGTTTTAAAGTCACCATTGACGTCATGGTGAAATCCCTGAGAGGTTTCCTTCCTCTCCGGCAACTGAGTTAGAAAGGACGTCTGTATCTTTGTAGGTACTGGGTGTATTGATACAAAGTGTAATTAATAACTTCACCATGCTTAAAGGGATATTCAATGTCTCCTTTTTTTAACCCATCTGCCAATAGGTGCCCTTCTTTGTAAAGAATTGGAAAATCTCCTTTGTCTTTGTGGTTGAATCTGTGTTTGAAATTCACTGCTAGAGTGAGGGACTACAGAGAAGAGGTAGTCATTCAAAAATCATGTTAAACACTATTATTGCACACAGAGTGAGTCCATGCAACTTATTATGTGACTTGTTAAGCACATTTGTACTCCTGAACTTATGCCATAACAAAGGGGTTGAATAATTATTGACTCCAGACATTTCAGCTTTACATTTTTAATTAATTTGTAAAAAATGTAAAAAAAACATCATTCCACTTTCACATTATGGGTTATTGTGTGTAGGCCAGTGACAAAACATCTCAATGTAATTATTTGTTTTAATCCAGGCTGTCATGCAACAAAATGTAGTCAAGGGGTGTGAATACTTTTTAAGGGCACTATATGTCTTATACAGTGCTGTCAGACATACGGTCGGCTAAAGATAGCTAGCTGATGAACATACTGCACAGAGCAGTGCAATGCAGTGTCAAGGGTAGAGGTCTATCCTGCAACAAACCTTTTCTGGCTAGACAGGTGTTGTGGTTGTGTTGTGCAAGCCCTCAGGCAGCTGGTAATTACCCAGCCCTGTGATGCCTTGAATCCATTTTGGGACTCCTAACAGTTTTTTGCTGACTCACTAAAAAGTTTTCAACGGCTAACAAGAGGACTTTTTTTGTTGAAAATGCCACGTTCAAAACCTCCAGACCTTCCGATGTCTGCAATTTAAATTCCATCTCCAGTCCATTTAGCTGAGCACAGATGACTTCCAATATAACCCCCCAAAATGCAGCGAGAAAATTGTAATAAAATATTTTTTAGACCCATTCAAAATGGCTTGCCCAGCAAAAGGCTGATTTGATTAGTCTTCCAGAGTAATATTGTAAGTGCATGGCCGTGCAGTACTGCCTTCTCTGGGGACAGGGAGGTTATGCCAGAGAGAGACCCAGATGACCCAGAGTGCCATCCAACGTGTGAAACTCTCAGCTTCTCTTTAACATTGCTGCAGGGCAGCTCCCATCATGTCATCACATTTAGGCAGCCTTAGTCGTGCCGTGGCCAAGTGGTGTGTCATTGTCCTTTGGCTTTTGTCCTCTTTCCCCCGAACCATCTCATTAAATGAATTAGCCAGCTTCATTCATCCAAATTACCCGGTACTATAAAAAGTACGTGAGCGACAGACAACCTTGGGTGAATATGCTACTACCCTATAGCTAGTTATTTATTTAATTCCAAGCTTATACTTATCTCTCCTCTAATTTATCGGATGTTTGAAACTGAGCTTTCATAAAGTTTCCTTATGATAGGGGCGTCATTCTTTGCAAGGTTTCATTGTGATAGGGGCGTCATTCTTAGCAAGGCCTTGAAGAGGCCTCTACAGTATAGAGCCCTTTATTAAACATTCTACTACGTCTACATAAAGATGGTCATTTGCCAGTGAAATAATAGGTCTGATGAGAACCATTATTCATATTTTAAGACCATCTATTATATTTCACAAGCACTGTAGTCAATTTCTAAACATGTAGTGTATAAGCTCATATACCGTCTATTCTCACCTTCTGGTCTGTAGGCATCCACTGTAACCTTTTATATTGTCAATTGACTCGGATACTTTTACAAGCTACATGCCCTTGACGAGTTCTGACAGTCACTTTGACTTGTTCATTTTGTATTCAGTATGAGGATGTCTGGCCTGTATGCAATGAGCATCGGAGGCAGCCAGCCCAGCACCGGACCATAAATTACACGCCTGTCAATGAGATACACTGGCTTGCTTGTCCCCCTGTCTGTAAGCAATCAAAGTCATGACAGGCATGTTAAGCATGTCATGTTGACACCTTCATAAGGAGATGGCTCAATATTTATCGAATGGAGAAAGAGGAGCGGCCAATAATGTCCGCCTTTCTGCAGAATTATAGCTAGTAACTGGTCGGTTCGATAGAGAGAGAGAGAGCAGGGATAATCAGTCCTCTGTCCGATGACTGGTCCTACACACCCTGTCCGCCTCCTGCCATTCCTATTCATTTTGGGGGTTTGGGGGCAGAGACTTATCTGAAATTTCAGGACTTAATTGAATGTTGGAAATTATACATGTCTGCCCAAGGCATGGTGACAGCTCCAGAAAGCACAGACACATTGAGTAGGCTCCGAGAGATTATGACAATGAAAGGAGGGGGAAGAAGAAATTGAGACAAATCCTATCTAGTTGTCTGTTTTAAATCAGCGCGACGTTGCCGGAAATAATGAACATTTGGGTAAGTCGCACAAACATTTCCGAGGGCGGAAGATAAAAAAACTTTCACTCAACTAAAATGAGTGCTTTTATTTCAATTACAAAACGACGACATAATTTATAGTATGTTATTGATCGCCTCAAACAATAATAAAAAAAGTAGCCATGGTAATTAAAACTTGTTAAAAAAGTTATATGAATGACTCTCAGACGGATATTCTTTGTAACATGTATGGTAAGTAGTTTCTAACTTCTTACTGTCTTTCATGAAGAACTTTTTATAAGGACAGTGCAGTCTGAAAGTATTCGGACCCATTCACTTTTCCACATTTTGTTACGTTACAGCCTTATTCTAAAAGTGATTACATGTATGTTTTTCCCCCTCATCAATCTACACGCAATACCCCATAATGAAAATACAAAAACAGGTTTTTAGAAATTTGCACAAATGTATTCAAAATAAAAAACTGAAATATAACATTACATAAGTATTCAGACCCTTTTCTCAATACTTTGTTGAAGCACCTTTGGCAGCGATTACAGCCTCAAGTCTTCTTGGGTATGACGCTACAAGCTTGGCACACCTGTATTTTGGGAGTTTCTCACATTCTTCTCAGCAGATCCTCTCAAGCTCTGTCAGGTTGGACGGGGAGCGTCGCTGCACAGCTATTTTCAGGTCTCTCCAGAGATGTTCGATCGGGTTCAAGTCTGCGCTCCGGCTGGGCCAGAACATTCAGAGACTTGTCCCGAAGCTACTCCTGTTTTGTCTTGGCTGTATGCTTAGGGTCGTTGTCCAGTTGGAAGGTGACCCTTCACCCAGTCTGAGGTCCTGAGCACTCCGGAGCAGGATTCCATCAAAGAGCACTCTGTACTTTGCTCCGTTCATCTTTCCCTCGATCCTGACTAATCTCCCAGTCCCTGCTACTGAAAAACATCCCCACAGCATGATGCTGCCTCCACCATGCTTCACCGTAAGGATGGTGCTAGGTTTCCTCCAGACGTGACGCTTGGCATTCAGGCCAAAGAGTTCAATCTTGGTTTCATCAGACCAGAGAATCTCGTCTGAGTCTTTTAGGTGCCTTTCGGCAAACTCCATGTGTGGTGTCATTTGCCTTTTACTGAGGAGTGGCTTCCCTCTGGCCACTCTACCATAAAGGCTTGATTCGTGGAGTGCTGTAGAGATGGTTGTCCTTCTGGAAGGTTCCCCCATCTCCACAGAGGAACTCTGGAGCTCTGTCAGAGTGACCATCGGGTTCTTGGTCAACTCCCTGACTAAGGTCCTTCTTGTCACGACTTCCGCCGAAGTTGGTCCCTCTCCTTGTTCGGGCGAAGTTCGGAAGTCGACATCACCGGCTTTCTAGCCATCGCCGATCCAGTTTTCATTTTCCATATGTTTTGTCTATTGTTTTCTACACACCTGGTTACTATTCCCGAATTACATGTTCATTATTTAACCCTCTCTTTCCCCCATGTTTGTGTGTGTGTTGTATATAACGTTCAGGTCGTTACTTGTTGGCTGGTATTGTTTGCCGGGTTCGTTATTACGCCCGTTATTTACGAGTGACCGGTATTTTCACGCACCTTTAGTATTTGTTTCATACTGGTGCTGTTCGTGGAATAAATTACCTTGTACACTCATCTCTGCTCTCCTGCGCCTGATTCCATGCACCAGTTACCCACAGCCTGACACTTCTCCCTCGATTGCTCAGTTTGGCCGGGCAGCCAGCGCTAGGAAGAGTCTTCGTGGTTCTGTAGTTTTTCCATTTAAGAATGATGGAGGCCACAGTGTTCTTGGGGACCTTCAATGTTGCAGACATGTTTTGGTACCCTTCCCCAGATCTGTCTCGGAGCTCTACGGACAATGCCTTCGACTTCATGGCTTGGTTTTTGGGACTTATATAGACAGGTGTGTGCCTTTACAAATCATGTCCAATCAATTGAATTTACCACAAGGGGGCTCCAATCAAGTTGTAGAAACATCTCAAGGATCATCAATGGAAACAGGATGCACCAGAGCTCAATTTCGAGTCTCATAGCAAAGGGTCTGAATACTTACGTAAATAAGGTATTTCTGTTTTTAATTTTTAATAAATGTGCAAAAAAATCTAGAAACCAGTCTTTGTTTTGACATTTTGGTTAATGTGTATAGATTGATGAGAGACAAATATATAAACCATTTTAGAATAAAGCTGTAACGTAACAAAATGTGTAAAAAGTCAAGGAGTCTGAAAACTTTCCGAATGCACTGTAGATGGCTGGACTACAAATCACAGAAAAGAATGCAGCAGTAAATCCAGACTTCAATATGTCTGGGACAGGGCCCATAGAGAACACTTTAGCGAGATAGAACAAGGGAAGCAGACTAGCCTGGACACGCTCCTCTGGACAGATGATGTCAATTATCACTCCAGGCTAATTATAAAATACATAGCAGATAGGCTGCTTCAGTGGCAGGCAGATCTCTTCGTGCCAGAACAATGTTCTCACATTCATCTTGTGGAGGAAATCCCCCATGGTGTAACTATGCTTTGCCTCGAATGGTAATGCCAATAATGAGGGGACAATATAAGAGAAGATATTAATTGAATTATGGAAATGAGACGTGACATTTTTTATCTTCTGGGCTCCCCAAAGAGCACATTCCGCATTTCTCAATAGAGTTTTCTCTCTGATTTGCACAGTAATGTCTCTGCGTGTGACTTGGAAGTTGGCAGGGGGTTTGGGCTGGTATGCTGGCCTAAAATTAGGCGATGTGCCATAGAGGAGGAACGGGGGAGGAGGAGGGTACAAGGCTGTAATTACAAGGATCTGTGCCCCTGTCGGGACAGCCATGATGGAATCTGGGCAGGCTGGGCACACTGTGCTGTAATAATGACATGCTGGAGCTCTGTCAGTGTTCTTGGAGCACAGCCAGGAACTCCTACCAACAGCATAGATAATGTAAACAGAGATAAATAATACAATAAAAGAGACATAAAAACTGCTGTTGTTTTTGACAACAACATCAAGCTTAACCAGTCTTGAATACAGAGTTGTTGACCCTGAGTGATGAGCATCTTCTTTGGCGCCTCACCTGCTTTCATAGCCTACTTGATGTACCATGTCATGGTTTTTGCATCGTTTTGTTTAACACACACATTCAACCACCAATGGCATGTTACATAACCTTGCAGGTGGCCCGTTAAATAGCACAGAGCATCATAGAAATCTCCCTGGGATCCACAGAACAGCTTCTGCCTGGACAGATGCTGGGCTAGTGACTCATCCCTGTCTCTGTCTGTGTGATTGTAATGATTATATTAAAACCCTCCATGTCTCCTCGACGTGGAGATAATATGCACATGGCAACACCCCAAGTCTGAAAATAGTGTCACTAATGACAACAACAGTAGCGCAGCAGTGGTGTGGTGAGGGGTGATAAGACGGAGGAGGGAAGGAGGCGAAGAGGCTTTGCAAAAACAGTCACATAGTGAGAGGACTTCGACACAGAGGGCCTGTACCGCGGGCCGCTGCCCCGCCTCTCAGCCCAGCGGAAATCTCCCAACTCCCAGATCAAAGCTCGAACACGCTCCAGAAATCTCCTCTGCTCTCTCTCTGTCTGTTAGGAGAATAATTGCATAAGTGGTTTCAGCTCTCTGAATTTATCTCCCATAAGTCAACTTGTCTCTCACACACTTTCCTCTTCTTTCTCACTTCTTGCGTCTTGCTTCACTCTCCCCTGTCTTTCTTGCCTTTACTCTTCTCTTGCATCTTCATCCATGTCTATAGCCCTCAGATTTGCCACAGAGCTAAACCCGAGAGATACGATTGACAGACGTGAGAGAGCGATGAGGACAGGGCTGAGGGTTCTCTAAAGATTACATCCTCCAACACAATCTCAAGAGGGAGTCTCTTGCCATTTTATGTTTCATTGCTGACCATGGTTATCGTCAATGTTTATCTTTCCAATTTTGTTATGATTTAAATATCATAACGCAAACCCCTGCTATGATGCAATTTGATACAATGACACTCTCCCACCCATCCACTTACCAAGTGTCTTTGTAAACTGCTCATTAAGACTTCACTGTGGCAAAGCACTGGGTGGATCAATGAAGGGAAAATCAAGCCTGATCGGCTGAGATAATACTGGCCTCTCCTGGAGAGTGGCCCGGCCCCTGCTCACCCACCGGCTGTCAATCTGAAGAGTACCTCATCCACACTCCCTCCAAACACTACAGCCACCCAGCAAGAGCCCTAAACCCTGCCAACCCCAGGACCAGTAAGGGAGGAGAGAGGAGGGGAGGAGAAAGGAAGGTGGGGGAGGGGACCAATTCCCATGTTGCCTTTGTTGTTGTTGTCAATATGGGAGATGAGCACATCGATGTGGAAATAGTCCGCCAGAAGGTACAGTCAAAGCACAAAGGTTGCCAGCATTAAGTACTTGCATGATTATATGTGTAGATATTATATGCAATGAAACGCGACCGCACATACACACGCACTCACACACACACACACAAACGGCCCCATACCCAAAACTCTGAGAGCGCTGGAGTGTCATGTTGTCTTGGCAGGATGGCTGTAGTGGCAGATGGACTGTGCTGATTCCTTGT
Organism: Salmo trutta; assembly: GCF_901001165.1. Lineage (NCBI taxonomy): Eukaryota > Metazoa > Chordata > Actinopteri > Salmoniformes > Salmonidae > Salmo > Salmo trutta. Next base: position 8,898,695 of record NC_042982.1, on the reverse strand, counting down.
CCCCTATGGCTTCCTTGGTAGTGCCAGGCAGAAGGGATGATCTTTCTGCCTGTAAGCCAGTCTAAAATGTCTCATGTTGGGCTTCAGAAAGCAAGGAAACATCCCTTGACGGCTCTCTTCATCCAAAGCTACTGTCTGCTCATCTCTTTGACTTAATAAAAAAAAAGATTGTCTTGTAACATCTAAACACTCTAAATAATTTGATTTCCCAAAAGCAAAAAGCAACCTGCGTGGAACCTTTAATTTGATCCAATATACACTTAACAATTTTAATAAATGGTTGAGGGAAATTCAAATCAAAAGCGCCTTCCAATAACTCACTAATTGTCCAATTGGCCCTTAGCTGACAAAAACAATTGGTGTGATGAACTCAGTGACAGGTGAGTTCTCTTGCAGTTTTTAGTTTTTCTACTGTGTCCGATATGGCAGTTCTCTTACTATATGCTGTGAGACATTAAATATTTCCTCTTGGGTATCTCTCCTGTGTGATAGCACAGATTGGATCACTAATGTCTCATTCCATTTTTTCATTCACAGCTATGACAGGACATTCACGCTGAAGAGCAGACATTAGGCATATCGTTGTCAGAGAGCAGCGACGGCCCGTTAAGTTCCTCAAGGGTAGCTGGCTTCTTAAGTACTTATTCTATTAAGGTTACTTCAATTCCTCAAAAGAATCAGACTTCAGTCAATACAGCCAATATCCCAGTTGAATGATTTGGCCCCTGATTCCTGCAGGACTTATACCCTGAAGACTCAGAGCCACCGTACTCAAGAGCTAAAAATCTATACAAAGACAATCATTTAGTTCACCTATTGCATTTGAATTGTCAAACAATGACTTGCCAAATGTGTCCTTACACAACAGACAATTCACATGGGAAAATATCAACGCTGCTACCATCTTTCCAAATGAGGACTATATTTTCTCCGCCAGCAGGGTGTCAATGTGATGATAATGACATTCACCTCGGGAATGAACCTGCCTCAATTTCAGACCGAAGGAGAGATTGACTGGCAACAGGAGATCATTATATGTAACTCCTCAGTCCTCGAGACAAGAATGTCAGTCCATTTGATTTAATAGCATTCTGTTTCACATTGTTCCAGTACTCCACACATTGATGTTTACTCCCTTTGAAGTGGGAAAGAGCAGGTACCAGGGAAAATAATATGTAGTGGTCGCTGTCACTGCTCACTTCAAAAGAGCCATTTCGAGCATCAATCAAGGGTTTGCGTTATTCGACATGATTTTGACACAGCCAGTGGCTGTGTCAAAACCCTGTGATTTCTGGACCGGTTGGTGAAAGATGAATCTGTATTGATTTGCCAAGTTCGTCTGAGGTTGTAAATCATCGGGAGATGCTATTCTTCACAAAGTGGGCTACGATGTTGTGAGAGACAGAATGCTCTGGAGTCTAGCTATCCTCCATTCATGTCATTTTGATCAAACTACAAACTTAGATGGTGGAAACAGTAGGTTTAAAACTGACTGCCTGGCATAGTTATGTGCTACATTTGTATATGTGCACTAGATGAACATACTTTATATTCAACTGAATTGTAGATTAAAATGGTCAACTCTACCATATGATACATCTGTGTTCTATACCAAAACCCAACAACTTTACGGCTAAAGAGCTGTGATTTCTAATGATTAATCTATACTGAACAACAAATATAAACAATTTCCACAATTTTACTGAGTTACAGTTCATATAAGAAAATCAGTCAATTTAAATAAATAAATTAGGCCCTAATCTATGGGCTGGCCTTGAAGGGCATAGGCCCACCCACTTGGAAGCCAGACCCAGCCACTGGAGAGCCAGGCGCAGCCAATCAGATTGCGTTTTTCCCCACAAAAGGGCTTTATTACAGACAGAAATACTCCTCAGTTTCATCAGCTGTCCAGGTGGCTGGTCTCAGATGTTTCCGCAGGTAAAGAAGCCAGATGTGGAGGTTCTGGGCTGGCGTGGTTACAAGTGGTCTGCATTTGTGAGGCCGGTTGGACTTACTGCCAAATTCTCTAAAACAACGTTGGAGGCGGCTTATGGTAGAGGAATTAACATTAAATTCTCTGACAACATCTCCGGTGGACATTCCTGCAGTCAGCATACCAATTGCATGCTCCCTCAAAACTTCAGACATCTGTGACATTGTGTTGTGTGACAAAACTGCCTATTTTAGAGTGGCCTTTTATTGTCCCCAGTAGAAGGTGTAATGATCATGCTGTTTAATCAGCTTATTGATATGCCACACCTGTCAGGTGGATGGATTCACTTGGCAATTGAGAAATGCTCACTAACAGGGATGCAAAAGATTTTTGCACAAAATTTGAGAGAAATAAGCTTTTTGTGAGTATGGAACATTTCTGGGATTTTTTTATTTAAGCTCGTGAAACGTATATTTTTGTTCAGTTTATATTGATGAAACATTTTGCTCAACATCTAATCAATCAAAGTAATCATGAAAGAAATCACTTCAAACAAAGAATACAAATCCCACACTCCCTACTCCTCAGTGTGGCTAAAAGTCTACTGTGGGCTTGAGAGCCGTGGCCGATGCAACACATGGGCTGATCAATAGTCTTTAGGGAAGTGATCACTGCTGCTACCTCACTTTCCAACCAAGGTGCATGAATTGAGGCACAAACTGAAGGAGAGTGGAGATTCAGCAACACGAGGAGGACAATGGAATTCAATTAAAAAAAGTTTATTTTGCTCAAAGTTGAACAATGGTCTTTGTTGAGGCTCAGATTGGAGATCCTTTAGTGATCTCTCCAATGAGCAGCACATTTGGCCAGGACTATGGTGGCTCTAGGGGGCAAAGTACCACACAAGGTAACAAGCTCATCTCCCAACACTTCACACGCCTCTTCCTCCATCCAGTCAGAAGGTTCTGAAGGTTGAATCTACCAAGACCCAAAATAAATCCCTCCAGACTGTCCCTATGGAGATAAAGAGAGAGAGAAAGAGCGCGAGAGAGAGCATGAGACAGTGAGACAGATGAAGTGAGAGAGGAGAAAGAGAGTGAAAGAGACTCAAAGGTTGTTACTGGCCAGGGGGTAGTGTGGAACTGTGAAAGGTATTAGCACATTGAGAGAAATCTACCAATATTATGCCAACTGCCAGCAGATGCCAAAAACATCTTCCTCTTATCACCTAATCCAATTCCTGCTTGTGCAGGTGTTTCCCTGAGCGTGTCTGTGAAAAATGCTAGAATTGAGCTGGATCAATTCTCTCTTAGTGTTCATCTTGGCTCTGTGATCTTTGGAAAGTGGTTCATGTATTTTACAAGAGAGCAGAGGAAACAACTCTTTTAGTGGAGTTTCTACAGCTCTTATGACTCCATTTTCAGTCCGAAATTGAAAGCTTTTTCTTTCGATGCTGAAGCTTGTCCATAGCACACATCCCTTTATCATGGCTGAAAGTGAGGCTTTAAATGGAGAAATTATAGACTAGAGGAGAGCCCCTTCTTACCAACTGATTATAATCACCATTACCAAACATTCTGCAGATGTAGGCTATCAGTTAACTGACTTTGTTTGGCTAGCCTTAAGCAGGCCCTCAACAGTTTTGGATATTTATAGTGAAAGAAAAAAAAAACACTCTGAGCAATATAGTATAATCTACAGTGAATAGAGCCATCTGCTTGGAGACAAAACAGTAATTATATAACAATTATGAATGGAATGTGTATTGTGTAACAACATGATTGGACATTATTATTTGAAACATAGGCGTTGGAGAGGGAGGCATGTGATGTATTTTGACTTAAACAGACTGTGAAAGGGGCTAGACCTCACTGACGCACGCATGCATGGACACACACACACACACACACACACACACACACACACACACACACACACACACACACACACACACACACACACACACACACAGTTCAGGAGTTGGGTGGAAGGAAACACACTCTGCCTAAGTGAGATAGCTTGAGATAGCTAGAGGGAAAGCTCAGAGGGACGTTGTTGGAACACAATGGTGTTGTAGAGTTTCAAGTTTTATATAACATTGCCTGAGGGATGGTCATGATGGTTAGACTGACATTGTTGTGACACAGCACGAGAAGAGAAGAGAAGAGGGATGTTGGCTTGATGGTGACATGTACAGTGTCTGTCTGAGCAGCCCTGCCTCAGTGGAGACACGGTCGGATTGGGGGATTAATCCTATCCTGCTTCACAGAGTGTTTAAACAGATGGGCCCGGCTGCTGTGAAAGCCTCACTCACAGATTGCCTTGGAAACCGTTTGAAAAGAGAAAAAAACCTAGTGAAAGAGAGTGAAAAGTTATAGATGTCCTGGGTGGCTAACTCTCTGTGGTGATGTTGCTAGGGCCAAACAGAAATATGTATAAGATAAAGTTATATATGATGGAATATGTGCACAGAGATGTGATGGTTATGCCACAGGTTCCAGGTTTGTCGTTATTTTACTTCTGTAGCTTTTGTTCTGCGTTAAAGTCCCTGTATTCTCGACATGTAGGTTTTAGGGTATGCCCAATAACATAACTATGCATATTGACATGTCAGCTAAGACTTGGTGTCCTTACTTAAGACTTAATTAATCGTAAAGATACTTGTGATAATGAATTTACAAGGACATTTTCCATTCAGCAGTCATCATGCGCTACAAAATGTGGGCTTAAAGAATCCTTAAGAGTCTAACGACACACCCGTGCGTCAATCTAATGAACATAATACAAAAGTCCCCATCTGTCAGTTTAAGCGAGTTTGAGCGACACGTGTTTTTTTTGCATGGCCTGTCTGAATCCACTACATCAGCCTATGTCGCCCTTCCGCATCTGTGGTGGAAAGTGGCAGTGCCACAGCGCTGTTTCTCAGGCCAGATATGACCACTCTATGAAAAGATGCTACTCTCGCGAACACGATGGTGTTCTCCCTTTTGCACTACAACCCCCACAACTGTCATGGGACTCGAAGGTAACCCATACCAATGAACGGAAGTACTGTGTGGAGATAGTTTTGTGCCTTCTAGATATACGACAGACACTTCAAAACCTTATTTCTTGTGTTTCTTTTTTTACCGTCTTTCTCAATGCGTTTCTATGGGCCAAATTCAAAATTGTATCAAATAAATTGTAAATATTTTTTGATGTACCTAAATGGGATCTAAAATTCTAGATGAAATAGGTAAATGATCCATGGTATAACCGTCTTAAAACAATTCCATATGTTAGCTTAGTAGAACACCCCTCACTCCAACCACTTAGACTTTTAGAGGTTAAAGAAGAATTTACTTTTATTAATGTGCACATTTCTGCAAGCGTTCCAAATGTTGTCGTCAGGAACATACTGGTTCAGAGAGATAAACAAATTGACTGCATTAATAGTGGTAACTGCTGCACAATGGACAAGGCCACCACACTGGTACTGGCAAACAGAGAAAGTAGAGCTGCGAGCAGCAATTCAAGGCTACAAGCAGATAACAGTTTTAGAATTATTCAAATAATTTGAAATGTTGGAAAGCTTTCTTTTTTTTAGAGATGCATTTGTTCCGCAAAAATGTTGACATTTGCACCCTGTTTTCGATTCCAAGTGCTTGCTACAGAGTCACCATGTTTTCAATCAACACCATATTGTCTGTGTGGGTGTGGCATGTGGCCTACTAGCTTCATAAAAAAAGTACTACTGTATGTCTGACGTTATTATGAAACAAATACATAAAAAAGGCAGATGTTGGTTGAACAACAATGCAAAGAATTGTTGGAGTTTGGGCAGCTTCATTGCTAGGCACTCGGAAACCCCACATCGGTATAAAGAGCACTCAACAACTTACTTTTGATTTAAAATTCCATCAATGCTCATAGGAACAAAACAAAGACTATTTCAAATACTTTGAATTCTTCTCCATACCTGAGTGACTCATGCCAAAGGAAAAGAAAACAGTGAATCTCTGTCTCTCTTTCACCTGACTGGGGAGAGGTTTGCTATGTTTTTGTTTCTCTTTCTCCATTTCTACCCGGAGCACTCTGTTTTCTCTTCATTCTCTCCGTTTCTCTCCATTCTCCCTGTTCAGAAAGGGCTTGGGTTTTTCATCTCCTGTCCACAACTCTGCCGTCTCTTTGTCTCCCTGATGGGGGAAGTGTTTGGTCTTCCAGCTTTATTCTTTCATAACCAAGCACTTCCTCCTAGCTCCATTTTCACAAATACCTTCTGTTGAGTTCTGAGAAAACCTGACATGGTGGCTTTCCATTCTTGAGTTGCGTAAAAGGTTTTACCATAATGTCTGGTGCCGTTTATGTGGTCGAGAATACAGGGACTTTCACGCAGAACAAAAGCTACAGAAGTAAAATAACCACAAACCTATTGAGGACATGAAAAGAACATCCTGTCCACGAAAACAAAACACGAACAAGGCATATATGTCAGCTACTCCAATAATCACAGAGCGCTAGAGACAGGGAGTGGCACATGAGAGAGAGAGAGAGAGAGAGAGAGGAGGACGTGGGGTGGACAGAGTGCGAGAAATGGAGAGAAACAGAGAGAGGGAGGGTGAGAGAGAGAGAGAGGGTGAGCCGACAGAAGTGCTGGCTGTGAGGGACGTGGTTGGCATGGCGAGCTTAGCGCTTTGACACCTCGTTACGGTCTGCCGTGACACTGACACGTCACAGGAGGAAGATGGAGAGAGAGGATAGAGGGAGAGGAGGGGGTCCTATCAGAGCTCCCAGGCTCACAGGCCTGGCATGTGGAAGATGGAAGACAGAGGATGCCCCCACCAGCAGGGCAATCAAGCTCAACAGATGGCGCCGACGTCTGGGAGCCTGAGACTGTATATGCCCAGCTCGAGCAGGGCTGATGACAGAGACGCATAGGACCTATCTGAGCAGCATATGAGTGGGTGCAAGGGGAGTGGGGGGGGGGGGGGGGGGGGTGTACAGGCACGTGTGTTTGTGTGTGTGTGTGACAGTGTTTTACAGTGTGTGTGCGACAGCGTGTGTGAGTGACTGCGACAGTGTGTGTTAGAGTGTGTGGGTGGGTGTAGCCTACCTGAGGCTGACACACTGTCGGCCAAAAAATTGCAAACGCAAATGTGATTAATTAGCTCGTTTTTTTATAATTACTACAAATCACACCTACTTCAAATGGTAAAGATTTTGTGTGTCACTGCTAATTCTTCCAATTGACATTCACGAATACAGTCTTAGGCTTATGGTAGAAATATGACCGTCGCTTTCATTTATCTTTTCTATTCACAAATACAGAGGGTAAATTAAAGTGCGAGGGGTCCAGTGAGTTGCACAGAAAATAAGTAAAGATTTGAATGTTGTAGGAAAGGTAAACCGTAATAAATGATGCAGGTTTAGTACAGTACTGACATAGGAAGAGATACATAGAAGGGGGAGGGAAGGTTTTTCAAATGGGCTCCTTTTATAACACACGCACACTTACACACACACACACACACACACACACACACACACACACACACACACACACACACACACACACACACACACACACACACACACACACACACACACACACACACACACACAAACAAGCCCTCTGTTTCTCAAAAAACAAATGGGCTGACAATACATGAAAAGCCTTCAAAGATGCTCTGAAGTAACATTTATGCAAAAACAGCAAGGGGGGGGGGTGAAGAGAAAAATTCAGCATTGGCTTCTTTACCAAATCATTGAGGAACAAAGGTATTACACATATGTTTTATAACGAAGGCTCATGATTGCAACAAAACAAAGAACAATTCAACCCAATGGTAACCGGGTTAAGCAAGTACCCCTAAATCCTCCCAAATTAAATGGGGAAAAAGAACCAGAGATTGAAGATATCCCAGACAGATGAAATCCTGTGAAATAGTACGACGTGTAGTGGGAAGTTGTTCAAATCATAAAAGCTTGACTACTGAAAAGGTTTTGTTACATCTGCCTCTTCTAAATAATAGTCTTCCTTCTTTCAAGCCAAAGATAATTCACAGACAAATTGATATTCTGATGCATTGACGTGTATTCACATGTATATGTCATCTGAGTCCAGATTACAAGCACTTAACAGTTCTATTCTGCAATAACATATCCTCTTACCATCACCATTAAACCGTCACCATCCAATTGAAACTCTCAATAGCCTCACACTTATTTCTACCTCTGCCCATAAAAATGACATTGCATAACACCCCCACACCATAAAACACAAATATATATTCCTGTCTTTATTGAGATTGCATGTTCGCTTCTGGGTGGGAAAATTCCGTTGCAAATTTAATTTATTCTTCACACTAAATAGATTACCAACCCTATGCAAGCCATGAGGGATATCCCATTTTTCCATGTAATTCACCTAGACGAATGGAATCCATACTGTATTCTTTTTTTATTTCACCTTTATTTAACCAGGTAGGCTAGTTGAGAACAAGTTCTCATTTGCAACTGCGACCTGGCCAAGATAAAGCATAGCAGTTAGACACATACAACACAGAGTTACACATGGAATGAACAAAACATACAGTCAATAATACAGAAGAAAAAAAAGAAAACAAAAAGTCTATATACAGTGACTGCAAATTAGGTAAAATAAGGGAATTAAGGCAATAAATAGGCTATGGTGGCAAAGTAATTACAGTATGGTAATTAAACACTGGAATGGTAGATGTGCAAAAGATGGAATGTGCAAGTAGAGATACTGGGGTGCAAAAGGAGCAGAATAAATAAATAAGTACAGTATGGGGAAGAGGTAGGTAGATAGATGGGTTGTATACATATGGGCTATGTACAGGTACAGTGATCTGTGAGCTGCTCTGACAGCTGGTGCTTAAAGCTAGTGAGGGAGATGGGAATCTCCAGCTTCAGAGATTTTTTCAGTTCATTCCAGTCATTGGCAGCAGAGAACTGGAAGGAAAGGCGACCAAAGGAGGAATTGGCTTTGGGGGTGACCAGTGAGATATACCTGCTGGAGTGCGTGCTACGAGTGGGTGCTGCTATGGTGACCAGCGAGCTGAGATAAGGCGGGGCTTTACCTAGCAGAGACTTGTAGATAACCTGTAGCCAGTGGGTTTGGCGACGAGTATGAAGTGAGGGCCAGCCAACATGTAGGTCGTAGTGGTGGGTAGTGTATGGGGCTTTGGTGACAAAACGGATGGCACTGTGATAGACTGCATCAAGTTTGTTGAGTAGAGTGTTGGAGGCTATTTTATAGATGACATCGCCGAAGTCGAGGATCGGTAGGATGGTCAGTTTTACGAGGGTATGTTTGGCAGCATGAGTGAAGGATGCTCTGTTGCGAAATAGGAAGCCGATTCTAGATTTAATTTTGGATTGGAGATCCTTAATATGAGTCTGGAAGGAGAGTTTACAGTCTAGCCAGACACCCAGGTATTTGTAGTTGTCCACGTATTCTAAGTCAGAGCCGTCCAGAGTAGTGATGCTGGATGGGTGGGCAGGTGCGGGCAATGATCGGTTGATGATGGGGACAGAGAGTGTAATCAAACACTAGCATGTTCATGATGATCCTCAACACGCGCTATAACACTACCGCTTTTAACGCTGCATGGACATTGGCTAATGGCTACTGATCCCACTCCGCTTCTTGTGTTCTCTTTAATAGCCAGCCTTGTTTCCCAGCGGTCACTTTTACATCCGGTCCTTTTCCCCTTAGCACTCCCCAGACTGCAATGAGCACTGATGGAGCCCCAGACATTACACAGGCGTGAATATGAACCAACAGAGTGAGTCCATTATTGGAGACGGATGAGAAAAACATTGTCCAATAAACTGGTGTGGCTGCGCAGTGAAACCAAAACACTTCTGCTCCAGTGGTGTGTGGGCATCATGGAGCAGCTGTCAGCTCCAAGATTAAATTTGAACAATCCATTTTAGTAAAATGAAGGCTCTTGGAATAGATCCCTCCTGACACATGCATGTTTATATGAGTTTACCAAACAATGTGTTGAGACTAACTGAACAAAAAAAACGCAAGATTGATTTTTGAGTGCTTGGTCTGGACGTTTGGTCAGCGATTGGTTGAGGTCGGTGGCCATTTTCAGAGGCCTTGTCAGAGTGTCAGTCACAAATTACACTTAATTGATATCCACTGTTTTATATCCACCTTCAGAAATAATTCTACCTCTTCCATCTACACCTTGTTTCCCTTTTATGCATAAATGAATAGAAAATCAAGGACAGTGATAATTAATGGAAAATTAGGGGGATTTCAAACCATCCCAACCATCCCATTTCCATATACAGCAGCTGGTGTGGCAGTGGAGGAGAAAAAAGATGTGCATTGGGCTTCATTATGATTCCAGCCGGACACATTTGTCAGGGATTATCTCTGAGTGTCTAACACCTAATTACCGTTGGGCCACTGTGCAGGGCGTCCCTCTGAGAACTCTGCTGGCTCTTGCTGGCCGGCTGGTTGGCTGCAGCTGGCACCTCTGGGGTGCCCTTCTGACCCGCCTGCCCGGTGGTACTCTTGATCTGCCACCATGACCTCACACCACGTCCTTGCCAGCCAGCTGCCCAGTCGACTGAAGGGACATCCGGTGTCATCTTCGATTCAGGGGATACGCCAAATATTGAATATAGATGGTCATATTATTCAGAACTACATACAAATACCACTTTCTATGTTCTTTCACCTAGCCTACCGGTGGATTTGCCTGTAAGCATATAGATTAAACAATGTCCATGCATTTTAATTTTTTTTGCTGTGCTTCTTTGTTTTATCTCAGTGGAGTCAGCAAACACTTGCTATTTACTTTTCCCTTAGACTAAGTAATTCCTTAATATGATCATTCCACCCTGCTGCTCACACATTTCATGGCTCTTAACCCTTAATATATTTCTTTGATATGTAGGCTGCAGTGCCAATTAGAGAATGAATGCATTAATCAAACAGAGTCCAGAGATTGTATTTTCTATTTATGCATTCAAATTCATGGTAAATGTCTGTGCCTGTTTATTTGAGTGTTTAAAGATGATTGTAAGCACATTTTAATTAGGAAAGTATATGGACATAGCTCAAGATTCAATAATGACAGTAGTTGTTTAGGTAATGAATTGATCTATGTATAAAAACACCTTCTGATTGCTGAGTTTATCAGGAAAATAGCTCTGACTGTATCACACACACACACACGCAGACAGACACACACACACACACACACACACACACACACACACACACACACACACACACACACACACACACACACACACACACACACACACACACACACACACACACACACACACACACACACACACACACACACACACACACACACACACACACACACACACACACAAAGTAAATCAGCAAATACTGCAGTGACAGTCACAACAAGTTTACTGGTTCACATCTATCTTTAGGGCATATTGGTAATGCAGGCAGAATGCATTATACTGTAAGAAACTTCAGGAAAAATTAAGTGGTGGCAAATAAGATTGCTTACACTTAAAAGAAAGGTTATATTTAGATCCCTTTGAAAAACCCTTTTTGGTTCAAGATAGAACCCTTTTGGTTCTGGGTGGAACCATTAGGCACAGACATTGGGCTCCCGAATGGCGCAGCGGTTTAAGGCACTGCATCTCAGTGCTAGAGGTGTCACTACAGACCTGGGTTCGATTCCAGGCTGTATCACAACTAGGTGTGATTGGGAGTCCCATAGGGCGGCGAACAACTGGCCCAACGCCGTCCGGGTTAGGGTTTGGCCAGGGTAGGCCGTCATTGTAAATAAAAATGTGTTCTTAACTGACGTGCCTAGTTAAATAAAGGGTAAACAAAAATAAAAAATGAAAATAAATAACACAAACGGTTCTATCTGGAACCAACAAGGGTTTTACCTGGAACCAACAAGTGTTCTCCTATGGGGACAGTCGAAGAACCCCTTTCAAACCCTTTCTTCTAACGGTGTAGCTTGGAAACTTCAAGGATACATTAAAAAAATATGAATTGCATTTAAATGGTTTCATATTTATACATTATCACCATTGTCTGTGCCAAATGAACAAACCAATGAATTAACCAATGAATGAATGCTGTTGTCAATTCCATTGCACTACTGCATGTTTACTTTCAGTGGTTCTGTCCTTGCTCCCCGGATTGTGTACCCTACACACTAACACTTGGGGAAAGTGGGAAAAAAATCACATTAGAAAAGGTTCAAGAACAGTGTCTCTTGTAGAGCCTGAAATCTAATGACTCTGGATGGGGACTTTATGTTCAGATTCCAAGCTGTCACTCTATCTCTGCCATCTAACTTGACTCTAATCAATGTGAAGTTGGTCAGAGGAGCCAGGAACTCTCCCTGGGAGGGAAGCAGCCATGTAAACCCCTTCTGTCCCAACCATCCTTATAACCGGCCCGGCACTCACCAGCTGAGGTGAAACTGCCCTTGGCATGCCCAGGGAGAGTGGGATATGGGGGGTAGGTTGGGAGTGCTCTCAGACACAGGCCATTAAAACATTCCGATATCAGTCTTATTCTCTAGACCATACTGTATACTCCAGTGACATTAATCACTATTCAAGAGGAATTAAGGCACTATTGCTACCTAACATGTGGGATATATACTCTAATTAGGAGTTTTAGTTCTGGTGCATGTATTTGTGAAAAATGATCTTCCAAATAAGCACCCACTTGTCACTGGCATGCTCCCCTAGACATAACTTCATCCTGCTAATGAGGGTGTTTACCTGGCAGTGTGTACAGTATAATACAAGAAGCTGTATCCAGAATGTGCATTAACCATCAATTACCGGGTGCCTTAATGCAGACACATCATGTAACAAGCAGCTAATAGCAACTTTTATTATTCTGTATTTTTTTATTGAACCTTTATTTAACTAGGCAAGTCAGTTAAGAAAAAAATCTTATTTACAATGACGGCCTACCCCGGCCAAACCCTAACCCGGACCACGCTGGGCCAATTGTGCACCGCCCAATCACGGCCGGTTGTGATACAGCCTGGATTCGAACCAGGGTGTCTGTAGTGACGCCTCTAGCACCGAGATGCAGTGCCTTAGACCGCTGCTCCACTCGGGAACCCATATCATGTTTACACATTCAATTAGGGGATATCAGGGTAGAGCAAGTCATTATTTCATCAACATTTCCTAAGTTAGTCTGCAGCTGCTGTTCGACATGGGGTCAAAGTCTCCCACAGACTGTTTTGAAGTCAGCTACAGCATATTCCAATATCCACACTAGTATACTATCATACCACTTAGAATGAAGAAATGTTCTGGCCATGATTTCTAAGTAGCTAGTACTCTAGGGAAGGTATCGGAACACACCCACGTGATATTCTGTCCCTGAGGGTCAAAAAAATAAACTCCACCGAGGCCATGATATTCAGCGTACCTTAAAGACGTGGAGGGGAAGCCACCACTTGGCGTTGTCCACGAGCCGGCGGCCAGGGCTCTCATCCGTGTGTGGCTAGCCTCCACTCTGCTCTATGTGGACAGCCTACGTTGGCTGGACTCAAGTCTGCCCGCGTTAAGACTCCTGGCCGCCTGTCATTGGCTCAGCTCGGGCCACCTGCCAATCTGCCTGTGAGTGACAAGGAGAAAAAACACAGATGAGGAAAAGAAAAACACACACAAACTGTCACTTTTACAGATACATTTACATATAAAGGTAATTAACTTGACAACGACAGATGAGTGATTACGTCTAAGAAGAGACAGAAAAACACAAGAACTTGTAAAAAGAGCTAACTTTCCACCAGAGTTGAGTATAGGAGAAGATTCCGAAATCTGATGATTGCTTTTCATTCATCAATATGCGGTGGCCTTGAGCAGTGTGGGAGATAAATGATAAACAATTTCTGTTGATTTTAAATGAAAAATCCCAACGGATTGAAATGATTTTACTGTGATAGCTAACTGTGTATATTCACAAGAGACAATGACATGAAAGGTGTGGATAGAGCTTTGTAATAAGGCCATTTTCACACACAGAGGATTGTGTGAGCTTTTTTTTGGGACATTTGGACTGCTACAGGGGATTTGGGTAATGGTTGCATTTAGAAAGCCTGTGAGATCAAGCGCTCATTTGAAATCTCTGGCAGCTCATCGTTGCGTCATCATTTTTCTTGTGGCTCTTCAGGGCTCGAATATAAATTTCAACCAGACTTCAGGAGGGCTCAGTCATGCCTGTATCTATTAGCGTGTTTTATACTTGCCATGCAAACCCTATAGTTTACACACTATGCACACAGCGATACGCTGCATGAAACCTGAACTGGAAAACTGAACTGATTACTACAGCATTAGAACCTTTGCACCTTGAATGAATTTCCCTCAGTGGGAAACTAAAACATTTGGAGTGTTTGTCTAATCAGACAAATGAACATGAATATATTGTTAATACATAACAAACAAAGCAACACTTGATTAAACCTATTCGTTGATGAATATTGAAGCATTTTCTGCTCTACCAACTGGATATGTATTCGTTTAGCCATACGTGCATCCCTACAGGCATCTACTGAGTTGTAAATTAGTCACACTCGTGAGTTATGTTATCCCCCTTAATCAGAGACAGCATCAGACACGATGCCAGAGAATCGAATTGAAACATGACGAGGAACACACAAAGGTAAAACACACACACACACAAAACACTCCCTCTCTCTCACTGACATACCCTGAGGTTTGGCCCCTTAGCCGTGTCATAAAGACAGGACATCAAATGAAAAGTTTCCACTATAATAACAGCCTCCCTGCACTGTCTCCAATCAGCTTCATCTGGCAGCCAGAGCAGACAGAGTCTGGCTCCACTAGCAGATCAGGTACGGCAAGCATGAGACAGTACCGCTGTGTTTTTTTCTTCTACGATTCATGTAACCGCTCCATCGCACTATCAACATCAGCCCTGCACAGCTCTCCTATCTCGCAGTACAGCAGCCGGCATTCGAGCCTACCACTCTGGTGCTTTACAACCCATTGACATTGCTAATAGCTGGAAAGGTCAAAGCACATCTTAGTAGAATAGTCGCTCAGGCTTATAGCTTGTACAGTCTTCCCCTCTTCCTTCTTTTTAAAATCTTTTCGCGTCTGACATTTAGGGCAAAGGGGTTTCAAGGTCGGCTCAAAGGCCATATCGCAAATGCGGAAATCAAACAAAATGAGCAGAGAGCTTGGAATCAGCCATAACTATTTGCGCACGATTCATCACCTGGGGTTTTCCTTTAATGGTTGGTCACCCCACTGTGGAACCATTGCTGTGTTCCTCATCTTAGACGTGTCTGAGGCAGCTAAAGAGCATCATTTATCAGTTCAGCAAGTCTGCTCATGATGATGCCACCGGTTGCTGTCGGTGGCCAGCGGTCACACACGGTGTCAGACTTCTCCTCAACTAAGGCATTAGGATGGAGTCAACTGAACTGTCTAGCTAAAATGGACCTTCGGGGCTCAGATTGTCATGGCAACAGGTTTAGTCATGACACTGGGGTTGCAAAGGAGTGACACCTGATTTACTTGACGAGGTGGCCCTGATTGTCTCTGAACTCGACGTGTGTCGTGGTTATGGTCATCTGATGTCCAGCAGTCCCGGCAGGAGCAGGAAAGAAGCCAACCTTACGTCTGGAGAACAGAGAGGAGGGTAGAGGAAGGCAAAAGATCCAGAAATGGCTGCAACCTTCAACCTTTCCTCCCTAACCAACCAATATACAGTGTGCAGTCACTCCAGTCAGCAAAGAAGACAGGTTGTCATGTTGCCACTGAAGTGTTTCTCGTAGACAATGCAGCTGTTATTTGTTCAGCGAAGGGATTTGTCACAAGCTATAACACTTCAACATGTCCATGTCTCCTTTTACTGTCAGTATGACACATGGTTCTTCTGAAGATATTGAATTACAGGTACTAGATGTATGTTGGGCCTAGTCGGCTACTAAAGAAAAGCTTGAAGGCTGTGCTAAAGCAATGAATGACTATGTTATGGACAGTGCTCCTTAACTGCTGTGAAGCTGTGTTTTCTGGTTTGAAGGCTTCAAGCGGGAAGTCATAATGCAGAAACAAAACGGTCGATGCGGATGCAGATCGATTGGCTCACTGCAGCCACATGGAAATGCTTTCCAGTTGGCTCCCCTTAACATCCGAGCTAAGCAATAATCAATCTACACACAATAGTCAGTCCGACCAGTGTATTCCAACCGCAAGGTAAACACAATGAGGTAAACAAGAATGTTTGAGATTGTATCTAAACCAAACAGCATTCTTCACAAAAATGTAGAGGAGGCTAAGATCCAGTCTCCATTCCCTCCTCCTCCTCCTTCTCTTCCTCTCCCTGAGGGAAAAAACAACATATGCTGACTTCAAGGCAATCCAAACGTTGTTAGTCTTGGATGGACAATTGACAATCCCCAAGATGCTCAGCCCGTTTGAGTTCAAGGGAGAGAAAAAGAGAGAGAGAGCTTCACTTAAGCACTTTCTCAGCTTGCAACTGTCAGTCTTTGAATTTAGTCTTGCCTTGCCCAAGCCAACCCCATATCCCCCCCCCAAAAGAAATAGCAAACTCAGGAGAAAACAAGGAGTGAGAATGTCTGTGTGATAAAAGAGAGAGAGAAAACATGCCAAGCAAGAGAGAAAAAAGAAAGAGAAAGAGGGCAAGTTCTTTCCCCAGCATTCTTTGCACTTCAAATCCACTGCACACACCTGCCCTCGCCCAAAATGCACAATCCAATAGATAGAGGGTGAGAGAGACAACGAGAGAGAAACCTAATTGCTATTTCACCGGTTCGGGGGGGGGGAATGGCTCCCATTCGCTGTAGGCCCCACTGTCCAAAGAGCAATTTTCTCTATATTATAAAGATGATGAGCCACCCTGACCACAGGGCCAGGGGTGAGCATGAATCGTTTCACTCTGGGGGAGAAACATTATATATATATATATATATATATATATATATATATAAAGAGAGAGAGAGAGAGCGAGAGCGAGAGAGAGAGAGAGAGTTACCTGGGGTATGAGCGATGGGCAAAAACCCCCACCCTGCTTCAATCCAAATCCCGCTCCTCTGGGGAGCAGAGGGGGAGCAGCCTGTGCTTTCTTCCTATGGAGGCCAGATCGCAGCTGGGAGGGAGGTATGTATACTGTCTGCCCTTTTCTGTCAAAGAAAGAAGCACTGCTTTCCCATAGATGGTAAAATATACTGTGTGATGATATGGAGTTGCAGAGGGCAGCCTCAATGATCCAGCCTCCCATTTAGATGAGATGTGAGCAAAGGTGGTTAGGTAAAGTCAAGGTAACAATACATTTAAAATAAATGAAATTAAATGTGGCTCCATTCAGGAAACTAGGGGTATATTGTGCGTCACTACTTTACAGTAGAGGCATTTGAACGTAAACCTTTTCAATCAAAATGCATGTTGGGGCAGAAATGCCTTCTGAAACACGTGAAACATGTATGCGATCTGTAAATACAAATACAATTGTTTAGTTAGGAGCCTAGTTGGTTTAGTCACGGAAAAAGACAGGAATTTTCCCACTAGCTATAATTGGCTAGGATAATGGATGAGCTGAACATACTGAGAGATGAGTTCGGATTGGTCTGCCATGTAGCACACTTATGTCAATAACATCACCTGCTCAGTACGTGTATTTAATCCTTTCTAACGCTGCTTTTTTGAAAGATATCACAAAGAACTGCAAAAGTGTTGCTAATGTTCTCCACTTTCTGGAGGACCGAGGTTTGAAATCAGTGGAATGCCCGGTGGAAGCAGAGTGTGATAGCTAATGAGATGCAGAGAATTCAGGCATTTGATTGCAAATATGTGGAGGGCGTTGAAAAGAGAACATCCAGAAGGCTGTTGTATAAAACACCTGTCTCTGGAATACATCTTCAAACTAAGGGCAACCATGGCATCCGTGACAGAGAGGAAGAAGCGTTAATCCATGTTTACGGGTAAGAGAGTCTAGCTAGCTACATTATCAGATATTGTACGTTTCTAATTATGTCAAAGTTGTATTCATTGCAAGTTAAAGCATACTGTTAGCTAGCAAACTAACATTAGCTAGGTCGCTAGCTAACATTGTGTATGATCTGTGTAGTAATATTATTTGTGTCTCAGAGCCATTTGCATTGCTAGTTATACCCTACTGTTAGCTAGCTAGCTAACATTGAACCTACTTGGTTAGCTTCAGCTACCTGTAGATTCATGCAGGGTAGTAACATTATGGCATTATGGTTAATTGTTTAGCTAGCTAGCTACAGTACATGTCTAAACAAAAGACTCCACTATCCAAGTAACCATTTCACTGTACCGTTTACACCTTCTGTATCCTGTGCATGTGATGTAGTGTGTGTTTACTAGAGACAGTAATGTGAAGAACAACATGACCTGCACCAAAGTCAAATTAGGATATAACGTTAGGCCAACGAGACAGTGTCTAAGTTCTACAATTCTCCAGTAGAATGCCCTGCTTTTATTTTGTAACACTCACAACCGTTAGCTATTTTCTGTAATTAGCTCGCCATTCATTTGTAAATAACTTGTTGTGAGTTTATTTTCCTGTAATAATGAATACAAATTTGCTAAAGTTAAGACATTGTCAGCTATATTATATTGTCATTATTTGAACTGGCCTGCCAGCTAACTTCATGCTAGCTAGCTAGCTAACAAGCTAGAAATGAACCAAAACATTGTTTAGAAACTTGCTTTTAGTTGTCTGGTTTCCTAGATTGATAAATACTAAATAAATGTTTAAAAGGATGGGTTTATTGATGTTAAATACACCAGTTATGCTATTTTTGACCACCAGGCTACTGATGTAATGCAGCCTATTGTTTTTATGTTCATACTTTTTCATGATGACATCGACAAGTTTGATGTCAGACGACAAAGAAGAGCTCTCCAGTAGGTGTACCAAAACATTCAAGGGACATTTTCTCAAAAGTGGGGCTACAAGTTTATCAACTTTCAAAGCAGAATTACTTTTCCATTGTTCCTCAACTGTAGTGTATGATATATGTAAAAAACACAATTTCAAATTTTGCTACATAAGACCGAATCGAGCCGGTAGGTCACAAATGTCAATCAATCACACTAGCGGTTATGTCATCAAAATACACTACATTGCCAAAAGTATGTGGACACCTCCTTGTTGAACATCTTATTCCAAAATAATGGGCATTAAGATATTATGGCGGTGCCATGTTGAAAGTCAGTTAGCTGTTCAGTAAGGCCATTCTACTGCCAATGTTTGTCTATTGAGATTGCATGGTTGTGTGCTCGATTTAATACACATGTCAGCAACAGATGTGGCTGAAATAACCAAATCCACTCATTTGAAGGGGTGTCCACATACTTTTGGCAATGTGGTGTACATTTAATTTGCATAGAAAAACACATACTGGTAAACATGATGTTTGCCAATGGCAAATGTTAAAGACAATGTCTGGTTTTGTATGGCAGAACCAGCCTTGACGTGCCATGAACAAATAGTACTTAGGTTTACATTCATCGTTGGCTTCACCTGTTCTAACCTCTTTGATCATGACTTTGCCAAGTAATTTCATTTGCCTTGGTCGAGAGGTTTAACTCAATCATGATTTGGAAGGAAATTATGTATTTTTCTAAGTTTTATTCTGAAAGGAGCCTAAGCTATTTTCAGGAAAACTTTGGAGAGTAAACTAGGGGAGCTAGAGTTTAGCAATTCTATAATTTCTCATTTCCAATCCAGACGTGAGAGGAACAGTAAGCATGCCCGGATTTCTTAACACTCAACCTCAACTCAACCTTGCATCTCCGCGGAGTGAATACAGAGTGTGTGTGTGTGTGTGTGTGTGTGTGTGTGTGTCTGTCTGTGTCTGAAAATATTAGTGGATGGGAAAAAGACAAAGTACACAGTGAAGAGGATAATCAATGCTACACTGTTTGACCCCACAGCATCACATAAAACATGTTTGATTATTGCCAGAAACACATGCACTCACTATATATCAATTAGAATTACAGCCATTAAGAAAAACGGTTTCCAAAAGGGTTGTCCCCATAGGAGACCCCATTTTGGGGTTCCAGGTAGAACCCTTTTGGGTTTCAGGTATAACAAACAAAAAAAATGTAATCAAAGGGTTCTACTATGGGGACAGCCGAAGAACCACTTTAGGTTCTAGATAGCACATAGAGTGTAGGAAGAAATGTTGTAAAATGCAGTTCAGTGCTTCAGGAAAATTGAAAAAGAAGGGGAAACAGGAGAGGTAGAAAAGAGGAGAGAAAAGCAGCATGACGTCTGTTCGATCTCATGCCATGGTATCTCAGGATAACTGAGGTGAGATGAGCCTTGTCAAACAAAGACGTGATCGCTGCTATTTTAAGAGGTGGGGTGAAGATGGGTGTGAGGCGTGCTTCTTCCCCCCTGCTTCGTCTGGGAAGTGGGTGAGAAAGAAGGTAGAAGGTTTATCACACAATAACATTCCCTGTACAGGTAGGCTTACAACAGAAACAAGCACAGGCAACCACTAAAGACAGATTCCGCCACACTCCAGACAGCAGTAATCTCCACCAGCCAGTTTTGAAGACAGACTTTATTTTGTCACAAGCCAAAAATCGCATCATCAAGAAATGAAATGAAATATCTCCAAGTCCAGTGTTCTGCTTACTTTCCTGGTTTTCAGATAATGTGGTACCCCCGAAAAGACAGTTTTCAGTTTTGATCTGGGAGTGGGTGACACACAGTGTGCAAAGCTGTCATCAAGGCAAAGTGTGGCTAGTTTGAAGAATCAAAAAATATAAAATATAATATGATTTGTTTAACACTTTTTTTGGTTACTACATGATTCCATATGTGTTATTTCATAGTTTTGATGTCTTCACTGTTATTCTACAATGTAGAAAATAGTAAAAAAAAAAAAAAAAACATTGAATAAGTAGGTGTGTCCAAACTTTTGACTGGTACTGTATCAATATTAGAAATTAGCTATGACATAGCCAATACATTTACTGTTTAGCACAACTTTGGAATTCACCCCGTCTCAAAATCGAATGGTTTTGACCATTTGGAAGTTTCTCAGAGTGATCTTATTTTCTCCCCTCGCATTGGCCATGCAGTGCGCCTCGCAAAAGTGATTATCAACTTTACCATGTATATCTAAAAACGACCATACACACTGATTGCTTAAAGCAAAACTACCAAAACTATTGCTGATGGTGAACCTGAACAATCAAAATAAAATATATTGTAAGGCCTGTTCAGCAGGTATAGCCAGATGAGAGTTGTGTCTCTGGTAGCTTACTTTTATTCAGGTAAAACACAATTTTCAACAGTGCATAGTTAAGCAATATGGCCGAGGAGCCGTGGTACAGTATGTGGCCAATATACCACGGCTAAGGGCTGTTCTCACGCACGACGCAACGCGGAGCGCCTGGACACAGCCCTTAGCTGTGGTATATTGGCCATATACTACAAACCTCCGAGGTGCCTTATTGCTATTATAAACTGGTTACCGAAGGAATTAGAGCAGTAAAAATAAATGTTTTGTCATACCCGTGGGATACGGTCTGATATACCATGGCTTTCAACCAATCAGAATTCAGGGCTCAAACCACCCAGTTTGTAAATCACACTAACCTAGCAAATTACATAGGTTGTCAATAAACGAATGAAGCCTAATATCACGCAAGCCATTTCAGCATTTGAATGCCGAAGATGTCGCAACCGCTGTGCAAAATCAGGAACATGCCACCTACCTCGCGTTGATGAGAGAGAATGGATCATGAGCCCACCAAAAAAACATTCACTGCCAATTCGGAATGTTTGAATCGATTTTCTGATCGATGCACATTTTTTACATTTGACATTTTTAGTCATTTAGCAGACACTCTTATCCAGAGCGACTTACAGTAATGAATGCATACATTTCATACACGCTATATTGTATCGGTTTGGGGTCCGCGGTTTGTAGTGGTGTTTATTATTTATTCAATTATTGAATCAACCTGCATCACTGAGAGTAGTGGGCAACCAGAAACCCCTTCTCTTATTTGAATCATTTGAGAACTGATTCAGAACAAGCCTAAAATAATGTGTCACTTTCAAAGCCCTGATATCATTTTCTATCTCCTTCTTCACCTCTTCAAAGGGAGCTCAGTCTCCTCCTGTGATTTATGTCAACTCCGCTAAGGAAGCTGACGCAGAAAACCTCATCAAATTATACCCTGTCTTTCTGACAGGAAGTCGGCAGGGGCTCAAGACTTTACCTACTCCCCTGTAGGCATTCATTTATTTCTCTCGTCTGCCCTGACATGCCGTATTCATCTCAGATACTGAGAGATTTACACCGCTGCAAAAGAGTACCATCTAAGAGCACTTAACTGAATTACTGTCATGCAGTCTTTAGTTAATTACCTCCCTAATAATGCCCCACATTCCCTTGTCTGTGAGAAAGATGGCACATTTAAGTACATGGAAGAACTGACTTCATTCTAAGAGACAGAAGGAAGATAGGGATTTGAAACCACAATCCCTCGTTAAGTTGTTATCCTCCCCTGAATCTCTGGCAGTCATTTTGCCAAGTGCAGCCACATCAGGACAGGCTAGTCAGTGGAACAGATTGTATTGCACTACTTCTTCCGAGTCCTAGCTACTTTTTCCAAGGTGCACGTTCGGTCTACTTGAGAATGATTTAGCCTTGCGTCATTACCTTGTCTTGGTGAAGGGAAATGGGTGGGAGGGGAAACAGTAAACAATTTGCCGTTTTTAACAAGGCCGTCTGTAATCATATTGGTACATATTGGAAAGGAGGGCAGATTGTACAAAAATCCTTGGGCATGGTGAAATGTCATGCATACAGTGCTCCCTCTCCGGCCTCTAGGTCACCAGGCTGCTCGTTATGGCGTACACCTGTCACCATCGTTACGCGCACCTGCGTGTCGACTCACCTGGACTCCATCACTTCCTTGATTACCTGCCATATATCTGGCACTCCCTTTGGTTCCTTCCCCAGGCATCATTGTTTCTGTTTCTTGTCTGTGCGTTGTTTGAGGTTCTTTTAAAAAAAAATTATGTTCCATTTATTTTATTAAAACACTCACTCCCTGAACTTTCTTCCCGACTCTCAGCGCACATCGTTACAGTTATGCAATATTTAATTAGAAATTCAATGAAATAACGAAATACAGGATATTAAATGGACCCATTGAATACTGTATATGAGTCACAATATCCTTGGAATGGTGAGCACACCACATTAGATTCCATTAACTCCTTATAAAAGGGACAGTTACATAATTTAATAAAGACACTGTCATGGAACATGTAATGTACAATGCAGAATGGCTATTATCCAGTATGACTGCTATCTAGTTGCATTTGTAATTGGTTAAGACCGGTCATATTCAGCTTACAAAATACACTACATGACCGAAAGTATGTGGACACCTGTTCGTCGAACATCTCATTCCAAAATCTTGGGCAATAATATGGAGTTGGTCCCCCCTTTGCTGCTATAACAGCCTCCACTCATCAACACCCCAGCCGACGCTTGGCGTTGCGCATGGTGATCTTAGGCTTGTGTGCGGATGCTCGGCCATGGAAACCAATTTCATGTCAGCAACTGGTGTGGCTGAAATAGCCGAATCCACCAATTTGAAGGGCTGTCTACATACTTTTATATACATTTTGTACATCTTCTTCTGTAATTAGACTAGGTCTAATAAGAAGATCAATATAACATATATCAAATATAGGATGCCCTGAACAGAAAATGTTCGAACGGCACACATACTTAAACAACAACATGCCTAAAACTCCAGCCAGTGTAGATATGCGTTGCAAACAGAGGTGTTTACAACGAGCGGTTGATAAAGCATGGTAATGAGATATCTGAGCACAGGGAAATGGAGGCAACGTGCCGGTGCGCTTATATTGCTCATCACTAGAGATTGCTTGTCATTCAAGCCTCAACATGCTCTCTGAATTCATTGACCCCTCCTGCGAGAGATTGGATTTTGCATATGGGTGAAATTCTACGTGGCCGGGCAAAATTTTAAGAATACTTACCGGTATTATAATAACAGACATGAGTAGGTGAAGTGACTCTCAATAACAGGCAGGCTAACATTATGCATGCATTCTGGTGAGGATGCATACATTAGCATAGTCAGATATTGGTTTTAGTTGTCGGGTGACATTGGGCATAGTACCACATAATATTGCATTGCATAGTCGGTGCAAAGAGGGAGTCAGCGGGTCTCAAATGTGATCTGAACCTAACCTTCAGCTTAAATGGCAGAGAAATTAATATCTGGCTCCAGATGGCTGCTTCACCCTGAAAGACAAATAAGAGACCAAGAAGAATGATTATCTTCATCTTGGCCAAGTACCTTTTTGTGGGATTGGAAAAACCTGAATCTTAAGAACAGTAATTTTGTCCAAATGCTTGTTCATAAGAGCTCTCCAATACCACCGCACCTCAACACGAACGATCACCTTCAACACTCTGGGGCATGCTCACACCACTCAACCACCCTTAATATACTAACTAGGCATCCTTCAAGACCAATTTCCCACTTTCTCCCAATTATTAGCTGGGAAAAACTGCCTCCTTGAAATGGGGCCTCCATCCCTCCAGAGATTGCTCTCGTCCCCCATGCAGTAGCACATTGAAGCTTTCATCA
Source organism: Salmo trutta (assembly GCF_901001165.1). Lineage (NCBI taxonomy): Eukaryota > Metazoa > Chordata > Actinopteri > Salmoniformes > Salmonidae > Salmo > Salmo trutta. Next base: position 8,874,076 of record NC_042982.1, on the reverse strand, counting down.
CAGCAGGGTTGTTAAAAATGGCTGCTCTGGGATCAGATCTGGGATCAAGTGGTAGGTCGTGCGGATGGATGGACTGTAAAGCCTGTGAAGCCCACCCAACCCCATCCTCATCTTCCTCCCAGGGATCGTAATAGCATCGCATAATAGGGACTCAGTCAAGAGTGATGGTGTTTGGCGCTACCTCTGTTTGATGTCAGCCTCCACTACACTCCCGTTGCTCTCAGATTCCTATCTGGGTGTAGGCCTGACCAACCTCAACTTGCAACACATCAAATGGCAGACTAGAGCATCTCACTCACATCATTAAGACTGTGGCAAGAACATGACACTGACACTAGTTCTTTAGACTACAGAAGAAAGAACATTCTGAAGTGACAATGAGATATGTAGGCCTACTTCTAGAAATAACCTTCTGCAGTGGCATATGTCCCTTAGACTATGGAAAGAACATTCTGTGTAGTAAGTATAGTATAGCATATAGTATCTGCTGTGAATTGCACCCCCCTCTATGTTAATTGTATCTTCAGTTTTGGTATATGACGGGAAAGAGAAGTATTTTATGCCTCTACTTTTCCAGGATTGCTTTGAAAATTATTTCAGTCCATCACCTCATTACAGGAAGGAATGAAACCCATTAAAAAAATTGACCACTTTAAAAATGAAGCCAGTGAATATACAGGCCATGTAAGAGTACTAAAGACTATATTTTGGAGGAAATTAGTTGCAACAAAGAAAAAATACAAATTACAGAGGAAGAGAAAAGAGAGAGAGAGCGAGAACCCACTGGGCACACACTGGTCGAATCTACACCGTTTTCAAATCATTTCAATGAAATGACGTTGAACCAATGTGGGATAGATGTTGAATTGACGTCTGTGCTTAGTGGGAAGCCTTTGTACTAGGCTATTTGATATTCCATCTCATTGTTGTCGTAACGAAGTAACTAGCTACCTCCACACAGCGCAAACTAGTATGCTGTATTAGCATTCCTTAGTGTTACATTTATCTTCCTTAGAGGACAAGGAGACACGAGAGATATCTCGCTCATGTGGTAAATTACCGTGTCTGTGTTAGCCTGAAGGGAATTGTGTAGGCCATCATTAAGGGTGCTGTCCCCAGAGTTTCAAACACCCAAACGTCTCTAGAAAGAATGAGGACTTATATACAAATACCCTAGGATACCAGTCATTGTCGAAATAGGGCTTAAAATGATGAACTTAAGTGTACTCAAGGGCTTAGACTCATCACAAGGAATATGTATTTCTCCAAACGGAATTGTATGATGCTAAGCCAAGGTGAATCCAATATTCATTTAGTCATAAATATAGATAAGCACATGTCATTTTACAAGGACACTGAGCCTCTCCAATAACAAAACAAAGTCATTCATAATAAATTGGGCATGGTCGGTCTACGTAATCTCTTTTATATGAATGCTGTTAATAACACTTGCCATAGCCTCCATATGCAATTTGTTAAATTACAATTGTTATTATAAGACATTGGGCCATAGTCCTCTTGTGAATTTCCTCAACATTTTATTTTAACGCCATCAATATTGCAGTAAGCAATGGTAACACACTGAAGGCAATGCAATGTGCACGTGCCAAATGGAATATGGGACATCAATGCACTATACTAAATGCATGCCTGCCTTAACACCTCTGCTCTTTAAGTCCAAAAGCAGGTGTCTTAGGAATGTCTTAAAAGATTAGGAGTGTGTCAGTCTGGCAGTTAAAAGAGCTCGCTCAAGCCTGGACTGGTCTAATGTCAAAATAACTGGATCATTTAGGCCTCTCAAGGGAATTAATGCATTAATGATGCATTAGGGGTAATTGACACTCAGCAGCACTTATCAACATTGATTTCCTCCAATCCCGAGCCCCATATCTGATGATATTAAAGGCTAATTAAATATTAATCAGGAATATCATAGAGCCCACCCCATGAGCTCAGGAGGAGCAGATACACTGAGAGAATTAAGGGGAAATGGAGGAGTGTTGCTTCATTACACACAGACTAAATGCAGGGCGGGCCATACACATACCAGTACCCACTCATACTAAAACACATAATACACATAATACTAACACAGTGCATTCTCTTTTTATCTCTCTCTCTCTCACACACACACCTGCACACACACCTGCACTCACACTTCTACAGATTCAAACTTCTATAGATGCACTATGGAGAGCATCCTGTCGGGCTGTATCACCGTCTGGTACGGCAATTGCACCTTCCGCAATCGCAGGGCTCTCCAGAGGGTGGTGTGGTCAGACCAACGCATCACCGGAGGCACACTGCCTGTCCTCCAGGGCGTCAACAGCACCCGGTATCACAGGAAGGCCAAGAAGATCATCAAGGACCTCAGCCTCCCGAGTCACAGCCTGTTCACCCCGCTACCATCTAGAAGGCGGAGGCAGTACAGGTGCATCAAAGCTGGGACCGAGAGACTGAGAAACAATTTTTTTCTCCAGGCCGTCAGACTGTTAAAAAGTTACCACTAGCCAGCCTCTGCCCAGTACCCTGCCCTGAACCTTAGCCACTGTTCTAGCTGTCTACCACCCGATACTCTACCCTGCTCCTTACAGACTGCTGCCCTATGTAACACTGGTCACTTTAGTAATGTTTACATGCTGTTTCAACAGCTTTATATGTACAGTATATACTGCATTCGAGTCATGGCTCATCCTATATAACTATTTATTTGTATTTTTCTGAATTATGTTTTGTATTTAGATTTTTTTACTGCTAGGTACTGTATTATATTACTACACGGAACTAGAAACACAAGCATTTCGCTGCACCTGCGATAACATCTGCAAATCTGAGTATACAACCAATCAACTTTGATTTGATTTGACACACACCTGCACACATGTACGCATGCACACACACACACGCGCACACACACACACACACACACACACACACACACACACACACACACACACACACACACACACACACACACACACACACACACACACACACACACACACACACACACACACACACACTTGTAGGGAGCTCCAATCACAAATTAGCCACACACTAAAACACAATTAAATACAGCTCTACCTTCCCATGTGAACTGAAGTCAGAGTAGAGAGACGAAGAGCATTTGGCAGAGATACGACTCATCATATTATGTTTGTAGCCCAAGTAAGGTGAATACATCCGTCTTATTCCAATACAACACACTGGTCATAAACCTTATTGAAAGGGAGTTAGGTCACCTTGGTTTGAATTACTGTATTGCCTGAAAAGGAATGTATTGCTCTATGACTATTTAACTTCCAACAATGATACAATGTTTACTATTAAAATTCACTGAGTCACATGGGTCTTTCAAAAGTCAGTTAAGCGTCGACTATAGGCACTCCATACTAGATGGGGTATGAATTCTCAATTCATTTGGTGTGTAAATGCTAAATTACAGAGGGTGGCATTTTCCTGCTAGGCTCTGCAACATGATTTAATTTCACAAGACACTGCTTACAGGTCCTCAGCTCAGAGTTTATAAACAGTAATAAATGCTGTGAAATGAAATCACGAAGTCGAGAAGCAAACATTTCTGGACATGTTGAGAGGAGCTTTTCGCTTTGCACGGCCTTTCCCTGGTTAGTGTAGTAGTGGAATATTTCTCATTAATGTTCTCCTCCTGTCTTCTAAGGAATATGCTGAGTTCATTATTTTGGAGAAACACCGAAAGGCCGTTAGTTAATATGTCCAATACTCATTCTTTTTCATGTTGAAATCCCTGTGAGATAAGGGCATCCAATCTGCATGTTGTAGCTAGCTAGAAGTTAGTGCAGCTTCCATGTCTCACAGGGCATGTCGGAGAGAAACTCACTCAAAGGTAGTATTATCACACTATAAAAGCATGCTGAGGGCAGCAGAATAATATTTAATATGAAATTGTGATATGAAATATTCTACCTTGATTTAAACCACCCCATACAGTGGCTGGTGTTCACTGTGCAAATCTGTTCAGGCCCTGAGAAGATTTACAACAGGTATATATACATATAATCTGTAAACCTGTATTTTTTATTGAATGTGCTCATATTCACCCTTGTGTGAAAATGATTAAGCAAGGCTGTTTTAAAAGGTTAATGCCGCCTCTCTGAGTGTCTTTCCTCTGAATCACAAACACTTTTGGCATTGAGACACTCTTATTCTTCTGTCGTATTGTCATTCACCGCCTTCAGTGCAACAACCAGCTTGTTGGTTACTGCACTCTATCAATTATTCTCTGTGTCCACTCTCCGCATTGCTGCACGGAGAGGGGATTAGAGGATGAAGGATGACTTATGGTCAATGCCAGAGGAGCACAGGAGGGAGACCACACACACACTCACACTCACACACTCACACACACACACACACACACACACAATGTATAGCAAACACACACGCACACATAACACACACACACACACACCTACACACTCCCTTGAACCTAGCCAGGAATGCAGTTACTGTAAGCAAATGGGAAACACCAAAAGCATACACCGCAATGTGCAACTGCATTCTCTACTTAGCATGTTCATTATAAAATCTAACAACATGTGGACACATCTGCATGCTCATTTACATGCACAGAATATTGCACACTCACTAGGGTGGGAATAATGAGATATAAAATGGGAAAGTGGTGTATCTCAGTCCCTGAGCCTCTTCGGCTGTGTTTATACAGGCGGCCCAATTCTGATATTTTGTCCAATTATGGGCAAAAGAGCTGATCTGATAGGACAAAAGACCAATTAGTAGAAAAATATGAAAATTGGACTGTCAGTGTAAATGCAGCCTTCCTTTCTCACATTTCTCTCCCTTACCATTGGCCAGGCAGATAGAAACACTTGGTGTTCCCCTCACACATCTGTGGCATTTACACAGACAGACAAATTCTGATCTGTTTTCCCATAATTGTTTTCACACCAGATCTTTTTCAGAGCCGATCTGATTGATCAAAAGACCAATGAGTGAAAAAAATATCAAAATTGGGCTGTAAATGTAGCCTCAGAGGAAATGTTGAAACGAGTCTAACGCAGCTCAATTACGGGCTGCTCTCCAGACGTTGGTCATTTGTCTTCCTCCCCCGCTGGGCCATTTGACCAGAAAGCCTCACTCTTCCTGAACACTGCAAGGTGTGGTTTGAAACAGACAGATGAAAACAACTGAATGTCTGCATGGTCATAGTATAACTCGTTTGATAGGTAAGATACTGCAGTACACAGCAGCTTTTTTTGATTCCCCAATTAAGTGAGAATTGTGTTCATCAGAGGGAGAGGAGGAACATATGCTGCATCCGACATGTCAGCCAGATGTGGGTTTAAGTAATGAGAATGATTAATCTATATGACTTTGAACTAAGATAATGAGCATGAGGCTGTGTGTACAGGGAATCAACAAATTAATCGTTGTTTTTAACAAGAATGAAAGGATTGCTTTACCCAATCCAGTCTGAGGTAAAAGTCAAACCTCATCTCCGAGCGTGAACACTAGATCGTTGCTATTTTGGTCCAGGTGGCATTCTGACACCCAATGGGAATACTGCGAGTGAAAGGACAGAGAAAGGGTTAACGCAGCAGCCGACTGTAGTGTGTCACTGTGCTATGTAAGCCCATTTTGCCCAAGGCTGCATTGTATGGAGTTAAGGTTGGCAGGCGTTGAATAATTAAAGACTTGGCTGTTTCATTGCTTAATTAAGCACCTTAATTTACCTCATCTAGCAAAATTGCAGAGCCTGCCCTTCCCCCTCTCATCCCCCATCCCTACCCCACCCTGGCCCACTTCAGCCTGCCCAGAGCTTCGTCATTTATCCTGTTGAAAGAGGACAGCCATTCACTGTGTCTGTGAGTCTGTATATCATACTTTATGGGAACCGCTCAATTTTCCACAAGCACTTTAGTGGAGGAGTCTGATAAAGACTATACTGTAGAACCAAATTACATGCAGCCCAAAACACCTTTGTAAGATGTACATTCATACACGCTTAAAAATCTATATTTAACTTGGTATGATTTGTGTTTTATTGTTACTCAGGTCTGAATCAGATTAATACTAGATGAGTCATCCTGGTCAAACCCTCCGATTGGCTCCCATCATCACGCTGCTCCAACCGGCACCTCGATAATTCAGACCGATATTTGCGCCGTGTTCCTGGGCGAAGGTGTGCAAATGTAATTGGGGGGGGAGATAAGAAACCTGCTCTATTGAACAGTGAATGGAGTTACAGTGCCTTCAGAAAGTATTCACACCCCTTGATTTTCCCCCCACATTTTGTTGTGTTACAAGCCTTCTAGTTGTGTACACAATACCCCATAATGTCAAAATGGAATTATGTTTTTTGGAAATTCTTACAAAATAATACACATTTAAAAGCTGCAATGTCAATAAGTATTTAACCCCTTTGTTATGGCAAGCCTAAATAAGTTCGGAGCAAAAATGTCACATAATAAGTTGCATGGACTCACTCTGTGTGCAATAATAGTGTTTAACATGATTTTTTTATGACTACCTCATCTCTGTACCCAACACATACAATTATATGTAAGGTCCCTCACTTGAGCAGTGACTTTCAAATACAGATTCAGCCACAAAGACCAGTGAGATTTTCCAATGCCTCGCGAAGACGGGCACCTATTGGTAGATGGGTAAAAAAAAGCAGATGCTGATGATCTCTTTGAGCATGGCAAAGTTATTAATTAGGCTTTGGATGGTGTATCAACACCATCCACCATCACTGCAAAGATACAGGCGTCCTTCCTAACTCAGTTGACGGAGAGGGATGAAACTGCACATGGATTTCACCATGAGGTCAATGGTGACTTTAAAACAGTTACAGAGCTTAATGGCTGTGATAGGAGGAAACTGAGGGTGGATCAACAACATTGTAGTTACTCCACAATACTAACCTAATTGGCATAGTAAAAAGAACAGAAGCCTTTACAGAATAAAACAATTCCAAAACATACATCCTGCTTACAAGAAGGCAACGGTAATGCTGCAAAAAAAATGTGGCAAAACGATTATCTTTCTGTCCTGAATACAAATGGTTATGTTTGGGGCAAATTCCATATGGCACATGAATGGACACAGCAAACGGAAGGGCATCAAACGCATGGAAACCATGTGATTGATGTATTTGATACCATTTCACCTATTCCGCTCCAGCCATTACCACAAGCACATGAAGACAGCCATTCACTGTGTCTGTGAGTCTGTATATCATACTTTATGGGAACCACTCAATTTTCCACAAGCACTTTAGTGGAGTAGTCTGATAAACACTATACTGTAGAACCAAATTACATGCAGCCCAAAACACCTTTGTAAGATGTACATTCATGTATTTGATATCATTCCACCCATTCCGCTCCAGCCATTACCACAAGCCCACCCTCCCCAATTTAGGGACCACCAACCTCCTGTGCACCAGACACTGGGAGATGAATTCACCTTTCAACAGGACAATAACCTAAAGCACAAAGCCAAATCTAAACTGGAGTTGCTTACCAAGAAGACAGTGAATGTTCCTGAGCAGCTGGGTTACAGATTTGACTTAAATCTACTTGAAAATCTATGTCAAGACCTTAAAATGGTTGTTTAGCAGCAATCAACAACCAATTTGACAGAGTTGGAAGAATTGTGAAAATAATAATGGGCAAATTCTGCTCTTAGAGACCTAACCCGTGAAGAATTACAGCTGTAATCTGCCAAAGGTGCTGACTCAGGGGTGTTAATACTCATGTCGTGTTTTCAGTAAATTTGCAAACATTTCGAAAGCATGTTTCACTTTGTCATTATGGGGTATTATCTGTAGCTGGGTGAGAGAAAAAAAGCAATTTAATCAATTTTGAATTCAGGCTGTAACACAACAAAATGTGGAATAAGTCAAGGGGTCTGAATACTGTCTGAAGGCACTGTAATTTCTTCAATCCTCGTCTGATGTATCTGCAGCAGGCTATCGATTGATTTTCCTGGCAAAAACAGCCATATTAGCAGGAGAAGACATTTGAGATTGCAACTCTGCGTGACCTATTTAGAGAGTCTAAATATACAGTGGTGCAGCATTGTAAACACTCGCATTCCACTCTTGGCTAATCACTGAGGATCCCTTTGATGGAATTCACAGTCAGAAATCCCACAGCAATGTATCAGATAAAAGACAAAATTTTAATTTATTTAATCTCTCTATAATAAAAAAAGGTTTGGAAATAGATATGGTCTTGAACTTTCAGGCCACTCCCTCCCCTGTCTCCCTATCTTTATATTCATATGTTGACATGTGTGTTCACGTCAAAACACAATCACTTACATGGATGAGCACACTGCTGATCTAAATGAGAGACTAACGGGGGAAAAGTGTGGTTAGCACAGGCTAATTAGCGATGATATCGTTTTCTGGAATCAGCGTTGCTGGTAGCAACAGGTTTTAACACGTGAGCACGACATGGCTTATCTCAAGGCAAAGTGAGGTTTAATGAGGTTTAATAAGTTCTTGATGATTTGTATTTAATGTTGTGGCCTTGAGCATCAGCAGCCTGATATATAATTGCATTAACTGGCCTTAGAAAAACGGCACTTTGAAATGCAGTGTTCATTTCCTATCCATTTCCCCCTTTCAATATTCAGCACGAGATCAATAGTTAAGTCCCAATACAATAATTAATTGAACCTATACAATACTGAAAACATGGCAAATTAATTATTACTCTTGCTCTCAGTTAGTATTGTGAGTATTCATTATAACAGGATATCAGCGCCATCACTCCGCATCAATGAAGCCGAGATATGATTTGTTTGAATGGTAGGCTAATTTCCAAACAGAGAGGGGGCATGGGTATGCTACTCCTATGATGAAAGAGAGCTCATCTTCGAAAAAAAGAGCTGTGAAAACAATCCAATGACACAATTTGTCACACCCCGATCTGTTTCACCTGTCTTTGTGCTTGTCTCCACCCCCCTCCAAGTGTCGCCCGTCTTCCCCATTAACCCCTTTGTATTCTGTGTTCTCTGTTTGTCTGTTCGTCTTGTCTCGTCAAGCCTACCAGCGTGTTTATCGTACTCCTGTTTTTCTTGAGCCCCTGTTTTCTAGTTATCCCGGTTTTGATCGTTCTGCCTTCCCTGAGCCTCCCAGCCCTTCTGTACTTTTTATACTGCCCTGGATTACTGTCCTCTGCCTGCCCTGACCCTGAGCCTGCCTACCGCGCTGTACCTTACGGACTCTGCCATGGACTACTGACCTCTGCCTGCCCTTGACCTGTCATTTGCCTGCCCCCTGTTTAACTAATAAATATCTATCATTTGAACTGTATCTGGGTCCTGATACAATTTGACCCTCAATCAGTCTCTGCTCATCTCAATAAATACCCAAATCTCACTTGTGTTTGTAGTGCACAGACAATGGAAGCAACGTCTGATGAATAACACCACCCAGAGACCGAATTTCTATATTCTTAAAAGCTAATATGCTCCCTTTGTCTTTGACTTATTCTGACGACCGCTTCACATTCAAAGCAAAACAGTGCCTCATTCTCACTGAGATAAATCATCTGGAAATAATTAAGCTGAGACCTTGTTACTTTGAACGGTTGACATATTGTATAGGAAGGGGCAAAAAAATACACATTACTCAATAACATTTGTCAGAAGTCAATCAGAGGAGTTGTTCCACTACGCATTTATTCACTATGCATTACTCAAGTGGATGTCACCGAGAATGACTGCACATTAAGTGATGCCCCCAACATATGTACAGTCATTTACAATAATATTTGACACAGTGATGTTGAATATACACCTTTTAGAAACCGAAGATGGAGCAGGAAATCAATCATTAACCATTGAAATCAATTGGAAACCCTTCGCACCCTGTGAAACACCCTTAAAATGAGTGATGATCGCTGATATTCTCTCCCATGATGTAATTTCTGAAGTCGATGTTCTACAGGAGTCTGTGTGTATCCTGTCACCCAGCTAAGCAGACCCCTGCCAGCACTAATCTCAAGTGATCTGCAGACACATGGCCTTGAGCCATGAGCATGAACACCCATCCACATGGTATACTGATCTCGTTAAATGGAGACTGGAGGCTCAGCAGAAAAAGACCAAAGCCCTCGCTGTAAACTTCTCTGATGCAGTTTACATCCCTATAATGCTGTGCTGGAGAGAGGAGGGGAAATTGCATCAGAATAGGGAGGAAATCCTCCCCAAATGTCCCATAACATGAAGAGACCTGTGGACCATCCAAGAATCCACCACTTATTTTGAGTGGTATGAAGTCGACAGGAAAGCATCCTCTGTTCTATGAAATTATGTTCTGTCAACATTGTTGGTATAATTCTTGTTAAAGTTGTTGATTTCTCATTGTATTTTCACCATTCGTTATTTCAGATGTGTTTTGACCATTTTACATCTGAAATGATGGCCCAGTTACATTCATTAATTGTCTGAATTACACAGGACTTACCCACATTTCCACTGTAATTTGTTATTAAGGAACACTTGTTCTATGCACACAGATAGGAGCAAGGAGAAGGCCCAGGAGCGCTTTTTGCTGGGCCTTTCATTGTGTTGGTATTCCTATGCTTTTATACGTGGAACAATGGGAAGACTTTTTCAAGCTCCGGAATACCTCATTGCAGTAATTACTTAGAAGTAAAAGCATAACACTGATCATGGAGCTGTCTGTGCGTTTCTCATCGAGGAGGAAGCCTACTGCTTTGCATCTTAAGTGCTCAGGACTTCCATAGAGACAATAGTGAGAGGCTGATGAGAGGAGGATGTGGGATAAGAAGACCTTCGGGTGGGTGCTTCCAAATATAACAGTATAAAGTGATGAGAATAAAGAGTTCTATCAGGAGACTTGCATGTTAAGATGGTCTCTACACCTTGTAAATTCAAGCCATTTTCATGGAAATGCGATCCATTTTGATGAAAGCCGTTATAGACTTTATCCCTAAACAGCCTTTTGAGGGCCCTAAACCACATTTTGTTGGGGGCCCCTAACCTCATGCACAAAACCTTTTAGTGGCCCCCTTCTTGACATTGAGTTAATTTCCTGCAATTCTACACATTTTGCAATGGGGAGGAGAGAAGATTTAGCAATTTTACAACGAATTTCAGGCAGTTCTACATTTAGCCAAAAATCTGTTTTATAGCTAATTTCCTTTAATTCTACACATTTTGCCAAAGGGTGTATTTTTTTTCTTTTTTGTTTGTTTTAAAGCTAATTTCCTGCAATTCAATACATTTTGCCATGACTTATGCCATGTTAATATGATATCTGAGTGAGAGTGACTATAAAAATCAATTGGGGCTCCCTAGAGGTCAGGGCCCCTGGGCACGTGCCCTGTCTGCCCAGTCGACCATGATTACTATAAGTTTAGATATCTGGCTAGACTAATTTACCAATCCAAAAAATGTTTGCTGACATGGGCTAATTGAGTGACTGTCAGTGACTGCCATGACAAGAGAAAAACTGCTGATGCACAACCAAATTTCAAAATTGCACCTCGTGTATCCTACTATTCTAAGGGCTGGATTCAATCTGTATCGCAGAAGTATAGCGGTAGATACGCATTATAGCTCGGTTGAAATTTCAAGGCAATGTTCCCGCGTTCACAGAGAATACATTCACGGTAAACACTGCATACATAAACGTCGGCTCAATTGGAAATGACCTTGAAATTTTAAAGCGGATTTTCTGCGACTCTTCAGTGATACACATTGAACTCAGCTCTAACTCTCAACAGTAAGTTGAGACCCCGACTGAGTTCCGCAAAAATATATTTTTGGGGGGGGGGTTGAGGGGCCCCCTAGCGGTCGCAGGGCTTAAGAGGTTGTTTATGTCGCTTATGCCTGGGGCAGTACCTGTCCCCTAAAGAACACAAAAGAGTGTTATAGAAGGTCTGGATCCGAGGAAATGCCTCAGTGTGCTGTTTTAGTGCCTTCATTCATTTTCCAACTTTAAAAAAATCTGAAACGTGCTCGTCCTTTTATGATTCGGACTCTTACCCCGCACCAACTGCTGGGAAACGGTTCATCACAGAAATAGAGCCACATGAGGCAAAGAGCGAGTCAACAGCTCATTTGCATTCGCTTTCAAATTTCTCCTCAGACCTACTCGCATCTGAAGTCAGCACCTTTCCCATGTGTGGCTCACTGGAAGCAAGAAGAGGAGGGGTTGGCCAGCGGGATTTGAGTCCAATCCCTCCAGAGCGTTGATAACTCCTGAATCTTCTACGTTAAACACAGATATTTTTGAATGTGCTGCTGTTGATACTGCTGGGACAGGCCTGTGGTGTTGTGCTGCCTGTCCCGAGTTGATTGATAAGACTTAATCTGTCCGGAGCAAGGAATGGCCTTTCTGTGATAGGCAGTGTCTGTGGAGTAGGAGGTGGACAGCCTGTCAACTCTGAGATTCAGGATCAGAATCATAGGTGAGGGAAGGCAAGTATGGGCAGTCTGGGCCTTCTCTCTCTGGATCTCACCCCCCTTGACTTCTCTGTACTTTTATTTTTATTTTAACTCAGTCTGTAGTTATTGTGTTCTGTTCCTTTCACCTTTATTTTTCCTGAGGGTTTCCCCATGGGCAGTCAGGTATGGCATTAACAAGATTGCAATCATGTGTATTTCAGCTCAGTGGTTTCTGGGTAAACTGTCTGTCATAACACAATGAATATAAAGGATGTTACTATAATACACGCATGAGTCAGCAGGAAATCTTGTCACTTCTACTAAAATCCCGGGAGCATATGGCCAGGGAATATACACTGAAGAAAAATATGAACGCAACATGTAAAGTGTTGGTCTCATGTTTCATGAGCTGAAATACATTTCCATACGCATAAAAAGCTTATTTCTCGCACATTTTGTGCACAAACTTGTTTAAATCCATGTTAGTGATTTGCCAAGATAATTCATCCACCTGACAGGTGTGGCATATCAAGAAGCTGATTAAACAGCATGATCCTTACACAGATGCACCATGTGTTGGGATCACTTAAAGGCCACTCTAAAATGGGCAGTTTTGTCACACAACACAATGCCACAGACGTCTCAAGTTTTGAGGGAGCGTGAAATTGGCAGGCTGACTGCAGGAATGTCAACCAGAGTTATTACCAGAGAATTGAATTTTCATTTCTCTACCATAAGCCTCCTCAAATGTTGTTTTAGAGAATTTGGCAGTACGTCCAACCGGCCTCTCAACTGCAGACCACGTGTATGGCGTTGTGTGGGCGAGCGGTTTGCTGATGTCAACGTGCCCCATGGTGGCGGTGGGGTTATTGTATGGGCAGGCATAAGCTACGGACAACGAACACAATTGCATTTTATCGATGGCCATTTGAATGCACAGAAATACCATGACAAGATCCTGAGGCCTATTATGAGGCCCGTTTTTTATTAAGGTATCTGTGACCAGCAGATGCATATCTGTATTCCCAGTCATGTGAAATCCATAAATTTGGGCTTAATGAATTTATTTAAATTGACTGATTTTCTTACATGAACTGTAACTCAGTAAAATCTTTGAAATTGTTGTGTTGCCTTTATATTTTTGTTCAGTATACTACTTTAAGGAAAGTCGGTCAAATACCACTTCATAAAGCTTGCTTTGTGAAGTGTTCTCCCCTGAGAGACCTCTAGTAGCTAAGACATGACACCACAGGGCCTAGGGCCAACTCGGTCAAACAAAGCTCATAGGTCTGCAAGCGAAAAGCTGTGTCACTGATGTTAAGGTACAGTAAAATATGTATGTTTGTACAGTACCAGTCAAATGCTTGGAGACACCTACTCATTCAAGTGTTTTTCTTTATTATTCTACAATGTATAAAATAGTAAAAATAGTGAAAACATCAAAACTATGAAGGCAGAGATGTACGAAGTAGAAATGTCAACATGTTGCATCACATATTTCATTACGATTCCAAATGGTTCCTTCTTTCTCTCTTCCCCCAAACCTTCTCTCCCTTCAAAGTCCATATAATAGCTTATTGTGAAAGAAAATGGCAGCTCATCTTCGGCGATACAGAAAAAGTAGGTTATACTTCAAATTAAATGTATAATATCAGACTGTGTAATTTATTTATGTATCACTATTGCTCCCGAAAATACGTGCAACATGATTTATTTAGTTTGTGTCGCAGAAAAGAGTTCAGTCTACATATTCAACATGTTTTCACAGCCCTGTATTTTACAGCTTTTCAAGCCACTCAATTAGGGACTCATTATACCGTATTACAATAATGCTGGGCACTGGACAATAGTCTAAGCAAAGCTGTAATCTACCACTTTATCCCACTTGGATATTGCTTCAGTCAGTGCAAAAACTAAATAAATGTGATTATAATATCCCTGATAATTGGTTTTGAAATTTGAGATAAGGTGACAGGAAATGGCATGTGGGATGTTAAAATGACATTTGCAATTCTAAAGGAAATCTGATGGGTATATTAAACTCTGACAGATATCAAAATGAAGCGGAGGTATTACAAGTCATTCACATCAGCTTTAGCTGTAAGACGAGTGGAACAAATGTAGTAAACAGACAGGGTTTCAAGGTGTGACAACATTGTACAAAGTCCCACTCCCAATTATTAGAGGCTTCTGTAACAAAACAAAACACCTACAACAAGGGTGTTAGACAGTAATGGGCTAGCTACAGAACACACACGCACGTACCTACGCACGCACGCAGGCAAACACACACACACACACACACACACACACACACACACACACACACACACACACACACACACACACACACACACACACACACACACACACACACACACACACACACAGAAACACACACACACAGAAACACACAGAAACTTGTATTGGGAGGGTTTGGGGGAATTACAATCCTAAAAAAACTATAGTCATTCTGCATAATTTCACAGGATTTCATTGCCAGGCGCCGTGATGAGAATCTCCTCCTGAGGAAGTAAGTATCTTAGGATGTAAATGAGCTGATCCGACCACTAATGGTAGCATTCAGACAATATTAATTACTTCACTGTTTGCATTTTAAGCCTTATTGGTTTCTTCACTGTGCACTCTACAGGGAATATGGTTAAGGGACAGTTTGACATTTACTGGGGGAGGGGTCCAAATAGGGGAGGGTTGTCTGACTTATTTTTTGTTTTGGGGAGGGTTGTGCAGTTTTATATTGGGCACAGGGGATGGTAGAGTATTGTTTCCTTGGTTTACCTTTCACACTTTTTTTCACAAGTTTTACTATATCATTTAATCCATCCTAGCCAAATTTCCTCATCTGCTTGCATGTGCTTCTCCTACATCAAGGTGTTTTGGTACTTTCCTTACGCGTGCTAACGTTTAACATAGTCTACCAGTCTAACTGTCTATCCTTCCATCTATCTACCATTCATAGTGACAATAGTGGTAGTTGGATCAATTGTCCAGAACTGCAATAGGCTAACTAGCATTGTACCACACATGAAATCATTCAAAGCTGCACCAATGTTGAATATAAGCGGAGAGGCCAGGTGCGCCATTACGCATGAAAGAACAGACACGCAGCTCAAAAAGCTCCCCTTTTGATCTTGTTTAGGGACAATACAATTATCTAGACTAGCCTACAACACTACAATGCAACTAGTAATTGCATTAGTGTTTTCAAATGAGTACACAATTCTACTCTAGGCTGTATAAACCAGTGAAAATGTAAATGGAAAATGGCGCAGAAACACTGTGATTTGAATAATGAATTCAATTTGGATCTGTTGTGGGACTGCGCTCAACAGTTTAGAAAGGCACTGTAGCAGGTTAGTCTGGCTGTATTTTAAGTTCTGATACTGAGATGGGCTGTCTGTTGCGGATATCATTCTCCTAAGTCATCCTACAATAACATGGCCACATATGCTCCCAGCAGGTCCAGTTATTCAGGAAGGTTTAAAGGGAAAACCCAAAACTTGAATAAATAATAAGACGCGTGATTCAGTGTTGATCATATTGGAGGCAATGCGATTACAATTCATGACAGGTCAGGCCCCCAATACACTCATTAAAGTAACTCTCTCCCAGTGAAAGGATATCAATACCCATTTCCCAAGCCATAGTTATCAATTACCATGTGATGCAGAGAACCAAAAACTCCCCTCCTTTCAGCACATAGCACATGTCAAAAGCCTTACCTGACTGATAATAGCCATTGGTGAGTTTGTCACAACACTTTGATGATGATGGCAAAAACAACAGATTCCTAAAGCTGGGATACGGCTTGAACCGTGAGCATCACCTGGCTCTTGTCTTGTAGTGACAGTCTCTATCGCACCATCCAGATTAGCCATAGATGACGGGTGACCCCCGCCTTTCAAGCTGTTACCTGTCAGCCACTCTGAAAAAGCTCAATCATCCCACTTTTTCCTTCGACAAGAACAGCAGTAGAGAGAGAATTGTGATTGTGAATTTGTTTCCACACTGCTGCTACTGTTTATTATCTATGCATGGTCACTTTGCCCCGACCTACATGTACATATTACCTCGACTGGGCTGTACCCCCGCACATTGACTCGATACCGGTATCCCTTGTATATAGCCTTGTTATTGTTATGTCATTTTCTTGTGTTACTTTTTGATTGTATTTGATTGGACCTTTGCCACAATGGCCATCTGAGGTACATCTTTCACTGCTTCCTCTGGCCTGCCATGGTCTATCCTCCTCTCTCTCCGCAACTAATCTAATGCTCGCAAAGAACCCCAGCTAAAGTTCACATTGCAAATCCTGTTTCAATATGCTAATCTATTTGATGTTGTATGCAAAGAGCCCTGCTTTATCTGGCACATGCATGCTCCATCACAGCCAGGCTGAGCTCTTTTCTTTTGGTAATCATCCCTGTCTCGCACATCCACACTGACAGCTCAGTCTGGGCTCATGTATTACCCCAGGAACCATGAGACACTGTCAAACTTGAACAAAAGCAAAGCCCACAAAAATAAGACATACTGTACATGGCCTAAGCAACACCTAACACCTTCAGCTCATGTTATTTCCTATTGTGAGATTGTGGCAACATTGTAGTTCTGTGCATTCAATCTCCATGTACATTTATATGTGAAAGCTGCAGGGGACTTTCTAGTTAGCACACACTCACGCCATTGGTACACCTTGGAATCTACACATTTCGATGGGAAATGTGACAACAATGAGGCCACGGTTAATATGAGTAGAGAGTAGAGGATTACTTTATTAATCCCAACTTGGGAAATTGTTTTATCACAGCATGCATCATCAATGACTTACAAGGACAGGACATGCAACAATGAACAACACATGAGAAAAAACAATGGATATTAAGACACATAAAGGCACCTCCACAATAGTATCCCTAAAATAACAGTCTGATTCAAGTCCTGTTTTCTATCCTACTCTGGGGGAAAACAAGCAACATCACTGTTCAATAAGAAAACCTCATAAAATAGTTAATAAACTACACTTGTTGAAAAGCCTCGTGGCTGTGGGTAGAAATGGTCTAAAACCTCTCTGTGGAACTTTAGGATAGGATCAACCTGCTACTGAAGCTTCTCCTAGGGGCAATTCAAACAGACACATTGTAACGACATTGACTGAAGAGAGAGGGCCATGTAAGGCGCAGTAGGGATCAGGTCAGGTAGGAGAGGATGTTTAGCTCCACAACAGACTGCCGGTCTATACCTCAATCAACACATCCATAGTAGACATCAACCATTTGTTGCTTCTCAACTATGTGATCGCGAGTCACTAGGTCTCCATTGTTCTGCTGCTCTGCTTCCATCGATCCATTTGTCTTCTGAGGTAGAGGTCTAGATTTAGCAGAAGAGAGATAGAGCCCCCAGTCTGACACTATCTACATACACACCTCCATCTGTCTTTGTGCGAGGTAAAAAAGGAAGCAAAGAGGGAGCGGTGAATATACAGTGCGTGCTGAAGTGAGCGAGAAAAGTGAGAGACGCCCGGGACATGCAGGGGTGTGAATAATGAGTTGGATAGCGGCGCTAGGATCCCTCCAATCCCTCGGAAACCCTGTTAACAACGCGTCTCTACTTCCCCTATGGGATGAGTACGATACAAGTCCTCGCTATCTTAAGCCTCCCATGTGCAGGGATCCTGGAAAGCAATTTGGCTCGGGGTCATTAAGTCACACCAAACTGTCAGCGATAGTCCATCTATTTGTACTCTGGGTAGAAAATCAGGAGCCTGGGTTGGCGTTTCTTTATCCTCTCTCGTTGCTGAGGCTTTATCATGCACAGAATAACTGGCATATTAATTGAGCTATTGCAGTGACGTATTGCTGGCTTGTTAGGCACAACAATAACCTGCAGGAGGGCTAGCCTTAAGAAGAACAAACACGTTTTGTTATTTTTGTGCTTATGGAGACAAATCCCATTAGGGGTATGGATGGGAGGTGTTCCTACTTCAATGGAGCACACTGGGCTCGTACTAGGAATATAGATCCAAGCAATAACATGTTCAGCTGTTCAGCATTGCAGGGCCAGAAAGAAAATGGCAGCCCACTCTGGCACCAATCAATGGTGCACTGACAACAACAAAAGCAGCTAGCGCCATCACCTGAGGTGAAGGATATTAGGAATGAGATTGGTCTGAGACAGACAGCCTTGTTGGGCCTGAGATAACAGACTTGGAGAACGGGGAGACATTGTGATTTTTCACAGGAACTGTCAAGTAACACGTAACATGGGAACCAAGCACAGCAGCTTAAACATGCCCACATGAAAGACAAAACAAAACAGAGAAAAACAAATTCTCCATCAATTTTCACATCATGTCTTTGTACAGTAGCTTGTTGGGCAGGTACAGCAGAGCCAAGACAGCGTGTCAGCAGTGTTCTGTCTCGAAGAAGATGGCTTTTCCACTGAGGGAATTGTTGTGTGCTCTCGCTCACTCTCTCTCTCTAGCATGTCTCCTTATTGAGCGGCAGAGCTTACACGGAGCAAATTAACTGAGCAATCGTTAGGAGACGTGTAGTTGTTAAATTGACTGGGCATCCTCTAGACACACAGCCCGAACACACACAACACTTAAAATCAAGCAGAAACCACCTGTCTAAAAACATAATTAGCAACAGATTCATTGATGAATAGATGAGCATGCAAACCAGAATATTGAGGAGATAAATGCATGCATCCAAAAGCAATATCCTACTATTACCCACCGTATGTGTGAGTGACAGCGCATCATGGCTTTCCCAAGAAGTCAGTGGTGTATAACTCTAATCTAGCACTCAAAACATCATTCAGAATAGGAAGTTAGCCATAAGCTATTGTAAAGCAGATTGTCTTGTTCATTTAACAGTTTGGCTGAAGGCCTTGCCTCTATTGCCTTTGCCGATCAAGGCATACGAAATCCCAAGGTACTGTAACGCCCCGTTCTCTGAACTACTCTTGTACTTTCAAGCTACATTTACATTTGATTCCAGTGAAGTAACATGGAGGAATGTACAGCATTGAATTATTACAGTATAATATACAAAATATTTAAGTAAAACACAAAGCCCTGTGCAAATGAGATTCTTGCGGTTTTATGTAGACAACTATTCATGGTTCAGATGTATCTAAACATTATGTATAAATGGCACTAATGTGCTTAACACTGCACGTCTAGGGAAAAATGCCCATATCTAAGACCACAAAACACAGTAGTGGTGAAATAAATTGTAAGCAGTGTTGTCCACTGAGCAAATTCTACTGTGTATGCTATACTAAAATACCCCTACTCTGCATAGTAACCAACAGAGCACACAACTCTAGGGCTTCTTATCCTTGAAAGCACTCACTGTATTTTCCATTTAGTACCTTGCCAGCGTGGATATAACGTTTGAGCAATTACCGATTTGCACAATTGCCCTGTGCGTTTTAGCCTGTACTAATGCAGGTTATCATCTATCCCATTATCACAGGCTTAATCAACAGCATGTTTCAAACCCATAAGTCGTGGGGTCCTATACGTTTACGGCGCACCCACGCACAAGACGCTCCCATATGCTGACTTGTTTATGATGTGCACCGCACCGTAAAAGGCTTGGCTGCGTTCTCTCATCCTGGGTTGAATTTTCCATTTCACTATAATGACGTAGACAAGCAAAACAACAGCGGAAAAACTGGAATTGCAGATGGGGGCATATGTCTTCTCTTTTCTCCTCTCAACTTTCCATCCCCCCCGCCTCTCTCTCCCTGCTGTCTTCTGCCCTTCAATATTTAAGGTGGACAATTTCAGGAGGTTATTAAAATGAAGAGCTTCAGTTGAATGCAAGTCAATTGTGATATTAAGGTAATTCATCATGATATTGATCTTCAGCGCTTGCGGATTGGGCATGGAGTGTGGGTGTGCATGCATGCCTGTGATTGTGTTGCACTGGTTATTTTCATAGAACGCATCTTCGCATCCAATATGAGACATTATATGCCAGCTTTATCTGCCAATCTCATTTTAGCGTTCATAATACCTGCAAAACCGCCATTGGCAAATTTCATTGCACCAATCGATATAACGCAGAACGTGTTCAACTCCTCTCAGCACAGCTGTAAGCATGGCGACATTGATCCATTGTTATGCCTGGACAATAAGAATGCTAATGACTGAATGAGATTGGCTGTACCAGACAAAACGCACTGTGTCTATTTTGTGAATAATGTGTTTTTGTCGCCCATGTCAGTATTAAAGTTTGATGGGACTTTGATCATTATCGTCCTTTACTTTTCAGACTTTTCTTCTTCCCGGAGACAAAGGATGTATTTTTAGATGGAGGGATGGAATGGAGAAACATGCAAGCATCCACAATGGTCCTGAATGATTTAAGGGCTTGAAGGTGTGCTCTTCCTCCTCTGACCTTTGGAGCATGCATCCTCTGGCACTTAAAGTAAACACTGCTCCAGTTTATTGCTGCTTAAACAGAACATAACACTCCACATACATTAAAATTGACCATTGTCAGCCTTTTAAATGCTTTATTTTCCAAACGTTTAAAGTGCGTGTGGGCAACGGAGGGAAACAAGACGGTGCAGTTTGAGGCGATGAGGCAGAGAGTGATGTGGGCGCTGGAGATGGGGGTGTGAGCAGGTGGGTCTGACGTAGTTGTGACGCAGCAAGCCTTTGATTATTCATTACGAATAGGATTTATTTGATTCATTTAGTTTTATTCTTCACCGTAACCACAATGTCACAAATAATTGAACACACACAACATGAGCAGATTAACTTGGTCAAAACAGTCAAATAAATTCTTTATTTAAGACTATTAGAAAGTATGTTGGTACTTATTTATTTTTGATGGTTAGGTTCTAATTCTCTGAATAAAAAAACTCTACGGACACTATGAAAGCTTAACCAAGTTTATTCTTGCCAGAGGATCAATACAGCTGCATTAGACAAAAACATGTTCACACAAGCACTGATATTTAACTGTTCCTCATAGGCTGAGTCTCCTCCTACACATCTGTACAAACATTGTTCTTTACTGCTAGGCAGGACACTAGTGATATCGGCCATAAACTTGTATTTCTCCCTTAAAGTGACCTAACCTGACCTCGACCCCCTCCATCACTAATCCATGGCTCTCTCCCCTTATCAATGCCTGCCACATGTAATCGCTTCCCTGCACTCAACACATTCCAAGCTTAATTGCACACACTATATACCTTCCTCCTATAACCATTAACTTCTGGTGTAGACCCTCCAAACCTCAGCACTACATCAGTGACATTAATAAGTATATTTCATATTCTCAGAATCCAACATGATCCCTAGCCACAAATGAGTAAGTCACTCAGCTTTATGCTGATAAATCCTCACTGGACTCTCTTTCATTCCGTTTCTTCTTCACATCAGCAAAGAAGGTCTCTATGTCTCAGAAACTCACTTCATATAGAGGGGCTATCACACTTTCACACTGTGGTGCATAATGATTTCTTTCTGTTTTTAGAGGGAGGGAAAACAAACACCCACCATGCCTATTTTTAATTTTTAATTGTCAGTCCACATGTCAAGTGTAATTGCGCCAATTGTATTTACCCAAGTTCTCTCTCTCAACTCCAGGACCACAGCTAGCTAATTTTTATTTTGCCTGATGCAGGACTCTAGTGCCAGAGAAGAGAGACCCTCGGACTGAAAACGTTCACACCGCCACTAATTTACGAAAATAGAGTAAATTTGTGCCACAGTTTAGATTACCGATAGATCCGCGTTCTAACTCCCCCTTGTGATAGTGTGGTGCAATGACAGAATGACGCAATTTACCACAATCTACCACAAACGGTCACGGCATAAGCTCAAAACTTTTAAAGGAAGAACCACTGTAGGACCCAAGATCATTGCAACCAAACACGCACGTTTCCTATCTCTGTCCCCAGCAGGTCAAAGGTCAAAAGTCACATGCACCAACATGACATAAAAAAGCTTCCCTGTACAGTACTTGCTCTGAGTTTAAGTCTTAATTGAGTTTGCACTACGCATGAAGTAATCTTTCATAGCAGGCTGCTTGGTGATGCGTTCCTTTAGTGATACACCTGCTGCAGAATCTCAGATGGGCCACACATGCTCAAGCTAACACACAGGGGCTCTGGCAGGATAAACTATTTAACTGCACCCATCCGGCAGGCTTCATTGTACGTTGCTGCTTGGAGGAAGGGCTATAAACAGATTAAAGTAGAATAGTCCTCTGAAGGATGCTAAGTAAAGCCCATTAAAACTAAAATGGTTCCTGTGCAGCAGCTCATACAAATTGCAGCAGGGGGAAAAAAAGCCACTCTCTTTTGTGAGAGGATCATATCCTATGTATGCTTGCTTTGTAACAGATCCAAAAGAATGTTGTCTTCACTGCGAGAGCCTAAAGCTGTCGTGTCACTTCCACGTTCATGACGTGTGAGCTGTGTCTCCATTGAGAAATTAACAGTGGGATTATCCTATCCTAATCAGACTCAAGTAGCACAGAGAATGACATAGGGTAATTGGGATGGCTCCAAATGCCAGTCAAACAGCACACGGGCAACTATCGCATTGCATTATCATAAGCTTCCAGACCACGTCTATTCTCCATTCTTATATGGAGGTAGCCAGCAATAAAAGTAACATTTGTGGGATCAACTCAATTTTGGTGTTTACAATCAGCATTTTTACAAGGTGTATTATGCTAATGTACATTGTTTATCTTATATAATACATAGGCCTTGATCAGTGTATGTGATGACATTAATTATAATGTGAGAGTGCTGATCTCTGAATCTGTTCCACTTCTCTAACAGAGAAATCTGATGCAGCATTTTCCCTGCATTATGCTAGCATCTTGTACGTGTGACAGGGCACTGTGTGTTCTTCTGGCCAGTGCGGTGTTGAAGTTCTCCCATGTGACCCTAAAGTGTGTTGAGATTGCTATTCTTCTCAATAAGCACTTCCTGTTACATCATCGCTGACACTGAAATAACTCTTAGTTTCTATTTTGTGCTGTTTTTAATTGGGTTTTAAATGGCGCATACTGGAGTGACACGTAAAGGAACTAAAGCATCCCGGCCCTGTTATTTTAAGATGCACGTCGTAGGGAGGAAGGAAGCTAGGCGTGGATAATCCAAACTGACTCCAGCGAGTTTGACCTTATCAGTGAAGTTTCAACTGGTAAAGTGTCCTGGCTTGCCACCGGCTCCTCAGACAGTGTCTGTCACTGCTGATCCAAGTTGTAATTAATGGGCTGTAAATGCATCATTCAGCCTCTGGACAGACATGACTAAGGGAAATGCAACAGACAATCTCTTTCACAAAGTGAATGTTTGCATGTCTCTAAACCTAACCATGCTTTGTGACATACATGTATAAATCATTTGTTTTTATTGTGACACACAAGTGACACACAAATGTATATGTCTGTCGAAGGTGAAAAAACAATGGTTAATTGTTATTGATTTGATATTCCATTGAGACCATGTTGGTATAAGCCATATAAGGGTAAATAACAAATACAGATACTATGACTACCACTACCACTACCACAACCACTACCTCCACCACAACTACTACAATAGTTAATAAAAAAAGTATACCGAATACATTCATGTATTAGTCGTTTTTTCATATACTGTAACTCTTCCACTCTAAAGGGTATCATTTTGTTATTCACCACCCATGTGTAACATCAATCTGGGTGATGTATTGGGGCTATTCAGCACCAGACTACCCTTCACACGCCAATGCCCGTTGTGGGAAGACAAAGACTTATTTACCCATTAAAATGTGGGAGAGATTAGATGTCCTCTCTTTCAACTGCATGTCTTGATGTCTGCCACAATCCTGCAACAAATGGCATAAATTACGTCCCGTGAATGGTCACATGTTTTGTGGCAATTAGTTGACAATGTGCACGGTCGTCTCCAACCATTGAACCCAGTTATTATGCTTTTTTTTACAACTAGAGATAGCATCATGCTTACAACCAGAAAGGAGATAACAACTGAAACAACAAGAAAAACGGGAGGGGGGAGGGGGGGCTAGAGAGCGTGCTATGGAATAGACGTGTTTTGAAACAAATTCATATTAATCTTAATCTCTCACAACCTATAACTTCAAACATTGTCTGGCAATATGACGAAAGGAAAAGGCATCAAAAAAAGGGGACGCAAAACAATATCATTTGGATGAGACAGAAAACAAACCAATGCCAACATCGCTGACCCATGAGGAGTTAGCTGAAGATGCTAGCTCCCCACAAAACCTACTCCAAGTGACCTACTGGACGCTATAAACTCACTAAGCAAGAAGGTGGACACAAGGTTGGCTGATATCTCAAAGAGTATTGGGACTTTGTCTGAAACTGTGAAGGCAACCAACGGCAGGGTACATGAGGTCGAGCAGACGACAGTTGATCACGAGGCCAGGCTACAGGACACAGAGAGAACAAAACAACAAAACACTGAAATGCTCGAATCACATTCAAGAAGCCTGAACATCCAAATAGTTGGGATCCAGGAGGACACTGAGAAGGGGAAACCCACTGAATTTGTATCGGAGCTGATACCGGCATTGCTGGGAAGTGCACACTTCAAAACGCCAATCCTGAACGACCGCGTACACAGATCACAGGCAACGAAGACGGTAAAGGGCGTGCCTCCCAGGCCATTCACCGCACTTCTGCACTATCCCCAGAACAGGGATCTTATCCTCAAGCTGGCTAGTCAAAAGTTCCACCTTAACTACAACGGAGCCAGGGTGTCTTTCCACCCAGATCTTACTTTGGAGGTGAGGAACCATCGGAAAGAGTATGATGAATTGCACAAGAAATGCAGGGCGGCCAACATCCGATATGGATTCCTCTTCCCAGCCCGGTTTAAGGTGACAGTCGATGGGATCAACACGTACGTTTGACAACCCAAAAGAGGCCTAACTGTTCTTGTCAAGCGAGCTCCCTGACTGAGGATGCAGAACTGCTGTGTCAGCCGGCTAGGTGGCCAAATACAGGCCAGGAATGTGTTTCCAATCAGAAGATCAGAAATTGGGACTTAAAATCCCGGGTGAGATGTTATTTCTTGTATAGCATTGTTTAGCCTATCATGTTTTAGTCCCACTCACCCCCTAATGGGAGAGTTACGTTTTATTTAATATTTGTTTATATGTGGAGCGTCTATTGATGCAGAGATAGTTTAAGCTTTATGTCTAGGCACCTTAAGGTTTGTGTGTCAATGAGTGCTTCGTTTGGGGAAGTCACTCAGTAATGGGGTCTGTGTTTTATGTTCACTTTTAATACAGGTGGCATGACAAATTCACCCATGGTGGGATGTTTTTCTTTTGGGTTTTGTATGACAGAAACAATTTGTTCTAAAATAAGAAATGCCACATGGTGACCGGGCACAGATTAGACCTGGTGGAATAAATCAGTTGGAATTGCAATGGGTTAGGTCATGTCGTGAAAAGAGCCAAGGTTTTTTCTGATCTTAAATCACTGGCCGGTGACATAGTGCTTCTTCAAGACAATCATATTAAACGCTCGGCTCAGGCCAAACTACGAGTCGGTCAGATATACCAGTCAAATTTTAATGCAAAAGCGAGAGGGGGTAGCAATCCTGATAAGGAAAAACATTTACTCATCCTCAATTTCAGACCCTAATGGTCAGTATGTTATTGTGGCAGGTACACTGAATTCGATACCAATAACCTTGGTCAATTTAACTTCGTTGATCCGTTATTTTTTCAAAGGTTATTTAAGGCCATACCAAATATCTTGGATACAAGTGTTATTGTTGAAGGCGACTTTAACTGTACGTTAGATCCTCTTTTAGATGAACAGCTATCAAGGTCACTTCAACAATCAAATGCCAGTGTCTGTCTAAATGCGTTGATGACAAACCTTAACATTGTCGATATTTGGAGACTGACACACCCAACATATAGGGATTATTATTTTTGTCAGTTCATAAATCATATTTCAGAATTGACACATTTTTTGGGACTCCAAACTAATTTCAGCAGATACTTCGGTTACCTATCACCCGATTGTAATTACAGACCAATCTCCCCTATCCATGGTGCTGAAACAGGACAATATGTCTGCAGGTTGGCGACCGTGGCGCATAGATGCCTACTTATTGAAAGATTATAGTTTTTTCAGTATTTGAAATAGCAGAAATATTTTTTCCTTGGAGCTAACGACATTGGGGATGTTGACGACTCTACCCTTTGGGAATCTCTCAGGGCTGTGATTAGAGGTCATATTATTTCATATACATCGGAGAAGAAGAAACACGCCAACACTAGGCTGAAAGAAATTGAAAGAGAATTAAGCGAACGGGAGAACGTTTTAGAACGGTTTACTCGAATGCAGTCATTGAGAAGATCACAAAGTTGAAATATGAATATCAAATCAAATTTATTTATATAGCCCTTCTTACATCAGCTGATATCTCAAAGTGCTGTACAGAAACCCAGCCTAAAACTCCAAAGAAGCAAGCAATGCAGGTGTCGAATACAATACCATCCTTTCAAAACGGGTGGGCTCTTTACTTGCTAGAATGCAACAAAGTTATTTTGAACTGAGTGACAAACCACATCAATTATTAGTAAGACAGCTAAGGCATATACAGGTATCTAGAGCTATTCATAAAATAAAAGACAAGAATGGTAAAAAAGTAACAGATCCTCAGGATATTAATAAATGCTTTGCGCAGTTTTACTCAGAGCTATATCAATCGAAATGCGATGCTACTGATCCACCAACTATGGAACGCTTTCTCACTGAATGTAAACTTCCTAAACTAGACAAGGGAGCAGCTGCTGCACTCGATGCTGGGATAACTTTAGAGGAGATTAACGCAGTGATAGCACAATTTCCAAACAGCATGGCCCCTGGGCCCAATGGATATGTAATACAATTCTATAAGAAGTACTGCACCAGTCTAGCTCCACTTCTGTTGCCAATGTTTAAACATTCCTAAGAAAATGCCAAACTCCCGCAAACACTATGAGGCTACTATAGCACTCATCTTGAAAAAAAGATAGCGATTCCATGGAGATGTTGTCTTATTGCCCCATGTCGTTGCTCCCCATAGAAAAGGTGTTGATAAAGATATTGGCAAACCGATTGAAAGAATATATTTCTGACATCATACACCTTGACCAGACAGGTTTTATACCAGGCCGACATATATACTACAATTTGAGATGCCTTTTCAATGTAATGTATCATGATCATAAAGTTGATGCAGTGGTAATTGCTCTTGATGCAGAGAAGGCATTTGATCAGATTGAGTGGAAGTATATGACATCAGTTCTGGAGCATTTCGGGTTTGGAAAGGAATTTATTAATTGGATAACAATTATTTATGCACACCCAATGGCATCCATGGTAACCAATCAGGAGATTGGTCGCAGTCATTTCGCCTGTTCAAAGGCTGTCGACAGGGGTGCCCTATTTCGCCTGCTCTCTTCGCTATAGCCATGGAACCCCTCGATACTCTCATTCGTGTATATGCCTATACAGCTCCCGTTAAGAAACGCAGCACAAAATCTCCCTTTATGCTGACAATGTTCTTTTGTTTTTATCCAAGCCTAAAACTTATATTCCCCCTCTATTTAACTTGACAAATACATTTGGCTGCTTCTTAAGTCGCTCTGGATAAGAGCGTCTGCTAAATGACTTAAATGTAAAATGTAAATGTTATAAGATAAAGTGGCAAAAAAGTGAATTGATGCCGATATCACAGCCTGTGAATATGCAATGTCTGCAATCTACCCCATTTAAAACAATGATGGACAAGTTCAGAAGCTTTGGCATTGTAGTGACAAGAAAATTGATCAGCTTCAACAAAATATAGATTTTTGGAACTCTGTCTATTTCCTTGGTTGGTTGTATAAACGCTATTAAAATGGTTGTCCCATCCAGGTTTCTTTACTTCTTCCAATGTCTACCCAATTTCATACCACAAAGCTATTTTAAGAAACTGGATTCAATGGTAATTCCATTTTTATGGGATAACAAGGCAGACAGAATTTCAAAGAAGCATTTATGCAAGTACAAGATAGAGGGGGGTTTTGGCCTCACTTTAAACTGTATTATTGGGCTGCCAATCTGAACATTGTGTCTTTCTGGAGGGAAAGTTTACCTGGGATCCGTCAGAATGATATGCCTTCATGGCTTATGATTAAGCAGACCTCCTATCTATGCTCCTCACTCCCTGCACTTGTTAAAAGCCCAGCATGTGTGAAAAAAGCCACTTACGACTCTAACGCAGTCATTTGTCACACTCTTAGGATCTGGGAACAGATTAGGTATTTTCTTTGCATACCCAATGTCTACATTGACAGCCCAATTTGCCTGAATCATGCTTTCCACCCTGCTTTGGATGATATGGTGTTTTCACAGTGGAGGGAGAAGGGGCTCACAACAGTCAATAACTTATACATTGATGGTCATATAGCTTAATTTCAACAGTTACAGGGTAAGCTTAACATGCCAGCAACACATTTTTTCAGAAACCTCCAAATCAGAAATTTCTTAAGGACACATATCCCACATTATGGCATTAAGCTAAAGAATCCTACATTATATAGCCTTATCCTTGTCAAACCCCATTCAAAAGGGTCGGTCTCTAGACTTCATGATGTGCTACAGGCCCACATAGAGGTATCTACAGACACTTGGGAGCAGGAACTTGGTTCAGAAATCTCAGATGAGGACTAGGTAGAAGCTCTCAGGAATATAACCCACAGTTCAGTGAATGCCAGACACAACCTTGTTCAGTTTAAGGTGATACACAGGTTACATTACTCTAAGGTTAAACTGCATACAATATTCCCAGACACCTCACCACTGTGTGAGAGGTGCAAACAGGATGAGGGGACTTTCACCCACTTATTCTGGACTTGCCCAAGTTACATGCTTACTGGGCTCTCATTTTTTATTACTTATCTAAAGCCTTTGATAGAGTTATAGCCCCAGACCCATTGATCGATCTGTTTGGTACAGTTGATGGGAATACCAGGAGGGGAAGGTTGTCTCTCTTTGTACTCTATTAGCCAAAAGGCTCATATTGTAATTTTGGAAATTGGAGACTGTACCTACCTTTGAAATGTGGTTACGGGATTTAGGGAATGTAATGCATATGGAATAGATTCTATACAATACCTCCAATAGAAGTCCAATGTTTTACAAAATACAGCAGCCGATACTGGATAAATGGTCTATACCTCTTCATAACTGTGTTGATGATCTGCTGCTAGTCTGTGCTGTACTCCACTAAATATTTATTTTTGGTTGAACTACACTGCTTGTAATTACTATATGCTGTCTTCTTATAAGATTTTTTTATTTTATTTTTGTATATGTGAGTTAAGTTTTGGTTTGTAAATTTGCCATCCCATTCAACACTACAATGAATGTCAATGTTTGTATCTCAATCTTCTTTAATTACCTGTAAACCAACTGCTATCCGCCGGAGACAGATATGATTAATTAGCTGTTTTCTAGCTATCAGCACATAACTGTCACTGTCACTATCATCATTTAATTTAACCTTTTCACGCGAGTTCCAGATATCTCTAACTGTCGCCCCTGTGTGAATAATTTTTTGCTCTCACTGTTCAAAAATGTGATTGTTACGCAACAGGACAGTTACCCGCGCTTCCCTCAAACCAAGGCATGCTACCTGCTAATTATCTATAGGCTATGTTTTAACCTGTCAATTTCAAATAATTTTCTCACAAGTTTTATTTTCTAAGAACAGTTTGAATTGAGGTGTGTCCCGCCTCCTTGTTAATTTGCATAAGAAGTAGCCCATTTCACCATTTACCGAGCGGACACACCTCTCTTCAACGAGAGCCCAAGCACTTCTAGTATTGCTGTCATGGTTGTTTTCCTCATAAATTGGATATGTGTGCATTCCTATCAAAGTAAGTGGCTTGTTTTCTGTATATCGTGTGTTCATTTCTGCTGTAGCACACCATATGTATGTATGGATCATAATGTGTTTACTGTTTTATTCAATTCTTTTCAAGTTCTGGTGACAAATCATGCATTCCGATTCTTGCATAGATTGTAACGGACACATATGATGTGTGTAAAATAATTTTTGGAATGTTGTACTGATTATGATGAGCTAATACTATCTGTGGCGCCATGTTTATTGACATCATACAATATATTCTGGTTGTCACGTAAACGTCTGTCAAACCAAAGGTTTTATAATAAGTGATAGTTGGTTAGGTTAGGGTGTGACTAGGGTGGGTACTCTAGTTGTTGTATTTCTATGTTGGCCTGGTATGGTTCCCAATCAGAGACAGCTGTCTATCGTTGTCTCTGATTGGGGATCATATTTAGGCAGCCTTTTCCCACCTCTGTATAGTTGCCTGCGAGCACTACATTGGCTTCACGTTTCGTTTTGCTCTTTATTGTTTTCTGTGCGTTTCACTCGAATAAAGATGATGAAACCATTCCACGCTGCACCTTGGTCCGATCATTACAACAACATTTGTGACACCCCCCACAAAACCCCCTAAAATGGTTTCATCCCTGTTTAGCTTTCTCGCTATGGTTAGGCTAGGCAGTAGGCTTGTATTTGGTGGGATGATCTGTGAGGTGAAAACATTTTATTTGCTTTGTGATTTGTCAAAAACTGTAAAGTCATGTGCTCCGGTTCTTGTATACACTGTAACAAATACATCAACGATTTGTAATATGCTGAAATGCTCCTACAGGCAATGAGCGCAGCCATCTCTGACTTCGCTTATAGTGAATGGCATTCTGGGATTAGGTCAAACATAAACAAACATGGCTGCCATCATAAAGAATTTAGCTGCTGTTAGCTTAGCTGACACAAATGTATTTTCTGAACAACATTACATTAGTCTCTTGTGCTCACCAGAGATGTGATACATTGTAAACTAGTCTAGCTGTTAGGTCGCTAACTTATGCTTTGTTTTTTGTCAGCGCATTCTGTTATTTAGACTGGTTTATGGAATGAATTTGGCTGTGGATGTGTTCTGTGTGATGCTTGGATGATGAAGTTCGCATTTATCTTTTACGATAAAAGGAAAAATTTTGGAATAAAGTTGAAGACATTTATTTTCCATCAGTACCAAAAAATATTTTGCTGCTGTTCAGACAACAATGCTGTTTGCGTCATACGTTACTGTTCCAATGACATATTTGAGATAGTATGCCTCAGGGACCACTCAACAATGATCACAAATATGTGATCATACAAGCCTAAGGGTTAATCAGCTATATCATTTGTAAAACATCAGTTCTCATTGAGAGCTGTTTGCAATTCCCCATGCTATGACCATCTGTGTTAATGACAACACAGTCAAAGACAACTGCAAGTGGGGACCCCTGAACACAAGGCAGTAGATGAGGCAAGTAATCGTTGTTTCCACTCTCTGCTGGTTAAATATTGGGGAAGGTTTTTCTTTTTTTGTCTACACTCCAGGCCTTTCCTCCTTTCATTACCTTCCATTACAGGCAAACTGAGCTCACAGCCCAGTCCTTGGACAAATTATATGATTCCTCCACACAAATATTTGTGTCAAACAATAATTTGCGCCTCAATTCGGCTGGCTTGTCACACCACGGGTGATGTGGCTCCCAAGTTTTCCTCCTCATCTAAATAACTATAATTTGCGACTTCTCTGGGCTTGTGCGTGACACCTTTAAATCTGCGACTCATCCTAATGGTTCCTAATTCCTCAGAAAGAAGGCCGGTCTCCCTGGCGGAGAGTGGAAAATGAAAGGCTGCCCGACGCTCTCGGCCTGGCTATCCATTCCATTTATTTTTAAACCATCGCAGAGGTGATACTGGAGTTGGTGTGCATGCAACCTTCGTCTGCTAGGCCTAACAGCCCCCCTTGCTCAGGCGTGAAGAGGGTCAGGTATAAATTAAGGAAGGGGAAATTACATGGAGAACAGGAGCGCAGGGTGGAACTGGCAGACCTTATCAGGGTCTATCAGTGGTGAATCTGAAACATGGCCATGTAAATGGCCCCTCATAAATTATGAAAGATGTATTATCACACAAATGGAAAGGGTGACAGTGATGGAAAGAAATGGGGCCGATCAAAGGTAATTCTTCAGCATGGCCTGGCAATTATCCAGCAATAATGAATTACTATTCCAATAGCCTAAAACCCCACCCTGTCACTCACATGCACATGCTTGGAGATGCCAGGATATTCCAAAGGTACTGTACACTGAGTGTACAAAACATTAAGAACACCTTCCAAATATTGAGTTGGCTGGATGTCCTTTGGGTGGTGGACCATTCTTGATACACATGGGAAACTGTTGAGTGTGAAAAACCAGCAGGGTTTCAGTTCTTGACACAAAACGGTGCCGCCTGGCACCTAATACTATACCCCGTATGTCTTGCCTATTCACCCTTTGAATGGCACACACACAATCCATGTCTCAATTATCTCAAGGCTTAAAAATGCATCTTTAACCTGTCTCCTCCCCTTCATCTACACTGATTGAA
This sequence comes from Salmo trutta, assembly GCF_901001165.1. Taxonomy (NCBI): domain Eukaryota; kingdom Metazoa; phylum Chordata; class Actinopteri; order Salmoniformes; family Salmonidae; genus Salmo; species Salmo trutta. The sequence continues at coordinate 8,841,097 of NC_042982.1, read as the reverse complement.
GTGGATTTATGCGTCAGTCACCAGGGGCTGATACTGTCATGGTTCATGTGGGGTCAAATGACAGCTAAGAACAGTTGAAGATGGATTTTAAAGAACTGATTGGGTTACTACTTGACACCAACAAAACACCCCATAATGTCTGACCCTCTGCCCTCCCTAAATTGTGGCATTGAAAGATTCAGCAGACATTTAGCCCTCCATAACTGGCTACGAGACTATTGCAGCTCTGTGGGTGCAAAACTTATTGACAATTTTGATACCTTCTGGAAACACAGCTCGTATTATAAGGAGGATGGGATCCACCCAAATCATTTGGGTTCCTGGATTCTTTCACAGCATTATAAGGCTGCATTGAGACAATGACGTATCAATGACCCTTGTCCAGATCATTTAATCCCTGCCATAGTGTTGCTGAGTTGTCATAATGCTTCAGCAAATGTACATTATCCCATGGGCATTGGAAGACACAATGTAAGTAGTCTAATTGATGTGCCTATGACTGCTCTGATTGCCTCTACTGATCCTACAACTATTCTATGTAGTAGTCATATGGCTATGAACCAGAGTTATACTGTTATACTGTGTTTTGTCCTAGGAGGAAGTCCAGTGTGTGCAGCTCACCCTGCACTAACATAAATGCAGAAGTTTGTTTGAAAGCAGTATCCAAATCCATCGGATGTAGTGATCACGATATAGTATCCATATCTAGGAAAACCAAAGTTACAAAGGTTGGGACAAATATAGTGTAAAAGAGGTCATACAATACGTTTTGTAGTGATTCATATGTTGTTGATGTTAATAATATTTGTTGATCCTTGGTGTGTAATGAGGAGCAACCAGACGCTGCACTTGACAAATATATGAAATAGCTTATCCCAGTTACAAATAAGCATGCACCCATTAAGAAAATTACTGTAAAAACTGTTAAATCCCCGTGGATTGATGAAGAATTGAAAAATTCTATGGTTGAGATGGATGAGGCAGAAGAAATGGCAAGTAGGTCTGGCTGTACAACCGATTGGCAAACACAGTGCAAATTGAGAAATCATGTGACTAATCGGTATAAAAAGAAGAAGAAAATACACGATGAAATAAAGATAAATGACATAAAGAATGACAGTAAAAAGCTTTGGAGCACCTTAAATTACATTTTGGGCAAAAAGGCAAACTCCGCTCTATCATTCATTGAATCAGATGGCTCATTCATCACAAAACCCACTGATATTGCCAAATACTTTCATATTTTTTTTTATTGGTAAGATTAGTAAACTTAGGCATGACATGCCAATAACAAACACTGACTCTACACATCCAAGTACAATAGATCTGACCAAATTATGAAAGACAAACATTGTAATTTTGAAATCCTAAAGTAAGTGTGGAAGAGGTGAAACAATTATTGTGAAACAATTATTAAGCCACTGGGGTCTGACAACTTGGATGGAAAATTACTGAGGATAATAGCAGACGATATTGCCACTCCTATTTGCCATATATTACATTTTAGCCTACTAGAAAGTATTTGCCCTCAGGCCTGGAGGGAAGCAAAATATATTCCCCTATCTAAAAAGTAAAGCCCCCTTTACTGGCTCAAATGGCCGATCAAACCGCCTGTTACCAACCCTTAGTAAACCTTTGGAAAAAAATGTGTTAGACCAGATACAATGCTATTTTACAGTAAATAACAGACTTTCAGCACGCTTATAGCAAAGGACATTCAACAAGCACAGGGCTTACACAAAATACTGTTAATTGGCTGAGAGAAATTGATTGTGGAGATGTTTTTTTAGACCTCAGTGCGAATTTTGACATTATCGATCATAGTCTGTTGCTGGAAAAATGCATGTGTTATGGCTTTACATCCCCTGCTATATTGTGGATCAAGAGTTACCTGTCTAACAGAACACAGAGGGTGTTCTTAAATGGAAGCCTCTCCAACAAAATCCAGGTAGAATCAGGAATTCCCCAGAGCAGCTGTCTAGGCCTATTACTTTTTTCAATCTTTACTAAAGACATGCCAATGGCTTTGGGTAAAGCCAGTGTTTCTATGTATGCGGATGACTCAACACTATACACATCAGCTACCACAGCAACTGAAATTACTGCAACACCTAACAAAGAGCTGCAGTTTCAGAATGGATGGCAAGGAATAAGTTAGTCCTACATATTTCAAAAACTAAAAGCATTGTATTTGGAACAAATCATTCACTAAACCCCAAACCTCAGCTAAATCTTGTAATGAATAATGGGGTAACTGAGCAAGTTGAGGAGACTAAACTGCTTGGAGTCTGTACTTAATAAAGTTCCAATCTGCATTCTTAACAGCACTGTTAACAAGGCAGGTCAACCGTTTTGTCACACCTGGGCTACTGTTCAGTCGTGTGGTCAGGTGCCACAAAGAGGGACTTAGGAAACTTACATCTGGCTCAGAACAAGGCAGCACGGCTGGCCCTTGGATGTACACAGAGAGCTAACATTAATAATATGCATGCCAATCTCCCCTTGCTCAAAGTGGAGGAGAGGTTGTTTTCATCACTACTTGTATTTGTGAGATGTATTGACATGTTAAATGCACCGAGCTGTCTGTTTGAACTACTGGCACACAGCTCAGACACCCATGCATAACCCCACAAGACATGCCACCAGAGGTCTCTTCACAGTCCAGAACAGACTATGGGAGGTGCACAGCACTACATGACTACATTACATTTTATTCCACATCAAGTAACTCATGCAAGTAGTAAAATTTGATAAAAAAAAACAGATAGAAATACACCTTACGAAACAGCGGGGAATGTGAAGCAACATGAACATAGGCACGGACACATGCATACAAACACACGATAACATACTGTACACACTATACACACACGTACACATGGATTTGTGTTGTAGATATGTGGTAGTAGAGTAGGGGCCTGAGGGCACACACTTAATATGTTGTGAAATCTGTTGAGGATGTATCGTAATGTTTTAAAAATGTAAAACAGCCTTAATTTTGCTGGACCCCAAGGCAGCAGCTAATGGGGATCCATAATAAATACAAATACAAATACAAACAAGCTTTCACCTGGATTAACCTGGTCAGTCTATGCCATGGAAAGAGCAGGTGTTCTTAATGTTTTGTATACTCAGTGTATGTCTTGTGCACGTCATACTGTATGCAGGAGTTGTGGATCACATCTGACTGTTTTCAATTTTATAAAGGCCAGGCAATTCCAATGTAGAATCAGAATGTGGTCTGAATCCTGGGTGATGTTCCAGTTGAATGCATTTTTTTTAATGACAGAAAATTGATCTACGTTATTTATAGTGTTTGGTTGAATACAGACAGCCCAGGGCCATTGTCAGTTATAGGATGCGTGAAATAATCATTCATGTGAGGTAAACATTGCCTGGGAGTGAGGTTTAAAAGCCTGGGAGTGAGGTTTAAAAGAGTAAGAGAATCAAAGTCATCCAGGGCATATTGCAGTGAGTTACAATAGTAGATTTTTAAAAGGATCACTCCAGGCCAGGGCCCAGATTATTTTGTTTGATGATAATACAGTTTGGGCCTGAAGTAATTGGTGTCAAATATTTATTGAGAGGGCTGTCTTGTTTGGTCATGTATTAACACTGGGTGACAACATGTCACAACAGAGTGTCAAATTCAGACACAAAGCCCAAGGATGCAATCACTGTCTAACACACTAAAGTACAATAGCCTTTGTGATATGAGAAGCAGCACATACACGACAAATGCTGCTGAACGATGCAACACAAATCTAAGTCACAGACCGACAGTCACATCAATGTCAGCAATGGCTCAGTTTTCAAAGAAAATAAAGCTCCCAGTTTGTCTTACGACATAGCAGTCGTGTTAGGCGGTACTTAACTGAGCAAATACCACATTTCAGCATAGCACAGCTAATTCTTTGCTGAACACCTTTCTGAAAGTAAATTCTGTTTAGCTTTTGTATAGTGGTAATTTCCCTCTCCCCAAATACAGTATAGTCTACCATCTCCAAGTCCACTGTGCAATACAGAAGGAAACAGGTGCAAAAGGGTAGGCTACTTTCATTGTTTAATAAAATCTGTAAGGCTTTTGGGAGAGTAGAGCTAGTGGTGGATGACCAAATAATGGCTCATAGACGTGAAAGAGGTAGCCTGGAATGCATCTTCCCAAAAGTGCCATTGTTAAGCAGCATAGCCACAACAACACTGCCCAGATTGACCCACTCCCTTCAGTGGGTATTTCCTTATTGATGGATTATAACTCAAGAGCAAGGCTGGAAAAAGCCCTAGCTCGTTTCATAGCCCCATAGCCCCATTCAAGGGCACTTTAATACCCAGCGGAGAGGGAATATGAAGGTCATCTCAGTGGCGCCATTAAATATACTCCTATCTCTCTACTCGCCATTATATTTATCGCTCATAAAAATGGCTGACTGCTTGCACTATTATTAGGAGAGAGCGAAACAGAGAGAGAGAGAGAGGGAAACAACTCCAGTTGCCTCAGCCCTTTTGGATCAGACTATGCATTTGTCTTCTCTGGTCTGTTTGGTTTACCCTCACCAGCCCACTTGTTGCTGTAGCTAAGTCTGTGCCAAGCTGTCGGAATCAGTTGGCCAAGAATAGTGGTTTTCTATTAATGTGAGTTGTCTGCTGGATAAAGGTTGTTGCCAGCATTTTTCATGGCTACTTTGGTTTCACTTCCCTGTCTGCCAGAGTACCAGGTGGGAAAGTATAATATAATTTAGCGGGGGGTGGCACTGCCACAAGACTAACTTGAAATTCAATTGCTTATTCTAATATCTTTTGACCTTGAACAAGATCAACCTTCGGAAAAACTGTGGAATATATATTACTGGTGAGTTCCATTTAAATTCTAAAGCAAGAAGAGATGAGCAAATGCCAAATTCTATTTAAAATATCCCATTGAAGACTGAGCATGGATTGATAGATAGACACATCATTGAAATACGTCACAGGACAGAAAGGTCAGCCTTCACTACAGAGCTGTTACCATCATCCATCTTTGATAACAGTCATTGCCTCTTATCTTAACATTTAGCAATCAAACTCTAATCAACTACCAAACATCCATTCAATACTAGGAGGCCACTAGCAAGGCCAGACTAGACATTTTCCCTGTCCTCCTCTCTGTCCTCCTTATTCATGTCTAATCCAATTCGCCATACGAAAAGTGTCTCTAGTGGTGAACATGTTTTGAAATGGGACATTGTGACATAAAATCGTTTGAAGTAGAGTTGCACCCGAAATGACTGTAATTGATGCAATAAACAATTGAATAAATTACATTGACTGGCTCCAGTTTGAAGTGTCTGTTTTTGATGCATGGCAGTGACAACTCCTGCACCGAGCACTTCTGCTCGCTTTTCCCCATACACAGCTCAGAGTGCTTGAAATCTATCAGACATTGCACTTTATCAAAGGGATGTATTCCTCCTAACTTCCTCAGAAACGGCAGAACTTGAGCTTTTAGAAATGAAAGCGAACCAGCCTGTGATTTCGGGATTTTGCTTGGTTCTTTGACAATCACCATAACTTGATTATATTCCCCTAGTGCAGTCACCCGATTTGTGGGTTTGTATCCTGCTACTTACAAGAAGTGACCTCATTTACATTGTCATTGTGCATGATATGGGCCATGCTAGATGGTGCATTAGTTCCATTTTAGGCAATAAAAAGTGTTACTGTTCCTTGCTGGTTCTTGCTAAATACTGATATGAACAGAATGTCAGTTACATGTCCTCTCACACCCACGGTTAAGATCATGTCCTGTTCTGTGATCAAGCCTAATTAATTACATTTGAAATAGAAAATGATCAGCATTGGCAACGTTGTTATGCTTTTTATAGTGGAACGTATAAAAACTATCTTTACTGTTTCTTCCTTGTTTTATTAACAAGTAATGAACAACTAAATTGCAGATGCTCCCAGAGGTTAAATGCATTAGATCTAGGGGACCTGCCCACAGAAACCAGGGGACATCAGGAGCATCTTAACACACATTCACAGTCACTGGTGTTCTACTCTGGGTTGTTGGGCCACTCAAGCTAAAGGCTAACAAATGTTTCTGCTTATATTTACAGTTTTACAACAACCTGAAGGTATACACAGAAATGATGACAATAACCAAATGTTGTTCTGCTTTTGAAATATCTGAAGGTAAACAATTCATGACGATGCAATTATAATTGATCATGACACACCAGCAAGTATTTCATATTGCTCATCTTTGGGAAAATGCATTAGCTTTGTAAAGACGTATTACGGTGATGGTGTTTACTGTACTCAGGTGAGAACAGTAATTAGAAACTTTATCAACACAATCTCTGCAGCTTGCAGCAACCAATTTTAGACACTGCTATTGTTTCATTTATCACTGTCAAGCTAGAACCAATGCTTTGCTTATTCATGATTTTTGCCTTATTTCTATGTGCTGCTTTGTACCTTATTACTGTGTTCTGATTATAAGACACTATAGCACACACACACACACACACACACACACACACACACACACACACTAGGCATATACAGTGCATTTGGAAAGTATTCAGACCCCTTGACTTTTTCCACATTTTGTTACATTACAGGCTTACTCTAAAATTGATTAAATTGTTTTTTTTCTTCATCAATCTACACACAACACCCCATAATGACAAAGCAAAAACAGGTTTTTAGAAATATTTGCAAATGTATATATATTTTTTAAATATTACATTTACATAATTAATCAGACCCACAGCATGATGCTGCCTCCACCATGCTTCACCATGCTTCACCGTAGCGTCCAGACGTGACGCTTGGCATTCAGGCCAAAGTGTTCAATCTTGGTTTCATCAGACCAGAGAATCTTGTTTCTCATGGTCTGAGAGTCCTTTAGGTGCCTTTTGGCAAACTCTAAGCGGGCTGTCATGTCCCTTTTACTGAGGAGTGGCATCCGCCTGGCCACTCTACCACGAAGGCCTGATTGGTGGAGTGCTGCAGAGATGCTTGTCCTTCTGGAATTGTCCTATCTCGGAGCTCTATGGACAATTCCTTTAACCTCATGGCTTGGTTTTTGCTCTGACATGAATTGTCAACTGTGGGACCTTATATAGACAGGTGTTTGTCTTTTCAAATCATGTCCAATCAATTGAATTGATCACACGGTGGACTCCAATCAAGTTGTAGAAACATCTCAAGAATGATCAATGGAAACAGGATGCACCTGAGCTCAATTTCGAGTCTCATAGCAAAGGGTTTGAATACTTATGGAAATAAGGTATTTCTGTTTTAGATTTTGATACATTTGCAAACATTTCTTAAAACCTGTTTTCCCTTTGTCTATATGGGGTATTGTGTGTAGATTGATGAGGGAAAATAATAATTTAATACATTTTAGAATAAAGCTGTAACATAACAAAATGTGGGAAAAAGGAAGGGTTCTGAATACTTTCGGAATGCACTGAATTCAAAAGTAATCAAAATATATATATATTTTATTATGAGCAACAGTCAAGGCAAAACAAATGTCTTGTGGAGGAGTATTAGAATGTTTGGAAAGAGACAGACTGAAAGACAGACAGCGAGATGATTGATAGTGGAATTGATGGATGGTTGCATGTATATACTGTATGTGTGTGTGAGTTTATGAATGTGTCTCCATTTGTATGAATGTGTTTGTTTGTCTGCTACAGAACAACACCTTATATAATATACAGTCTCGCTTCTCTTGCCACCTACCCACACTAAAGGTTTGTTCAGCTCATTCAATCTCCACCAGCAAGGAAGTGACATAGGAAATGCATTTACGGGAGGGGCAAACTGAATGAAATGCTACATTTACTTTAGACGACAGCTGGTGCAGGGGCGAAAAATCAGGCTACACACCACAGAGGTGTACCAGATTGATATTGTGGTGATTTTCCATCAATTCCTTCAAAGTGGCAAAATACAAAATGGTCTCTTTGGCTAGAGTCTTCTGAATGGCTGGAGGTGGCACATCCCAGCAAACAGAGGACATCCTGAGAACATTTGGTGACGTTGCCATTAGGTCCCTTAAGGGTTTCGGCGCAATGTGACCCACTGACTTTCTGAAAAGTTTCTAGGAACATTAAAGTTCCCAGAATGTCACAGAGGACCATGTCAGGACGTTTTTAGGACGTTCTTAAGATTTTTCCTTTACTATTCCTTAGGATGTTGCGTGATGCTCCCAAGTGAACGTTCTCTGAGCGACCTTTTTCCAGTCCTCAGTTTGTTCAAAGGACGTTTTTTTTACCCTCTTGGGACATTGTGTCATGGTCCCTTGGAGGTTTTGTCTAGTTCCTGGTTTGTCCCAAGGACATTTTTAGGACATTCTTGGGACGTTGTGTAATGGTCAACTGGAGGTTTTGTCTAGTTCCCGGTTATCCGGCGACAACCCCAAAGATGTTTTTAGGATGTTCTTGGGAAGTTGCGTCATGGTCCCCTGGAGGTTTTTGTCATGTAATGGTCCCCGTTGTCCCAAATCATTATAAGTAAAGTAATTAAATGGTATGGGGGGTTTTAAGGTAAGTTATACGCTGTTCAGCTAAAATAGTGTAAAAATCTTGAATCAATGACAATATGATTACCTTTGACATGATCACTTAGTGTTGACTACACATGACACAATGTCCTGACCCAACCTGGGACTTGAACTCACAACTTCTGGATTTGGGGTATGCTGCGCTACAAAGACGGTAGAATCCCCCACAGAGTCATTACCAATAATATTGTTTTATTCGGATCCTCATTAGCTTTTGCCAAAGCAGCAGCTATTCTTCCTGGGGTCCACACAAAAGCATAAAACACAACAAGTAACAAAACACTGATAGACAAGAACAACAACAAAAAATTAAGAAATGTCACATTTTGTTGTAAGTGCAAAATTGTCTTCTGTAGTGGTCATTAGGAAGTAAATATGAACACATTTATATTATAGTCAATGGGTAATGTTACAGTAGGTGAAAAACATATTTGACATTTTACAACTAAGTACTTCTCTGCAAAATAATGCCATCTGTACTATTTTTTTATTTATCAGTTAATCTGACTATTCTCTTGCTGATTTGATTGACTTATTTCAGCAATTTGAGTTTGGGATTTCGGTATAGTTGTCTAATGTTGGTGGGGCATATTATTAGGTTTTAATGTTACTCCTGCATCACTATGATAAACATAACAGGTTTTCTTTAATGTATTTGTAAGCTGAAGTGCAATGTGTAGGAATAGGCCTGCTCGAGGTGAAATCAGTCAATGTTACAGACATTGTGGCATAGCAGGACGATTGTAATGCCGTGAACCGAGGTAATGAATTAAAATCCCAGGTGATGACTGTAATCATGTATGTCAAAGTGTGTCAAATGTGTGTCCCAAGCATTGCCATAAGACAAAAAGCAGTTAATGGATCAGTGGCTCACCAATCAGGGCCTTGATGGGCTTGGCAACAGTTACCAGAGGTGATGTGTATGAAACTAAGATGTGAGTGCCTTGGTAAAATGTTCTTATTTTTTGGGAAAATGTTTCTTCTGCGACCATCAGATGACGTCCCCGGGACAACTTGGAAACTAGACTAAAACCACCAGGGGACCCTGACACAACGTCCCAATAATATCCTAGAAACGTCCTCTGGGACATCCCCATGACAAACCAGAAACTTGACAAAACTTTCAGGGGACCATGACACAACGTCCTGACCACTTTAGGCAAACATTTCGTGACGTCCTAACAACTCATTTTTGTTTGGAGGGATGCCACGTCAGTGTGCTGCGGGCATTTGTCACTATAAATGAGCAGGGAAGTGTCCCAGAGCTAGGATAAAATCCACTTCGAAGAGCAGAAAATCCATCTCAAGTAATGACCTCAGTCTTATCAGCAAAGCCACTGCCATATCTGATTGGTATAAAGGGCCCGTTTCATTACATACAGTCTCAAAGTCCAATGCATACCATATAATAGGAGCAGCATGAGGGATTACCTTGCAGATAAGCAATTTCTCAGCCATTCCCAAGACGAAGCCACAGAACTACTCTGCCTTCCAGATCGTCCCTGAAATTGGACCAACCAATCAGCTACTACGTCTCCAAAGCCAAAGTCATGTCACTTCGAGAAAGTGAACCATTTAGGACCTACAGTGGCTTGCGAAAGTATTCACCCCTCCTGGCATTTTATCTATTTTGTTGCCTTACAACCTGGAATTAAAATGGATTTTTGGGGGGTTTGTATCATTTGATTTACACAACATTCCTACCACATATTTTTTATTGTGAAACAAACAAGAAACAAGGCAAAAAAACAGAACTTGAGCGTGCATAACTATTCACCTCCATCCAAAGTCAATACTTTGTAGAGCCACCTTTTGCAGAAATAACAGCTGCAAGTCTCTTGTGGTATGTCTCTATAAGCTTGGCACATCTAGCCACTGGGATTTTTGCCCATTCTTAAGGGCAAAACTGCTCCAGCTCCTTCAAGTTGGATGGGTTCCGCTGCTGTACAGCAATCTTGAAGTCATACCACAGATTCTCAATTGGATTGAGTTCTGGGCTTTGGCTAGGCCTTTCCAAAACATTTAATTATTTCCCCTTAAACCACTCAAGTGTTGCTTTAGCAGTATGCTTAGGATCATTGTCCTGCTGGAAGGTGAACTTCTGTCCCTGTATTTAGCGCCAGCCATCATTCCTTCAATTCTGACCAGTTTCCCAGTCCCTGCTGATGAAAAAACATCCCCTCAGCATGATGCTGCCACCACCATGCTTCACTGTGGGGATGATGTTCTCGGGGTGATGAGAGGTGTCGGGTTTGCGCCAGACATTGCGTTTTCCTTGATGGCCAAAACGCTCAATTTTAGTCTCATCTGATCAGACAACCTTCTTCCATATTTTTGGGAAGTCTCCCACATGCCTTTTGGCAAACACCAAATGTGTTTGCTTATTTTTGCTTTAAGCAATGGCTTTTTTTCTGGCCAATCTTCAGTAAAGTGCAGCTCTGTGGAGCTTTGCAGCTCCTTCAGGGTTATCTTTGGTCTCTTTGTTGCCTCTCTGATTAATGCCCTCCTTGCCTGGTCCCTGAGTTTTGGTGGGCGGCCCTCTCTTGACAGGTTTGTTGTGGTGCCATATTCTTTCCATTTTTTAATAATGGATTTAATGGTGCTCCGTGGGATGTTCAAAGTTTTCGATATTTTTTATAACCCAGCCCTGATCTGTACTTTTCCACAACTTTGTCCCTGACCTGTTTGGAGAGCTCCCTAGTCTTCATGGTGCTGCTTCCTTGGTGGTGCCCCTTGCTTAGTGGTGTTGCAGACGCTGGGGCCTTTCAGAACAGGTGTATATATACTGAGATCATGTGACAGATCTTGTAACACTTAGATTGCACACAGGTGGACTTTATTTAATTTATTAAGTGACTTCTGAAGGTAATTGGTTGCACCAGATCTTATTTAGGGGTTTCATAGCAAAGGGGGTGAATAGATATGCAAGGACCACTTTTCCATTTAAATCTTTTTTTTTTAAATTATTTTTGAAACAAGTTATTTTTTTCATTTCACTTCACCAATTTGGACTATTTTGGATTTCCATTACATGAAATCCAAATAAAATCTATTTAAATTCCAGGTTGTAATGCAACAAAATAGGAAAAACGCCAAGGGGGATGAATACTTTTGCAAGGCACTGTACCTTGTGGGACCCTGCATAGAAAGTAAGGTGAGCTCGAAAAGGAATTGTCCCTCTATCCTTCCAGCATAATGTGTGCATACTTCCACATATAGTGTGCCTCAACACATATTAGGTAAAACTGCTTTACTTCTTCAGTGGGGCGAATCGATAACCACTTGTCCCCCTTTCTCTCTCTCTTTCCTTCTTCCATCTTCTCCTTACCCAACATGAATATAAAGTATGTGTGTTCATTGACTCGTGTTCATTGCGCATGAGTTGTCCCAAGCTCGCAGCAATTTTTAGGGCTGATGGTGACAGGGTTGATGAGCAATGGGGACGTGAGAGAGAGGGGGTGGGATTGTTGACAGCTCTGACATGAGGAACAATGAAAGCAAACAAGAGAGGATGAAGAAAAAAATTATAATCTGAATTGAATGTGTTATTTACCTCTTGAAAGGGAACCAAAAGTGGAAGCTTTTTTTTTTTGAAAAGGGGGGAGGATGATGTTAAGGAAAGATTTAATTGCCTTCGAAAAAGGGAGATGGAGAGAAAGAGGGATGGGAGAAAGAGAAGGCAGAAAGAGGGATGTGGTGGTGCAATCAAAGTTTTTATTCCAAATAACCTCCCTCTTCAGTTCCTTGTGAAGGGTCATGTAGAGCTGAGATGTAGCCCTGACAATGAGGGCAACTGGGATTGTTTTTCATTTGAGGGTACATAAGAATTGATTTTTACAGAGGAGTGGGGAGGGGATTTGGGGGGTATATGGAACAAAACCCTTGACCAAAGGAGGATATCTTTGGCAGACAGTCTAGCGATTTGCAAGGGTAGATTGAATGTTATATTCTTTACTACACTGAAAACATTATCAATCTGTTATTTCCCTTTTAATGGGTGCCACATACTCCTACGTATGCAGTTGTTTTTTGATTCCTTTCCTTTCATTTAGTTTTTTCTATAACAGGCTTTCTATTCGTCTTTTTTTGTTGAGACGTACAGAAATCAATTTGCGGTCTTGGGAGGACAACAAAAAATGTACTTTCCTGACCTTGGCTCTACCCATGCTGAGCCCCAAATCATACAGTATCTGCCAATGTTGCTCTCGTCTGTATTTCCTGATATGCTTCTCCTGAGATTGTTGAATTTTTTTTTACCATACAATATGTATCCAGGGTAAAGAGTGTAACTTGACAGTAACTTATCATCTGTATTGCTCCAGGGGAGAGATTCCTGAAACGTAAATTGAACACTTGTCATGTATGTAGTGCAATACACACACATGTAAATACTGGATGACTCATATTCCCAACATAGGATACCTACTGTAGTAGTGACTAACTTAATTACATTGATTTTCAATTGCTTACATGCATTGGTTAAAACTGTATGTGGACCAAACTGTGAATAATTTTTCATTGCTTTCACACAAAATGCATTCAATGACCACATTCTCCGAAATCCATGAACTTTTTTTCTCATTCATACTCCATCACCTGCAAAACTATATATTTGCAGCACATGTTTTCAAATGCAAACACACTGTTTCCAAAACTGTTTATAACACATTCAAAACAGAATGATGGCAAATGTTGTGCATTTCTGCTGTAGATTGAAACATACAGAACATTTCAGCAGAATATTTAAATCATTCCAAACACAGCTGATTGCAATTTCAGCTGAAAGCCTATCCAAGTGTCCTGTTTTTAGTCTCCTTACCAAACAGACAAAAGAGGACGGCTTCGGAATGATTTAGTTTGGAAACATGGATCAAGGAAGACCGGTTGGTGGGGAAAGAAGAGTGGCAGGGGGAGGGAGAACGCGTGGAGGACAAAGGAGAGGAAGACCAAGAGCAGTGGTCTCTGATGAGATAAGGGCCACAAATATTGACCATGTTGTAAACCATGGTCTCTCTTTGAGAGAGGCCAGTTGAAGGGTGCAACCAAATCTGCAGCGTTCAACAGTTGCATCAATAGTACAAATTTTCCGGCAAAACAACAGGTGAGATGTGCATCCTTCAATGATAATTGAACTACATATTACAGTACAATACAGTATGTTCACATTTTTACATGTACTGAAATGTTTTATTATATTGATTGTTTTCTGTTTTTCAGTAGAATCCAAAGGTTGCCTCCCACAGGAGAGAGAAGCAGAATATTGTCAGATGCGCAGGAAATTGCCATTGTTGACATGGTAAATGGCAACAATGCAATAAACTGCGGGAAATTCGGGACAGAGTGCTGGCAGACAATATCACTTTTGGGAATGTGAATATTCAGCACAATGACAATTGCCAGAGTCATAGTACCCTTTGAAAGAAACAGCAAATGTGTGAAAGATTTCTCCGATATCATCATATCAATAACCAAACAGGGTACATACACAGCTATGCATAATGTGAAGCACTGTAAAACTGTGGATTTACTGTATTTTAGAGAGTAATGGAGATGGAAGCCAGGCAAACTGCGCATACATACATCTCTGTGGGTGAAGCTGGATTCAACCTGGCAAAAACACACCGCAGGGGAAGAAATTTGATTGGACAGAGAGCAACCGTGGATGCCCCAGGCCAGAGAGGCGCTAACATCATAATGTGTGCAGCACTGCCCAATGATGGTTTGCTGTTACACAAACCACTCATTGGCCCCTACAATACAGAGAGACTAATTTATTTTTTGGATGACCTGCATACTCGACTTCTGCCAGCGGAGGAGAGAGGGGCAAGAAACTCCCCTACCTTCGTCGTTGTGTGGAATAATGTGGCATTCCACCACTCTGCTGCAGTCACAGACTGGTTTGATGCACATCCCAGGATGTCAGTACTATTCCTGCCTCCATACTCCCCCTTCCTAAACCCCATAGAGCAGTTTTTCTCTGCGTGGAGGTGGAAGGTTTATGACCACCATCCACATGACCAGATGTCCGTACAGGATGCCATGAATGTGGGGTGTGGAGACACTTCTCCTGAAGACTGCCAGGGTGTGGAGACACCTCCTGAAGACTGCCAGGGTTGGATTAGACATTCCAGAAGATACTATCCAAGATGCATCGCCAGAGGAGACATAAGATGTGATGTAGATGAGAACTTGTGGCTAAATGGAGGAGAGAGAGAGAACTAGAACCCTCACAGTACTGTACAGTATGAGTGATTATACTATACATGTTGATGAGAACTAGAACCCTCACAGTACTCTACAGTATGAGTGATTATACTATACATGTTGATGAGAACTAGAACCCTCACAGTACTGTACAGTATGAGTGATTATACTATACATGTTGATGAGAACTAGAACCCTCACAGTACTCTACAGTATGAGTGATTATACTATACATGTTGATGAGAACTAGAACCCTCACAGTACTCTACAGTATGAGTGATTATACTATACATGTTGATGAGAACTAGAACCCTCACAGTACTCTACAGTATGAGTGATTATACTATACATGTTGATGAGAACTAGAACCCTCACAGTACTGTACAGTATGAGTGATTATACTATACATGTTGATGAGAACTAGAACCCTCACAGTACTCTACAGTATGAGTGATTATACTATACATGTTGATGAGAACTAGAACCCTCACAGTACTCTACAGTATGAGTGATTATACTATACATGTTGATGAGAACTAGAACCCTCACAGTACTCTACAGTATGAGTGATTATACTATACATGTTGATGAGAACTAGAACCCTCACAGTACTCTACAGTATGAGTGATTATACTATACTTGTTGATGAGAACTAGAACCCTCACAGTACTGTACAGTATGAGTGATTGTACTATACATGTTGATGAGAACTAGAACCCTCACAGTACTCTACAGTATGAGTGATTATACTATACATGTTGATGAGAACTAGAACCCTCACAGTACTCTACAGTATGAGTGATTATACTATACATGTTGATGAGAACTAGAACCCTCACAGTACTCTACAGTATGAGTGATTATACTATACATGTTGATGAGAACTAGAACCCTCACAGTACTCTACAGTATGAGTGATTATACTATACATGTTGATGAGAACTAGAACCCTCACAGTACTGTACAGTATGAGTGATTATACTATACATGTTGATGAGAACTAGAACCCTCACAGTACTGTACAGTATGAGTGATTATACTATACATGTTGATGAGAACTAGAACCCTCACAGTACTCTACAGTATGAGCGATTATACTAGACATGTTGATGAGAACTAGAACCCTCACAGTACTCTACAGTATGAGTGATTATACTATACATGTTGATGAGAACTAGAACCCTCACAGTACTGTACAGTAGGAGTGATTATACTATACATGTTGATGAGAACTAGAACCCTCACAGTACTCTACAGTATGAGTGATTGTACTAGACATGTTGATGAGAACTAGAACCCTCACAGTACTGTACAGTAGGAGTGATTATACTATACATATTGATGAGAACTAGAACCCTCACAGTACTGTACAGTATGAGTGATTATACTATACATGTTGATGAGAACTAGAACCCTCACAGTACTCTACAGTATGAGTGATTATACTATACATGTTGATGAGAACTAGAACCCTCACAGTACTGTACAGTAGGAGTGATTATACTATACATGTTGATGAGAACTAGAACCCTCACAGTACTCTACAGTATGAGTGATTATACTATACATGTTGATGAGAACTAGAACCCTCACAGAACTCTACAGTATGAGTGATTATACTATACATGTTGATGAGAACTAGAACCCTCACAGTACTGTACAGTATGAGCGATTATACTAGACATGTTGATGAGAACTAGAACCCTCACAGTACTGTACAGTATGAGCGATTATACTATACATGTTGATGAGAACTAGAACCCTCACTGTACTCTACAGTATGAGTGATTATACTATACATGTTGATGAGAACTAGAACCCTCACAGTACTCTACAGTATGAGTGATTATACTATACATGTTGATGAGAACTAGAACCCTCACAGTACTCTACAGTATGAGTGATTATACTATACATGTTGATGAGAACTAGAACCCTCACAGTACTGTACAGTATGAGCGATTATACTAGACATGTTGATGAGAACTAGAACCCTCACAGTACTGTACAGCATGAGCGATTTTACTATACATGTTGATGAGAACTAGAACCCTCACAGTACTCTACAGTATGAGTGATTATACTATACATGTTGATGAGAACTAGAACCCTCACAGTACTCTACAGTATGAGTGATTATACTATACATGTTGATGAGAACTAGAACCCTCACAGTACTGTACAGTTTGAGTGATTATACTATACATGTTGATGAGAACTAG
Organism: Salmo trutta; assembly: GCF_901001165.1. Lineage (NCBI taxonomy): Eukaryota > Metazoa > Chordata > Actinopteri > Salmoniformes > Salmonidae > Salmo > Salmo trutta. Next base: position 8,824,114 of record NC_042982.1, on the reverse strand, counting down.
AACCCTCACAGTACTCTACAGTATGAGTGATTATACTATACATGTTGATGAGAACTAGAACCCTCACAGTACTGTACAGTATGAGTGATTATACTATACATGTTGATGAGAACTAGAACCCTCACAGTACTCTACAGTATGAGTGATTATACTATACATGTTGATGAGAACTAGAACCCTCACAGTACTCTACAGTATGAGTGATTATACTATACATGTTGATGAGAACTAGAACCCTCACAGTACTCTACAGTATGAGTGATTATACTATACATGTTGATGAGAACTAGAACCCTCACAGTACTGTACAGTATGAGTGATTATACTATACATGTTGATGAGAACTAGAACCCTCACAGTACTCTACAGTATGAGTGATTATACTATACATGTTGATGAGAACTAGAACCCTCGCAGTACTCTACAGTATGAGTGATTATACTATACATGTTGATGAGAACTAGAACCCTCGCAGTACTCTACAGTATGAGTGATTGTACTATACATGTTGATGAGAACTAGAACCCTCACAGTACTCTACAGTATGAGTGATTATACTATACATGTTGATGAGAACTAGAACCCTCACAGTACTGTACAGTATGAGCGATTATACTATACATGTTGATGAGAACTAGAACCCTCACAGTACTCTACAGTATGAGTGATTATACTATACTTGTTGATGAGAACTAGAACCCTCACAGTACTGTACAGTATGAGTGATTGTACTATACATGTTGATGAGAACTAGAACCCTCACAGTACTCTACAGTATGAGTGATTATACTATACATGTTGATGAGAACTAGAACCCTCACAGTACTCTAAAGTATGAGTGATTATACTATACATGTTGATGAGAACTAGAACCCTCACAGTACTCTACAGTATGAGTGATTATACTATACATGTTGATGAGAACTAGAACCCTCACAGTACTCTACAGTATGAGTGATTATACTATACATGTTGATGAGAACTAGAACCCTCACAGTACTGTACAGTATGAGTGATTATACTATACATGTTGATGAGAACTAGAACCCTCACAGTACTGTACAGTATGAGTGATTATACTATACATGTTGATGAGAACTAGAACCCTCACAGTACTCTACAGTATGAGCGATTATACTAGACATGTTGATGAGAACTAGAACCCTCACAGTACTCTACAGTATGAGCGATTATACTATACATGTTGATGAGAACTAGAACCCTCACAGTACTGTACAGTAGGAGTGATTATACTATACATGTTGATGAGAACTAGAACCCTCACAGTACTCTACAGTATGATTGATTGTACTAGACATGTTGATGAGAACTAGAACCCTCACAGTAGTGTACAGTATGAGTGATTATACTATACATATTGATGAGAACTAGAACCCTCACAGTACTGTACAGTATGAGTGATTATACTATACATGTTGATGAGAACTAGAACCCTCACAGTACTCTACAGTATGAGTGATTATACTATACATGTTGATGAGAACTAGAACCCTCACAGTACTGTACAGTAGGAGTGATTATACTATACATGTTGATGAGAACTAGAACCCTCACAGTACTCTACAGTATGAGTGATTATACTATACATGTTGATGAGAACTAGAACCCTCACAGTACTCTACAGTATGAGTGATTATACTATACATGTTGATGAGAACTAGAACCCTCACAGTACTGTACAGTATGAGCGATTATACTAGACATGTTGATGAGAACTAGAACCCTCACAGTACTGTACAGTATGAGCGATTATACTATACATGTTGATGAGAACTAGAACCCTCACAGTACTCTACAGTATGAGTGATTATACTATACATGTTGATGAGAACTAGAACCCTCACAGTACTGTACAGTATGAGTGATTATACTATACATGTTAATGAGAACTAGAACCCTCACAGTACTGTACAGTATGAGTGATTATACTATACATGTTGATGAGAACTAGAACCCTCACAGTACTCTACAGTATGAGTGATTATACTATACATGTTGATGAGAACTAGAACCCTCACAGTACTGTACAGTATGAGTGATTATACTATACATGTTGATGAGAACTAGAACCCTCACAGTGCTCTACAGTATGAGTGATTATACTATACATGTTGATGAGAACTAGAACCCTCACAGTACTCTACAGTATGAGTGATTATACTATACATGTTGATGAGAACTAGAACCCTCACAGTACTCTACAGTATGAGTGATTATACTATACATGTTGATGAGAACTAGAACCCTCACAGTACTGTACAGTATGAGTGATTATACTATACATGTTGATGAGAACTAGAACCCTCACAGTACTCTACAGTATGAGTGATTATACTATACATGTTGATGAGAACTAGAACCCTCACAGTACTCTACAGTATGAGTGATTGTACTATACATGTTGATGAGAACTAGAACCCTCACAGTACTCTACAGTATGAGTGATATTACTATACATGTTGATGAGAACTAGAACCCTCACAGTACTCTACAGTATGAGTGATTATACTATACATGTTGATGAGAACTAGAACCCTCACAGTACTGTACAGTATGAGCGATTATACTATACATGTTGATGAGAACTAGAACCCTCACAGTACTCTAAAGTATGAGTGATTATACTATACATGTTGATGAGAACTAGAACCCTCACAGTACTGTACAGTATGAGTGATTGTACTATACATGTTGATGAGAACTAGAACCCTCACAGTACTCTGCAGTATGAGTGATTATACTATACATGTTGATGAGAACTAGAACCCTCACAGTACTCTACAGTATGAGTGATTATACTATACATGTTGATGAGAACTAGAACCCTCACAGTACTCTACAGTATGAGTGATTATACTATACATGTTGATGAGAACTAGAACCCTCACAGTACTCTACAGTATGAGTGATTGTACAAGACATGTTGATGAGAACTAGAACCCTCACAGTACTCTACAGTATGAGTGATTGTACTAGACATGTTGATGAGAACTAGAACCCTCACAGTTGTGTACAGTATGAGTGATTATACTATACATGTTGATGAGAACTAGAACCCTCACAGTACTGTACAGTATGAGTGATTATACTATACATGTTGATGAGAACTAGAACCCTCACAGTACTGTACAGTATGAGTGATTATACTATACATGTTGATGAGAACTAGAACCCTCACAGTACTCTACAGTATGAGTGATTATACTATACATGTTGATGAGAACTAGAACCCTCACAGTACTCTACAGTATGAGTGATTGTACTATACATGTTGATGAGAACTAGAACCCTCACAGTACTCTACAGTATGAGTGATATTACTATACATGTTGATGAGAACTAGAACCCTCACAGTACTCTACAGTATGAGTGATTATACTATACATGTTGATGAGAACTAGAACCCTCACAGTACTGTACAGTATGAGCGATTATACTATACATGTTGATGAGAACTAGAACCCTCACAGTACTCTACAGTATGAGTGATTATACTATACATGTTGATGAGAACTAGAACCCTCACAGTACTGTACAGTATGAGTGATTGTACTATACATGTTGATGAGAACTAGAACCCTCACAGTACTCTGCAGTATGAGTGATTATACTATACATGTTGATGAGAACTAGAACCCTCACAGTACTCTACAGTATGAGTGATTATACTATACATGTTGATGAGAACTAGAACCCTCACAGTACTCTACAGTATGAGTGATTATACTATACATGTTGATGAGAACTAGAACCCTCACAGTACTCTACAGTATGAGTGATTGTACTAGACATGTTGATGAGAACTAGAACCCTCACAGTACTCTACAGTATGAGTGATTGTACTAGACATGTTGATGAGAACTAGAACCCTCACAGTTGTGTACAGTATGAGTGATTATACTATACATGTTGATGAGAACTAGAACCCTCACAGTACTGTACAGTATGAGTGATTATACTATACATGTTGATGAGAACTAGAACCCTCACAGTACTCTACAGTATGAGTGATTATACTATACATGTTGATGAGAACTAGAACCCTCACAGTACTGTACAGTAGGAGTGATTATACTATACATGTTGATGAGAACTAGAACCCTCACAGTACTCTACAGTATGAGTGATTATACTATACATGTTGATGAGAACTAGAACCCTCACAGTACTCTACAGTATGAGTGATTATACTATACATGTTGATGAGAACTAGAACCCTCACAGTACTGTACAGTATGAGCGATTATACTAGACATGTTGATGAGAACTAGAACCCTCACAGTACTGTACAGCATGAGCGATTTTACTATACATGTTGATGAGAACTAGAACCCTCACAGTACTCTACAGTATGAGCGATTATACTATACATGTTGATGAGAACTAGAACCCTCACAGTACTCTACAGTATGAGTGATTATACTATACATGTTGATGAGAACTAGAACCCTCACAGTACTCTACAGTATGAGTGATTATACTATACATGTTGATGAGAACTAGAACCCTCACAGTACTCTACAGTATGAGTGATTATACTATACATGTTGATGAGAACTAGAACCCTCACAGTACTCTACAGTATGAGTGATTATACTATACATGTTGATGAGAACTAGAACCCTCACAGTACTGTACAGTATGAGTGATTATACTATACATGTTGATGAGAACTAGAACCCTCACAGTACTCTACAGTATGAGTGATTATACTATACATGTTGATGAGAACTAGAACCCTCACAGTACTCTACAGTATGAGTGATTATACTATACATGTTGATGAGAACTAGAACCGTCACAGTACTCTACAGTATGAGTGATTATACTATACATGTTGATGAGAACTAGAACCCTCACATTACTCTACAGTATGAGTGATTATACTATACATGTTGATGAGAACTAGAACCCTCACAGTACTCTACAGTATGAGTGATTATACTATACATGTTGATGAGAACTAGAACCCTCACAGTACTGTACAGTATGAGTGATTATACTATACATGTTGATGAGAACTAGAACCCTCACAGTACTCTACAGTATGAGTGATTATACTATACATGTTGATGAGAACTAGAACCCTCACAGTACTGTACAGTATGAGTGATTATAATATACATGTTGATGAGAACTAGAACTCTTACAGTACTCTACAGTATGAGTGATTATACTATACATGTTGATGAGAACTAGAACCCTTACAGTACTGTACAGTATGAGTGATTATACTATACATGTTGATGAGAACTAGAACCCTTACAGTACTCTACAGTATGAGTGATTATACTATACATGTTGATGAGAACTAGAACCCTTACAGTACTGTACAGTATGAGTGATTATACTATACATGTTGATGAGAACTAGAACCCTCACAGTACTCTACAGTATGAGTGATTATACTATACATGTTGATGAGAACTAGAACCCTCACAGTACTCTACAGTATGAGTGATTATACTATACATGTTGATGAGAACTAGAACCCTCACAGTACTCTACAGTATGAGTGATTATACTATACATGTTGATGAGAACTAGAACCCTCACAGTACTGTACAGTATGAGCGATTATACTAGACATGTTGATGAGAACTAGAACCCTCACAGTACTGTACAGCATGAGCGATTTTACTATACATGTTGATGAGAACTAGAACCCTCACAGTACTCTACAGTATGAGCGATTATACTATACATGTTGATGAGAACTAGAACCCTCACAGTACTCTACAGTATGAGTGATTATACTATACATGTTGATGAGAACTAGAACCCTCACAGTACTCTACAGTATGAGTGATTATACTATACATGTTGATGAGAACTAGAACCCTCACAGTACTCTACAGTATGAGTGATTATACTATACATGTTGATGAGAACTAGAACCCTCACAGTACTCTACAGTATGAGTGATTATACTATACATGTTGATGAGAACTAGAACCCTCACAGTACTGTACAGTATGAGTGATTATACTATACATGTTGATGAGAACTAGAACCCTCACAGTACTCTACAGTATGAGTGATTATACTATACATGTTGATGAGAACTAGAACCCTCACAGTACTCTACAGTATGAGTGATTATACTATACATGTTGATGAGAACTAGAACCGTCACAGTACTCTACAGTATGAGTGATTATACTATACATGTTGATGAGAACTAGAACCCTCACATTACTCTACAGTATGAGTGATTATACTATACATGTTGATGAGAACTAGAACCCTCACAGTACTCTACAGTATGAGTGATTATACTATACATGTTGATGAGAACTAGAACCCTCACAGTACTGTACAGTATGAGTGATTATACTATACATGTTGATGAGAACTAGAACCCTCACAGTACTCTACAGTATGAGTGATTATACTATACATGTTGATGAGAACTAGAACCCTCACAGTACTCTACAGTATGAGTGATTATACTATACATGTTGATGAGAACTAGAACCCTCACAGTACTGTACAGTATGAGCGATTATACTAGACATGTTGATGAGAACTAGAACCCTCACAGTACTGTACAGCATGAGCGATTTTACTATACATGTTGATGAGAACTAGAACCCTCACAGTACTCTACAGTATGAGCGATTATACTATACATGTTGATGAGAACTAGAACCCTCACAGTACTCTACAGTATGAGCGATTATACTATACATGTTGATGAGAACTAGAACCCTCACAGTACTCTACAGTATGAGTGATTATACTATACATGTTGATGAGAACTAGAACCCTCACAGTACTCTACAGTATGAGTGATTATACTATACATGTTGATGAGAACTAGAACCCTCACAGTACTCTACAGTATGAGTGATTATACTATACATGTTGATGAGAACTAGAACCCTCACAGTACTGTACAGTATGAGTGATTATACTATACATGTTGATGAGAACTAGAACCCTTACAGTACTCTACAGTATGAGTGATTATACTATACATGTTGATGAGAACTAGAACCCTCACAGTACTGTACAGTATGAGTGATTATACTATACATGTTGATGAGAACTAGAACCCTTACAGTACTCTACAGTATGAGTGATTATACTATACATGTTGATGAGAACTAGAACCCTTACAGTACTGTACAGTATGAGTGATTATACTATACATGTTGATGAGAACTAGAACCCTCACAGTACTCTACAGTATGAGTGATTATACTATACATGTTGATGAGAACTAGAACCCTCACAGTACTCTACAGTATGAGTGATTATACTATACATGTTGATGAGAACTAGAACCCTTACAGTACTCTACAGTATGAGTGATTATACTATACATGTTGATGAGAACTAGAACCCTCACAGTACTCTACAGTATGAGTGATTATACTATACATGTTGATGAGAACTAGAACCCTCACAGTACTCTACAGTATGAGTGATTATACTATACATGTTGATGAGAACTAGAACCCTCACAGTACTCTACAGTATGAGTGATTATACTATACATGTTGATGAGAACTAGAACCCTCACAGTACTCTACAGTATGAGTGATTATACTATACATGTTGATGAGAACTAGAACCCTCACAGTACTCTACAGTATGAGTGATTATACTATACATGTTGATGAGAACTAGAACCCTCACAGTACTGTACAGTATGAGTGATTATACTATACATGTTGATGAGAACTAGAACCCTCACAGTACTCTACAGTATGAGTGATTATACTATACATGTTGATGAGAACTAGAACCCTCACAGTACTGTACAGTATGAGTGATTATAATATACATGTTGATGAGAACTAGAACCCTTACAGTACTCTACAGTATGAGTGATTATACTATACATGTTGATGAGAACTAGAACCCTTACAGTACTGTACAGTATGAGTGATTATACTATACATGTTGATGAGAACTAGAACCCTTACAGTACTCTACAGTATGAGTGATTATACTATACATGTTGATGAGAACTAGAACCCTTACAGTACTGTACAGTATGAGTGATTATACTATACATGTTGATGAGAACTAGAACCCTCACAGTACTCTACAGTATGAGTGATTATACTATACATGTTGATGAGAACTAGAACCCTCACAGTACTCTACAGTATGAGTGATTATACTATACATGTTGATGAGAACTAGAACCCTCACAGTACTCTACAGTATGAGTGATTATACTATACATGTTGATGAGAACTAGAACCCTCACAGTACTCTACAGTATGAGTGATTATACTATACATGTTGATGAGAACTAGAACCCTCACAGTACTCTACAGTATGAGTGATTATACTATACATGTTGATGAGAACTAGAACCCTCACAGTACTCTACAGTATGAGTGATTATACTATACATGTTGATGAGAACTAGAACCCTCACAGTACTCTACAGTATGAGTGATTATACTATACATGTTGATGAGAACTAGAACCCTTACAGTACTCTACAGTATGAGTGATTATACTATACATGTTGATGAGAACTAGAACCCTCACAGTACTCTACAGTATGAGTGATTATACTATACATGTTGATGAGAACTAGAACCCTCACAGTACTCTACAGTATGAGTGATTATACTATACATGTTGATGAGAACTAGAACCCTCACAGTACTCTACAGTATGAGTGACTATACTATACATGTTGTTGATGGTTTTTGTTGTTGTAGTTATTATTGCAGCCCTGGAATTTCAGGAATTTGTTTCTTGTTTCAACTTTTTATTTTCCATAAGTAAATTACTACATGCAACGATATAGAAAAAATAAAGGCTATTGAAGCAAATTGCTGCATTTCTTATTCATTCTTGTTACATATTTTAGTACAGTCAATAAAGTGAAAAGGTGTTATTCTTATTCTATAATGAAATACTGATTTATGTGAAAAATCATTCAGAGAAAAGTTCATCATTTATGTAATGCTCCCTGTTGTTAGTGTTTTTTAGATCAATGTGTGATGAGTGACAATGTACGCTTTCTGAGTGAGAATTGTTGCCAGTGTTATAGTCGAACGAGCTTATTCTGAGACATGTATGAAGTGTTTTGGTGGTCTGAGTGAGTTTTGGAGGTGAGATTAACTGTTTGGCCAAGATGCATGTTGTTAATGCAGACTGTGTGAAGAGTTTTGAAATAGTGGCTTCAGTATTGACCGATGCTTGTTAGCAATTGAAAAAAACTGAGAGTAGACACATGGCAAATATCACGAGTAACTCATTCTACCAACTGATTGAAAACTCTGATTGAGCTATTAGAACCCTCTGCGTGTCTCCACAGCCTTGGTACACCCCACATTGATGTGTTGTCGACTCCCCATGTGCAAGGATCTCAAGAGTAAGTTAGTTACTCCACAACAGGTCACATAACTACTGAATATCTACCTGCAGAGACATTTCTCCTCCAGAGTTACAACTCCATTGAATGTAAAGGGCAGCCCGACTTCTATTCTGAAAATATTTTGCAGGGTGGCCTACATAGCTCTATCTGTGTGCTGTGTGCTGTTGCTGGGCAGGGGGAGCCATTTTCCTCAGGTTCCAGTGCATGATGGGAAACAGTGGTTGGCGCCAGACAGTGTCAGGGCCCAGTAGCAATCTAATCACTCCAGTCTCAGCAGGGAGCTCAGCCACCACAGCCACTCTGGATGGACTCAGGCTGCAGGTAGTAAAAGCCTGCTTTACCCCACCCACCACTTGATCAATGAGTGCTAAGGTTCAGGAAAGAGAAGGAAAGTGTGTGTGTCTGTCTGTCTGTGCTTGTGCTTGTGCGTGTGCATGTGTGTGTGTGTGACATGGGAGTGCAAGGCTGAGCTGAGAGGATGAGGAAGGAGGAGATGGGAAATGGGAGTGTGATGTTTTTAAGTAAAATATATTTGCCGTCAGGTATTGATCAGGTGATCAATTTAAGCAATTAACGGTTGAAACAAGTTTGCTGAGCCACCGTTATTCTCTCCTCACAGCACTCAACGCACAATGCATTGCAGAGCCTCATATGAAAAATGAACGAGGATCCCTTTCATTGGGAATACATCAAGTGCAGAATTACAAGAGGGATGCAGCTCTCACACTCCAAAGACTCAAGGCTCACACCTACTGGTTATGTTGTGTTCTCTCTGACACATGGACTACTCTTTGGCCCTAATAGAAAAATAGGGCTAGGAGAAGTCATATGCCGTATCTGTGAGAGAGAGGGTGAGAAAGAGAGAGGTAGAGAGATAGTGAGAGTGAGGTAGAGAGGTAGTGAGAGAGAGGTAGAGAGATAGTGAGAGAGAGGTAGAGAGGTAGTGAGAGCGAGCTAGAGAGATAGTGAGAGAGAGCTAGAGAGATAGTGAGAGAGAGGTAGAGAGATAGTGAGAGAGAGAGAACAATAGACAGGGAGAGAGAGAGAGGGTGTGTGTGTGCTTGCGTGCATGCTTGCTTCTCTCTATTCAGCTCATCTCTTTTTTTATTGAATTAAAAAAGCGGATGTAGTAAAAAGTTGATTTTAATTACCCTGGGCATTATTTCACTGGACTGCTGTTCAGAGGTATTAAAATTCTCCACAGTAATTAGCCAGCAGAGTAAATTGATATGGAAGATATTAAATCAATGATAATTTCATAGTGAGCACATTATATGTGAAATGGCTGTAGTGAAAGTCTGCTAGATAGATTAATAAGATTACATTTTTTAGTTGTGGGATAAAGTTTCCTTTACGCTTTAATGCCACAAAACCCAGAGCTTTGGCAAGAAACTATTTTTTATCCAATACCCTTTATCCTTTTGTTTTGGATTTGAAATGATCTGAGAATCTCAAGAATGGGGCAATATCAGTCCTTGGAGACACAAATGAGTGATTAGCACTTGACAGGCTGCGGGTCATATCAAAGTGTTGACGAAGTGACTTAGAAAATTAATGGTTTCTGAGATGTGAGCGAGAAGCTCAGAATTCTCAGTCACTCTCTCTCCTGTCCTCAATCTCAGGCTATTTGAATGTATTGTGGCTTTGGATATTGAAGCACGAATGAGCAATGGATATGCCATTACATTTCCTTGTCACCGAGATGAGATTGTAAACTGCATTCCGACACACACAGGAAGAATATGACGCACTCTGAAGCAAAGCTAGAGTGATGTGATTGGAACTAACATTAAAGGGAGGGAGAAGCACAAGATCTAAGGCGTGAATAGAACCTTGTGGTCCAGAGACGGGCACGTTAGCAAGAAAGCTAGCTCCCTTGGGTGAGTGGTAATTGTGCTTATGCCCCAGTCATTACAATACAATCGGGTTAGTGTGTAATGTTAATGCAGTATGAAAAACGTAACCATCTCTGGTTGCTATGCTGCTGTAGTTGGCAAATAAACACACATCCGTCTGCACATACATATGCATACACGCGAGATATTCAATAATCCAGTCGTTTTTAGAAGGCCTAATATATTTTGTTCTGCCTGAAATGAGGCTGTGCTCCATGGCTAATTGCTTCTCTTTCCAGGTGTCTGCTCCTACATGACTGGGCCACTGTGCTATTAAACAGGCTCATTAAAACCTCATGTAGTATCAAGCCTCTCTCCACCTGGACGCGATCGCCTTCGGCTGCTCATCTCTAGACCTTAGCCATTATACAGTACATTCGGAAAGTTACGGCCTTATTCTAAAATGGATGAAATCTTTTTTTTCCCCCCTATTCAATCTACACACAATACCCCGTAATGACAAAGCAAAAACAGGTTTAAGAAGTTTGCAAATGTATTATTAAAAAAGGGTTGTTGTCCTGTTGGGTCGTTGTCCTGTTGGAAGGCGAACCTTCGCCCCAGTCTGAGGTCCTGAGCGCACTAGAACAGGTTTTCATCAAGGATCTCTCTGTACTCTCCTCCGTTCATCTTTCCCTCGATCCTGACTAGTCTCCCAGTCCCTGCCACTGAAAAACATCTCCACAGCATGATGCTGCCACCACCGTGCTTCACCGTAGGGATGGTGTCAGGTTTTCTACAGACGTGATGCTTCACATTTAGGCCAAAGACTTCAATCTTGGATTCATCAGACCAGAAAATCTGAGAGTCCTTTAGGTGCCTTTTGGAAAACTCCAAGCGGGCTGTCATGTGCCTTTTACTGAGGTGGCCTGATTGGTGGAGTGCTGCAGAGATGGTGTCCTTCTGGAAGGTTCTTCCATCTCCACAAAGGAACTCTAGACCTCTGTCAGTGACAATCGGTCACCTCTCTGACCAAGGCCCTTCTTCCCCCGATTGCTCAGTTTGGCCGTACGTCAGCTCTAGGAAGAGTCTTGGTGGTTCCAAATTCTTCCATTTAAGAGTGATGGAGGCCACTGTGTTCTTGGGGACCTTCAATTCTGAAGACATTGTTTGGTACCCTTCCTCAGATTTGTGCCTCGATACAATCCTGTCTCGGAGCTCTACGGACAATTCCTTCGACCTCATGGCTTGGTTTTTGCTTTGACATACACTGTCAACTGTGGGACCTGATTTACACAGGTGTTTGCCTTTCCAAATCATGTCCAATAAATTGAATTTACCACAGGTGGACTCCAATCAGGTTCGCTTTGTCATTATGGGGTATTGTGTGTAGATTGGTGAGAAGAAAAACATATTGAATACATTTTAAAATAAGGTAACGTAACAAAATGTGGAAAAGGTCAAGGGGTATGAATACTTTCCGAATGCACTGTAAAGTATGTAGAGGCAGGCATGGCTACTGTAGGTGTGCACTCTCCTCACATGGGACACACATTCCTGTTCTATTAGTCTGAGAACAAATTTGATTGCACAATAAATCCTGGCCATGTTTCCAAACAGTCAAAGCAAACATATTCCACATAAGAAAACACTGTGATGAGGTATAATGAGAATTAAACAATGCAGGGTACCACAGCGCTCCTCTACTGTCCACAATGGATGCAGTACCTCTCCAATTTCATAGCTACATATTGATGAAAGCCATTGATTGAAAAAGGAGTCAATTTGCCTAGCTTGTGCCATAGGCCGGCACTATACTGCAGCGTTAAGGATCTGTATATTGCACCTGTGGCTATAGTCTAGACTAGTCTGTGTTAGTGGGTCTAACTGGTATCCTTGGAGATCATGGCCATGATGGTCTGCTGGGGTGGGATGAGGGTCGGGAGGAGGATCACTGACCTTTATCCTGCAGGCTCTCACAGGGGAAGCGAGAGGAGAAAATGGGGTGCCCTCTTGTTCATTAGCCAGAGCAGCCATTTGTCCACGTCTTGGCGTAATAGTGAGACTACCTCCAGGCCACTGGAGCCCTGCTGATGGATGGCGGCGGTTGAGAATGGAAGCATCAATCGTCTATAGGGCCCTATCATGGTCCCATCATCCTCCCACTAGGCCGACACTGAGTGACACCGCAGGGACGGCCTTACCTTGTCCCCGGCAACCATTTGTTTTGTCTACCGTTGACCTGGCTCTAAGTGGGAGGATGGAGCATGGAGAACCAAGCAGCGTTGGACTAAGTGCACCTTAGAAAATGGTTGACCGAGGAAGCACGTGAGAGGAATGCTTATTGCTTATAGTACATGCATGGTCAAGTAGACACATTGGTAAAAGATTATCTCACACATTACACATTTTTGATTTCGCATTGATCCTCGTTCAACTAAGCGCGCGGTCACAAAAGAAGACGAAAGCAGTTTAGATTGAACTGCATATCAACCTTTCATCAACCAACCAGTAGGGACTTGACAATCTATGTATTTCCATGTACTATTTCTGAGTAATTTCTAATGGATAACGAGGCTGTTAGCCAGCAATAAAGGCAGACAGCTCAAGAGAGTATTATGCTCCACATTAATCTCCCCTCTGCAGATCATAGACACCTCTATTGCCTCTGTTGGAAATATGATCTGGAGGGTTGTGCCCGCTGTTGTGATTTACGAGCCGGAGGGAAAGGTAATCATGACCTCTCTTCCACACCCAGTGTCTTGTCTCCTCGCTGATTACTCTCCGATGTACAATGTCAGCAATGATGGTGTTATTGTTTTGATTTCTTGCCATCGAGAATCTCCTTTAACCAGGGGTGACCGACCCATCATTGCATTCATCTTTAGAACAACAGCATATTTACTGAGTACTTTCACTGTTGCCAGCTCATATCATTACCGCACACCTGTGTAATGGATGCAACAACATTATTTTCTGTAATGATGTCAACCATGGCCTATTTCAGAATGCATAAAACTAAGCTTGTCGGCTCCAGACACTGACTAATGTGGGTCGTAACCCACTCTACGGGAGAGTATGGGTATATGTGCACATTGAAGCTTAGAGCTTAGTGTTAAAAAAAACTCAGTCCCACTTTAAACAAACAACTACTGTATTCATAAAGGTTTTGGAGCAGGAGCTGCTATATCACATTTTATACAGCAAGACAAACATACATTATTTGTGAAGAATATGTCATGAGTAATGCTCTCTAAAGCCTTTATAACTAGCTGTTTGTTTAAGTTATGACCAAATGCTCCAACCTCTCCAATATTGTACATTAAGGGGAAAGAGAGAAGGAAAAAGAGAAGGAGGATGGTCGAGGTGAAACCGATGGCTGGGCTCGGCAGCCATACTCAGTAGGAGTGAGGGTGGGATCAATAGTGGAGGAGACTACTGAGGGTCAGTGGGCAGCTAGATCACAACAGAACAGCCAGCAGCCCTGAGGAGGTATTGAGGGCCTGCCAGCTCACTGAGAAGGGCTAGCAAGGCCTCACTGCATGTGGATCAAACCGTCATCAAAAGGGGATTAGGACCAAAGCTGTGGTGGTGATGGCCACACACCTTAATTCACACAGAGGGACATATGATTGTAGACCTGATGAACAGACAGTTCAACTAATCCAAATGTTATACCATACTCTAGGACATCCTGAATATCTGAGAGTAAGCCTTTGTTTGTTAACAAAACATTATACATACTGTATAATTTCATTACACATGTGTTATATCATTTATTTCCATTACGCAATTGCAGGGCACCACTCTAACCAATCATGAGGCAAAAATAAATATAGTGAACAAACAATGATACAGAAACTCTTTTCCCATCTGCATTGGTATTTCCAGCAAATTTAACCTACACATCATTACTAGTTAATGAACTCACATTTATGCATGCATAGTTTTTATATATCAACAGTTAGCCTAGCGGTTAGTGTGTAGGGCCAGTAATGGAAAGGTCCCTGGTTTGAATACCTGAGCTGACAAAGTGAAAATCTGTTGATGTGCCCTTGAGCAAGGCACTTAACCCTAATTTGCTCCAGGGGCGCCGAACTACTATAGCTGTAAAACAACACATTTCACTGCACCTATCCAGTGCCACCCCATTGAGTTTGGTTTACGCATTCATTTCATGCCTATTGCGGATGGGAAATGCCACCCTTTCTGCATGAGTTCTGCCCACATCTGAAGACACACAGCCCACGTTGCACTGAACAAAAACCATAAGAGTTCATCAACCCGACTAGGCTACTGAGTGGGGCCCGTACATTTCCTCTTTAACAGTCCCAGAAGAGGATTACAAAACAATGAAAAAAGAAACCCTAGCCAATTACAACAGTACAGTATGGGCTGCAGCCGCAATGCTGTAGATTTACGGTTCACACAGAGTCTATTTTTATCTTAATGCTGACAGCAACCATCCCACTGTTCATACAACGGTGATCGAGATAATTGGGGTGCCATTTATCCACGGTCTCGCTCAAAGACTTAGACATTTTCCCCAATGATGCCTCATAGAGCAATGATGGTAGTAACAGTACGCAATCTATCCATTTTCTCCCCTTGCAATTCTCCATTTAAAATCTGGATAGTGCCCCAGCATGGGGACACTCTTTACAGAAGTTGAATCAGAGGGCGACATTTACAAACCCTGAAAACAGGGAGGAGACTGAAACTAGTGAGTGTGGCTATTTCAGGTTTATTTCCATGTGGGGTAGTTCCGACCAGTTATTTAACATGTGCCTAGTCTTCAGCTTTGATGGAATGAAGGGAAGGCTGGGAGAATCTCCCTTGAGCTATCGCTGCGTGTGTATTGTGTTTGACAGCTTGCTGGATGCCAGACTCTATGGATCAAAGCAGGCTGTAACAGTGAAGCTAATCCATTATAACCTGATCTGCCTCACAAAAGAGCAAGACTAGGGCCCTGTTAGGTCCCTACCTTCTCACTGACTCCAACTTCACAGCTGCCTCAAATGTTAACAGACACAACAGGACTGCACAGCTCTCACTTATCACACTGTGGGATAGTCAAGGGCATGAACCGTTGTTGAGTTGGACTGGGGAGGTGTGGTCTTGACTGGGGAGGGAACGAAGAGAGAGCAGATCCGTACGCCTCAGAATGTCTATTCCACCATAACGGGCTACTCTGTTCTAATTCTCACCCTACTGACAGAGAGCCCGCTCTGGGCAAGGCACAGAACACCAGACAGCCTGAAGTAGCCAGGTACAAATGTATTTTGGTTGGCACCAGCCATGTCCACCTAATCCCACCCATGGGCTACGGGTTGGAACACACACACACACACACACACACACACACACACACACACACACACACACACACAAGCACACGAACAAACACACAAAAGCACACGAACAAACACACACATACAAGCACACGAACAAACACACATGCACACGCAAACATGTGCACACACACACACACACACACACTGCTAGAAATGTGTCAACATGTTTTTTTCTGAGCTACAGCAATACATAAACAATAACCTAGACTGAAACAAACACACAAACAAACACACACAAAAAAAACACACGCACACACACACACACACAGTTCAGTCCCTCCCCAAGGAGGCACAAACTCTAACACCAGGCAACAAAAAGCAGCCTTCAGCTATTGACTGGTCAAAAAAGGCATCTGGGCTTTTTATGAGGTTTACAATGAAACCTGCAGATTGCACAAATTAGACCAAAAGGAAATCATAGACCATATGAATGAAAATAAATACATTGAATTGTTTTATTATAGGCCTATCTTGTGTCTATTAGTCTACAGGGTCTGAATATTATTGATAGCCTTTCATATTCAGTTCACCAATAGTCATCCTCTATGCCACATACAAACCCATCCATATTTGGCACTAGAATAGGCCACCGCAGGTGCTCGCTGGCCTAGAGGCAAGGCTGTCACAATGCAGACCAAAATGCTAATTAGTGCACGTTAGACACACGTCATATTTCAGAGAGGCTATCAGATTTGTGTCAGATTTGACCTTCAAATCGAATGACGCCCTAATCGCTGATGCATGAAGATTGCCGATGTAGCTGTGTTTTAATGACATTGTAGCTTAGATAGAAGCATACTCACTACATGTCGTACATGAGAGTATGTAGGCTAGGTGCTGAGTGGCTTTGTGTCTGTGTGTGAGGCCGTCTCTGTGAGAATAAGTGTGTGGGTGTGAAGTGATATAAAGTAAAGCACCTTGTAATGTTCCATATGACCGTTATCGTTGCACGCACTTCGCCCGAGTCACTGCTATCTATTATCTCTTGTTAGTTTATGCAGCAGATAACGAATATACTAATGACTGTTCATTTGATCATGATGCAGCGTAAAACACATTATATCAGCGCCCTCCAGCTCTCAAAACCGTGAAGTTTCACGGATACCGTTCCGGGAGCTCTCCATTGTGTTGAGAGTCCGTACATACAGCCAATCCGTCTTGTGAATTGAATGTTAACGTTTAGAGAGCTGTCCATGGTGCTGAAAAGTATTACCCAGCCACTTCGGCCAGCGGTAAACAGTGCTAGTTCTGATTTCAGCGTAGCCTTACCAACCACATTCCTTGCTGTTTCTTTCGCCCCTAAGCAGTATTGTACAGGACTATAATAGCTATTCACTGCAAGAATGTTGATGACACAGAAGCAAATTAAATATCCCTAAAGTGTGTTCTCAATCCAACAGAGCCAACGCATTCCAGTGCGGTCAGAATTGCAGGCAGCCACCAAGCACAAATTTCGTAAATGACACCAATTAGGCCTAAACATGTTTTAGTGTTACTCTATTTTGTACATCATTGAGACACTGCATGAAATATGTTGCATTGATAACGTAAATATGCTATACAAAACACACATTAACATACTAATGCATTATTGGTTAGAATGGAAAACATACTCATTCGTGCACAAATCGGTTATATTTAATCAAATGAATGTCAAATTTTAGATTGCATATGTTGGCACAACGATGGCGTTGCAGGCTATTGTCGGTAGGGCATGTCGGTAATGTCGGTAATTCTTCAACTAATAAAAATGCAGCAACGTTCAGGGAGGGCTGTTCTCATGCGAAATTGCATCCCAAGTGGCAGAAACCGACGTTTAATTTTCGAACACATTTTAAATATGATTAATGCATGATCAATTAGCCTACCTTTTTGGTTTGAGCCCTCTCTCCGGTCCCTCAAAGTCGAAAGATCCCGCTGTCGAACGCACGGTGCCTGGCGATCAGCGTCCAACTTTGCGCTTCTGTCCTCACAGAGAGGGATCCGCTCTTGCCCAGGGTGAAACTGAGGCGGCGGAGGGTTGCTCTATAGCAACGCCAGTCGGGCAGCGCAGGGAAATGTCTGAGCGCGAAAAGACGCACACCCAGACAGGAGACAAGCTTCAGGTACCGCCAACGGTCACAGGTATAGCAAACACTCACTGGAAAACACACAGGGATAACAAATCTATCATTGAAATACTGGAAAGCTACTATTATAAGGTGGTTTTAGTCAATCTCTTCGGTTTCATCTGTGCTGGGTAGCAATGCCTCTTCCCACCTCTGTTGCAATGCACAATGTCCTTGAATAACATGCTGATCACATTTATCCAATGGTCCCTGGCACGACGTTCTTTTGAAACGTGATGTTTTCCGTTCCCCGAAATATCCAAGAAATCATACAATTGTTAGAAACACACTCCAGTGAATTGAGACAGACGGTACGTTTATCCAAAAACAATCACTCGTGCATTTTGGAGAAAGATTATGCAGTAACCTTTAACTTTGTCCACAATACAAGGTGCAGGCGTGTCCAGCGTTGCTCCAAAATCCATAGCTGGGTTCCTACAACCTCCTACAAACCTATCATTTTTTTATCCATCTATTGAAAATAAAACAATAGCCTATCAAGTGAAGGAGTATCCTTTATCAAGGAATTACAGAGCTGTCGCTTGATATACGTCTCAATTAGGTTATTGGGCGAATGACAAAAGACGTTGAATGATTTACTCGACAATTCGCCCGGATGGCTTCTGTGGATCACCCCTAGGTGAGCGAGCGGGTGGGGTGAGATGCAATCTCAGCTCGGGACTTGCAGCGGCACGCCCAGTCCGGTGTCCCTCTTCCTCAATCCCTCCAGCGAGTATTTTCCGCGTCGCTCTCTGTAGGCCTACTTTCTGACCAAGTAAGTAGCTTGCAGAGAGAAACTCATCTTATCCACCTCCATGTCTTCATGTGAAAACCTTGAATTTAGTTAAAAGAGGTTGCATTGGGAATGTCATGTAATAGGTTTCACTAAAACATCAGATGCAGAGAGGGAGGGAAACGGAGATGTGCACGGGAGGGAGGGAGTGATGCACTCACTGGTGGCTATGCACTTGTGAATTTAAATGAGCTATGCACTTGTGCATTTAAATGAGCTATGCACTTGTGCATTTAAATGCATTTAAATTCAGCTTTTTAATGTGTAGCCTAATAATGATCCCAGTCCCTTATGATTTTAAATCATGATGTTTCCTTGGTCCTTGTAGGCCCCCACTAAGACTTGATTGTGATGATTAGGCCCAGGCTATATCACTGTCAACATATATCGCTAATTGTTATTAATACCATTACATTAAGTCTGTAATATTTCATTATTGCATTATTCTATTTATAGGCCTGGCAAAGGGTATCATGTCTCACCCAGGAGAGGTTGGCACAGGAGGCTAGATTATTTCCAAGGTGCAGGATTTAGTGAATAAAGTTGTAGAAAGTAGCTTAATCATGGACTAATGCAGTGCTCAAGACCAAATATGTGCAGATAGAAATACTCCTCAGATATTTTATTTCATTTCATGAAACATGGGACCAGCACTTCACATGTTGCGTTATATATATATATATCTATATACAATGAACAAAATTATAAACGCAACACGTGAAGTGCTGTTTTATGAGCTGAAATAAAAGATCTGGGGAGTATTTCTGTCTGTAATAAAGCCTCTTTGTGGGGAAAAACAACGTCTGATTGGTTTGGCCTGGCTCCCCAGTGGGTGGGCCTGGCTCCCAAGTTGGTGGGCCTATGCCCTGCCTGGCCCACACATGGCTGCCTCCCTGCCCAGTCATGTGAAGTCCATAGATTAGGGCCTAATTACTTTTTTTCAATTGACTGATTTCCTTATATGAACTGTAACTCAGCAAAATATTAGAAATTGTGAAATTGTTGCATGTTGCATTTATATTTTTGTTCAGTGTATATTTGTTATTCTAATTTTTTTTCATAAGAAAAGACACATCGGCATAGTGTCACTTTGCACTTAAGAAGTAGTAAGAATACATTTACTTAAGTCATCCCAAACTTGACATAACATAGCCTCCCATATACATGTCTGTTTCCCTACTTCTCATCAGAAGAGAGAAACCAATTGACTTAAAGGCCCAGTGCAGTCAAAAACTAGATTTGCCTTTGTTTTATAAAGATTTCCACACTGTGTGGTTGGACTAATACTCTGAAAATATGGTAATGCCCTTTTATTGTAAGAGCTATTTAAAAAGACTGCCTGAAATTTCACCCTGTTTTGGTGGAATGGAGTTTTGGCCTGCCTGGTGACATCACCAGGCGATTAAATTAGTTAATAGATCAATACAAACAAAAGTTCCAAACCTCTCTGCCAATAACAAACAGCTAGTTTTAAGCTTTCCCATCTCAACTCAGACCACTCCCAGACAGTCCTAGAAACATTCTTGCTGGAGGAATTGCTCTTTTGACCATTTTAAATAAAATCAATCAGGTTAAGGTATTTTTTTTGTTACCCAGAAATGATTTGATAGTGAGAAACAGCTGCATTGGACTTTTAAATAGCCTCTGTGTCAGGAAGCCCTTGTTAGCGGAATATGCTATCCCCACATATAAACAGCTGGCGTCAGATAAGAATGTTATCGCCGCTTGTCCCTTACATGCTGACACAAATCAACTGAATACATGAATTTGTGCCTGACAAATGGAAACAAGCAAGTATCAGGAAATAAAAACATGACAATAAACATTATTGTGTGAATTAACAACTCGTCTCAAAAGTAACCCCCCCCCGACCCTGCCCCTTGCTGCATTGACAATGAATATGCTCATTCCCAATTTATCTTCTTAATCCTCAATTAACGTATTAAAAAAAATCCCCATTATATCCGGCTGTTTAAGCTACAAATATCTTTTGTTGTTGCATGGGCTGCATATCAATTCACCGAATCCACCTATGTCGGCCTTCTGTATCTGTGGTGGAAAGTGGCAGAGCTACAGCGTTATTTGTCAGACCATGAGACATTCCAAAAATCAGTCTTCTCACGAAAATATCTGTAGTGTCAGAACAGACTAATATGAACAACGGCACCAGTTTCCAAAAGGAATGAAAGTATAGAAGTAGTTTTGTGCCAACAAAATATACAGTATCTCCTAAATATAGGATAGACACTTCAAAACCATATTCCTTATGATTTATTTTTTGACCGTCTGTTTCCTCATTTATGAATGTGTTATTCAATGCATTTCTATGGGCTATAGTAGTAAAGGCCAAATTCAATATTTTATCAAATATTTTCTACATAGCAACATCATAACCACTTCCTCAAAATAGTAACTTGCTTAATTAAAACAGTCAGAATTAATCCAAGATAAATCAAGAAATATCTAATTAATTTAGACGTTTTTGCAGAGGAGGTCAGTTACACAATTTTATATCTAGCTAAGGCGTTTGGTCCAGTATTTCTCAAGTAAAAACATTTGTATGAAAAAACTAATCAGTGCGGAAAAGTCTGGTTGTGTGCTCAGTACTGATTTCTGAGAACAATAACATGTCTACAACTCCATCATCTGCAAGCTGTGAAACTATTGTAAAATAATGCAACAAGGTACACGCTGTTCATCACTGCCCAAATCACTTGCTGGCTGGCTCAATTCCAACTCAATGTTTGTCAATGAAGCTAGCGAGTAGTAGGTAGAAGGCACATTGAGCAGCCAGGCCACAACCAGCTTATCAAGTCACTGGCGAGTGGCAGCATTTCGTTTTTTACAACTTTCTCACTATCTGTTACCAGAGTGTGCATCTGTCTGGCAGTGTTTCATAGGGAATCATGTTACAAAACAGGCTGTGAGGCGACACAAGATGCTCGTGAATGGGTTTGGAATATTGACAAGTTGCAATATTGACAAGTGCACTCTGAGCATCTCAATTCTAATTTTGCCCAAAAAAAGAGTCAGACTCGAGTGATAGACAATATTAAACACATCAGCAAGTGGTCACTCCATAAAGTGCTTAGGGCCAAGAGTTATTTCAATATAACATGTAAACATGTCTGAAGTGCTGCGTAATAGGCAGGTCTGTCTCCATAGAGCTCTATTAAATTACTTCTAAATGATCTCTAAAACTGTCTGGCTAGCTAGCTAACAAACATAACAGTGCATGTAAATTCTTCAAATTCATTGTTTTCAGTTTTGGGAGTATTGAACTAACTACAGTACATGTAGTTCAACTAGTAATTTAATTACATGTTGCCGTTGCTTGGTGGTTGAACTAAATTCAAATCTTGGTAGTGTTTTCAGTAGTGGTGTAGCTAAGTACTGGAACTACATACTACTTTTCAGCAAAAATAAAATATGGGTGAAGTAGGCAAGAATTTCCTTTCTTTTTCACCATCAGACCTGCCTAATTCTCACTTGAAACACTTTTTGTGTTCCTAATTCTCACTATTTGTGTTTAATAGGCTAAATCGCACATTCTGTTAACATCTGACTAGAGAGTAATCTGTTCTTGCAATATGTAGTTTGACCTTTTAGATTTAGACATGATAACTTTTCACAAAGTAGTTTGTAATTAACTATTTTTTCTAAGTATCTTTAGTTAAAGCTGGAATGTGTAACTTTTTGGTTGACCTGCCAAAATTCACATAGAAATGTGAGTTATAGATCTGCCATTCTCATTGAAAGCAAATCTAAGAAGCTTTAGATCTGTTCTATGTGCACTATTTCGATGCTTCCCGTTTTTTTGCATCTTTTACTTTCGGTTTTGTACACCAGGTTTAAACAGCTGAAAATACAATATTTTTGGTTATGGAAAATATATTTCACAGCAGTTTAGATGGTACAATGATTTTCTACAACAGGGTGTCAAACTCATTCCACGGATGGCCGAGGGTCTTAGGGTTTTTGTTTTTTCCTTTCAATTAAGACCTAGACAACCAGGTGAGTGGAGATCCTTACTAATTAGTGACATCAATTAATCAATCAAGTACAAGAGTGAAGCGAAAACCTGCAGACACTCGGCCCTCCGTGGAATGAGTTTGACACGTGCTCTACACTGTACTTTCTTGTTTTGTCACATAAACTGAAATTAGGCCAACTATTAGAATTTTACCAACCAGAAAATAGGGGAGCGATTTCTGCATAGTACATCTATAAGTAAACTGTATATTTATTAAGGGTAGTTTAGTGTAGCTTAACTTCTTCCAGAGTGAAGTAATTGGTAGCTTGCTAAAATACAGTATATTTTCAGAATTGCTTCCCCAACACTGATTGTTTTAAACAATATCTTATCACAGTCCTGGCAAACAATGGTTAATAACCAACTCCCTGAGCAAAATGGCTGACCTTTTATCCCAACTACGTCTGTCTCACTGTCTGGAGGTTCTGGCTGCTATGATTGGATAGAGCGAGCTTAGTTCATAAAGAGCAATCAGCACAGCTGCTTCTCTCATATTAGTGGGCACTGGGCAAGTGGACATGAACGTAATCCATACCCAACTCTCCAGTAGGCTAAGTCATGACAAACTCACTTACAAATGCAGTTTTGGAAGAGAGTGACTTT
Source organism: Salmo trutta (assembly GCF_901001165.1). Taxonomy (NCBI): domain Eukaryota; kingdom Metazoa; phylum Chordata; class Actinopteri; order Salmoniformes; family Salmonidae; genus Salmo; species Salmo trutta. The sequence goes on along the minus strand of NC_042982.1, from coordinate 8,800,018 downwards.
ATGACCAAAATTATCCTATTTACACATTGTAGTACATTTTGACACTAAAATTCATGCTTCTGACTCATATCGATGCAGTAGAAGTTGAAGTTGGTTCTAAGGTAACCTAGGCAGCGATACACTATGCACTGGGCACAGATGTCAATTCAACGTCTATTCCATGTTGGTTCAAAGTGTCACGACTTCCGCCGAAGTCGGTTCCTCTCCTTGTTCGGGCGACGTTCGGCGGTCGACCTCACCGGTTTTCTAGCCATCGCCGATCCACCTTTCATTTTCCATTTGTTTTGTCTTGTTTTCCCACACACCTGGTTTACATTTCCCTCATTACTTGTCGTGTATTTAACCCTCTGTTCCCCCCATGTCTGTGTGTGAAATTGTTTATTGTTTCGTGTATGCGCACGTTAGACTGGTTGCACTGGGTTATGTTACCCGTATAGTTTTAGTGTTCTTAGTGCCGTGTTTTTGTTCGCCTAAATAAAAGGCTCCGTTTGCTACCCAAATTCTGCTCTCGTGCGCCTGACTCCCTTACAGCCAGTTACACATACCTAACACAAAGTAATTTCATTGAAACAACGTTGATTCAACTAGTGTGTGCCCAGTAAGTATTGGCTGCCTATGTTAGTTCTAAGGGACAGTTGACCTTTAAAATCTGATTTTAAATCTAACCTTAACCCTAACTTTAACCACACGACTAGACTTATGCCTAAACCTAACCTTAAATTAAGACCAAAAAGCTAATTTTTGTTTTCATGAATTTGGACTTTGTGGCTGTGGTAAATAGTAACAACCCCTCTCCCTCGCGGCAAGGCCCCCCTGGACCCCTGGAGAACAAGGAAGTGAAACACTGTGGTAGGAATTCTAATCAACAATGAGGAGAGACAAGGTCAATCACCAATCAGGTTATTACTTTTTTCAAAACGTATTATTAAGGAAAGCATAAAGCAATTGCTTCTATAATGATGAGGCTGGTCGGCTCAACACTTCCATGTGTTGTGGCGAGTAGGTCTGACATACAAATAATACAAATATCTTTTATAGAAAAGATACGCCCTTTTAGTCTTCTGACAAACAACAGGTGTATGGAATGGGTCACAAGGTGTAACTTGATATATGAGAAAGGAGTATCCCGCAGCCAGATAGCATTTGCTATGAAGACTGTTTTACATTTACATTTTAGTAATTTAGCAGACGCTCTTATCCAGAGCGACTTACAGTAGTGTCAGACTCGAGTGATAGACAACCCCCTTATTGTTTAGTCTGGCCCCTAAGACTAAGCTCGTTCCTGGTACTTCGTAGCACAGAAACACCAATTAATTCTATGGCATGAATCAATTTTCAACTCCAGATACTCCCATCTCAACTAAAACCCCTTCTTGACCACACGCCCGGACAAGCTCACTCAGGGGAGTGAGCCTCTAGGTCATACACTACCCCAGGATAGGTGCTACATCAGAGATGACATACAATGGTTCCCACACATCTTTTCTCAGACCTTATCTCCCCAGAGGAGGGAGTGACTGGCGCACAGACATTGTGGAGACAAGTGGTTCCCCATTAATCACGCCATCCCTTCACATTGTTTAGAATAGGTAAAGACACATTCACATATGAAGATAATGTTCTCTTCTCATTCTGATATTCCGCATAGCACCAGAGACATGTGAAAGACAAGCCTGACTTCTCCCCTCTCTGGGCCCCAGGTAACTGAGCCCCAGCTGAGGGAGGAAGTGCAACTGCCAACACCAGAGTCCAAAGGGATACATTCTAATAACAAGCAGATAAGACATCTTAATTATCTATGTTGCCTAACTAATTCTGATTCTTCAGGCAACAACGGGTAGCCTAAAAATATAGCCTACCCTTTTTTTTGTTCGAAATCATCTCAAATTACTCAAAAGGTAGGGCCAATATCGACAACAACGTTAATGTAATGATCTACAGTGGATATGGTTGAGACTGACATATTAGTAGCTGTGTTGCCAAATTGAGGCAAGCAGTGTTTGCAAAATCAATGCGACATGTGGGCTAATCAACTAGGCCTACGTTAGCCTAGGCTGTCGATAGTGGGTGCTAGATATGCACTATCGTCTACAATTGATGTGCATTCCCAGTAATTCACTCGTGTCCCCCGTGGACCGGCTCATACATGAAGCATCCTCCATTCAGGCTGCAAGGCATCATTTCCCTCCTTAGCCATTTTTAATGGCGAGCCGGCAAATATAAAAACTGGAGACATTAATTTTATCTTAACCCTCCTGCTGTGTTCCGGTCGAATTGGACCGATTTACAAGTTTTCTCTCTGAAAAATGTTGTTCATTTAATCTGATTGTCATAAGGTTCCATGACTTTGTCCACACATGGCATTTGAACACACAAAATACATTTTGAAGATTTTCATTAAATTGTGGGTGTTTTATTTAGGTTTTGTACACCTGTGGTGTTCCCGGTCAAAAATGACCGGTCATTAGAAATTAATGGGTGAGACTACAATTAGTGTATAAAATTGAGTTCAGGCACATGCCCATTCATCACATGGACACACTTCCTCTCCCAGACCCGCACATGCATGTGCGTTTGAGTACACACGCACACACCTCACTCCCCTTCTTGGCTTCCATGGCAACCCCCACAGAAACCTTTCCACAGTATAATCTTTCCCCCCAAGGGAACCACACCTCTTGGCATTCTCACAAACAATCACAACATTGTTTCAATAATATATAGAACTTTTCTTGCTGCTCTGGTATATAAAGCTTTTTTGAGGCCTTGCTCTCAATTCATTCTGTGGCAGCACAATGACCAAACAGTATACTGTATGGGAGGCTCTTGATCATATCTTTGATCAATACACTGGTGAGGAGGAGAGAGTCCTTGTTAACTTTGACACAAAGTAGTCTGTGATAAATAGCACAATATGTTTCATCTGAGTATTTATTATAGTAAAAATAATCTATGCATTATCCTTTTTTTACTCAAAACGAGTTGTATGAGCTCAGGTCAATGAGGCCTACAGGCCATAAATAGCAAATAGAAGTTCAAAACTTGTAATGTTCACAAGAACTTAAGTTGAGAAAAAGATCTAACACAACATTAGGTGATAATATATGGATTTATAATCAGCTATAATGGGGGCGGTCATTTTGGACCGGGAACACAGCATTAATTAACATGAAACAAACACAACAGGAGGGTTAATAAAACATTTTCCACCGCCATTTCCATATAACTTAGGATGTTGCACACCGCATTCAGCCAAGGGTGAGCAATATCCTAAATTGTCAGAAAATCCCCAAATGGTAGTGAAAAATTGTGTTTTATTAAGACAGAACACTTATTTTAGTTAAGGAGGACAATCACACCTTTTCAGCCTGAATGGAGGATGATTTATGTACTGTACAAGCCGGTCCACAGGGAACAAGTGTGTATTACCAGGAATGCACATCAATCCTTGACGAAAGCGCAGACCTAGCGCTCCAGCACCCCCTTTGGTTGCCTAGGCTAGGCCTAGACATAAGCAGCAACAAACGCTACAAACTAAACAGCATGTTTTAAGTGTGGGGGGTAAAGTACCCTATAGTAGCCTAGGGCCAACATTTTAATAGTGGATGTCTGACGGTCTTTAGCAACGTGAGAGAGGTTGTCGCCTATGTAGGGGAAATCACGCGCTATCACAACACCTACCTCATCTACAGGCTAAATGCTCTATACATACTGTAGCCTGCTGTGTTGAGTGCCTTACTGCTCCATGTAGGAATGTACAGTAGATTGAGAATAGATTCTATACATAGACTGCCTATCATGTAGACCCACAGTACTATTGGTTAACTAATGTTAAATACCATCACTTAGAGGGGTTAATTATACACTATTTTAATCTCCCAGTAGATACCCCATCAGCTAGCCGTCCATTGGGTTAATATAGTATATGTCAAGTCCTGACCATAGTAAGATGTGATTTTCTATGGTAGAGTAGGTCAGGGCGTGATGGGGTGTTCTGTGTTTTCTATTTATGTTTTAGTTTTAGTTTTCTATTTCTATGTTGGTGTTTTTTTTGGTTGATCTCCAATTGGAGGCGGCTGGTCCTCATTACCTCTGATTGGAGATCATATTTAAGTAGGGGTTTTTCTTCCTGGGTTTTGTGGGTGATTACCTTTTGAGTAGGTTTTGTTTCTCTCACGGTTTGTTGTTTTGTAAATTCAGTTATTTATGTTTTGCAAAGTTTCACGGATTTAATCAAATGTGGAACTACAACTACGTAGCACTTTGGATCCGATCCTTTCGACAGCTGTGACAGTATAATGAACTTGTATGGCTTTGAATTGAAACACTATTTAGGTTAAAGTTCTCATTATTTATTAGGCTGGCTGATGGCAGAATATCACCTCACTTAGGAACACAGCAAAACTGAAATATGGTTCTACACAATTGTGGAGAATAAACTACAGTGGGAAGCACAGCTGTAACCTCATCCATTTTGTATTTAACTTTTCTCTCGATTCCTCTTCTGGAAATGAAGCAGCCAGACACACTTAACGTTTCAAAACCAATCCTTTAAAGAAGTGCCAAGGATCAGCGCGATAGAGAAAGTATTACAGTAAAGATGATGGTTAATTATGCAGTCCGCAGATACGGTTCACTAATCTCCTCTCCCTTTCTCTGAATGTCAGGGTGTACACACAGTATCAGCACATGAATGGGAGCACATTCGCCTGGGAAATCTCATGTGTCTGTATGACTGGGGTAGCCAGTGTTCACTTTTTAAGTGAAATCTGACATGAGAGAGGGTAAGGGTGAGTAACAGAGCCAAAACCAAACTGCTGACAAGGTTGAATGTGTCAACTCCCCAATATTTACACCCAGCCATGTTGAAACAAAGCTGACTTAGTACATTGACTAGCCTGATACTTTCTGTGTTTTATATATAAACTCAGCAAAAAAGAAATGTCCTCTCACTGTCAACTGCGTTTATTTTCAGCAAACTTAACATGTGTAAATATTTGTATGAACATAACAAGATTCAACAACTGAGACAAACTGAACAAGTTCCACAGACATGTGACTAACAGAAATTGAATAATGTGTCCCTGAACAAAGGGGTGGTCAAAATCAAAAGTAACATTCAGTATCTGGTGTGGCCACCAGCTGCATTAAGTACTGCAGTGCATCTCCTCCTCATGGACTGCACCAGATTTGCCAGTTCTTGCTGTGAGATGTTACCCCACCCTTTCACCAAGGCACCGGCAAGACATTTCTGGGGGGAATGGCCCTAGCCCTCACCCTCTGATCCAACAGGTCCCAGACGTGCTCAAAGGGATTGAGATCCGGACTCTTCGCTGGCCATGGCAGAACACTGACATTCCTGTCTTGCAGGAAATAACGCACAGAATGAGCAGTAGGGCTGGTGGCATTGTCATGCTGGAGAGTCATGTCAGGATGAGCCTGCAGGAAGGGCACCACATGAGGGAGGAGGATGTTTTCCCTGTAATGCACAGCATTGAGCGTTGCCTGCAATGACAGCAAGCTCAGTCCGATGATGCTGTGACACACCGCCCCAGACCATGACAGACCCTCCACCTCCAAATCAATCCCACTCCAGAGTACAGGCCTCGGTGTAACACTCATTCCTTCGACAATAATCACAAATCCGACCATCACCCCTGGTGAGACAAAACCGTGACTCGTCAGTGAAGAGCACTTTTTGCCAGTAGTGTGTGGTCCAGCGAAGGTGAGTTTGTGCCCACTGGCGACGTTGTTGCCGGTGAGGTCTGGTGAGGACCTGCCTTACAACAGGCTTACAAGCCCTCAGTCCAGCCTCTCTCAGCCTATTGCGGACAGTCTGAGCTCTGATGGAAGGATTGTGCATTCCTGGTGTAACTCGGGCAGTTGTAACTCGGGCATCCTGTCCCGCAGGTGTGATGTTTGGATGTACCGATCCTGTACAGGTGTCGTTACACGTGGTCTGCCACTGTGAGGACGATCAGCTGTCCATCCTGTCTCCCTGTAGCGCTGTCTTAGGCATGGACCCTGGGCATCTTTCTTTTGGTGTTTTTCAGAGTCAGTAGAAAGGCCTCTTTAGTGTCCTAAGTTTTCATAATTGTGACCTTAATTTCCTACCATCGGTAAGCTGTTAGTGTCTTAACGACCGTTCCAGAGGTGCACGTTCATTAATTGTTGATGGTTCATTGAACAAGCATGGGAAACAGTGTTTAAACCCTTTACAATGAAGATCTGTTAAGTTATTTGGATTTTTCCGAATTATCTTTGAAAGACAGGGTCCTGAAAAAGGGCTGTTTAGTAGTTTAGTACAAGTTTAGTCAAATGTTTCGACACACGTACTCATCAAGGGCTTTTCTTTATTTTTACTATTTTCTACATTATAGAATAATAGTGAAGACATCAACACTATGAAATAACACATATGGAATCATGTAGTAACCAAAAAAATGTTAAACAAACCAAATTTATTTTCTATTTGAGATTCTTCAAAGCAGCCACGCATTTCCTTTATTACAGCTTTGCACACTCTTGGCATTCTCTCAACCAGCTTTATGAGGTAGCCACCTGGAATTCATTTCAATGAACAGGTGTGCATTTTCAAAAGTTAAATTGTTGTGACGATATTGTGTAGAGGTAGGTGAAGGAGTCAAGTGCAGGAGAGCAGAGATGTCCGAGATGCGTATTTAATAGGCAAGTTCCATAAACATACAGGTCAGGTACCATACCAAAACAAACGCTCTTAACCTGTTGGGGATAGGGGGCAGTATTTACACGGCCGGATAAAAAATGTACCCGATTTAATCTGGTTACTACTCCTGCCCAGTAACTAGAATATGCATATAATTATTGGCTTTGGATAGAAAACACCCTAAAGTTTCTAAAACTGTTTGAATGGTGTCTGTGAGTATAACATAACTCATATGGCAGGCAAAAACCTGAGAAGATTTCATGCAGGAAGTGGCCTGTCTGACAAGGTGTTGTTGTTCTTGCTTCTGTTTATTGAAGAGTCAGGATCTTAGCTGTAACGTGACACTTCCTACAGCTCCAATAGGCTCTCAGAGCCCGGGAAAAATCTGAACGATGACGAGGCAGCCTCAGGCTGAAACACATAATCGCCTTTGCCAAGTGGCCGATCAGAGGACAAAGGGCTTAGGCTCGTGCCCGAGTCGACCCAGTGATATATTTTCTTTCGGCTGTTTACCTAATTGCAGATTCCCGGTCGGAATATTATCGCTTTTTTACGAGAAAAATTGCATAAAAATTGATTTTAAACAGCGGTTGACATGCTTCGAAGTACGGTAATGAAATATTTAGAAATCTTTTGTCACGAATGATCGTTATTTACCATTGGGATAGTGTCAAGAACGCACGAACAAAACGTCGCTGTTGGAACATAACTATGGATTATTTTGGACCAAACCTACATTTGTTATTGAAGTAGAAGTCCTGGGAGTGCATTCTGACGAAGAACAGGAAAGGTAATCAAACTTTTCTAATAGTAAATCTGACTTTGGTGAAGGCTAAACTTGGTGGGTGTCTAAATAGCTAGCCCTGTGATGCCGGGCTATCTACTTAGATAGAATATTGCAAAATGTGCTTTCCCCGAAAAGCTATTTTAAAATCGGACATATCGAGTGCATAGAGGAGTAATGTATCTATAATTCTTAAAATAATTGTTATGCTTTTTGTGAACGTTTATCGTGAGTAATTTAGTAAATTGTTAGTAAATTCGCCGGAAGTTTGCGGGGGGTATGCTAGTTCTGAACGTCACATGCTAATGTAAAAAGCTGGTTTTTGACATAAATATGAACTTGATTGAACAAAACATGCATGTATTGTATAACATAATGTCCTAGGTGTGTCATCTGATGAAGATCATCAAAGGTTAGTGCTGCATTTAGCTGTGGTTTGGGTTTATGTGACATTATATGCTAGCTTGAAAAATGGGTGTCTGATTATTTCTGGCTGGGTACTCTGCTGACATAATCTAATGTTTTGCTTTCGTTGTAAAGCCTTTTTGAAATCGGACAGTGTGGTTAGATTAACGAGAGTCTTGTCTTTAAATAGCTGTAAAATAGTCATATGTTTGAGAAATTGAAGTAATAGCATTTCAAAGGTATTTGAAAATCGCGCCACAGGATTCAACTGGCTGTTACGTAGGTGGGACGAATTCGTCCCGCCGGTCCTAGAGAAGTTAACAACAGAGAAAACCAGTTACTCACGAAAGGAGGGAAACAAAAAACAACGCTCCTAAACTTATACACACTATGCATAATACGTGAGAACCAATAAGGCACAACCTTAGCGAAGAACATCACAAGAACAATCCCGCACAAACCTAGGCAGGCAAACCTAGGCAGAAATGAAGGCAAATGAAAAACAGGTGTGAAAGAACCACAGACAAAACAAAGGAAAAAGGGATCGGTGATGACCAGTAGGCCGGCGACGCCGAGCGCCGTCCGAACAGGGAGAGGAACCACCTTCGGTGGAAGTCGTGACAATTGTGGAATTTCTTTCCTTCTTAATGCGTTTGGGACAATCAGTTGTGTTGTGACATGGTAGGGGTGGTATACAGAAGATAGCCCTATTTGGTAAAAGACCATGTCCATATTATGGCAAGAACAGCTCAAATAAGCAAAGAGAAATGATAGTCCATTATTACTTTAAGACATGGTCATTCAATCTGGAACATTTTCTTCAAGTGCAGTTGCAAAAACCACCAAGCGCTATGATGAAACTGGCTCATGAGGACCACCACATGAAAGGAAGACCCAGAGTTACCTCCACTGCAGAGGATAAGTTCATTAGATTTACCAGCCTCAGAAATTGCAGCACAAATAAATGCTTCATAGAGTTCAAATAACAGACACATCTCAACATCAACTGTTCAGAGGAGACTGCGTGAATCAGGCCAGCCCCCGTGTCTTTGTGAGACACAGAGTAGGTGAACGGATGATCTCCACATGTGGTTTCCATCGTGAATCATGGAGGAGGAGGTGTGATGGTGCTTTGCTGGTGACACACTCTGTGATTTATTTAGAATTCAAGGCAGACTTAACAAGCATTCTGCAGTGATACGCCATCCCATCTTGTTTGCACTTAGTGGGACTATCATTTGTTTTTTAACAGGACAATGACCCAACACACCTCCAGGCTGTGTAAGGGCTATTTGACCAAGAAGGAGAGTTATGGAGTGCTGCATCAGATGACCTGGCTTCCACAATCACCCGACTTCAACCCAATTGTGATGATTTGGGATGAGTTGGACCGCAGAGTGAAGGAAAAGCAGCCAACAAGTGCTCCGCATATGTGGGAACTCCTTCAAGACTGTTGGAAAAGCATTCCAGGTGAAGCTGGTTGAGAGAATGTCAAGCGTGTGCAAAGCTGTCATCAAGGCAAGGGTGGCTACTTTGAAGAATCTAAAATATAAAATATGTTTTGATTTGTTTAACACTTTTTTGGTCACTACATGATTCCATATGTGTTATTTCATAGTTTTGATGTCTTCACTATTATTCTACAATGCAGAAAATAGTAAAAAAATAAAGAAAAACTCTTGAATGAGTAGATGTGTCCAAACTTTTGACTGGTAGTGTATATTTCGAAACCCAATTGCCCACATGCCTGAGTGGGTTTTCTCTTCATAGCCACAGCAAAATTGAGTCCGTATTTTAAAGGACCCACACTCTCACGAGGTGAGATGAGGGTGAACAAAATAAGAGTGAGACTGAGAGGGACCATGGCTCACTTTGCTGTGACAAGGCAGAGTTAAGAGTTTTTTTCAGAGGTTAAATGGAGGTTAGCAGAAAGCTGATACCTCCTCAGCTGAAAGCGTCTGTTGCTCCGTGCCTGAATATTTGTGCCAAGTGACTTTCCTTGGCCTTACAGATGGAGGGAGGGCTGGTTGGTAATGGGCCCAGTCCACTTGTGGTTTGTCTCCTCCCAAATGGGTCGGACAGGGTCCACTGACGAGGGGAAGTAGGCCTAGTCAAGTCAGCACCACTAACCACTGACTGGTGCCAATATTTTGGTGACGTCTTGGATGGTATCTACTACCATGCCGTAGACATGCCACTCTGTCATGCCACACTGTGAATGGATGAGTGTGGCCTAGTTCTATTGCGCCGATGGAGGATATATGGTTGGCGAGGCCAAGTTGCAGAGTAATGCAGGAGCAATATCAAATATTTTAGCTCTATTGTCCTTTGTATATGAAGTTCAATAATTGGTTCTGGTTTCCCAATATATTTTACCTTTAACCTATCAATACTTACTAAGCATTGAGTGATGTTAGTGGAAGCATATAATCTTTAGTCATAGTTATTCTCTTTCTTTGGCTCTAAATTAAATAACTTATAGTGCATATACAATGAGACAAGGCTTTGTAAGAACACTCTTGGTTAATTTAACTCAGGGTCCTTTTGTTTTGCCTCAGCACATATATTCAATACTGGTGCAGGAGTTTTCTAGTCCCACTGGAGTATTGTTGCATACATTTCTGTGAATTATTAGTATAATATGGAATTATGACCTTAGCTATCAGCATTTGTGAGAGTCTCATGCATTACAATGATACACCTGAAATATTTAGAATACTAAGGTACGGAGCCACAAAGTCAGCTTTATCTACAGAAGTGGAGGCTCCTCAGGGGAGGACCATCCTCCTCAGTGCCTTTCATAAAAATAGAAATAGTGAAACATTAAAAAAGTGGTACTTTTTAGATAAAACTATACTAAATATATTTATGTCACCAAATAATTCATAAAAACACTGTTTTGCTATGAAGGTCTACAGTAGCCTCAACAGCACTCGTAGGGTAGCACCATGGTGAGCCAGAGGACAGATAGTTTCCATCCTCCTCTGGTTACATTGACTTTAATACAAAATCTAGGTGGCTTACGGTTCTCACCCCCTTCCATAAACCTCCGGAGGTCGTCATCCAACCTATCAGAGCTCTTACAGCATGAACTGACATGTTGTCCACCCAATCAAAGGATCAGAGAATGAATCTAGTACTGAAAGCACAAGCTGCAGCTAGCTAGCACTGCAGTGCATTACTTATGGTGAGTAGTTGACCCAAAGCGAGAGAAAGACAATAGTTTAACAGTTTTGAACAAATTCATGTATTCATGTATGAAGGAGAAGCGAGAGAGAGCTATATTTCTCATTTCACTTACTTAGCGAATACAGCTAGCTAGTTTAGCCTACTCAAACACTTGACTCAAACAGGGAGGAATGCTATGTTAGCTAGCTGGCTATGGCTTTTGGTTTTATACATTTATTGCCACCGGGGCCCACCGGTGTAACTGCTAAACTCCTTTCTGACTGTACACTGTACTGCTTGATTGTAGCGGGTTTAGTAATGTGTTAGTTTTAGTAGCTATGTTGACTATGACGTTAGCTAATATGGTGACAATGATGTAGGCAGTGTGCAGCCGTTAGGGGTTATGATATGAAGGCTTGGCTTGGAAAGGTATTTTTCACCCAGTCACAGACAGCTGATGTGTTGTGCACTGAAGTCCACAAGCTAAGGAAAAAGGTGAGAGGAGGAGAGCGCTTAGATGTGAGAAGGAAAACAACAAGAAAAGTGATCATGCTGTGTGTATGTGGCTGCTATAAAAGTGAACTTTGTTTGCATGTGTTCATTCCGCTGGTACTGTTGAAAAACGTTTCTTAAACGGAAGCAAATGGAACGAAACGAGGATAAACATAACTGTATTTTTCCAATTGAAACTCTCGTTTGTAAAAGTGGGACTAATGATAACACCCTAGATCAGCTAGATGCAGGCAAGAGTGTGCAAGGCGGTACTGAATGTGTCACTATCTGTCACCTTGATTACTCAAATGTTTCTCTCGACCTGTGCACCTACGTTGTAAGCTTTCATCCATAGTCTATGTTGTAGCAACCTCAAGATGGGTGTAGGGAAAATGTGAGTATCATGTAGTAGCCTAAACCTACCAATGTTACATTGAGCTGGGTGAACGGAATATGAATGACAGTCATCCAATGTGGTGTAATATAAATAATTATCGTCCTCCCTCATCTTAAATGGAACCGACTGCCACTGATCTACAGTATTGGTTTCTGTTTGAGAGACCTCAGAGTCATATCTCTGAGTGCAACCAGACACTCATACCTTAGAGGCAAACTGCACGCCAATCAAATTCTATGTTCCCAATCTAATAATGCTGCGTCTGTGGCATGTGGGCCAGAGGCTCTGGCTCATTCAGTATAAAGGCCCACGCTTTGCAGCAGCCACAGAGGATGGTGAGAGGCTTAGCTGCTCTGATGGCAGTGGGCAGCCTCTCTGACCCAGAGGATCCAGGACGATTGGATGTGCTCTTGCTGTTAGGCCTTAGCCACTGGAGTGGAGAGAGGGAGTAGGGGATTTATTGGAGAGAGAGAGAGAGTTAAGGCTTGGAGTCAGGACTGAAGGTCGGCTTGGATCGAAAACTGATACTGCGCCCTCCATGCCCCTTTGGTAATCTTCAGTTGTTTTGCAATGCCTTTTAACTGGGAATAGGCCACACCTTTACATTTTCTCACAGGCCGTGTGCATACTGTACACACACACACGCAGGCACACGCACACACACACACACACACACACACACACACACACACACACACGGACACACATGCAGACACACAGCACTCTCATATCGCTTCAGAATTTCTGCTTTAATTCATCGTGCACCAATACACATTTATCCAAGTTCTGTGTTTTACTAACTCCTTGGAATAATTGCTTGTTTGAAGGCAAAAGTTGTGTTTTCAAAGATAATGTCATTACAGAGCCACAATGTCTCATTATAGAAGGCAATGTTGTTACACTGAGTGGTTTTAATTAAAGCAAGACTAGAATGCTCTTCTGCAGCTCGCTGCTGTTTGTCAGTGACACAGAGAGGCATTTGTCTAAACTCTAAATGCTTTTGTCAGGCAGGGCTGGCCTGTCACTGATGTAACTGGAAAAAAGGGAGCTTCTCAGAGAAGAGGGATACTGATGGGGATGAGTGCTCCAGTGAAACTGTTTTTACAGTGAGCAACTGTTTCTTTACTGTAGATGCACAGCCGAGTGGTTGGATAGCCCAACCCAGAGTCATATGCACTTAGTGTACAGAAAATTAGGAATACCTGCTTTTTCCATGACATAGACTGACCAGGTGAATCCAGGTGAAAGTTAAGATCCCTTATTGATGTCACTTATTAAATCCACTTCAATCAGTGTAGATGAAGGGCAGGAGACAGGATAAAGAAGTATTTTTCAGCCTTGAGACAATTGAGACATGGATTTTGATGCTGTCTCTAACTCTGAATGATCGGCTATGAAAAGCCAACTGACATTTACTCCTGAGGTGCTGACCTGTTGCACCCTCTACAACCATTGTGATTATTATTATTATCTGACCCTAAAGGTAATCTATGAACGTTTGAACATCTTGGCCATGTTCTATTATACCCGGCACAGCCAGAAGAGGACTGGCCACCCCTCAGAGCCTGGTTCCTCTCTAGGTTTCTTCCTAGGTTCTGGCCTATCCAGAAAGTTTTTCCTAACCACCGTGCTTCTACATCTTTTCTTGCTGTTTGCGGTTTTAGACTGGGTTTCTGTACAGCACTTTGTGACATCGGCTGATGTTAAAAGGGCTTTATAAATACATTTGATTGATTGATTGTGTATGTGTGCCATTCAGATGGTGGGCAAGACAAAAGATTTAAGTGCCTTTGAACGGGGTATGGTATGCCAGGCACACACAGGTTTGTGTCAAGAACTGCAACGCTACTGAGTTTTTCATGATCAACAGTTACCCGTGTGTATCAAGAATGGTCCACCACCCAAAGGAGATCCAGCCAACTTGACACAACTGTGGGAAGCATTGGGGTCAACATGGTCAACGCAATATTATGAAGTTTCTGTCTGAACGTTCCGAGAGCGGCACTTTCTCCTCCATAGCCGTTGCTAGTTGATAAATGATCCTTCCGCATTGTGCTGTTTATTTTGGATCATTTTAAAAACCTATGAAGATGTCCAGTGACAGCAGATATACAATTTGTTGACACCCTAACACAGTACAGACTTGGATACACATTATCCCCAATGCTAATCAGTAAAAACATCTGTTAAATTCGCTGCTCTGTTTTGATTGTTTACAGCGGGTAATTTCACAGGGAATTGTCAGAGGAGCTCTCGTATTGTTATATCACCCAAATATAGAGAATAAAGGCACCAACATGGCATCCATTCTAAAACCTGGCTGAAATCTCTATATATTTGGCTCTGGCCCAACCCTGCTCTCCACTGCCTCACAGCTTCTATTCTCACAGATCCACAGGCATAGTCACCAGTGTCTCCAGACTTGCTACTTTTCCTGACACTGTACACTTTCTTAGTTTAACTTGCATAGACCACGTGACGGAGTCCAGCAACAGCAGCATATCTAGGGTACGGTGTAGAGGATGACGAAAGACCAACAGAAGTGTCGAACCTTTGAGTGAGAGAGTGAGTCAAATATACAGTTGAAGTCGGAAGGTTACATACACTTAGGTTGGAGTCATTTAAACTTGTTTTTCAACCCCTCCACAAATTTCTTGTTAACAAACTATAGTTTTGGCAAGTCGGTTAGGACATCTACTTTGTGCATGACATAAGTAATTTTTCCAACACTTGTTTACAGGCACATTATTTCACTTATAATTGTCACGTCCTGACCCTTGTAAGATGTCATTTTCCATAGTAGATTAGGTCAGGGCGTGACAGAGGGTGTTTTGGGTGGTTTTCTATGTTTTCTATTTCTATGTTGAAGTTCTAGTTTTTCTATTTCTATGTTGTTTTTTGGGGGGTACTAACTGAGTGTATGTAAACTTCTGACCCATTGTTTTTCACCAAACTTTTAACCTAAACCCAATGACATGGTGATATTTGTTGTTGAATTCACATTAGTTGACAACTCAACCAAATGTAAATCAAAAACTAGATGTTGAACTGACGTATGTGCCCAGTGGGAAGGCTTTCTGACTGTCTAACGAGGATCTAACTTCCTTTGAATGTGATTCTAATAAACAGAACTTTGTCATTATGTGTCAGTTACGGTGTTGGTAGTGATATATATAGATAGATAGATAGATGGATGGATTAAATAGAATAGTTAGAGAGATGAAAGTTATGGGAGGTGCTGGGAGATGTACATTACAGTTTGTTGCATCATGGTAGAAGGGACACATCTTAGCGCCTTACTTCAGCACTACTAAAAATTGCATTGATGTATATTAGAGTGGCAGTTGTCCACGGGACAGTGTAGTAGATTCCCCTTGTAGTGTAAAGAGTGAGGAATTGCGAACTTGGCAGCCATTTGCCTCTGTGCTCAATAAATGTTGTATGTCTCACTAATGTGCCATAGACTCAGCAAAAATGAAGGACATATGGGGAAACCATGTACAGCGTTCTGGCAAGAAGGGCATTTCATCTTGATAAACGAGAGCCTCGATGGCTTCTCAAATTGATTCAGCATGTTAAAGATGAAACCTCATTTAAATATGTGAGCAGTGGGAGGTGGGTGATTAATGATGCATCAATAGCGGCCCACCTGACCTGAAAATTGCGGTACATGCTTTACCCATCTGGCTTAGCTATTGATTAAGCTGGAGCTGGACACGGGCCAGGAATGAGGAGTCATGTTCAACTTTGGAAGAATCATCAACTATTAAAGCCTGCGTAAAATCCAAGGTGGCCTATTAGTCTAGTTTGGCAGCAATGATTGTGAAACAGCTTTGGGGTGAATAAGACCATGAGCACAGGTCAGAGAAAATTAGGAGAGTGGCTAAAGTGAGAGATCAATGAACGATGCAAACCTTTCTTTATTAAAACATCAAATCCTACACACAGAGATGAGAACGTCGTAGACATCAATTTTCAACAAACTAGCTTTGAAATGTAGACCTCATTAGCAGAAGAGCATGGTTATTCCACCAACAACAAGATTAAAATCTCTCGCATTTCTTCATCTGCTTCGTATATCAAAGTGCTCTGATATCCCTACAAACGAGGGCCTGACTTCATTATGAACAACGAAACAAGCTCATTTTGAGTTGTTCATGCACAGAAATCATTAAGAAATCCAACTCTTTGGTTGATCAACAATGCCGTCCCCAGATGGGTTCGTTACATAGTTTCTCACGCAGACCTTTGGGACTTACAAAAATTACCACTGTATAGAGGGGAAAAATGTCCACTCAATAAAATAGCCCAATGTAGAGAAATCATTTCCTCTTAAAGGAGCTACTACTTGTTCTATTCCTTCAGAATCCATATAAGGGATCTTTAAGGTAATCTCCTCTAATAAGAATGATAAGATCTACAGTCCATACGCTCACCTTGGTCCTTACGGAGAAAAATAGAACCAAATAAATGTCTTCAAATGAAAAGAAGAACATGTTATTTTCCATTAACAATTTCTCAATGAATGAGATACAAACTACCTGAATGGTTTTGATATTTTCTCCGTGACCCTGTCAAATATTGTTTGACAGTGGTAGAATTATTATTCAATTATTGAAGTTCACCAACTGAGGTCAAATACTGTTAGGAGAAAATGTAGCTCTTGAACAGAATTCAATACTTTTTTTTAAAATAAGTTGAATGCAACCCTATTACGGTACATTATTCAAGTGAAGTAGATGGATTATTGTCTTGAATATTATTTCAGGGCATCTGGAAATATTTTTGATCAAATAAAACCCCCAGATCTGTACAAGTGAAACTTTGGTAAGTACACAGAGACACATTTTCCCTTCCTGTATTCTTTAAAACCCAGCTACAGGAAGAGGCAACCCATTAATAAACGAATAAAACAAGAGTGCCAATGAGTGTTACATTTCAGGTGAAGTCAATTTATGCAAGGCGCAGTATATTGACACAAATAAACAGTCACAGAGAGAGCAATGCTTCCTTCCTAACATGCTGGAATGAAAATGCTGAGCAGTAAGCAAATACGTTGCTGCCTGCTGTGGCAGCGGTATAATTTGACTTTGTGTTCCTAGTAAACCATGTTCGAGGTGACATTTTTTGGATGTCACCGCACTTAATGGGTTAGCGCTCATAATGGGAAGATTCCCTATGAAGTGGATGCAAATGTTTGTTGTTTTTAGGAAGTTCAACTTTTTTTCCTATGAACCTGCCCTCTACAGACATTTACTGTTCTTTGATTTGTACTTTTTCTCATTAAAACCTGGGCTACAGCCACATGCCTCCATGGCTCATCTTGGGAAGAAAAACAGATACCGAAAACTAGGAGCAGAAAGATGGACATTGTTAATTTTTTAAGTCGTTGTCGGGCAGATGAACCCCAAGAGATTTCCTTCCTGTCTCATTATCTATTTTTTTTTGCTGCAGTTGCTTTTGCTTTGGTCATACTCTTTAGTGATTTAAAGGGCTTAATTTAAACCAAAGCAAACATTTATGTTGCAAAACATATGCTCAGTTTCTCACAACTTCACAACAATTACCCCCCAACTTTAATGTTTATCGTTAATTACGGTTTTGGGAGAACCTCTTCAAAATTGTCATTTTGCATTCCAACAAGCAGCATTATACATGAAAAGCCACATCGCTATGGCATTGCAATGCCTGTCACTCTGATTTGGACAGCAACACTAATATGAAAAAATATGTATAATCAGAATTTTCCGTGTTTAGCCATTTTCCATTGCCATTCTCAAAGAGAGCATGGGAAGTTGTGCCAACTAACCATGACAGTCAGTCCATTACCTTTTTTATGGAGAAGATTTAGCTGTTAAGTGCAATATTGTGTTCGCCCTGTTGAGAATGAGATAAAGAAAATTATACATAAAATCGAGCACAGAGTATGCATACAGTGCCTTCGGAAAGTATTCAGATAGGTTGACTTTACCCATATTTTGTTACGTTACAGCTGTATTCTGTATTTTCCTCATCTACACACAATACGCCATAATGACAAAGTGAAAACAGGTTTTTAGATATGGTTGCAAATGTATTAAAATAAAAAAACATATTTACATAAATATTCTAAGAGACTTGAAATTGAGCTCAGGTGCATCCTGTTGCCATTGATCATCCTTGAGAGATTTCTACAACTTGATTGGAGTCTACCTGTGGTAAATTCAATTTATTGGACATGATTTGGAAAGGCACACACCTGTTTATATAAGGTCCCACAGTTGACAGTGCATGTCAGAGCAAATATCAAGCCATGAGGTCGAAGGAATTGTCTGTAGAGCTCAGAGTCAGGATTGTGTCCAGGAACAGATCTGGGGAAGGGTACTACAAAATGTCTGCAGGATTGAAGGTCCCCAAGAACACAGTGGCCTCCATCATTTTTAAATGGAAGAAGTTTGAAACCACCAAGACTCTTCCTAGAGCTGGCCTCCTGGCCAAACTGAGCAATCAGGGAAGAAGGGCCTTGATCAGGGAGGGGACCAAGAACCCGATGGTCCCTCTGACAGAGCTCCAGAGTTCCTCTGTGGAGATGGGAGAACCTTCCAGAAGGACAACCATCTCTGCAGCACTACACCAATAAGACCTTTATGGTAGAGTGGCCAGACGGAAGCCACTCCTCAGTAAAAGGCACATGACAGCCCGCTTAAAGTTTGCAAAAAGGCACCTAAAGACTAGTAGACCATGAGAAACAAGATTCGCTGGTCTGATGAAACCAAGATTGAACTCTTTGGCCTGCTAGCCAAGCGTCACGTCTGAAGCAAACCTGGCACAACATCTACTGTGAATCATGGTGGTGGCAGCATCATGCTGTGGGGCTGTTTTTCAGTGGCAGGGACAGGGAGACTAGTCAGGATCGAGGAAAAGATGAACGGAGCAAAGTACAGAGAGATCCTAGATGAAAACCTGCTCCAGAACCTTCAGGACCTCAGACTGGGGTGAAGCTTCACCTTCCAACAGGACAACTACCCTAATCACACAGCCAAGAAAATACAAAAGTGGCTTCGGGACAAGTCCCTGAATGTCCTTGAGTGGCCCAGCCAGAGCCCGGACTTGAACCCGATCAAACATTTGTGGAGATACCTGAAAATAGCTGTGTCCCGAAGTCACTCTTGCACGCTCCCCATCCAACCTGACAGCACATGAGAGGATCTGCATGGGAGAAACTCCCCAAATACAGGGGTGCCAAGCTTGTAGTGTCCTACCTGGGAAGACTCGAGGGTGTAATCTCTGCCAACGGTGCTTTAACAAAGTTTTGAGTGAAGGGTCTCAATACTTATGTAAATGTTTTTTTTTAAATACATTTGCAAAAATGTCTAAATGCCTGTTGTTGCTTTGCAATTATGGGGTATTGTGTGTAGATTGGTTAGGAAAAAAAGCAATTGAATCAATTTTAGAATAAGCTGTAACAAAATGTGGAAAATGTCAAAGGGTCTGAATATTTTCCCGAATGCACTGTATGCATTGCAGTGTATACATTTGAGAACATAAGAACATTGCTATGCTCACTTTTGCAAATGTTTGGTTGAAAACAAGATTTTGAAACATAGCTTCATAGATTACTACCAACAGTCACAATATTTCTGTGAATAACGAACCATAGCAGGCCTACTGCTATCCTCCATAAATCCTCCTTTATTACGGTCTGTTACAACTTCCACCTGAGCCCTGCTGGCACAGGTGCTATTGACTGTTGATCTGACTGTTGTCATTCAACTCATTAATGGTCCTGTGAACTCACCTGTTTAAACCAAGGACTGGGGGCCAATTAAATCAATTCAATAACGGGTTACCTCTGCAGCTGCGTTTCACCCGCCATTGCCTACAGCAGTAATCACACTTCCAAGCACACCAGGAAGGGTTGGCATGCTCACACATGCAGATTAGCGCAAATCCATTTGCCTAAGTAATTTTCAAACTATAACAATACCACGTGATGGGTTGAGAAGTGGTGAAACCTTCAGTCTACAGCTAGCTTCAAAAGCGAAGCCCAAGGAAGTGTCTGGGTAACGGGATTAGGTCTGGAAAGGCCAACCCAATTACGTTACAAAGGAATTTCGAAAGCCAAGGCAACTCAGTTCATTTAAAATCTGAGGCCATTACTGGACACGTAGTGAGAAAAGGCCTGCAGTATCAGGTTTCTGGGCTCCGATGCAATGCTGTATATTGTGTATACATGGCCACATACTCAAAGGGGTTTTCACAAAGTTTACATACTGTGTATGATATTCAATTATAAGTGCTATTCAATTGGATCTCTGTTAAAGGAAACTTGAGAAGAAGCACACACAGGCACAAAGAAACAAACAGTCTCCTCTCTCCCAGAGGGTCTGCAAGAGGAAGTGTTGTGATTGTTTCCCTGCCCCTGCCTGAGAGCAGAACGACCCATTGGCTGCTAATGATTAAAAAAAACTAAGCAGTGACAGGCTTTGTCCACAGCTTATTCACCTCTCCAGTCATCAAAAGGCCTGCGAGAGGCCTGCTGCTCTCTGATAGAGCCCAATCTGTAATCCTCTAATGCAGGAGATAGGGCTACTGTCACCCCAGTGACACCCCACAGGGAAGCAAGCCCACATCACCAGACACAGGGCTAAAAGGACAACAATCCTGGAACACCCCTCCCATTCTACTACTGCCTCAGAGAGGCATTGTTGTCCCAGCCCACAGAGACTGTCCTCTTCTCTAACCATCCACCACCCACCACAAAAGAATTCTTCTTCATGCTTCCCATTGTCTCACTAGCTGACTAGAGAGAGATAGATGTCATACCCAAGTCTCTAGTGTTTTTGCCAGCATCACAGGAAATTAAATCCACTGTAAAGACTATCACTTACCTTGAGAGATGTGAGTCATGACTGAGTGCCAACATTCTCTGTTGTTAAGAGGTGTTGAGTATGACATGCTACATGCTGGGATGTACCAATTAGAGGGTGCTAAAATATACATATTTGTATGCAAAGTCCATTCAACTGTACATAATATGTATATAGCACAATAATATAATATTTAACATGGGCCTAATGCACAGTGAACACGCTCCATCATGTTTTGCATTGCAAGGGAGGCTATTAATTGAGATACTCTGGTGAAGTGGCTGTGGCTTTTCCAGATGGGAAGCACAGCTCCCTCTGGAGCCGATGGGCTGTGGACCCTGTGTAGGTGGAACTGCAGTGGAGGACAGTCAGTCACAACAGAAAATGTCGGATTCAGAGACCTCGCAGACAGTGCTGGAGATAATGCAATCTAAATGTCTGTAGAACTAGTCTATATCTTGCTCCATTGGCTTTTCAGCACAGCCCAGATTCATCCCTTGGTTTTGCAAAAGCACTGTGACATTGTCTAAGGTGTAAGGAGATGTGATTCCCAAAAAGAGTATGGATATCAACTGCAGTGGAGGCTCTTGTCACGCCCTGACCGTAGAGATCCTTATTATTCTCTATGTTTGGTTAGGTCAGGGTGTGACTCTGGTGGGGAAGTCTATGTTTTTTGTTTCTTTGTTTTTGGGCCGAGTTTGGTTCCCAATCAGAGGCAGCTGTCTATCGTTGTCTCTGATTGTGAATAATACTTAGGCAGCCTGTTTTCCACCTGTGTTTGTTGGAGGTTGTTTTCTGTTTAGCATTCTGAGCCTGACAGAACTGTTCGCTTTCGTTTTTGTTGCTTTTGGTTATTCTTGTTTGAGTGTTTCTTGAATAAAATATCTTCTCCTTCTAATGACGAGCGTTACAGAACCTCCCACCAAAAACGGACCAAGCAGCGTGGCCAGGATAGTTGGACATGGGAGAAGATCCTGGACGGCAAAGGGCCCTGGACACAGATTGGGGAGTATCGCCGTCCAAGGGAGGAGATAGAGGCAGCAAAGGAGGATGGTGACGCTACGAGGAATTAGCACGGCAACAACGGAAGCCCGAGAGGCAGCTCCCCAAAAACATTTGGGGGGGGTGCACACGGGGAGATTGGCGGAGTCAGGGTTGAGACCTGAGCCAACTCTCCGTGCTTACCGTGGGGAGCGTGTGACCAGTCAGGTACCGTATTATGCGGTGATGCGCACTGTATCTCCAGTTTGCATTCATATCCCGGTGCGCTTTGTGCCTGCGCCCCGCATTTGCCATGCTAGAGTGGGCATTCAGCCAGGACAGATTGTGCCGGCTCAGCACTCCTGGTCTTCAGTACACCTCCTCGGTCCAGGATATCCTGTGCCAGCTCTACGCACTGTGTCACCAGTGCGCCTTCACAGCCCAGTTCGTCCTGTGCCAGTGCCCCGCACTTGCCGGGCTAAAGTGAGCATCCAGCCAGGACGGGTTGTGCCAGCCCTACGCTCCAGACTTCCAGTGCGCCTCCACGGCCCAGTATATCCTGTGCCAGCTCTGCGCACCTGGTCTCCAGTGCGTCTCTCCAGCCTGGTACGCCCTGTGCCTGCTCCACACACCCGGCCTCCAGTGCGTCTCCCCAGTCCGGTGAGACCTGTTCCGGCTCCACATACGAAGCCTCCGGTGACGATCCAAGGCACGGCGCCTCTGGCGACGGTCCACGGCCCGGAGCCTCCCGCGACGGTCCACGGCCCGGAGCCTCCCGCGACGGTCCACGGCCCGGAGCCTCCCGCGACGGTCCACGGCCCGGAGCCTCCCGCGACGGTCCACGGCCCGGAGCCTCCCGCGACGGTCCACGGCCCGGAGCCTCCCGCGACGGTCCACGGCCCGGAGCCTGCGGCGACGGTCCACGGCCCGGTGCCTGCGGCGACGGTCCACGGCCCGGAGCCTCCGGCGACGGTCCCTGGCCCGGTTCCACGAAAGTGGGGGGAGCCCCCAAGTGGAGGGGGATCTGTGTCCCGCACCGGAGCCTCCACCAAGAGGAGATGCCGACCCGGACCCTCCCCTATAGGTTCAGGTTTGCGGCCGGAGCCCGCACCTTTGGGGGGGTACTGTCACGCCCTGACCGTAGAGATCCTTATTATTCTCTATGTTTGGTTAGGTCAGGGTGTGACTCGGGTGGGGAAGTCTGTTTTTTGTTTCTTTGTTTTTGGGCCGAGTTTGGGTCCCAATCAGAGGCAGCTGTCTATCGTTGTCTCTGATTGTGAATAATACTTAGGCAGCCTGTTTTCCACCTGTGTTTGTTGGAGGTTGTTTTCTGTTTAGCATTCTGAGCCTGACAGAACTGTTCGCTTTCATTTTTGTTGCTTTTGGTTATTCTTGTTTGAGTGTTTCTTGAATAAAATATCATGAACACTTACCACGCTGCGCCATGGTCCACTTCTCCTTCTAATGACGAGCGTTACAGAACCTCCCACCAAAAACGGACCAAGCAGCGTGGCCAGGATAGTTGGACATGGGAGAAGATCCTGGACGGCAAAGGGCCCTGGACACAGATTGGGGAGTATCGCCGTTGCTTTTGGCTATTCTTGTTTGAGTGTTTCTTGAATAAAATATCATGAACCCTTACCACGCTGCACCTTGGTCCACTTCTCCTTCTAACGACGAGCATTACAGCTCTTCAGAGGAGGAAGGGGAGGACCATCCTCCTCAGTGAATTTCTTAAAATAAAAAATTGTAAAACATTGAAAAACTACACTAAATATATTCACGTCACCAAATAATTGATTAATACACACTGTTTTGTAATGAAGGTCTACAGTAGCCTCAACAGCACTCTGTAGGGTAGCACCATGGTGTAGCCGGAGGACAGATAACTTCCATCCTTCTCTTGGCACACTGACTTCAATACAAAACCTAGGAGGTTCTTGGCTTCTCACCACCTTCCATAGACTTACACAGTAATTATGACAACTTACGGAGGACATCCTCCTACCTATCAGAGCTCTTGCAGCATGAACTGACATGTTGTCCACCCAATAAAAGGATCATAAAATGAATTTAGTACTGAAGGCATAAGCTACAGCTAGCTAGCACTGCAGTGCATACAATGTTGTGAGTAGTTGACTCAAAGAGAGAGAAAGACAATAGTTGAACAGTTTTCAACAAATTAATTTCTTAAAAAATGAAGGAGAAGCAACTTACTTAGCTAGCAAATGCAGCTGGCTAGTTTAGTTACTCAAACACCCGGCTCAAACAGAGGGATGCTATGTTAGCTAGCTGGCTATGACTATCCAACACAACACTGGAACTCTTCCAAGTCAAGGTAAGTTTTATTAAATCATTGCCACAGGGGCCCGCCGGTCTAACTTCTTACTGACTATTCACTGTAACGTTACTGATTGTAGCGGGTTTACCAACGCATTAGTTCTATTAGCTATGTTGACTAGGACGTTACTTTAGCTAATATGGGGACAACGATGTAGGCTGTGTGTAGCGGTTATAACATGGTTTGGCTTGGGAAAGGTTTTTCGCCTGGCCACATACTGCTGATGTGTTGTTCATTTGAAGTCCACAAACAAAGGAAAAGAGTGAGAGAAGGAGAGTGCATAGAGGCTAGAATGAATACAACGTGGCTGCTATGCTCAGGGTTGTATTCATTCCGCCGATTTTGTTGAAAGAAAAATCTTGAACTGCAGCAACCAAACGGTGATAAGTGCCTTTCATTCCTTTGGGTCAAACTATTCAAAGAAAATAGTGGAGCTCTGCCATGGGGTGAGAAAATACACTATATATGCAAAGTATGTGGACACCCCTTCAAATTAGTGGATTCGGCTATTTCAGCCACACCCGTTGCTGACAGGTTTCTAAAATCGAGCACACAGCCATGCAATCGCCATAGAATAACATAGAATGGCCTTACTGAAGAGCTCAGGGACTTTCAACGTGGCATTGTCTTAGGATGCTACCTTTTCAACAAGTCAGTTGGTCAAATTTCTGCCCTGCTAGAGCTGCCCTGGTCAACTGTAAGTGCTGTAATTGTGAAGTGGAAACGTCTAGGAGCAACAACGACTCAGCCATGAAGTGGTAGACCACACAGGCCGTGTGCTGTGTGGCCTCGGTTGCAATAGTCACTACCGAGTTCCAAACTGCCTCTGCAAGCAACATCAGCACAAGAACTGTTCTTCGGGAAATTCATGAAATGGGTTTCCATGGCTCACAGGCCTAAGATCATCATACGCAATGCCAAGCGTCAGCTGGAGTGGTGTAAAGCTTGCTGCCATTGGACTCTGGAGCAGTGAAAACACGTTCTCTGGAGTGATGAATCCCACTTCACCATCTGGACGAATCTGGGTTTGGCGGATGTCAGGAGAATGTTACCTGCCCGAATGTGTAGTACCAACTGTAAAGCTTGGTGAAGGATAATGGTCTGGGGCTGTTTGTCATGGTTCGGGTTAGGCCCCTTAGTTCCAGTGAAGGGAAATCTTAACACTACAGCATAAAGTGACATTCTAGACTATTCTGTGCTTCCAACTTTGTGGCAACAGTTTGGGGAAGGCTCGTTCCTGTTTCAGCATGACAATGCCACCATGCACAAAGCAAGGTCCATACAGAAATGGTTGGTCGAGGTTGGTGTGGAATAACTTGACTGGCCTGCACAGAGCCTTGAACTCAACTCCATCAAACACCTTTGGGATTAATTGGAACGCAGACGGAGAGTGGCCTAATCACCCAACATCAGTGCCTAACCTCACTAATGCTCTTGTGGCTGAATGGAAGCAAGTGCCCACAGAAATGTTTGAACGTCAGGTGGAAAGCCTTCCCAGAAGAGTGGAGGCTGTTATAGCAGCAAAGAGGGAACTAACTCCATGTTAATGCCCATGAGATGTTCAACGAGCACGTATCCACATACTTTTGGCCATGTAGTGTGTCATTACCATTTTGCTGTTGCTTTGGCATCAGTGAAATGTACCATGAGATATTATGTAATCGTCAAAATATAGCAGATTAATTAAATCCTTATAATAGCTACCATTTTTTTAAGTAGAAAAGTCATGTTGAGATATTGCGGAAGTGAGCCGCCATTTCTCGGTGTTCCAAAGAAGACCGGCTGTGAAATCTACTTTATAGAGTTCAATGATATGATTCATGTGCACTCTTATAAACAGCCCTGCTTTTTACAGTGAAGTGGCATTTAGCTTGTCTAGACTCTTTCACTCAGCACAGATGTCTGCATTTCATTTTGAGGAGCAATGTCCTTGTAGTGAACGTCTACCATAACGTCTACCAGATGTCTGCCTTCATTATCTAGCATTCGTGAGTGGAACTTAGCAGTTTGAACAATGGCAGTTTGATCTTCTGAGACTAGAACATAGATTATTCATTAAAGTTGCCCTATAACGTTTGACATGACGTCTTGAGAAATCTCGGAGACCTTGCCTCATTTTTCATGGCAATGCTGCACCTCACTTCAGAGTATCTTCTGTTTACAGATGCTTTGGCTCCGAGTATACCTTCGGGTTTTCATATCCACCTTGATAAAACGGTCTCACACACCACAATTAATTTAGGCCCAGTAATGGACTCTTTGTATTACATGCCCCAGGATGGGTGCCGGTGAGCCACCGCACAATAGAATCAGGACTGAATTAATTTCTGAGGATTTCTGTGAGTAGGAAAATGTGAGTAAAGAAAAACACCAATGACCTCTTAATGTTAGGGCCACAGCACATCTTGAAATGTCAGGAAATGATTGAAATACATTTGAAAGGCATGACATATACACAGTGCACTCGGAAAGTATTCTAACCCCTTGACTTTTTCCACATTTTGTTATGCTACAGCTGTATTGTAAAATGAATTAAATGTATGTTTTTCTTTGTCAATCTGCACACAATATCCCATAATGACAAAGCAAAAACAGGTTTTAAACAATGTTTGAAAATGTATTAATAATAAAAAACAGAAATACCTTATTTAAGTATTCAAAACCTTTCCTATGAGACTGGAAATTGAGCTCAGATATATTGATCATACTTGTTTCCATTGATCATACTTGAGATTTTTCTACAACTTCACTGGAGTACACCTGTGGTAAATTCAATTGATTGGACATGATTTGGAAAGGCACACACCTGTCTATATAAGGTCCCACAGCTGACAGTGCATGTCAGAGCAAAAACCAAGCCATGAGGTTGATGGAATGGTCCATAGAACTCTGAGGCAGGATTGTGTCCAGGCGCAAATCTGGGGAAGGGTACCAAAACATTTCTGCAGCATTGAAGGTCCCCAAGAACACAGTGGCCTCCATCATTCTTCAAGGGAAAAAGTTTGGAACCAGCAATACTCTTCCTAGAGCTGGCCAAACTGAGCAATCGGGGGAGAAGGGCCTTGCTCAGATATGTGTTGAAGAACCCGATGGTGACTCTGATACAGCTCCAGAGTTCCTCTGTGGAGATGGGAGAAACTTCTAGAAGGACAACCATCTCTGCAGCACTCCACCAATCAGGCATTTATGGTAGAGTTGCCAGACGGAAGCCACTCCTCAGTAAAAGGCACATGACAGCCCATTTGGAGAAACTCCCCAAATACAGGTCTACCAAGCTTGCAGCGTCATACCCAAGAAGATCTGAGGCTGTAATCTCTGCCAAAGGTGCTTCAACAAAGTACTGAGTAAAGGGTCTGAATACTTATGTAATTTTTTTTGTTTTTTAAATTTTTTTTTATACATTTGTTCACAGAATTGTACCAATACACACCTATTCACTCGCTTAACTTTGCCTTTACAGTGAGCTAAATGCTTGCACTACAGTCTAGCCTTCTTTGAAATAGCTAGTATGAGTGATTAAGTGACAATTAAACTGTCCATCAGCGTTGTCATTTGGAAGTGTAAAATTTTGTGTGGAATAATTATTTGAAAAGTTGTGAGGAGGGGGTTGAAGAATGTAGTTTTTGCGTATACAGTATCTGTTTACTTCCTGTCATTTCGTGGTTGATCCATTGGGCATTGGAGGTGTTTTTTTCTGACGTGACAGTGGAATTTGTCATTTGAGTAATTGGTACAAAAGCAGGGATGCATTTTTCTATGCATTTACTTAAGGGTATACTCAATGACATGCAATACCTAAATGATGTATATTTTCTTTGGAAGTTGCATCCCTCTGTTAAGTTTGTACAGTATATGCTATGGGGAATTCCTATAGCAATGTATTAGTCACCAAGAACCTCTCTTGCTGTTGAAAGACTTTTGAAAAGTGTGTCTGTAGAGGAAACTTCCATTGGAAACTACACTATTCACATTCAAAACGTGCCTTGAAATGTATATATGGTAAGTTTATTTCTAAAACACTATATCCACCAATTTTTCAAATGTACATTTTTTTCATAAAGAAATGATTGCTTATTGGTACCTATGTGTGTAAAAATATTTATATTCTTAGATTTTTTTGGTTGTTGAAAAAAGCAATATTTATCCATTGCTTAACTGGAATGGAATGCTCATATCCTGTTTATTTGACAGTGATATGTAGTTGTCTCACCTCAAGGAGTCTTAAGATGAATGCCATACTATAAGTCACTCTGGAAATGAGCATCTGCTAAATCAGGGGTTCTCAAAATATTTCACTTGGGGCCCCCCTTTCAGCATTGCCACATCAATTTCTACGGGCACAAGCACTGTTCATGATGACATACTTTTCACACCCTTCTTGTTGGTGGAGAGAATTTTTCACGTATAAAGCTTATTTTACTGCAATTCTACACATTTTGTCATGTCTAATATATAGTTTTAATATTTGATTGACAAGAAAATTACAACAATATCTATGGGCTAAAAAACTGAAGAAAAAAACAAGTTAGCTGACATGGGCTAGTTGATCTGGAGTTATAAATAGCTCTCTAAAGTAGGCAATGACTAACATGACAAGAGGAACTGACCCAATTCGAAATTGCACCTACTAAAAGCAAAAAAAGAAACGTCCTCTCAATATCAACTGCGTTTATTTTCAGCAAAGTTAAGATATATATTAACAATATTTGTATGAACATAACAAGATTCAACAACTGAGACATAAACTGAACAAGTTCCACAGACATGTGACTAACAGAAATTGAATAATGTGTCCCTGAACAAAGGGGGTTTCCAAATCAAAAGTAAAATTCAGTATCTGGTGTGGCCACCAGCTGCATTAAGTACTGCAGTGCATCTCCTCCTCATGGACTGCACCAGATTTGCCAGTTCTTGCTGTGAGATGTTACCCCACCCTTTCACCAAGGCACCGGCAAGACATTTCTGGGGGGAATGGCCCTAGCCATCACCCTCTGATCCAACAGGTCCCAGACGTGCTCAAAGGGATTGAGATCCGGACACTTCGCTGGCCATGGCAGAACACTGACATTCCTGTCTTGCAGGAAATCACGCACAGAATGAGCAGCATGGCTGGTGGCATTGTTATGCTGGAGGGTCATGTCAGGATGAGCCTGCAGGAAGGGCACCACATGAGGGAGGAGGATGTTTTCCCTGTAACGCACAGCGTTGAGATTGCCTGCAATGACAACAAGCTCAGTCCAATGATGCTGTGACACACCGCCCCAGACCATGACGGACCCTCCACCTCCAAATCGATTCTGCTCCAGAGTACAGGCCTCGGTGTAACACTCATTCCTTCGACGATAAACGCGAATCCGACCATCACCCCTGGTGAGACAAAACTGCGACTCGTCAGTGAAGAGCACTTTTTGCCAGTCCTGTCCGGTCCAGCGACGGTGAGTTTGTGCCCATAGGCGACGTTGTTGCCGGTGATGTCTGGTGAGGACATGCCTTACAACAGGCCTCCAAGCCCTCAGTCCAGCCTCTCTCAGCCTATTGCGGACAGTCTGAGCACTGATGGAGGGATTGTGCATTCCTGGTGTAACTCGGGCAGTTGCTGTTGCCATCCTGTAGGGTCAGGTGTGATGTTTGGATGTACCGATTCTGTGCAGGTGATGCTACACTTGGTCTGCCACTGTGTGGAAGATCTGCTGTCCGTCTTGTCTCCCTGTAGCGCTGTCTTAGGCATCTCACAGTACGGACATCGCAATTTATTGCCCTGGCCACATCTGCAGTCCTCATGCCTCCTTGCAACATGTCTAAGGTACGTTTACGCAGATGAGCAGGGACCCTGGGCGTCTTTCTTTGTGTTTTTCAGAGTCAGTAGAAAGGCCTCTTTAGTGTCCTAAGTTTTCATAATTTTGACCTTAATTGCCTACCCTCTGTAAGTTGTTAGTCTCTTAACGACCGTTCCACGGGTGTATGTTCATTAATTGTTTATGGTTCATTGAACTATGTGAAGTTATTTGGATTTTTCCAAATTATCTTTGAAAGACAGGGTCCTGTGAAAGGGCCGTTTCTTTTTTTGCTGAGTTTATTACAACTTTCAAGAGTAAGTTTAAAGCCGGACTGAGGACACCTGCGCCCACCCCCCCCTGCCTACCCCTCACGTCCCACAGTTTAGGAACAACTGTGCTAAATGACTAAAATGTCAAAGGGTTTAACATACAAATCCCACATTAACTGTTGAAATATTTATTGATGTTATACATTTCTTTATATTTTTTTTTTGTTATTTGTTACATTTGACTTTTTAAAATCTAGAAGTGATACATATTTCACTGAGAGTCAGGTGGATATATAACATTTTGCAAAAACAAAAAATGATTATGTGTCTCTCTGAAATGATGTCTGTCATTGAACAACCCCATTACAAGATTTGATAGTGAAAAAAACGATCTATTTAATAATTTCTTTAAACAATACAAATAATTTACCAGCATTTGTGAAAATGGATACATAGCATTTTGGAAACACATTCTTAATTTGTGCCTTTATCTCATGTATTCATAAACAGAAGAGCACACTAAGTATTCAACGAGGCTCATAACTTTCTACCCACAGCTCAAGGCAGGGGAGTCAAGCTCATTCCATGGAAGGCCTAGTGTCTGCAGGTTTTTGTTTTTTCCTTTCAATTAAGACCTAGACAACCAGGTGAGGGGAGTTCTTCACTAATAAGGGACCTTAATTCATAATTGAAGTACAAGAGAGGACCGAAAACCGACAGAGACTCGGCCATCTGTGAAATGAGTTAGACACGTGGTCTAAAGGTCTCTGGCAGCTGATCTGATCTCCACACAATACATTTCTGAGTTTGAATGAAGGGGGTCATAAGTGTTGGCATCCATGTATAAAACCAGTCAAAACTTTGGACACCTCATTTCAGGTATTTTCTTTATTTTTACTATTTTCTACTTTGTAGAATAATAGTGAAGGCATCAAAACTATGAAATAACACATGGAATCATGTAGTAACCAAATCAAAATATATTTGCAATTCTTCAAAGTAGCCACCCTTTGCCTTGATGACAGCTTTGCACACTCTTAATTTTTTTTCTCGACTGGTACCAGTGGCCCTTCAGACAAGTATTGTAAGGCCTGTGTTTGTGAGAGTCTCATCTTTACATAGAGGGGTCATATTAATGTGTAGCCCAAAATGTTCAGACAGTACAGACAGAAGTTGGCAGATCGGCTTCAACGACTTCATATGAGTCCCAAGATGCTTGTGGGGTCATAGAGCAAAACGGAAAAGACCATCATGTTCGTGAGAGTCTCATCTTTCCATAGAGAGGCCAAACCGTTCAGAACCTAACAGATGATGTTGTGAGAAGACCAATTTTCGGGATGTCTCATGATCTGACAAACACCGCACTAGCTCACCTTTCACCGCAGATGTAAAAGTGTTACGTAGGCAGATGCGGTGGATTGAGACGCATACAAAAACAGATTATTTTTTGCTAATTAGATTTCCGCGGGGGTGTGGACATCGACCTTAGTTAATGGAAGCTTCTCTAATATTCAACCTTCCAAGTGTGGAGTATCGCAGGGCAGCTCTTTTGGCCCTCTACTCTTTTCTATTTTTACCAGTTACCTGCCATTGGCATTAAAAAAAGACTGTGTGTCAATGTATGCTGTTTATTCAACCCAGCAACCACAGCTAGTGAAGTCACTGCAACCAGTTTTAGAATGAGTGACTAGTAATAAACTAGTCCTGAACATCTCAAAACCAAAGAGCATTGTATTTGGTATAATAATTTCCTAAGTTCTAGACCTCAGCTTTATCTGGTAATGAATGGTTTGGCGGTTGAGCAAGAGGAGCCGAAATTACTTAGTGTTACCTTATATTGTAAACTCTCACGGTCAAAACATATTGATTCAATTGTTGTGAAGCTCTAGTTTTAGCTTATCTTGATTATTGTTCAGTCATATGGTCAAGTGCTGCAAATAAGGACCTAGATAAGCTGCAGCTGGCCCAGAACAAAGCGTCATGTTTTGCTCTTTATTGTAATCAGATGGCTAATTTCAATACTATGCATGCCAGTCTCTTTTGGCTAAGAGTTGAGGAAAGCCTGACTGAATCAGTTCTTGTTTTTATAACACACTTTAATGTGTTGGATATGTTTAATTGTTTGCATAGTCAACTAACACACATCACTCACACACACTCACTTACCCCAAACCAGAAATGCCACCAGGGGTCTTTTTACAGTTCCCAGGTCCAGGACAAATTCAAGGAAACAAACAGTATTATACATAGCCATGATTGCACGGAACTCCCTTCAAGTGAACAGCAAACTTGGTTTCAGGTTTTGTGACCTATTTGTTGTGTGTACTGTATGTACTGACCTTAATATGTAACTGATAGATGCGCACAACCACACAACATGTTCATGTTTTAAATCTGTGTACATTGTAGTCTTTTGTCTGTAGTCTTTTTCGTTATATGTCGGACCCCAGTAAGACATTGGCGTCGGCTAATGGGGATCCTAATAAAATCTAAAATCTGAGGCATGTTGAAGTCGGAAGTTTACATACACTTAGGTTGGCGTCATTAAAACTCGTTTTTCAACTACTCCACACATTTCTTGTTAACAAACTGTAGTTTTGGCAAGTCGGTTAGGACATCTACTTTGTGCATGACACAAGTCATTTTTCCAACAATTGTTTACAGACAGATTATTTCACTTATAATTCAGTGGGTCAGAAATGTACATACACTAAGTTGACTGTGCCTTTAAACAGCTTGGAAAATTCCAGAAAATAATGTCATGGCTTTAGAAGCTTCTGATAGGCTAATTGACATCATTTGAGTCAATTGGAGGTGTACTTGTGGATGTATTTCTAGGCCTACCTTCAAACTTAGTGCATCGTTGCTTGACAACATTGGAAGGTCTAAAGAAATCAGCCAAACATTGTAGACCTCCACAAGTCTGGTTCATCCTTGGGAGCAATTTCCAAATGCCTGAAGGTACCACGTTCATCTGTACAAACAATAGTACGCAAGTATAAACACCATGGGACCAAGCAGCCATCATACCGCTCAGGAAGGAGACACATTCTGTCTCATAGAGATGAACGTACTTTGGTGTGAAAAGTGCAAATCAATCCCAGAACAACAGCAAAGGACCTCGTGAAGATGCTGGAGGAAACAGGTACAAAAGTATCTATATCCACAGTAAAACGAGTCCTATATTGACATAACCTGAAAGGTCGCTCAGCAAGGAAGAAGCCCAGACAACGGTTTGCAACTGCACATGGGATAAGTATCGTACTTTTTGGATGAATGTCCTCTGGTCTTATGAAACAAAAATAGAACTGTTTGGCCATAATGACCATCGCTATGTTTGGAGGATTAAGGGGGAGGCTTGCAAGCCGAAGAACACCATCCCAATCGTAAAGCACGGGGGTGGCAGCATCATGTTGTGGGGGTTCTTTGCTGCAGGAGGGACTGGTGCACTTCTTAAAATAGAAGGCATCATGAGGGAGGAAAATCATGTGGATATATCGAAGCAACATCTCAAGACATCAGTCAGGAAGTTAAAGCTTGGTCGCAAATGGTTCTTCCAAATGCACAATGACCCCAAGCATACTTCCAAAGTTGTGGCAAAATGGCTTAAGGACAACAAAGTCAAGGTATTGGAGTGGCCATCACAAAGCCCTTACCTCAATCCTATAGAAAATTTGTGGGCAGAACTGAAAAAGCATGTGCGAGCAAGGAGGCCTAAAAATCTGACTCAGTTACTTCAGCTCTGTCAGGAGGAATGGGCCAAAAGTCACCAAACGTATTGTGGGAAGCTTGTGGAAGACAACCTAAACGTTTGACCCAAGTTAAACAATTTAAAGGCAATGCTACCAAATACTAATTGAGTGTATGTAAACTTCTGACCCACTGGGAATGTGATGAAAGATATTCACGCTGAAATAAATCATTCTCTCTACTATTATTCTGACATTTCACATTCTTAAAACAAAGTGGTGATCCTAACTGACCTAAGAGGGGGAATTTTTACTAGGATTAAATGTCAGGAATTGTGAAAAACTGAGTTTAAATGTATTTGGCTAAGGTATATGTAAACTTCCGACTTCAACTGTACCAAAATGTCTGAGGCACGAATGTACCAAATCAATCATACAGCCCTGTTGCAATGCAATGGTCAGACTCACTCTAAACAGTGAGACTCTCTCTCTCTCTTTCTCTTTATCTATTTTCTCTCCATCTCAACCCACACACAGAGACCGTCCACACCAGAAGGGATTTTCGTGAGGAGTCTTTACTTTGTGGAGGAGAACGTGGGCAGGGTATACCTCTGTCTTTTGAGTAGAGAGCTTTAATAACAGCATGGTTCTTAGGAGGTTTCTGATGCTAGGGGGTCTTTAGCTTCCAGCAACAATCTCATTGGCTCCAGGGATCAACAGGGACTTGGCAGAGGGAAACCGTTTAAGAATATATTTGGGCAATGAGAATAGAGGAAATAGATTTTGTGCAACTATAATACAGGATAGTAAATCATGGCATGTAGTTTGTTGTGCAGCCTGTCTGTAATAATAAGAGGATGTATACTGCATTACCAGCCGTACTAATTGGTATTGGAAGAGATCATCAAGCTGGCATATGAAACACTATTGCCTCCCTCCCATTGCCACTTGAGTTTGTCCTCTGTCTTGCTCTGGCTCCCACATTGGCGTTGTGTCTGTACAAATCGTATTGTATCACCTGATGTTTTTCACACAAGGATGCAGTCTTTTGGCAATCACACAGTTGTTCAGTCGCCCACAGGGATTGACAAAGCTGTATGTTTCAATGGAACATTTTATTTTTCACTGTATAGGTCTATAGTTAGTTATATTATCAGACACACAGTCTATAATCAACAAATGCTGTGAATAGGCAATTACTCACTCTTCTTTTGGTAGCACTTCATAATAACGCCACATAATAAAGCATTTATAAGGGAAAGAAAGTGAAAGGGGGATACCTAATCAGCTGTACAACTGAATGTGTTCAATTGAAGTGTGTCTTCCACGTTTAACCCAACCCCTCTGAACCACGTCATCGGTGCCAGGAGAACAGTGGGTTAACTGCCTGGCTCAGGGTCAGAAAGGCAGATTTGCGCATTGTCAGCTTGGGGATTCGATCCTGCAACCTTTCAGTTACCAGCCCAATGTTCCTACCTGCCAGGCTACCTTTAATGGATTAGTAAATAGTTTAGTCATCATTTATTAATAATTACACCCACATTTGTAAATGTTAGTAACCTAGTTATTCACACATTTATAAACAACTTTAAAACTATTTAATAATGATTAATAAGATAATTAATAAGATGTTTAATTTAGGTTCTTATAAACCCTTTACTAATCATCATCTTTTGCTTGGCTTCATCTAAAGCGTGGGCTATTTATGCTTTATAAATACTTTGTAAATGTTTTTAGTGACCAGTGTAATTTCTCACAAAAAGATGGACATGCCATTGGTGGACATTCTAGCAAAATCCGATGCTCCTTAAGGTCTGTCTCAAATTGGTCCTTAGAACATATCAATGGTTAAACATTTTATTCATTTTATTCCTACACAGTCACAGTGTTGTAATAGTGTGATGTGTATCTTCTCTGTGCTGAGTAAAATAACAATATTTGTCTGAAAATGCTAAGATAAGGGTTTATTGGCTGTGAATTTTCGATCAAAACAAAAGTATAGTCTCGGTTAAGCCAGAACTGAAATATTGCATAATTTGGTCAGCTGCGTGATTAAGTTCTGGGTTCATACGTGTTTTGTGCAGTCAACATTTTAAGCACCGCCTTCGCCCAATCCTGGTAAGTCCAAATAATCAGTGAAGAAAACCAAAACACCACAACTACTGCTGCTTGCTATGCATTCCATCCCATCACAACAGATTCTGGGTTTACTCACAGAATATGTCCACAAGAGATTAAGTCCATTCCATAGACTGCTTAGTTCTTACTAGGTAAGGAAACAAATATCTGAATAGATGATTTAGTTGAACTATCCCATTATGTTTAAAGAGTTACTTAAAAGGCCCAGTAAAGGTTCCACCAAACAAAGCCATGGGTGAAAATAGTCTGTAGTTAAAAGACTGAGGCACTGGAAGCATTTAAAGGTTATACATGTAACATTTCTACCTGAATCCGATATCAGTAGTAACGAAGGAATAGAAGTCCACTAGAGAAAATGTGTCTGGTCTGGCCAGCTGTTGTGTGTTGGCTACATCTTCCTGTTGTATCATTAGTTCGCATTCGCGAGGTTGACAACATTAACAAAACATTCACATTACAACTCTTCCTCACGTCAACAACAGTTTTTGTGAATAAAATGTTTGATACAGTTCCTTTAACATCCTGTTGTGTGCTTATTTTTTTTTTTAACATTAATGATTTATTTGGAGACCTTAAGGAACATCAGGTACTGCTGGAATGTCTACCAATGTCATGTCCATCTTTTTGTGAAAAATTATACTGGTCACTCAAAGCATTTATAAAGTATTTATAAAGTATAAATAGCCCCCACTTTAGATGAGGCCATGCAACTAGACAAAACTAATGATTAGTAAATGATTTATAAGGACCTATGTTGAACATCTTATGATTGGAGTAATGATTAATAAATGATGAACACACTATTGACTAATCCACTATTAATGCTTTATTGCGTGGAATTATTATGAAGTGCTATCTTTCTTTCAAAGCATAAAGCCTTGAACTGAATAGCACTGGATTCGAACTACTGACCTTTGAACTCACTTAAGATGAACTTAAGTGAGTTCGCTACCCAAATGTGAAGCTCTTTAACGTCTCCTGAGGACTCACCTTGTGACTCTGTCCTCTCAGGGGCCTGATGTCACACGTTGTAGTGTACTAATGCATGGTGGTATGCCTAGACCCTCTGAAGCACTTCACGATCCACTTCCCAGACATGTGACAGACGTCAGGTGTCTGTGCATTACAAAATGTTGTATTATTCATTTGCCTGGCAGATGTGTTTACTAATTCATAAAATGAGAGGGTCAAATTGAAAATAGTATGTTATTTTGTGAATAATGTATGATATTTATAATGAAAATGCTCATATGTGCATTGTCCAACAAGTCAGTAAAATGACTTGTAGGATGTAACACTTTTTTTTACAGTAAACAAATATGTTGTTATTGGACAAGTTCAGGTAGTAGTACGGTACCTTCCATTTCACTTAATTTCAAAATGTTTTCTCTTTTTTCCTGCCTACTGAACATGGCCCAGATGTAGGGTTATTTGACCCTTTTAATTAAAAAAAATACAAGCCGTTAGCTTGAACAAAGCTGCTTTGTTAAATTTGTTAAATCGATTGAGTGTTGTTTTCAAAGCTGATACTATAATGTTACACACAGAGATGGCTATCTAAAATGTCATTATCTTTAAACTGTTTCTAATTTTACCATTGAGGATTAGTAGTTAGCAAATTCCTTGGTAAGTTGATTATCTATTGAAGGAGATGATGGGGCAGACCTTGAGGCAAATTCCTGTAGTGATGTCGGTCTTTGCTAGGTGACCAAACATCGATTATCTGTGTCTATGGCTACATAAAGTAATTATCCTGCAGAGACAAACACAATGGAGTCCAGTAATTGTTGCAAAATGCAGGAATGCTATAATGAGAACTGGATTCAAAAACAGTGATTTTCTGAGAGGGTCCAGAGAACCATTGTAAGACCATGGTGCAGATTTCTGGTCCATTGTGGGTATGTTTGTAAATGAGCATGCTGTGAGAACCCTATGAGTTCAGATTAAAAGTTGGCTGGTGACTAATAGCACAATAACCCACTAATAACGCTATTTAGCACATTGAAGATAGGAATTCTTTTCAGAAATAAGAACCCTCAATAGACATATTCCTAACATCACATGAATCTTGTTAGACAACCTCTCCATGTATTACTGTTTACAAAGCATTAAGCTCTGTAATTGTCTGCACATCAAAATTATATTTCCAAATATTAACATTTTAAAGCTGGTTCATTCTAATTTACCCAAACTGTGTGTTAATTTCAGGAATGACACAGTAAATTGAGCTTGTCATATTTTCCCAATATGCTTTCCAGGTGGTTTGTTTCCTGATCTATTGGATGTTATCCATTTCAGCAAGGACTGTCTATTGACTCTTCACTTTGGGCTCCTGACAGGCATGAAGGCCGTGGCTAACTGATAGATGACGTTCACGGAGTAGAAGGGCCCTGCCAAACAAGCTGGCGGTGTCACACTTTGGGCCGAGGAGCTGATATCCCACGTTTGATATTAAATCTCTGTCCGGCTTACAGGCCCCATCAATGTCTGAGACCATCGGGGGGCATCGGAGTTAAATGGATTTGCAAGAAGAGGGAGGGGAAAAAAAGAGTTAGATGAAGAAGAGGACAAATGTCAATGAAGATTTCCCAATTACATTACATGGGGCTGTTTCAGTTAGCCAAATAACGCAGAGGGGAGCAATCAATTAAGTAAATTAAATTGCATCGGAAGCATGCCACCGTATTTATCTTGCTTGCAGAGGGAAGATCTGGTTTGTGCCATGGAGTCCTTGGAAACATTTAAAAGTTGAGCTGAAGTGATTGTGCTGACTCATTCCCAAATAGACAGACAGATAAAGTCAGTAATTCTGTGAGACGAGAGAGGATGAACAATTCTCTGGTGCCATTACTTTTGCTACCTTTGAGATTTCCTGATATATTAACTACTGTTTTGCTGTGTCAAGATGATTTCATGTCCGTAACTACATATGAGGACACCGAGGTCCGGACCTCAGTAATCTTTTCTAATAATAATAATACACAATGCAGTATATATAAAACATACATATCTATACTATATATATATATATATATATATATATATATATATATATATATATATATACACCTGTATATAGTGACTTCAGAAAGTATTCACACACCTTGACTTTTTCGACATTTTGTTGTGTTACAGCCAGAATTTAAAATGTATTAAACTTAGAATTTTTTTTTCATTGGCCTACACACAATACTCCATGCTATCAAAGTGGAATTATGTTTTTAGAAATGTTGACAATTAATTCAAAATGAAAAGCTAAAATGTCTGAAGTCAATAAGTATACAACCGCTTCGTTATGGCAAGCCTAAATAAGTTCAGGAGTAAACATTTGCTTTACAAGTTACATAATAAGTTGCATTGACTCACTCTGTGTGCAATAATAGTGTTTAACATGATTTTTGAATGACTACCTCATCTCCGCACCCAACACATACAATTATCTGTAATGTCCCTCAGTCGAGCAGTGAATTTCAAACAGAGATTCAACCACAAAGACCAGGGAGGTTTTCCAATGCCTCGCAAAGAAGGGTAGATGGGTAAAATGTAAAATGTAAATGTAAAACATTGGTAGATGGGTTCAACATTGGTATTGGTAGATGGGTAAAACATTTAAAAAGCATACAATTAATATCCCTTTGAGCATGGTGAAGTTATTACTTACACTGTGGATGGTGTATCAATACACCCAGTCACTACAAAGATACAGGCGTCCTTCCTAACTCAGTTGCCGGAGAGGAAAGAAACAGCTCAGGGATTTCACCATGAGGCCAATGGTGACATTAAACGAGTTACAGAGTTTAGTGGCTGTGATGGGATAAAACTGAGGATGGATCAACATAATGGTAGTTACACCACAATACTAACCTTAATAACAGAGTGAAAAGAAGGAAGCCTGTACAGAATTCAAATATTCCAAAACATGCATCCTGTTTGCAACAAGGCACTAAAGTAATACTGCAAAAAATGTGGGAAAGCTTTTGTCCTGAATACAGCTTTTTTGTCCTGAATACAAAGTTTTACATGTATGTTTAGGGCAAATCCAATACAATATATTACTCTTCATATTGTCAAGCATAGTGGTGGCGGCATCATGTTATGGTTGTAATCGTTAAGGACCGGGGAGTTCCTCAAGATAAAACAGAAATGGAATGGAGCTAAGCACAGGCAAAATCCAAGCGGAAAACCTGATTCAATCTGCTTTCCACCAGACACTGGGAGATGAATTCACCTTTCAGCAGGACAACAACCTAAAACAAAAGGCCAAATCTACACTGGAGTTGCTTCTCTAGAAGAGTGAATGTTTCTGAGTGGCTGAGTTTTGACTTAAATCTACTTGACAATCTATGGCAAGACTTGAAAATGGTTGTCTAGCAATGATCAACAACCAATTTGACAGAGCTTGAATCATTTTTTTTAAGAATAATGGGCAAATGTTGCACAATCCAGGTGTGAGCTCTAAAAGGCTTAAAGCTCTTAAAGGCTTAATCAGAAAGACTAAAAGCTTTAATCGCTGCAAAAGGTGATTCTACAAAGTATTGACTCATGGGTAAGAATACTTATGTAAATGAGATATTTCTGTATTTCACTTTCAATAAGTTTTCAAACATTTCTAAAAACATGTTTTTACTTTTCCATTATGGGGTATTTTGTGTAGATTGGGGATTTTTTTATTTGATTTAAAACAATATGAATTCGGGCTATAACACAACAAAATGTGGAATAAGTCACAGGGTATGAATACTTTCTGAAGGCACGGTATATTTATCCAAAAGTATTTGGACACCCCTTCAAATGAGTGGATTCATCTATTTTAGCTACACCCGCTGACAGGTGTATACAATTGAGCACACATGTCACGATTGTCGTCGGTAAAGGAGGACCAATACGCAGCAGGTACGTGTATGCTCATTTTGAACATTTATTAAATCAAAAGAACACTCCAAAACAACAAAACACGAAAACGAACGAACAACAAAACAGTCTGGCAAAGCCTAGGCTCAACACAGCACAATCACCCACGAATAACAAACACAAACACACCCTAATATATGGGACTCTCAATCAAAGGCAGATAGACAACACCTGCCTTCAACTGAGAGTCCCAACCCCAATCAGCACAACATAGAAACACACTCACCAGACTACACATAGAAATACATAAACATAGAACATCAACCAAAAACCCCGGAAATACTAAATCAAACCCCCCTTTGAACAAACACACCACCCTGAACCACATAAAAGAAATACCCTCTGCCACGCCCTGACCAAACTACAAAACAATTAACCTTATACACTGGCCAGGACGTGACAACACAGCCATGCAGTCTCCACAGACAAACAGAATGGCCTTACTGAAGAGCTCAGTGACTTCAACATGGCACCATCGTAGGATGCCACCTTTCCAACAAGTCAGTTGCTGCTGTAATGTCAGTAACTGCTGTAATTGTGAAGCGGAAACGATTCAGTCGCGAAGTGGTATGCCACACAACCTCAAAGAACGGGGCCGCCGAGTGCTGAAGTGCGTGAAAATTGTCTGTCCTCGGTTGCAAAACTCACTACCGAGTTCCAAACTGCCTCGGGAGCAACTTCAGCACAAAAACTGTTCGTCTGGAGCTTCATGAAATGGGTTGCCATGGCCAAGGATGCGCATCACCATGCGCATTGCCAAGCATCGGCTGGAGTGGTGTAAAGCTCGCCACCATTGGACTCTGCAGCAGTGGAATCGCGTTCACTGGAGTGATGAATCACGCTTCACCATCTGGCAATCCGATGAACGAATCTGGGTTTTGGGGATACCAGGAGAATGCTACCTGCCCCAATGCATAGTGCCAATTGTAAAGTTTGGTAGAGGAATAATGGTCTGGGGCTGTTTTTCATGGTTCGGGCTAGGCCCCTTAGTTCCAGTGAAGGGAAATCTACGCTACAGCATACAATGACATTGTAGATGATTCTGTGCTTCCAACTTTGTAGCAAAAGTTGGGGGAAGGCCCTTTCCTATTTCAGCATGACAATGCCGCCATGCACAAAGCGAGGTCCATACA
This sequence comes from Salmo trutta, assembly GCF_901001165.1. Taxonomy (NCBI): domain Eukaryota; kingdom Metazoa; phylum Chordata; class Actinopteri; order Salmoniformes; family Salmonidae; genus Salmo; species Salmo trutta. The sequence goes on along the minus strand of NC_042982.1, from coordinate 8,757,998 downwards.
GAAATGGTTGGTCGAGATCGTTGTGAATTAACTTGACTGGCCTGCACAGAGCCCTGAGCTCAACCCCATCGAACACCTTTGCGATGAATTGGAACGCCGACTGCAAACCAGGCCTAATCTAATCACCCAACATCAGTGCCTAACCTCAGTAATGCTCTTGTGGCTGAATGGAAGCAAGTCCCCGCAGCAATGTTCCAACATCTACTGGAAAGCATTTCCAGAAGAGTGGAGGCTGTTATGGCAGCAAAGGGGGACCAACTCCATATTAATGCCCCTGATTTTGGAATAAGATGTTGGACGAGAACGTATCCACATACGTTTTGTCATGTAGTGTATATACAGTGCATTCGGAAAGTATTCAGACCCCTTGACCTTTTCCATATTTTGTTACGTGACAGCCTTATTCTAAAATTGATTAAATTATTTTGTTTTCCTCATCAACCAATGACAAGGGAAAAACTGTTTTTTAGAAATATCACATTTACATAAGTAAATCCTTTACTCAGTATTTTGTTGAAGAACCTTTGGCAGTGATTACAGCCTCGAGTCTTCCTGAGTATGATGCTACAAGCTTGGCACACCTGTATTTGGGGAGTTTCTCCCATTCTTCTCTGCAGATAGTCTCAAGGTAGGATGGGGAGCATCGCTGCACAGCTATTTTCAGGTCTCTCCAGAGATGTTACAACGGGTTCAAGTCTGGGCTCTAGCTAGGTCACTCAAGGGCTCAAGGACACTCCATTGCCTTGGCTGTGTGCTTAGGGTTGTTGCCCTGTTGGAAGTTGAACCTTCACCCCAATCTGAGGTTCTGAGTGCTAGGTTTCCTACATGGTGCTAGGTTTCCTACAGAGTTTATGATTTTTTTTACATAATTATTCAGACCCACAGCATGATGCTGCCTCCACCATGCTTCACCGTAGGGATGGTGCTAGGTTTTCTCCAGACGTGACGCTTGGCATTCAGGCCAAAGTTTTCAATCTTGGTTTCATCAGACCATGTTCTTTGTCACCTCCTTGACCAAAGCCCTTCTCCCCTGATTGCTCAGTTTGGCCAGGCGGCTAGCTCTAGGAAGATTCTTGGTGGTTCCAAACTTCTTCCGTTCAAGAATGATGGAGGCCACTGTGTTCTTGGGGATCTTCAATGCTGCAGAGATTTTTGGGTACGCTTCCCCAGATCTGTGCCTCGACATAATCCTGTTTGGAGCTCTACGGACAATTCCTTCGACCTCATGCGTTGGTGTTTACTTTGACATGCACTGTCAGCTGTGGGACCTTATGTAGACAGGTGTGATCATTTCCAAATCATGTCCAATTAATTGCCACAGGTGGACTCCAATCAAGGTGTGGAAACACCTCAAGGATGATCAATGGAAACAGGACGCACCTGAGCTCAATTTTGAGTCTCAAAGCAAAGGGTCTGAATACTTATGTAAATAAGGTATTTCAGTTTATATAATTTCCTACGTTTGCAAAAAATTCTAAAACCTGTTTTCACTTTGTCATTGTGGTATTGTGTGTAGATTGATGAGGGGGAAAAAACAATTTAATCAATTTCAAAATGAGGCTGTAACGTAACAAAATGTGGAAGAAGGGAAGGGGTCTGAATACTTTCAGAATGCACTGTATCTACATCTATCACTCCAGTATCCCTGCAAATTCTAAATATGGTATTGGAACTGACCCAGTAGCTTCTTACTTTCCTTGTGGTCTTCTTATTTCATATTTTCATTTCTTGTGTTTTTGTTTTTTGTGCTACATTGAAATTGATTACTTCATTGTTCGGTTTGGAGCTTGAAAGAAAGGCATTTGACTGTACTTACGCACGTGACAACTACAATTGTATAGCTAATAGGCTATGTGTATTAGATCTGTTTAATTATTTTTTATTTAACCTTTATTTAACTAGGCAAGTCACTTAAGTACAAGGAAATTCTTAAAGCTCCAAATGAGAACCTTGACGATCTTGCACAGATGAAGTCGGAAGTTTACATACACTTAGGCTGGAGTCATTAAAACTCGTTTTTCAACCACTCCACACATTTCTTGTTAACAAACTATTGTTTCGGCAAGTCGGTTAGGACATCTACTTGTACATGACATAAGAAACTTGTCCAACAATTGTTTACAGGCAGATTATTTCACTTATAATTCACTGAATCACAATTCCAGTGTGTCAGAAGTTTACATACACTAAGTTGTCTGTGCCTTTAAACATCTTGGAAAACTCCAGAAAATGATGTCATGGCTTTAGAAGCTTCTGATAGGCTAATTGACATAATTTGAGTCAATTGGAGGTGTACCTGTGGATGTATTTCCATGCCTACCTTGAAACTCAGTGCCTCTTTACTTGACAACATAGGAAAGTCAAAAGAAATCAGCCAAGACCTCAAAAATAATTGTAGACCTCCAAAAGTCTGGTTCATCCTTGGGAGCAATTTCCAAGTGCCTGAAGGTACCACGTTCACCTGTACAAACAATAGTACGCAAGTATAAACACCATGGGACCAAGCAGCCATCATACCGCTCAGGAAGGAGACACGTTCTGTCTCATAGAGATGAACGTACTTTGGTGCGAAAAGTGCAAATAAATTCCAGAACAACAGCAAAGGACCTTGAAATGATGCTGGAGGAAACAGGTACACAAGTATCTATATCCACAGTATAACAAGTCCTACATCGACATAACCTGAAAGGCCGCTCAGCAAAGAAAAAACCACTGCTCCACAACCGCCATAAAAAAGCCAGACTACGGTTTGCAACTGCACATGGGGAAAAAGATCGTACTTTCTGGAGAAATGTCCTCTGGTCTGATAAAATAGAACTGTTTGGCCATAATGACCATTGTTATATTTGGAGGAAAAAGGGGGAGGCTTGCAAGCCGAAGAACACCATCCCAACCGTGAACCACAGGGGTGGCAGCATCATGTTGTGGGGGTGCTTTGCTGCAGGAGGGACTGGTGCACTTCACAAAATAGATGGCTTCATGAGGAAGGAAAATTATGTGGATATATTGAAGCAACATCTCAAGACATCAGTCAGGAAGTTAAAGCTTGGTCGCAAATAGGTCTTCCAAATGGACAATGACCCCAAGCATACTTCCAAAGCTGTGGCAAAATGGACAACAAAGGACAACAAAGTCAAGGTATTGGAGTGGCCATCACAAAGCCCTGACCTCAATCCTATAGAAATTTTGTTGGCAGAACTGAAAAAGCGTGTGCGAGCAAGGAGGCCTACAAACCTGACTCAGTTACACCAGCTCTGTCAGGAGGAATGGACCAAAAGTCACCAAACTTTTTGTGGGAAGCTTGTGGAAGGCAACCCGAAATGCTTGACCCAAGTTGAACAATTTAAAGGCAATGCTACCAAATACTAATTGAGTGTATGTAAGATAAATCATTCTCTCTGCTATTATTCTGACATTTCACATTCTTAAAATAAAGTGGTGATCTTAACTGACCTAAGTTTTTTTCCTAGGAAGAAATGTAAGTTATTGTGAAAAACTAAGTTTAACTGTATTTGGCTAAGGTGTATGTAAACTTCCGACTTCAACTGTACCTAGACGGTGGGGATTCCGGTGGGGTGCCCCCACCCAGGAAGTGGCAGTGCTAGCAACACTATCTTCAGTAACCCATGGGGAGGAGGTCACACTCAGACATTCAGATAGGGGGCATATTATTGTGGCCCTGGTGGCACAAAATCAAAGGTCTGACTGCATGGAGATGCTTGGGAATATTGTCAATACGGGGTACCATGTTGTGTTTCAGGGGAAGTGGGTCTATCTGACCTCCATCATCTAGGTTGTGACAATGGTTAATCAAATCTCCCCATTTATTTTGCAGAGTTTTATAGGCCTTCTCATACAGCTGCAACTGTATGTATATGCATTCGTAAATAAAGACCTTTCTTGAGTTGTGCTCTGAGATTGTGCAAATGTTGAGAATCTGAGTCTATGGTTGTTGTGGGGGAAGGGTGTGTCTGAGTGTGTATGAATGTGTGGGTGTGTGTGTGTGTATCCCACAACTGTTGCGAGGGAGTAAAAGATGTTGGGGACAATAATTGTTTGCTAATATAATAATTGCATGCCATAATGTAATTTTGGTAATGGCGAGACTGGTGAGAGGTAAAAGTTATTTGCATAAATTGCCTACATTACTACAAATATTAATAGCTAATTACGGAAAATAAGATAAACAGGATTTTTAAAATATATATCTTTTTTAACAGCTATATATAATACAAATCAAGGTGAGGGTGATGGAAATGCATTTTCTGGTTGATCTGCTTCTGTTCTATGGGTAGCACTGTGTGCTCTTTTCGAAGGATGGGTCCCGGTCTCTCCTGGGCCATGGGATCCAGGGGGTCGGGGGTGGTCTGCTGAGCATTGGGATGACAAGCCAACTCGGGATGAGGAGGGCTTTTAGCGGGTGGAATAGTGGGGACCAATTGGAGGTTTACTTAATAGCAATGCAAATATCATAGTACAGCTTTATGGACACTCAATCATCATGTTACCTTTTAATGGTACGTTTACATTTACATTACATTTAAGTCATTTAGCAGACGCTCTTATCCAGAGCGACTTACAAATTGGTGCATTCACCTTATGATATCCAGTGGAACAACCACTTTACAATAGTGCATCTAAATCTTTTAAGGGGGGGGGGGGGGGGTTAGAAGGATTACTTTATCCTATCCCAGGTATTCCTTAAAGAGGTGGGGTTTCAGGTGTCTCCGGAAGGTGGTGATTGACTCCGCTGTCCTGGCGTCGTGAGGGAGCTTGTTCCACCATTGGGGTGCCAGAGCAGCGAACAGTTTGGACTGGGCTGAGCGGGAACCGTGATTCCTCAGAGGTAGAGGGGCCAGCAGGCCAGAGGTGGATGAACGCAGTGCCCTTGTTTGGGTGTAGGGCCTGATCAGAGCCTGAAGGTATGGAGGTGCCGTTCCCCTCACAGCTCCGTAGGCAAGCACCATGGTCTTGTAGCGGATGCGAGCTTCAACTGGAAGCCAGTGGAGAGAGTTTACAAACATATATTTTGATAAATAGAATTGAAACCTGTGTCTCATTATGGTAAGTGGTGAAATAAGTATAGCAAGTTATAATTGTAATGGCCTAGCAGATAATAAGAAAAGACAATCAGTATTTACCTGGTTAAAAGAGAAGGAATATAATATATCGTTTACTGGAAACTCATTTTAGATTAAGTTTTGTGGAAAAGGACTGGGGGGCGAAATATATTTCTCCCATGGGCAAAGAAATTGAAAAGGGGTAATTAATCAAAATTAACAGTAATTTTGATCCAAATGTGCAAATTGTCCAAGCAGATAATCATGGTTGATTGTTTTAAATATGTTATTGGACATTAAACAGATATGGCCTATTAACCTATACGGTCCAAATAATGATGATCCAAGCTTCTTTGAAAATATATATAAGAATGTGTCAATTCTACAAGCAACACTAAACAAAATTATTATGGTGGGGGATTTTAATACGGTTTTAAATACCTCTATGGACCGTAAAGGAAATCACACTACAAACTATCACCCTCAGGCACTTAAGGAAACCATGAATGTTATGGACATTTTGGAATGAATGGATATATGGAGGCTTAAATACCCTGACCTAGTGAGATATACATGGCGGACGCTTAATCAAGCTAGTCGTCTTGATTACTTTCTTGTGTCATTCTCTCTGGCACCAAATGTAAAAAAGTGTTGATACGGAACAGAATGCAGACGGATCATCACATAATTGGCATATATATTACTCGTACAGAATTTCCACGTGGGCGAGGATATTGGAAATGTAATCAAAGCCTACTGGATGATAACTTGTTAATAACTAGGACAGAATATTTATACACTGCTCAAAAAAATAAAGGGAACACTTAAACAACACAATGTAACTCCAAGTCAATCACACTTCAGTGAAATCAAACTGTCCACTTAGGAAGCAACACTGATTGACAATAAATTTCACATGCTGTTGTGCAAATGGAATAGACAACAGGTGGAAATTATAGGCAATTAGCAAGACACCCCCAATAAAGGAGTGGTTCTGCAGGTGGTAACCACAGACCACTTCTCAGTTCCTATGCTTCCTGGATGATGTTTTGGTCACTTTTGAATGCTGGCGGTGCTTTCACTCTAGTGGTAGCATGAGACGGAGTCTACAACCCACACAAGTGGCTCAGGTAGTGCAGCTCATCCAGGATGCCACATCAATGCGAGCTGTGGCAAGAAGGTTTGCTGTGTCTGTCAGCGTAGTGTCCAGAGCATGGATGCGCTACCTGGAGACAGGCCAGTACATCAGGAGACGTGGAGGAGGCCGTAGGAGGGCAACAACCCAGCAGCAGGACCGCTACCTCCGCCTTTGTGCAAGGAGGAGCAGGAGGAGCACTGCCAGAGCCAAAATGACCTCCAGCAGGCCACAAATGTGCATGTGTCTGCTCAAACGGTCAGAAACAGACTCCATGAGGGTGGTATAAGGGCCCGACGTCCACAGGTGGGGGTTGTGCTTACAGCCCAACACCGTGCAGGACGTTTGGCATTTGCCAGAGAACACCAAGATTGGCAAATTCGCCACTGGCGCCCTGTGCTCTTCACAGATGAAAGCAGGTTCACACTGAGCATGTGACAGACGTGACAGAGTCTGGAGATGCCGTGGAGAACGTTCTGCTGCCTGCAACATCCTCCAGCATGACCGGTTTGGCGGTGGGTCAGTCATGGTGTGGGGTGGCATTTCTTTGGGGGGCCGCACAGCCCTCCATGTGCTCGCCAGAGGTAGCCTGACTGCCATTAGGTACCGAGATGAGATCCTCAGACCCCTTGTGAGACCATATGCTGGTGCGGTTGGCCCTGGGTTCCTCCTAATGCAAGACAATGCTAGACCTCATGTGGCTGGAGTGTGTCAGTAGTTCCTGCAAGAGGAAGGCATTGATGCTATGGACTGGCCCGCCCGTTCCCCAGACCTGAATCCAATTGAGCACATCTGGGACATCATGTCTCGCTCCATCCACCAACGCCACGTTGCACCACAGACTGTCCAGGAGTTGGCGGATGCTTTAGTCCAGGTCTGGGAGGAGATCCCTCAGGAGACCATCCGCCACCTCATCAGGAGCATGCCCAGGCGTTGTAGGGAGGTCATACAGGCACGTGGAGGTCACACACACTACTGAGCCTCATTTTAACTTGTTTTAAGGACATTACATCAAAGTTGGATCAGCCTGTAGTGTGGTTTTCCACTTTAATTTTGAGTGTGACTCCAAATCCAGACCTCCATGGGTTGATAAATTGGATTTCCATTGATTATTTTTGTATGATTTTGTTGTCAGCACATTCAACTATGTAAAGAAAAAAGTATTTAATAAGATTATTTCTTTCATTCAGACCTAGGATGTGTTGTTTAAGTGTTCCCTTTATTTTTTTGAGCAGTGTATATGACTTTTTCCAACATAACATAGGTGCAGTAGATCCCCTTATTGTATGAGACACTTTTAAATGTGCCTTTAGAGGCCATGCAATTCAGTACTCATCTATTAAACAAAAGCAATTTAGATTAAAAAAAGTCTATATTAACAAAGGAAATTGAAGGACGATAGCAATAAAAACTGTAGAGGAGGAACTTATTCAAGAAAGATCCAGTGTAATATATTATAAAAAATAAAGCAAACTGGATGGAATATAGGGAAAAATGCACCAAATTATTTTTCAATCTTCAACATAGAAATGCTACCAAAATTGTTTTATTGAAACTTGTTACAAATGATGGATCCACGCATGATTCACCAAATTATATTTTGACAGAGGAATTAAAGTACTTTAAGAATATGTTTTCAGTTCAGTCTCCTCCATCTCCACTAACCGAAGCTAATTGTCTGTATTTTTGTTGCTATTAATAATGCTAAATTATGATCTGTACAGAAATATTCATGTGAAGGGCAAATTCCAGAGGAGGACCGTAGTGCAATGAAAGCCTTTAAGGCTGGGAAAACTCCAGGGCTGGATGGAATACCAGTGGAAGTATACCAAACATTTTTTGATATACACAGAGGACCATTATTAGCATGTTTTAACCACACCTATATAAATGGTAGATTATCAGACAATCAACAAGAAGGTCTGATTTCATTATTACTGAAACAGGATCCAAGTGGTATGTATAAAGATCCAGTCCATTTAAAAAATTGGAGGCTTCGTACACTTCAGTGTTGTTGTTGTCACGTCCTGGCCAGTATAAGGGTTAATTGTTATTGTAGTTTGGTCAGGACGTGGCAGAGGGTATTTGTTTTATGTGGTTCAGGGTGGTGTTTTTGTAGTAAGGGCATTTGATTTAGTATTCCGGGGGTTTTTGGGCACTGTTTGAGATTCATGTATTCTATGTTTAGTCTAGGTAGTCTGTTTCTATGTTGAGTTAATTGGGGTGGACTTCCAATTGAAGGCAGCTGTGTGGTGTTGCCTTTGATTGGAAGTCCTATATTAGTTGGGTGTGTTTGTCTGTGTGTTTGTGGGAGATTGTTCTGTGTTTAGCCTTGTGCCTTGCCAGACTGTTTGATTGAGCATTCGTTCTCTTGTTTGTTATTTTTGTACGTTCATTCTGAGTTAATAAACGTCAAGATGAGCTTACACATACCTGCTGCGTTTTGGTCCTCCATTACCAACGACAACCGTGACAGTTGTGATATACAAATTCTAGCTAAATGCTTGGCGCATAGAATTAAAAAGGTATTGTCAGATATTATTCATCGTAATTAGACAGGTTTTTTTTTACGTGGATGATACATTGAAGATAATATAAGACAAGTACTGGAAACAATAGAATACTATGAAATATTGGGGACACCTGGCCTGGTCTTCATAGCTGATTTTGAAAAGGCTTTTGTTAAAGTATGACTGGAGTTTATATATAAATGCCTAGAATAATTCAATTTTGGAGAATCTCTTATAAAATGGGTTAAAGTTATTTATAGTAACCTTAGGTGTAAAATAGTTTTGCCATCGAAATGTTAGCAGTTAAAATTAGATACAACATTAAGGGATTTGAAATCTGTGGTTTAAAAACAAAGGTGTCATTGTACGCTGATGATTCATGTTTTCTTAGAATCCCTCCACAGTCTCAGAGGATCTAGATACTTTTGCTAACCTCTCTGGATTAAAACCAAATTCTGATAAGTGTATTACTATAGATAATATATAACTATATTACGCATTGGATCACAAAATAATGCAACTTTTACATTACCATGTAGTTTACCAATAAAATGGTCTGACGGGGATGTGGACATACTCAGTATACATATCCAGAAAAAAAAAATTATCACTCCATTACATTTTTATAGAAAGTTAGCAAATATAGATAAGATCTTGCTACCATGGAAAGGAAAGTAGCTGTCTATTTGTGGAAAAATCACCCTGATTAACTATTTAGTCATATCACAATTTACCTATTTGCTTATGGTTTTGCCTACACATAGTGACCTGCTTTTTAAATTATATGAACAAAAAAATATACAATTTTATTTGGAATGGCAAGCCAGACAAAATTAAAAGGGCCTATTTATATAACGAATATGAATTTGGAGGGCAGAAATGATTAAATACTAAAGCATTAGACCTCTCACTAAAGGCATCAGTCATACAAAAGTTATACTTAAATCCAAATTGGTTCTTCTAGTAAATTGGTCGAAATGTCTCATCCCATGTTCAATAATGGCCTTTTGCCCTTTATTCAGATTACAGCTGATCGCTTTCGGTTGTTTGAAAAGGAAATAATCTCCAAAATATTGTTATTTTTTAAACAAGCCTTAGAAAATTGGATGCAATTTTAGTTTAATCCACCTGAAAAGACAGAACAAATAATACAACAAATATTTTGGTTAAACTCAAATACACTAATTGATAAAAAAAATCGTATTTTTTGATAACATGTTTAAAAAAAGTATACTTTTTGAAAATGATATCATAAATAAGACTGGTGGAGTTATGTCACACATGCAGATAACACAGACATATGGAAATGTTTGCTCTACCCAAAATTACAACCAACTAATTGCAGCATTACCACAAAAATTGAAGAGGCAAGTAGAAGGGGGAAAAAGTAAGGAACTTGTCTGTCGCCCCTGCATTAACGACTATTAATGGTTAAAGAAAATTTTGATAAATAAAAACATATACCAATTTCGTTTAAGGACCAAAAACAGCTGTGCCATATAAATTGCAAAATAGTTGGGAAGAGATTGTCGAAGTACCTATTCCATGCCACATGGTTTTATGAATTGACACGCAAAACAACGCCGGATACAAAACTTCAAATTTTTCAATTTAAATTATTATACAAAATTCTTGCAACCAATACAATGTTATATATATGGGGGATACAATCTTCCCAGCTCTGCAGATTTAGCTGTGAGGAGACAGAGTCACTAGATCATTTATTTTGCTACTGTCCATATGTAGCTCGTTTTTGGTCACAGGTCCAGAAATGGCTGAAGAACTGCAACATTTACCTAGAACTAATGCTGCAGATAGCAATACTGGATGATTTGAAAAGTCAGTCAATTAATCAATAATATAATTATTATTTTAGCAAAAATGTTTATCTTTAATTTACAATCTGTAGAAGCTATGAGAATAGAAAGGTTCATTACTTTTGTGAAGCATCACAGCACAGTTGAAAAATATATGGCAAATAGAAATCCAAAATAGATGGTGTTAAGAGATAGATGGGAGGAGTTGAATGGAGATGAAGGGTGGGACTAATAGCAACAAGATAAATAACATACGGGGTCTGTAAAATGTAAATAGGTTCAGAAATTTTGTGAAATAGCACAGTTACAAATATAAATCAAACTGGATGGACATCAGAAATAAAGGACTAAAAACAAACAAAATGTAACTATTGTAAAATAGATTGTCTGTAAAATGTGTACAATATGTATAAACTGAAGGTAGAACCCTAAGTGTTATTGTTTATTAGTTTACTCCAATTGGGGAAGGGTGAAAGGGTTTGCAGGGAAAAATAAATGTTTTTTCTAAAAAAAGTATGTATGCATGTACTGTATGTATATGGATATATATATTTACCCCAAAAATATATGGGGGATTGGAAATGCCGACAATTACATTGATGGAATCAACAATCTATCTGCAATATTAAAGCTGATCCACCCCTTAAAAAAAAAATCAATGTCAGTTAAGAACAAATTCTTATTTACAATGACGGCCTACCCCGGTCAAACCCTCCTTTAAACTAGACGACGCTGGCCCAATTGTGCGCCGCCCTATGGGACTCCTGATCACGGCCTATTGTGATACAGCCCAGGGTCAAACACAGGTCTGTAGTGACGCCTCTAGCACTGCAATACAGTGCCTTAGACCGCTGCCCCACTCAGTCCCGTACGGACTGAGGTGAATGAACCTACAGCTACCAGGGTGATAATGGCTAGTGTTCTTTTTGTTTGTTTTTGCTGTTCTCCAAATCTAATTTCAACTTTTTTTTTGTATAGACATGCAGTATATGAGCTTCAACTTCCAAAAATATTCCCCCCATGCCTTCCGGACCTCACTAACACTCAAATCCCAGTTATGGCCCTGCCCCTTCCCGACCTCACTAACACTCAAACCCCAGTTACGGCCCTGGATGATACAACAGGGTCTAGTGATAGTGGTCAAAGAGTAAGGGTATGACGTAAGTGCTGCAGAACGTCAATACTATGAACAGGTATACCCTTGCTTTATAACACATTTTCCGCTTTTATAATCATAAAACGTAGCCATTTCAAAATGCGCCCTGCGGATGCCTCTCATTTTCTACATAGGATGTATCTATTTGGTCCAATATTCTGTAGCATTACATTTTGAGGGCTTCTCTCAAGAGTTCCTCCACATAGTATTCCTACCTGTGATTTGAAAAAGCAATCTATTGGTCACAAAGACATGTGCAAGCCACTGCAGTGCAAACCACTGAAAGGCTGTATTAAGTTCTTCTTGTCATTCTGCCAACATCTCTTTACTGCAAGACGAGGAGGATGATTCAAGGTACTATCCTTCCCTCTCGGCACTCTGGAGAAAGCCCCTAGAGAGCTTCAGCTAACTCCTGTCATTGGGAGATCAGATACAGCTGGTTCTTTAAACAAGCCCACTAAAACCCTAAGATTGGACCTCGCAAGAGCAGTCAACTTCTGTGGAAATTGTGTTTTATTGAACTTGGACACGCTACATTTCAACAATGTCTCGAAATTCCATCAGCGCAGGAGTTCAAACTGCAGTAGCATGTTGCCATTGTTGTGTTTTACATCCAGTTTCAGACTGATGTTTTCGTTCTACCTACGATATGGAGGAAAGCAACATAATTAGAAACACAGGAGAGTTCTAATGACATAATCAGAGAAGTTACGCGGTAGGATGGATCGTCATCTGTCTTACTGTAGATTATCTCTGAGGACATTCAACACTTGGGATGTTTTTCATGATCAAAGTACTGTATGTCTTTGTCTTTAAGTGAGTTTGTTTGTCGTGGCTGTCTTTATAGTTTCAGACATGTCTGTCTAATTAGAACCTGACACTCATTTGCAAGCTGCTGCTACTCTGTTTACCTTATATCATGTTGCCTAGTCCCTTTACCCCTATACATATCTACCTCCATCACTCCAGTATCCCTGCACATTGTAAAGATTGTATTGGATCTGACTTAAATATTTCCTGTGTATAGTACGCTTACTTACTTTAATGTGTATTTCATTTTTCCTGTTCTGATTTCTTGTTTTTTTTCTAGTAATACATTGTTATTGATTATTGCATTTTGAGGCATTTCACTATACTTGTGCATGTGACATTAAAACCTGAAACTTGAAAAACTATGGCTGCATTTCCCCCAGCCTGCTCTTCATGGCATGGCTCATGAGCTATTGTTCAATGGTTAAGTAACATTGGAAAGTAGGGCAGTGCTCACAGAGCAGAGGTCCCAAGGGGAGTCTGCAACTGTGTAAAACTAAAACATAACACAGCCTTTAAACAAACAAATTAAATAATGCATGTTGAAAACCATCTACAAACCACACTTTGGGATTGAAATCAAGAGTCTCCCATCATCTATCTGCAGCTATCTAATTCCTCTCCGGGTAATATCATGAAACAGAAATTTCTGTCATTTAACATTTTCACACTTTGGATGAAAGAACAGCTAGTGTGCACTAGAATTCCATTCTATTGTCATATTCAAATAGTTTCATAATCAGAGACAGTCAGAGACGAGTAAGAAAATATGGCACTCGTATGTGTGAAAGCATGGTTTCTTAACATGGTAAGTAAAGTAAAATAGTGCTTTTCTGGTTGATTTAACATTTTCACTTCACAGCCTTGAGCAGCAGCGTCTTGCCTCCTCTTTTCATTGGGGTATTTTTCCAAGTACCTGGCATTAGAAGCTTCTTATTGTGTGCAGGGTGATTCTGTCTATTTCCCAAAGCACACATTATGTGAGCTTGTTTGCCTGGGTCGTCTTTTGTGTGTGCAGAGGAATGGTGGAGAAAGCTCTGTGTCAAACTAGTGGCCTGCAGACTTAGGGCTCTATTTTAACAAACCGAACACAATGGTAAATCTAAGCGGAGGCGGTAGCGCTATTGGCTCAGGGCTGTGTCAGAAATATTTTAGGTATTCCCACTATTACAATTATCGACACACTTGTTGGCATTAGTTCAGAGGGCTGGGTATTGATGAATTAACAAGTTGTGGGTGTGTCGAGGTTTGGCCCCTCAATGGCCAATCAGAATTTGCTCCATAGCGAAATATGTAGTTGCTTCAAGTCATGTATTTACGGTCTTCTATGTATTGCCTTGGAATCAACTCCAGTTAGTCCGTTATAGTTTCTTAAATGGCTTACGCACATGAAATAACAAAATGGAGACCTACAGTTGAAGTCGGAAGTTTACATACACCTTAGCTAAATACATTGAAACTCAGTTTTTTCCAATTCCTGACATTTAATCCTAGTAACAATTCCCTGTCTTAGGTCAGTTAGGATCACCACTTTATTTTAAGAATGTGAAATGTCAGAATAATAGTAGAGAGTGATTTATTTCAGCTTTTATTTCTTTCATCACATTCCCAGTGGGTCAGAAGTTTACATACACTCAATTAGAATTTGGTAGCATTGCCTTTAAATTGTGTAACTTGGGTCAAACATTAAGGTTGCCTTCCACAAACTTCCCACAATAAGTTGGGTGAATTTTGGTCCATTCCTCCTGACAGAACTGGTATAACTGAGTCAGGTTTGTAGGCCTCCTTGCTCGCACATACTTTTTCAGTTCTGCCCACACATTTTCTATAAGATTGAGGTAAGGGCTTTGTGATGGCCACTCCAATACCTTGACTTTGTTGTCCTTAAGCCATTTTGCCACAACTTTGGAAGTATGCTTGGGGTCATTGTCCATTTGGAAGAACCATTTATGACCAAGCTTTAACTTTCTGACTGATGTCTTGAGATGTTGCTTCGATATATCCACACGATTTTCCTCCCTCTTGATGCCATCTATTTTGTGAAGTGCACCAGTCTCTCCTGCAGCAAAGCACCCCCACAACATGATGCTGCCACCCCCGTGCTTCACGGTTGGGATGGTGTTCTTCGGCTTGCAAGTACGTTCATATCTAGGAGAAAGAACGCATCTCCTTCCTGAGTGGTATGACGGCTGAGTGGTCCCATGGTGTTTATACTTGCGTACTCTTGTTTGTACAGATGAACGTGGTACTTTCAGGCATTTGAAAATTGCTCCCAAGGATGAACCAGACTTGTGGAGATCTACAGTTTTGTCTGATTTCTTTTGATTTTTCCATGTTGTCAAGCAGAGTTTTGAAGGTAGGCCTTGAAATACATCCACAGTTACACCTCCAATTGACTCAAATGATGGCAATTAGCCTATCAGAAGCTTCTAAAGCCATGACATCATTTTCTGGAATGTTTCAAGCTGTTTAAAGGCACAGTCAACTTAGTGTATGTACATTTCTGACGCACTGGAATTGTGATACAGTGAGTTAGTTATAAGTGAAATAATCTGTCTGTAAACAATTGTTGGAAAATCACTTGTGTCATGCACAAAGTAGATGTCCTAACTGACTTGCCAATACTTCTTAGGGATAGGAGACCGCTAGCGGGACAACTTCCGGTAAAACTGGAGGGTGAGCAATTCAAATAAATAGTCTGAAATATTATGGATTTTAAACGTTTATGTACATATAAGTGTCTTATATCAGCTGAAAGCTTAAATTCTTCTTAATCTAACTGCACTGTCCGATTTACTGTAGCTATTACAGCGAAAACATGCCATGTGATTGTTTGAGGACGGCGCCCCACATCAAAATATTTTTCCACCGGCACAGGTTTCATACATTCACAAATAACGATTACATGCTCACTAACTTTTTAAAAATCTTCCTCTGATTTGTCATCCAAAGGGTCCCAGCAAAAACATGTAGTGTCGTTTTGTTAGATAAAATCGATTTGTGTAATCCACTCTTTCAACATGCAGACAAAGGAATCCGAAAAATCTACCCCTAAACTCTGTTTCAACAAGTCAAAATATGTTTCTATTTACTCCTCAGATACACTAAAATGTAATCAAACTATAATATTTATTTTGCAAATAAGTATGTTTAATAGGAAACCGATTTTAGCAGGTGCGTAATGTCTTTATGCCGTGCGCAAACACACATTTCCAAGACTGTCTCCCTCTACTAAAACTGATATTTCTTATTCGTTTTTGAAGTTACAAGCCTGCAACCTTGAACATAGACTGATGACACCCTATGGAAGCCATAGGAATTGCATCCAGGGAGCTAATTTTCAATATGACCTTTCTCTTGCAATTCTAAGAGGATGGTCTCTCAACAAAAAAAAAATCTGGTTGGTTTTTCTTTGGATTTTCTCATACCATATCTATTGTGTTATATTCTCCTAAATTATTTTAACATTTCTACAAACTTCAAAGGGTTTTCTTTCCAATGGTACCAACTATATGCATATTCTGGCTACAGGTAGTTTACTTTGGTCACGTCATTCAGACAGGAAGTGGAGAAAAAAATGGGCCTAGCCCTTAATTAACAAGAAATTTATGGAGTGGTTGAAAACGAGTTTAAATGACTCAGACTTCAACTGTATCTTTGCTAAATAGGTTAACTTGAACCCATTTGCAGTCCACATTGTTCTAAGTAATTGCATGTCTTCAATAGCGTTCACACTGATATAGGGGCTAGGCCTACTATAAATTGCATTATGGCTGAGCATGGACATGCCAAACAAGAGAATTAATAATTCTAATCAAGTTCTTAACAAAGCGAAACAATAACCAAATAAAATGAAATGGGAAAACACATTTGTTTTGTATGTTTCTAAATTAGAAGTATACAGGCACCAAAAGCACATGCGCATGTGTGTGTCATGGCTGGTTAGACTGCGTTTTTGCTGTCAAAATTCATGCTATAACCAACTGCATTACTGCTAAAACCAGCCTTTGGTGGGTCTTAAATATTCCTACCAGTGCTGCCTGAAATTAGCACTTTGGATCATGTTTTTAAGCACACGCCTAAAATATTTCCAACCCCTCCCATCTGAGCGCAAGCGTGCTGATGTTAGACAGGTAAATTGTCGAACCTGGCATTAGGGCTGGGAAATGACAGTGCGCTAGTTTTTACATGACAAAATTGCAAACTAACATGCGTTTGACACTAGCGCCACCTTAACGCCAGCCGAGCCCTTAATCTCTAAAAACATGTTGATGTGCTAGGTTGGAGGGACAATCCACTCCCCATGCCTTTCAAACCCTTGTGATCAGAGCTCAGTAACACAACCTTAGTGATATTGAAAGACCAAAACAGGGCCAAAAAGAAAATCTACATGCTGGGGATAGAGTATTGTTGTTTCAACCAAAAAGTCTGCTGTGAAGAGGAAATGTACAATGTACAGTAATCAGACTGCCTTAATCTCCAATCCTGCTGCTCCTTTGAAAGTCAGCCAGTCTGAAGGTGATCATGTGGAAACTGTTGTTAGAAAGCCCATCATCATCGAGACATAAAGCCTTAATTGAGAGGTCATCATTAGAGGAGAAAACTGGCATACAGAGGAACTGACTCAATGATGCCCTGTTTGGCTAGCAGGGAGCTGTGCTCTGCAGGAGGGCAGCGAACAAGCCCCATCATGCCCCCCTTAATCATGGCAGGGTTCTGCTCTCATGGGCACTGATGGAGGGAGCAGTGGATGATTCCTTGGGGATGAGGAGGGTACATCATGCACACATAGGGAATGCTGTGTGGCACAAGAGCCTCAAATGCCTGTGGCTGTTTTTCCTATATATTGGCTTTACCAGTTTGTCTCCATGGCAGGCTGGAAGATACCACAAGACTTCCCTCAACTGTCATCCCCAATTTGTGTTGTAAGTTGAACACCTCCGGAACATTGCATAGAGAGACCTACAGTGTTGACAAGTACAGTGGTTGTTCATTGGTGTGGTAACAAGGAGTCAGCTTATGGTCCACGCTGTAAATGTTCTCAAATTATAACAACATCATTGAAATGTTTCTGTACAGTATGTGTGCATGATGTATCCCATTATTCAACCTGGTCTCAGAACATTTCGGATTATTCTGTACATAAATCTGAGACATTCCATTTAGTATGATATGCTACATTTCGTATGGTATGTATTCATTTGTGGATGTCCGTCATCCAATTTGTATGATATGTTGAGAATTACATTCCATATTGTCACAGTGAGGGGACATGAACAACAGGTATAGGCCAATCAAAAGGTTATTTATTGTAAACAAAAATCTATTAACTTTAAACAAAGAAAAAGGAATGAGGTGTGGAAATGTCATAATGTAGGGTGTATGTAAGGTGCATGGATGCATGAATCTGTGTGTGGGAACATGACTGAGTGGAAACTAAGTAAACCTAAAAAAGGAACAAACAAAACAGGATCATACCTGGAGGAGCAGGGAGAGAGAGAGTGGTTAGTGAAGCAGCAGGTTTAAAAACCCTGAGCCCAAGTGGCTCCAATCACGCCAGCTCCAATCACTAACGACCCTCCTCTGCCTGCAGGAGGAACCACCCCTGCACTGCAGAGGAGGGGCCGTGACAATATGATATGTAACGAATTTGCAAAACGTATCGTATGTTACAAATTCCAATTTGTTGTGGCTAACGTTAGCTAAGTGGCTAGGTGGCTAGTGCTAGCATTAGCTAGCTGGCTAACATTAGCTGGCTAGGGGTTAGGGTTAAGGGTTAGGGGAAGGGTTGCCTGAAAGTGTTAAGGTTAGGGGAAGGGTTAGCTAACATGCCTAAAATGCTAAAGTTGTCCTCTGGGTTGCTAGATGTTCACGTTATTTGACCACCAGTCCACCCGACCAACCACCCTCCTTTCATTTTTGTCTTTTAAGTAACCTTCTGTTTTATGTAATCATACAAAATTTCACATATCATACTAATTAGAGCTCCAGATTTACATTAAATATGTTATGTCTAGTCTATGAGACCAGGTTATATTATTACCTGCACTTAGCCAGAGGAAATACATACATTTCTCTACCCCCCTTCATTTTGAAAGCTTGAGCCCCATTTTCAAATGCTGTGACATTTCACAAGAGAGAACACTCTCTCTCGGAGCCAGGCAACGTCACTAATGCTGTTATAAAAGCCACTTTGAGCCCTTTGCAAATACCAAGGCAGACCAACATGTGCATCCAGATGCTGTGGGCATTTTCATATGTTGATATTTAAAGGTGCAGGGAACATGTAGCAGGGTGACAAGCATAGTTGGATGGAGAGACTGTGGGTCGCAGGATAACACAACACACATGGAAACTGTCAGAATGACAAGGATTTGGTAAGTGGCCTCAAAGAGAGTGCAACAGCTGATACCAGAAGATATAAAGGAATATTCCCAACCTGGTTACTTGATATAGCTGTTGTTTAGACCCATTCTCCTATCCAAGGCAGATGATATTGTTGATATACAGTTTCTGCCGTTGATCCTTGTTCTGCAGTTTATAATTCTGGTGTTGTGTATTGTCTCCCTGGCCAGTTCCTGCTCTCTGACTTATTGCTATGTCTGGTGTGGTGGTTGTGATCTGTCCTGCCTCCCAGGGCTGAGTTGGGCTGGCAGTAGAGTGGGAGAATTCCCAGGGGCAGAGGAGGGGGACTGGAGTGTGGAGCAGTCTTTGACATTTCCTGTCTGTCAAGGTCTGTGCTCGGAATCCACAGATTGTATACCTACCCCCGCTAGCTTTGGCACCTCGGCTCTGCATACTGTCACAACTCATCTGACCATAAGCGAGTGGCTTGTGAACTGAAGCAGCCCCCCTAGTGGCAACTGGAGTAGACCCACTTCAGGTTCAAGTAGCGGGGGAAACAGGCACGTTTGAGTGCACTTGTATGTGGGAGGCTTATCAAGGCCAAAGGGGAAATAAACTGAAATGAAGATACTTACATTATGTCCATCTGTGCATACAATGGATGATACATATTTTTATCTTATCTTTATTTAACTAGGCAAGTCAGTTAAGAACAAATTCTTATTTTCAATGACAGCCTAGGAACAGTGGGTTAACTGCCTTGTACAGCGGTAGAACAACAGATTTTTACCAGGCAGCTCAGGGATTTGATCTTGCAACCTTTCGGTTACTAGTCCAACGCTCTAACCACCTGCCACCACGGCAGGTAGCCTAGTCTGTACTCTGCACACATCTTTGTATTTGCAATATTGACTTTTGATGGGAAATTTTATGTGACAGGACAGTTTGAAATTGTGTACATGATATGTCTTACTGTGCTATATTGTATTCATACAGCAGCAGTTATATAGTATTTTGTTTCCAAATATCATTGGTTTCCTTGTCAAGTGGACACTTTTGTTTTTGAAGGCTCTGAACCTCTTGGGAAGGATTACATGATGCAACACAGAGAACAATTTTGTAACACAAATATTTTGGGTAGCTGAGGACAGGGATGAATTTCAATATTAATGTGCTATAGCGTGCAGTGGTCACTCTAACTTATGAGGAGACATCCCCCGGGGAGCTACATACAAAATCAATTTGGCTTCAAGACATTTCCTTTTAGAAGTTGCCAGCTTGGCACTCAGCCTTACAGTGTAGTCGGAGGACTATCAATGAACTATACTAGCACTATAACGACAGTATCTGTATCTTTGCACACGCTCCCTTACTTGTATGTCCACCTGTAATAACAGTGGTGTAAAGTACTAAAGTAAAAATAATTTTAAGTACTACTTAAGCAGTTTTTGGGGAATCTGTACTTTACATTACTATTTATATTTTTGACAACATTTTGACATTCCTAAAGAAAATAATGTTATTTATACTCCATACATTTTCCCTAACACCAGAAAGTACTCATTAGAATTTTAATGCTTAGCAGGACATATAATGGTCCAATTCACGCACTTATCAAGATAACATCCCTGGTCATCCGTACTGCCTCTGATCTGGCTGACTGACTAAACACAAATAATGAATTGTGCCCCTGGCTGTCCTGGCTGTCCAAACATTAAAGAAACAAGACAATTGTGCTGTTTGGTTTGCTTCATTTAAGGAATTTGAAATTATTCATACTTTTACTTCTGATACTTAAGTATATTTTAGCAATTACATTTACTCTTGATACTTAAGTATATTGAAAACCAAATACTTTTAGACAGAATTGAGCTGTAAATACATCCTGTAGCTTCCAAGCTCCATATTACGTGAAACTCCATCAATTATCATGGGGCTCAACTTTGGGGCTAGCCCCTTAGCCTAATTGTCTAATCGAATCATAGAGGTTCACTGGTGCTGTGTGTGTGTGTGTGTGTGTGTGCACGCGCACACATTCGTTCCCATGTGCAACTGTATTTGCATGCTGTAGATACGTATTTAATCTTTTGACACTGACTTTTTTTGTTCATTTAGTACATTTTCCCATTTGTTTGATGGTGCACTAAATGTGTCCTTCCTACTTCATGTTAAATGTAACAAATTCCCATAAGTTCTAGTTGGATTAGTCCCTGGCGGGGATGCTCATTTCGTCATCTGTTGCTCCGAATGGGTTCCCAACCTCTTGCAGAGTCACAGGGAGGATACAATTCTAGGCACAATGCAAGCCACACATATTTTGCTCTTAAGGCATTCAGTGCCGCAGACTGCACATTTCTACAGATGATTATTTAGATGATTATAACTCCTGCAGGCAATATGACCTCCCCATTGGACCTTCTAACCCCACAGTAAAGAGCATGATTATGTGATAAAGAGCATTGAGTTGCGAGAATGCTTCATTGCCTTTATTTATAGTCATAATCTCTGGCGGTGTTGCTTGAGTTTATGACGCCTATGAAAAGTATCTTAAGCTATTGCTTATGTTTCCTATTTCACAGGGAAATGATGCGAAAGACGTGGAGATTTCAGATTTTACATTTCTACATTTGTATGTCAATCACAGGACTCGGCTTTCCAGTTTGTCTTACTAATCACAACATTTCTGTTGGTGTATGCACTGTATTGGCAATCAACTGAAATAGTATCAGATTGGTTTTTATCACCAGAGAAGCCGGGCCTTGAATGGTCATTTTGATTCAAACATTCTAATAGTCTAGTACAGTGGTTCCCAAACTTTTTATAGTCCCGTACCCCCTCAAACATTCAACCTCCAGCTGCGTATCCCCTCCAGCACCTGGGTCAGCGCACTCTCAAATGTTGTTTTTTGCCATCATTGTAAGTCTGCCACACACACACTATACGATACATTTATTAAACATAAAAATGAGTGTGAGTTTTAATCACAACCCGGCTCGTGGGAAGTGACAAAGAGCTCTTATAGGACTAGGACACAAATAATAATATAATAATAATAATAATTAATTTTGCTCTTTATTTAGCCATCTTACAAAAAAACTTTTTGTTCATTGAAAATTGTGAATAACAGGTTCATGAGAAGGGTGTGCTTGAAAGATGCACATACCTCTGCAATTTTGGGTTGTATTGGAGAGAGTCTCAGTCATTTTCCCTACACAGTCTGTGCCTGTATTTAGTTTTCATGCTAGTGAGGGCCGAGAATCCACTCTCACATAGGTATGTGGTTGCAAAGGGCATCAGTCTTAACAGCGTGATTTGCCAAGGCAGTATACTCACTTACACACAAAAAACATACATTGATGAAAAGACCTGTATGTTGTCCTTGTTAATTCAGACAGAGAAGCGCTCCAACTTCTTAATCATAGCCTCAATTTTGTCCCAGACATTGAATATAGTTGCGGAGAGTCCCTGTATTCCTAGATTCAGATCATTCAGGTGAGGAAAAACATCACTCAGGTAGGCCAGTTGTGGGAGAAACTCGTCATCATGCAAGTGGTCAGACAAGTGAAAATGGTCAGTAAAGAAAACTTTAAGCTCGTCTCTCAATTAAAAAAAACGTGTCAATACTTTGACCCTTGATAACCAGTGCACTTCTGTATGTTGTAAAAGTGTTACATGGTCACTGCCCATTTCATTACATAGTGCAGAAAATACACGAGATTTCAGGGGCCTTGCTTTAACAAAGTTAACCATTTTCACCGTAGTGTCCAAAACGTCTTTCAAGCTGTCAGGCATTCCTTTGGCAGCAAGAGCCTCTCGGTGGATGCTGCAGTGTACCCAAGTGGCGTCGGGAGCAACTGCTTGCACTCCACTATGTCTCCCCGTCATGGCTTTGCGCCATCAGTACAGATACCAATACATCTTGACCAGTCCATTTAATGTCACAAAGCTGTCCAGTACTTTAAAATATCCTCTCCTATTGTCCTGGTTTCCAGTGGTTTGCAGAAGAGGAGGTCTTCCTTAATAATTTACCCCCAATAAACGTAACGGACATATACCAGGAGCTGTGCCAGGCCCGCCACATCTGTTGACTCATCCAGCTGTAACGCATAGAATTCACTGGCTTGTATGCGAAGCAGTAATTGTTTCAAAACATCTCATGCCATGTCACTGATGCGTCGTGAAACTGTGTTGCTTGATGAAGGCATTGTCTATATAGTTTTTTGGGCCTTTTCCCCCAGCATTGTCCCAGCCATATCCACGGCAGCAGGAAGAATTAAGTCATCCACAATAGTATGGGGCTTGCCTGTCCTAGCCACTCAGTAGCTCACCATATAAGATGCTTCTAGCCCCTTCTTATTGACGGTATCTGTTGCTTTTATACATGTCTTATTACTAGAAAGTTGTCTTAATTCTCGTGCGTTATTTATCAAATTGGCGTGTTATGTTACTAAATGTCAGCGCAAGAGTAAATGTTTCATCGAGTTGTGAGATATATGTAATAACACACTGTGGCTGAGGAAAGGCACTACTCCCAATATAAGTGAACCCCAAATCAATGTAGTTCTCATCATATTTGCGCCTCTCGATGGTCCAATGTCCCTGTTTGTTGTTCGGTGCCTTCCCGGGTAAGGGGGCAGTAGCTCTTCGGGTGCATCGGATTCACAACTGTCAGTGTCCATGCTAGCTGGGCTAACAACAAATGTTGAATTACTGATGCTAGCATTGGATGTGCTCGTGGAAGTAGAACAACTTGTGTCGTCAACAGGTGCGGGTGTAGTACTGCTGGTAGTAGCAGGCCTTACTTTGTTAACCATTTATCCATTTTTCAGCTAACAGAATGAGCAGCAGCTACGTTTGGCTACATATGGACTGTTAGAGGAATTCCCGCGAGAGAGTAATGGTTAATGTGATTGGATGTTAATTATTTGACTAGGCTACCTGTATTTCACACTGTGTTGTTATTTCGCTGAACACTAGATGGTTTAATTTTATTTTTGCAGTGAAACGAGGCTACTCAGTCGAGGAAAAAAAACTCACCCAAATGTATAGCCCCGTTGGAAAATATAAATGGACGGTTTGAAAAACCTCAATCTGCTCTTTCTGATACTAATCAATGTCTTACCTGCATGTCTCTGTAGGAGTATTTGAAAAATAAACTTTTTGGGCTCCAGGAAAAAAATTACGTCCTTTTAACACATTCTGTTTGTGATATTGAAATTCTTGCAACATACATGTGTTAAATAGACGTATTTAGGAAAAGTCAAGGACTGATGGGGGCCTTACAAATGACAGAGATATTACAATTTTAAGTTCATATTGACTCAAAATGACAAATTTGGCTCTTCTAGAGTTAATGTACTAAAGATATGTAACCCTCTCTTAGAGATAGGTACTGTATGACTCAAGGCATTAGATATACTACCGTCCACACTGTCATTCCTCTATGCAGTATGTCATGTGTGCTGTGCTCCAGGAATGACGGCTCTCATCTTGGCATTGCACCAAACTAATAAAATATGAGTGATGCGAGAAAGAAAGGGAGGGAGAGGGAGGGAGAGAGAGAACATATTTTTTTCAAGCAGAGGGTTACCTATGGATGTCTTTCATAGGATAATTGTTCCCCTCCTGAAAGCAGCAGGTTGTACAGTGAGTTTCCGGTGAACAGAATTGCTCTGTAAATACATCCTGTAGCTTCCAAGCTCCATATTACATGACACCCTCAGAGCTAGAATTGAAACTCTAACAATTGTCATGGGGCTCAACTGTGGGGCTAGCCCCTTAGTCTAATTGTCTAATCAAATCATAGAGGTTCACTGGTGCTGTGTGTGTGTGCGTGTGGTATGTGTGCGTGCGCGCATGTACTATACCGTGTGCGATTGTTTTTGGTGTAGATATGGTGTAGATGTGTATTTCATCTTTTGCCACAGATTTGTTTGTTCATTTAGTCAATTTTCCCATTTGTTTGATGGTGCACTAAATGTGTCCTTCTTACTTTACGTTAAATTTAACAAATTCCTATTAGTTCTGGTTGGATTAGTCCCTGGCGGTGATGCTAATTTCATCATCTGTTGCTCCGAATGGGTTCCCGACCTCTTGCAGAGTCACAAGGAGGATACAATTCTAGGCACAATGCAAGCCACACATATTTTGCTCTTTAGGTATTCAGTGATCCACATGGCACATTTCTGCAACATATCATTTGCAAATAGTTGATTATAACTCCTGCAGGCAATTTGACCTCCCCATTGGAACTTCTAACCCCACAATCAAAGTAAAGAGCATGATTATGTGATAAATAGCATTGAGTTGCGAGAATGCTTCAATGCATTTATTTATAGTTATAATCTCTGGCACTGTTGCTTGAGTTTATGATGCCTATGAAAAGTATATTTAACTCTCGCTTGTGTTTCCTATTTCACAGGGAAATAAGGCGAAAGATGTGGAGATTTCTGATTACATTTGTATGTCAATCACAGGCCTCGGCTTTCTAGTTTGTCTTACTAATCACAATATGTCTCTACCATGTCTATTGGTGTATGCACTGTATTGGCAAACAACTGAAATATTATCAGATTGGTTTTTAACACTAGAGAAGCCGGGCCTTGAGTAGTAATTTTTATTCTAACATTCTAATAGTCTAGTACAGTGGTTCCCAACGTTTTTATAGTCCCGTACCCCTTCAAACATTCAACCTCCAGCTGCGTATCCCCTCCAGCACCAGGGTCAGCGCACTCTCAAATGTTGTTTTTTGCCATCATTGTAAGCCTGCCACACACACACTATACGATACATTTATTAAACATAAGAATGAGTGTGAGTTTTTGTCACAACCCGGCTCGTGGGAAGTGACAAAGAGCTCTTACAGGACCAAATAATAATACAATAATAATCAATTATTTTGCTCTTTATTTAGCCATTTTACATTTCAAACTCTATTTGTTCATCGAAAATGGTGAATAACTCACCACAGGTTAATGAGAAGGGTGTGCTTGAAAGGATTCACATAACTATGCAATGTTGGGTTGTATTGGAGAGAGTCTGTCATTTTCCCCACACAGTCTGTGCCTGTATTTAGTTTTCAAGTTAGTGAGGACCGAGAATCCACTCTCACATAGGTATATGGTTGCAAAGGGCATCAGTGTATTAACAGCGCGATTTGCCAAGGCAGTATAGTCTGAGCGCAGCCCTATCCAGAAATCTGGCGGTGGCTTCTGATTAATTTCAATTTTCACAGAACCGCTAGTTTTTTGATGAGGCTCTCTTGTTCAGATATCGGTAAGTGGACTGGAGGCAGGGCCTGAAAGGGATAACGAATCCAGTTGTTTGTCATCCGTTTCGGGAAAGTACCTGCATACTTGCGCACCCAACTCACTCAGGTGCTTTGCTATCACATTTGACATTGGCCGTAAGCTTATGTTCATTTGCACACAAATAATCATACAATGATGGAAAGACCTGTGTGTTGTCCTTGTTAGTTCAGACCTAGAAGAGCTCCAACTTCTTAATCATAGCCTCAATTCTGTCCCGCACATTGAATATAGTTGCGGAGAGTCCCTGTATTCCTAGATTCAAATCATTCAGGTGAGACAAAACATCACTCAGGTAGGCCAGTCGTGGGAGAAACTCATCATCATGCAAGTGAAAATGAATGGTCAGTAAAGAAAACTTTAAACTCGTCTCTCAATTCAAAAAACCATGTCATTACTTTGACCCTTGATAACCAGCGCACTTCTGTATGTTATAAAAGCGTTACATGGTCGCTGCCCATATCATTGCATAGTGCAGAAAATACACGAGATTTCAGGGGCCTTGCTTTAACAAAGTTAACCATTTTCACTGTAGCGTCCAAAATGTCTTTCAAGCTGTCAGGCATTCCTTTGGCAGCAAGAGCTTCTCGGTGGATAATGCAGTGTACTCAAGTGGCGTCGGGAGAAACTGCTTGCATGCGCGTTACCACTCCAGTATGTCACCCTGTCATGGCTTTTGTGCCATCAGTACAGATACCAACACTTCTTGACCACCAAAGTCCATTTAATGTCACAAAGCTGTCCAGTACTTTAAAATATCCTCTCCTGATGCCTTCCTTAATTTACCCCCCATACACGTAACGGACATATACCAGGGTCTGTGCCAGGCCCGCCACGTTTGTTGACTCATCAAGCTGTAATGCATGTAATTCACTGGCTTGTATGCAAAGCAGTAATTGTTTCAAACATCTCCTGCCATGTCACTGATGCGTCATGAAACTGTGTTGTTTGATGAAGTAATTGTCTGTATAGTTTATTTGGCCTTTTTCCCCAGCATTGTCCCAGCCATATCCGCGGCTGGTACAATGAAGGTCTTGGGTAACATCAGAATACAACAAATATTTACTTCGAAGAACACAACATTATTTTCATTCGTTTTTGTTAATGATGCATATCTGTATTCCCAGCCAGGTGAAATCCATAGACTGGGCCTAATGAATATATTTCAATTGACTGATTTCCTTATATGAACTGTAACCTTTGTTCAGTGTATATATAGAAATCAACGCGGAAGAGGATGGCCAACATTTTACATGCCCATAACCAATTGTTCTATTTTGTTAGTTTTTTTGCATTGTTTGTAACTTACGTTTTAACTTATGACCAAAAATAACTTCTGGACATCAGATAACTCACTGGGATTACTCACCGTGAACTGGAAGAATCTTTTTCTTTTAACAATTCTGACGAGAAAGATATACTGCTCTCCCAGGAACAGTCCCAGATCCCCGTCATTTGCATGAAGAAAAGACGGAGGAAAAGAGGACACAGATCAGGCTGCTTTTGAGAATACGTAGGCGAGCGATTAAACTCCCACTGCCATATTCTAATTGACAACATGCAATCATTGGAAAATAAAATTGATGACCTACGATTACGATTATCCTACCAACGGGACATTAAGAACTGTAATATCTTATGTTTCGCCGAGTCGTGGCTGAACGACGACACGGATTATATAGAGCTGGGGGGATTTTCAATGCAGCAGCAGAACAGAGAAGCTACGTCTGTTAAGACGAGGGGTAGGGGTGTGTGTCTTTTTGTCAATAACAGCTGGTGCGCGATATCTAATATTAAAGAAGTCTCAAGGTATTGCTCGCCTGAGGTAGAGTACCTTATGATGAACTGTAGAACACACTGTACCAAGAGAGTTATATATTATTCGTAGCCGTCTATTTACCACCACAGACCGATGCTGGCACTAAGACCGCACTCAACCAACTCTGTAAGGCCATAAGCAAACAAGAAAATGCTGACCCAGAATCGGCGCTCGTAGCTACTTTAATGCAGGCAAACTTAAATCAGATCTGCCAAATTTTTACCAGCATGTCACATGTGCAACCAGAGGAAAAAAAACTCTAGACCACCTTTACTCCACACACAGAGATGCATACAAAGCTCTCCCCCGCACTCCATTGGGCAAATCTGACCATAATTCTATCCTCCTGATTCCTGCTTACAAGCAAAAACTAAAGCAGGAAGTGCCAGTGACTCGCTCAATACGGAAGTGGTCAGATGATGCGGATGCTACGCTACAGGACTGTATTGCTAGTACAGACTGGAATATGTTCCACGATGTATCCAATGGCATTGAGGAGTACACCACCTCAGTCATCGGCTTCATCAATAAGGGCATCGACGACGTCGTCCCCACAGTGACCGTACGTACATATCCCAACCAGAAGCCATGGATTACAGGCAACATCTGCATTGAGCTAATGGCTAGAGCTCAACACCATACTGCCCACGAAGCTCATCACTAAACTAAGGACCCTGGGACTAAACATCTCCCTCTGCAACTGGATCCTGGACTTCCTGACGGGCTGCCCCCAGGTGGTAAGGGTAGGCAACAACCTGTCTGCCACGATGATCCTCAACACTGGGGCCCCTCAGGGGTGTGTACTTAGTCCCCTCCTGTACTCCCTGTTCACCCACAACTGCGTGGCCTAACACGATTCTAACACCATCATTAAAATTGCTGACGACAGTGGTAGGCCTGATCACCGACAACAATGAGACAGCCTATAGGGAGGAAGTCAGAGAACTGGCAGTGTGGTGCTAGGACAACAACCTATTCCTCAATGTGAGCAAGACAAAGGAGCTGATCGTGGACTACAGAAAAACATCAACGGGGCTGTAGTGGAGCGGTCGAGAGTTTCAAGTTCCTTGGTGTCTACATCACCAACGATGTATCACGGTCCAAACACACCAAGACAGTCGTGAAGAGGGCACAATGAAACTTTTTCCCCCTCAGGAGACTGAAAAGATTTGGCATCGGTCCCCAGATCCTCAAAAGGTTCTACAGTTGCACCATCGAGAGCATCCTGACCTGGTTGCATCACCACCTGGTATGGCAACAGCTTGTCATCTGACCATAAGACGCTACAGAGAGTAGTGCGTACGGCCCAGTACATCACTGGGGCCAAGCTTCCTGCAATCCAGGACCTATGTAATAGGCGGTGTCAGAGGAAAGCCCATGAAATTGTCAGACTCCAGTCGCCCAAGTCATAGACTGTTCTCTCTGCTACCGCACGGCAAGCGGTACCGGAGCGCCAAGTCTAGGACCAAAAGGCTCCTTGACAGCTTCTACCCCCAAGCCATAAGACTGCTGAACAATTAATTAAATGGCCACTGGACTATTTACATTGACACGCCCCCTATCCATTTGTTTTGTACACTGCTGCTACTCGCTGTTTATTATCTATGCATAGTCACTTCACCCCTGCCTACATGTACAAATTGCCTCTAACTTGTACCGCCGCACACTGACTCGGTACCGGTACCCCCTGTATATAGCCTCGTTATTGTTATGTTAGTGTTTTTTACTTTAGTTTATTTGATAAATATTTTCTTAACTCTTCTTGAACTGCACTGTTGGTTAAGGGCTTGTAAGTAAGTATTTCATGGTAAGGTCTACACTTGTATTCGGCGCATTTGACAAATAAAGTGTGATTTGATTTGACTCTGTAGGAGGATTTGAAAAGGTCCCTTTTTGGAGCTCTGGGGAAAAAATGACATGTTCTCTTTAAACTGAATTTTATGTTTGTGATATCGAAGTTCTTACAACATACGTGTGTTAAATATACTTATTTAGGAAAAGTGAAGGACAGACGGGGGCCTGACTTTAAAAATACTATAATTTTTTGTTCATATTGAGTAAACATGACTCACTCGGCTCTTCTAGTGTTAATGTACTAAAGAGACGTAATAACGTCTGATTGAAGGCATCAGATACACTACCGTCCATGCTATCATTCTTTGATAAAGTACTGTATATCATGTGTGCTGTGCTGCAAGGCTGATGGCTCTTATCTTGGCATTGCACCAAACTAATAAAACATGAAGACAGTGAGAGACGGCAAGAGGGAAAGGGAGGGCGAGAGAGAGAGGCTGCAGGATACTCTGAGAGAAATCGGACTGATTCCCCTTTCATTGTTGACAACTGCTAGATAAAATGTCATTGTGTTCTACTGACAAATGCCCTCGAATAGCATGTGCATGACAATTACCCTCTGGCTTTGATAGCATCAGGTGATATGATTGCTGTTAAGGCAGGCCAATGAACATGCTATGGGAGGAGGATGGGGAACGGTGTGTGGAGCAGGATTATTTACAGTGATGCAGAAATAGAAAGAGAAAGACCTGTATGACACTAAAGGGATCTCTCGGGAGCGTAGGCACACCTTCTCTCATACACCTAAGGATAAAATATTTTTCTCCATTGCTCCTCTACTGTATGCACTGAGATTGTGTAACACATGACAAGACTTTTTGGTCTATTCACGTCTATCTATTAGTCAAGTCTCTGCATCACATACTATTTACAATCCTTAGTCATTAGCAATTTGATATAATGTCAAATTACTAACATGATTTGTGTTAGGGCTTTTGTTAAGGACATAAGATGTGTGAAGACATTATCTCTTATCCGTTAGAGCTGAAATCTTGGTCCAAACAATATTCATTTTCAGTATTTAACTAGGCAAGTCAGTTAAGAACAAATTCGTATTTACAATGATGGCCTACCCCGGCCAAACCCGGACGACGCTGGGCCAATTGTGGGGCTCGCAATCACAACCGGATGTGATAGAGTCTGGATTTGAACTAGGGACTGTAGTGATGCCTCTTGCACTGAGATGTAGTGCCTTAGACCGCTGCGCCACTCGGGAGAAAATGAGACTGTGTTTATTATCTTAGCTCTGAGTCTTGATAGAATGGCTAATTATCATGGTGTTGTGTACTGACATTTGCCTGCCTGCCAGTAATATGCCAATGATGGATGGTACTGTCTAATGTTTAGATCTTATTATGCTATCCTTATGACAGGAAAATAATTTATATTAAGCAAATTGCTTGGTTGGTTGGTTGGTTGGTTGGTACAAGATAGATTATTAACCTTTTCGGCTCACACATATTATTTATTTTTTTAAACGTAATGAAATAAGGGCACAATTCAACACATACTCCAGTGTTCATCATTGTCCTCTGTTTGTCTGCAGCAGAATCAGTCTCAGAGACTGCAGGAGAGCGGACTCATGAGGCAATCGATAACTTAAATCAAACAGCTGAGTGAAAACAACCAAAAGAAAAGATCAAAGCCCTCCGTACTGCACTTGCGCATCAGTTTGAAAGATTGTTTGCCATTCCCTGTCTCTTTCTATTCACTTTTGAATAGGATAATTTGAGATGAGAAATGTACTCTGTTAGACAATAGCTCCACCTCATCACTCTCTCGGCCTTACTGCCAATGAGTGCCTGGGTGGGGATTACTCACTGGAAATGACAGCTCAGAGGAAGACGGCAAATAACATTTCTAAATGTTTGCCGGTAAGTATGTGGCGGCTGGCGAGATGTCTTTTTATGATTGGCACCCTTATCCCTAGGAAAATTATGAAAATAACATTAAGTTATGTCATGACATTGTAATCCCGGCAGTGGATGTGTAATAGCGTGAAACAGTGTAGTTACTGTTAATACTTTCAGAGGTAATATAGTTGGCTGGCTGCCAGCATATCAACAGCGGTAAAGTCAATAAGCTCAGTGGAAATGTTTGTGCAAAAGTTTCAAAGATACTGTGTATTGGAATCATCTATAACGTCAATCTAAATAGTTGACAAATGGGAGGAGGAACCTCGATGTTACGCTGAGATTTACTGTGCAGATAGGAAGACAGAACTACGTTATGTGCAGATACTACCATAACTATGCTTCTTGGCAGGAGGCAAATCAGACCTCTACATTGTAGACATGGCCTTCCTATTGGAGATGTCTCTCCAATAGGAAGTTTCCTTTCAGAAAACGCCTCTAGCTAGCGCTGTGTCGAGAACAGTGGCAGTTGAGGTGAGAAAAAAAACATGGAAAGAGAGAGAAGAAATGGAGGGAAAAGGTGTGGAGGGAGGGGTGGAGGGGTATGCGTCAGTGGGCTCCCCAGGGCTGGTTATTTACCTGGGGGGAGTTCACAGTGGGACAGTCATTATGTTCAGACACTCAGGTGTGACTCTCTTGTTTTCTTTAAAAGCGTAGCTCCTTCTGGGCTGTCTAAATCCTGGTGCAGCAAGCTGTGCATGCAAGTCAACAAAAAGAAAGTCTGACAGGAATTGTGTGGACCTCATCCTGGTTCAATATTCCATAACCCATTTATCTAGATTTTTTATGGAGATTTGACTATATTTATCTCAGCATCAACTGCCACAGTATATGTTATTAACTTATTACAATGGCAGATAGATGGTTATGCAATGAATTGGGGGAGTGGTGAAATTTTTCAATTTCTCTCCAGTGATTATTCTGTCATGGTAGAGATGCGTATAGCCGGGGAAATACATCAACATATTGATGGTTAAACACATACTTCACCCAAGGAATCCTCCAATTCTATTTGTCAAGTCATACGCACACATACATGCAACACGCGCGCACACACACTCTCTCGCTCATACTTTCCCCTCCTTCTCACCAATGCTCACTGTGATTCATATCCCAGAGTGCTTTGCTGACCTATAAATACCCCTCTATTGTGCTCAGATGTCTGCAGGGTAGTGCAGATTTAAAGGGGGCCTTCTCCATCGTGGAAGAGCCGTCATGCTTACAGTGGCAGGACAAGCCTTGCTGTGGACACAATGCGGTAGCAGAAAATTACCAATATATCCTTCTGCAACATACGCGGGCAGGCGTGGGCTGTAATTCCTCCTGAGTGGTCGGTTGTCAAAATGAGAGGGGTTGAGTGGTTGAAATGGAGACGTACAAAAAAAAAAACATGGGCAAAGAGAAGGTATTACACAGTGGCTGAGTACAAGAGAGGATGCAGCTAAATACTTTAGGCGTTAAAATGTTGCATCTTCTCAGGCAGGACAAAAGAAGGGGAAAGCAACACAGAGAGCTGTAATGTTGATATTATGTATGTATGTATGTATGTATGTATGTATGTATGTATGTATGTATGTATGTATGTATGTATGTATGTATGTATGTATGTATGTATGTATACAGGCTGCAGGTGCCTTAACTATCTGCTGTATGAAACATCTGTAGAGTCCTACACCCCATTTGTATTTCAGGCAACATAATTATATGTTGTCTCTTGTGTCTTCATTCATACCGGCGAACATGGTATGATGGACTATAATAACAAGCCTGTCAGGAAAGATACAGATGATAGTCGTGTAGAAAACATCTGGTGTCTTATCCAAACAAAAGCACATGGTTCCTTTACATGGTCATTTCTTCTCCATACATGTCCATGAGATTCTGCCTCTTAGAAGGCAGGCGGATATTCCCATTGCTCCACCTGAGCACTGGTCTGACATTGATCTAAACCCACGACTGCAGATCATGCACAACGGTCAGGACCAAGCAGGGGTTTCTTTGCTTTACCCAGCAGTGAGCAGCTGTGTCCCTGTCAGAACACACTGGCATCCATGATAAATGACACCATGGGAACGTGAAAGGCCGGGCCCATGACTCACAGGCCTTTGTCTAGAGTGGCATTCTGATGTTGATGGCTGTGGATTTGGAAAGGAACGCCGCAAGGTACAGCCTTTATGCTCACCGCCGGGCAGAGAAGACACAGAGCCACAGAGAATAAAACTGGGAGTCTGAGTGTAACTGTAAGAGCCATTTGTATATGTAAAAGAAAATGTATAGAAGATGTTTTGGTTTATTTGTTATTGCTTAGAATTATATGGAAACAATTTTTCACTGTTTTTATGGTTTATGTTTCTATAGAAATTCAATTTGTATTGCTATTGTGACACCTGGCGGCAGCCTTTTGGGTTAGGTCAGCATTTAAAGGGTTAAACCTAAGGCGGCAGCGATTTAGACAATTGGAACAGGTGTTTGCACCTGAATAGAAGACGTCAAGGAGTTACAGTTTTCAACCACCTTATGTACCATTTGTTTTTCCATTTATCAACCTGGAACTGTGTGTGTGACAACCCAGACAATTCTTTGTGAGTAATACATCTAAATAAACTGCAACAACTCTCAATGGGGAAATGCGTTGGAACCAACCCTATAAAGGCATCTATTGAAGCAGCCTAGTTAAAACGTTGGGACATTGTTTAAAGCCACTACAGTAACACTCTTCAGTCCACAACAGGCTTTAAAACTTTAGCGTCGCTGGATGCCCTCCAGATGCAAGTAAGCCCTGTTCACTGTTTACACTGCATTATATGCATTATATGAACAACATTCTGGGTTAAATTAATCAATGCTTTCATTACTATGCTATTATTATTCGCATAATATTAAAACATAGTGACTTCAGTAGTTAAGACGGTGATTGATGTTGACGATCTTTCACATTTTATTACCAACAGTGGGTTTGCTGAGAAGGATTGTTTACTTTTGTGTGATTTGAAGTGCAATGTGCAACAATTACACATTCTATCGACAGTGTAACAAGAAAATGCTCAAAAAAACATACTGTACACAGACAGGTCCATAATTATTGACACCCTTGATAAAGATGAGCAAAAAAAAACTGTATGAAATAAATCTTTGCGGAAATTATATTATTTTTAAGTAATACAATTGGTCAGAGAAAGAGATTTTTATTTAACAAGTAATAAAAATTATCTCAAAAAGATAGGGGTAAAAATGATTGGCACCCCGGTCTTCAATACTCTATCACCCTCCCCTTGCGAGGAAAATGACACTGAGCTTTTTTCTAAAATGTTTTATGAGATTGGTGAACAGTGGGAGGGATCTGAGACCATTCCTCAATACGTAATATTTCCAGATCTTAAAATATTCTACATCAGCTCTTATGGACTGCCCTTGTCAATTCAAAATGGAAAACGCATCATACTTACTAGCCTGTTCAACCTCTCTTTCGTATCGTCTGAGATTCCCAAAGATTGGAAAGCTGCAGCGGTCATGATGCTCTAGACCCAAACTGCTACAGACCTATATCTATCCTACCCTACCCTTCTAAGGTCTTCGAAAGCCAAGATAACAAACAGATTACCGGCCATTTCGAATCCCACCGTACCTTCTCCGCTATGCAATCGGGTTTCCGAGCTGGTCGTGGGTGCACCCTAGGCACGCTCAAGGTCCTAAATGATATCACCGCCATGGATAAGAGAAATTACTGTGCAGCCGTATTCATCTACCTGGCCAAGGCTTTCGAATCTGTCAATCACCACATTCTTATCGGCAGACTCAACAGCCTTGGTTTCTCAAATGATTGCCTCGCCTGGTTCACCAACTATTTCTCTGATCGAGTTCAGTGTGTCAAATCAGAGGGCCTGTTGTCCAGACCTCTGGCAGTCTCTATGGGGGTGCCACAGGGTTCAATTCTCGGGCCGACTCTCTTCTCTGTATACATCAATGATGTCGCTCTTGCTGCTGGTGATTCTCTGATCCACCTCTACGCAGACGACACCATTCTGTATACCTCTGGCCCTTCTTTGGACACTGTGTTAACTAACCTCCAGACAAGCTTCAATGCCATACAACTCTTTTTCCGTGGCCTCCAACTGCTCTTAAATGAAAGTAAAACTAAATGCATACTCTTCAACCGATCGCTGCCCGCACCGGCCCGCCAGTCCAGCTTCACTACTCTGGACGGTTATGACTTAGATTATGTGGACAACTACAAATACCTAGGTGTCTGGTTAGACTGTAAACTGTCCTTTCAGACTCACATTAACCTGTTAGGGTATAGGGGGCAGTATTTTCACGGCTGGATAAAAAAATTGACCCGATTTAATCTGGTTACTAATCCTACCCAGTAACTACAATATGCATATACTTATTATATATGGATAGAAAACACCCTAAAGTGTCTAAAACTGTTTGAATGGTGTCTGTGAGTATAACAGAACTCATTTGGCAGGCAAAACCCTGAGACAGATTCTGACAGGAAGTGGATACCTGATGTGTTGAATTGACTTTAAGCCTATACCATTGAAAAACAAAGGGGCTGAGGAATGTTTTGGCACTTCCTATTGCTTCCACAAGATGTCCCCAGCCTTTACAAAGTGTTTTGAGTCTTCTACTCTGAGATCTGACTGAAGAAGAGCCTTGGAACGGCGATGGCCCATTAGACACCTGGCGTGCGAGTTGATGGTGGGTACTCTCATTCCGAAACGTTTTAAAAGAGAACCCAATGGTCCGCCTTGAATTTTATTCATGTTCTGGTTAAAAAAGGCCCTAATGATTTATGCGATACAACGTTTGACATGTGTGAATGAACGTAAATATATTTTTTCCGTTCTTGAAGTGAAGTGAAGTCCGGCTGGCTTAGATCATGTGCTACAACACGGAGGTTTTTGGACATAAATGATGAGCTTTTTTGAACAAAACTACATTCGTTATGGACCTGGGATTCTTTGGAAGTGACATCTGATGAAGAGAATCAAAGGTAATGGATTATTTACATAGTATTTTCGATTTTAGATCTCTCCAACATGGCGGTTAGTCTGTATCGCAATGCGTATTTTTCTGGCGCAGTGCTCAGATTATTGCAAAGTGTGATTTCCCAGTAAGGTTAATTTTAAATCTGTCAAGTCCATTGCGTTCAAGAGATGTAAATCTATAATTCTTTGAATGACAATATAATATTTTACCAATGTTTTCTAATATTAATGAATTATTTTGTTGTCATGACTTGACTGCCGGTATTGGAGGGAAACGATTTCCTGAACATCAACGCCATAGTAAAACGCTGTTTTTAGATTTAAATATGAACTTGATAGAACTAAAAATGCATGCATTGTCTAACATAATGTCCTAGGAGTGTCATCTGATGGAGATTGTAAAAGGTTAGTGCATAATTTTAGCTGATTTTATGGTTTTGGTGACGCCTGTCTTTGAATCGACAATGCATTACACACAGCTATTGTCAATGTACTCTCCTAACATAACCTAACTTTATGCTTTCCCCGTAAAACCTTTTTGAAATCGGACAACGTGGTTAGATTAAGGAGATGTTTATCTTTCAAAGGGTGTAAGTTAGTTGTATGTTTGAGAAATTTGAATTTTGACATTTATTTGGTTTCAAATTTGCCGCTCTTGAAATGCACCTGCTGTTGATAGGGTGCGCCACGGGTGGCACGCTAACGTCCCACATAGCCCCAAGAAGTTAAGCATCTCCAATCCAAAATTAAATCTAGAATCGGCTTCCTATTTCGCAACAAAGCATCCTTTACTCATGCTGCCAAACATACCCTCGTAAAACTGACCATCCTACCGATCCTTGACTTCGGCGATGTCTTTTACAAAATTGCCTCCAACACTCTACTCAACAAATTGGATGCAGTCTATCACAGTGCCATCCGTTTTGTCACCAAAGCCCCATATACTATCCACAATTGCGACCTGCACACTCTCATTGGCTGGCCCTCGCTCAATACTCGTCGCCAAACCCACTGGCTCCAGGTCATCTACAAGTCTCTGCTAGATAAAGCCCCGCCTTATCTCAGCTCACTGGTCACCATAGCAGCACCCACCCGTAGCACGCGCTCCAGCAGGTATATCTCACTGGTCACACCCAAAGCCAATTCCTCCTTTGGCCGCCTTTCCTTCCAGTTCTCTGCTGCCAATGACTGGAATGAACTGCAAAAATCACTGAAGCTGGAGACTCATATCTCCCTCACTAGCTTTAAGCACCAGCTCACAGATCACTGCACCTGTATATAGCCCATCTGTAAATAGCCCATCCAGCTACCTCATCCCCATACTGTATTTATTTATCTTGCTCCTTTGCACCCCAGTATCTCTACTTGCACATTAATCTTCTGCACATCTACCATTCCAGTGTTTAATTGCTATATTGTAATTACTTCGCCACCATGGCCTATTTATTGCCTTACCTCCCTTATCCTACCTCATTTGCACATACTGTATATAGACTTTTTCTACTGTATTATTGACTGTATGTTTGTTTATTCCATGTGTAACTCTGTGTTGTTGTATGTGTCGAACTTCTTTGCTTTATCTAGGCCAGATCGCAGTTGTAAATGAGAACTTGTTCTCAACTAGCCTACCTGGTTAAATAAAGGTGAAATACATTTTTCTTTTAAACTGTGACACTTAGTTCTACAGTATATCTTGAACATTTCATTGCTGTGGACTCATTAGTCAACAGTGGACTAATGAAACAAATACAACAATATCATTTTTCTGTGGTATTTTCCTTTAAGAGCAGCTTAAATGAAAGGGGAAGGCTCGGGAAGTGTGGAAATTTGTCAATCATGTCTGGCATGAGTTGTCGGTGGTCGTGGTGCGTGCAGTATCGCTCTTTACAAAAAGGTTCGAACCCTGTCAAAGTAGAGCTCTGGTCACAACTCCCTAATGGTGCTACAATGCTGCGATCTTTAAGAAATGATATTGCCTTGGCAGTAGTTACAATATTGTATCCCAAGGCAGTAATAACAGTGGTATACTGGCTAAGACCAGGATAAGACAAATTCTTATCCTCTCTAATGTTAATTACAACCTCTGATTTTAATTAAAGAAATGACTGAGTTGGCTGATGTATTTAATCAAACTATTATTATCATGGTAATACTGAAGAGGTAGATCCAACTCCACGGGCATGGCTGACTGCAGAATTATCCAGCTTAGATGAGAGAAGCACTTTGAAAGCCAGGCAAGTTTCAAAGCAAGTCTGCTTCAAGTGTCTGAGAGCCATAAAAAAGTAGAATCAGCATTTTGAAATTCAATCACATGTGATAATGATCAGTGCATTGTTTAAGTGTCTTAGAATAGATTCTGCAACAGTTAATGCTCTTATCTAATAACCATGGAAAATAACAGAAACAAATCGCCTTCTGGGTAATTACAGTGCCTTCAGAAAATATTCACACCCCTTGATTTTTTTCATAATTTGTTGTGCTACAGACAGAATTTAAAATGGATTAAATTGAGATGTTTTGTCGCTGGCCAACACACATTACCCCATGATGTCAAAGTGGAATTAGGTTTCTTCAAAAATTTTACACATTAATAAAAAATAAAAAGCTGCCACATCTTGAGTCAATAAGTTCAACCCCTTTGTTATGGCAATCCTAAATTAGTTCAGGAGTACAAATTAGCTTAACAAGTCACATAATAAGTTGCATGGGTCACTCTGTGTGCAATATTAACATGCTTTTTGAATAGTTGCCTCATCTCTGTGTCCCAGACATATCTGTAAGGTCCCTCAGTCGAGCAGTGCATTTCAAACACAGATTCAACCACAACGAGCAGGTAGGTTTTGCAATTATGTATTTAATCAAAGTACAATAATTACCAGGGTATTACTGAAGCGGTGGAGCCAACTCAACGGGCATGGCTACCTGCAGAACGATCCAACTCAGATGAGAGAAGCACTTTGAAAGCCAGGCAAGTTTCAATGCATGTCAATTTCAAGTGGCTGAGAGCCACAGAAAAGTACAATCAGCAGTTTGAAATTCAATGACACAGGATAATGATCCGTAAATGCTGTAAGTGGCTTAGAATAGATTATGCAACAGTTACTGCTGTTATCTTATAAATAAGATTTTAATGGAAAAGAACAGAAAACAATCGCCTCTGGGTAAATACAGTGCCTTCAGAAAGTATTCACACCATTTTACTTTAAAAAAGTGCTACAGTCTGAATTTAAAGTTGATGAAATTTAGATTTTTTTTTGTCGCTGATCTACACACATGTCAAAGGGGAATTATTATTATATATACAGTACCAGTCAAAACTTTGGACACACCTACTCATTCAAGGGTTTTTCTTTATTTTACTATTTTCTACATTGTAGAAATCATGTAGTAAACAAAAAGTGAAATGAAAATGAAAATATATTTTATAATTGAGATTCTTCAAAGTAGCCACCCTTTGCCTTGATGACAGCGTTGCACTTTCTTGGCATTCTCTCAACCAGCTTCACCTGGAATACTTTTCCAAAAGTCTTGAATGAGTTCTCACACATGCTGAGCACTTGTTGGCTGCTTTTCCTTCACTCTGCGGTCCAACTCATCCCAAACCATCTCAATTGGGTTGAGGTCGGGTGATTATGGAGGCCAGGTCTGGTGATTGTGGAGGTCAGGTCATCTGACTCTCCTTCTTGGTCAAATAGCCCTTACACAGCTTGGAGGTGTGTTGGGTCATTGTCCTGTTGAAAAACAAATGATAGTCCCACTCAGCGCAAACCAGATGGGATGGCGTAGCACAGCAGAATTATGTGTTAGCCATGTTGGTTATGCCTTGAATTCTAAATAAATCACAGACAGTGTCACCAGCAAAGCACCCCCACACCATCACACCTCCTCCTCCATGCTTCACGGTGGGAATCACACATGTGGAGATCAACTGTTCACCTACTCTGCATCTTACAAAGACACGGCAGTTGGAACCAAAATCTCAAATTTTGACTCATCAGACCCAAGGACAGATTTCCACCAGTCTAATGTCCATCGCTTGTGTTTCTTGGCCCAAGCAAGTCTCTTCTTCTTATTGGTGTCATTTAGTAGTGGTTTCTTTGCAGCAATTTGACCATGAAGGCCTGATTCATGCAGTCTCCTCTGAACGGTTGATGTTGAGATGTGTCTGTTACTTGAACTCTGTGAAGCATTTATTTGGGCTGTAATCTTAGGTGCAGTTAACTCTAATCAAAGTTTATTTGTCACGTGCGCCGAATACAACAGGTGTAGACCTTAGAGTGAAATGCTTACTTACAGGCTCTAACCAATAGTGCGAAAAAAAGGTATGTATGTATGTATGTGTGTATGTGTGTGTGTGTGTGTGTGTGTGTGTGTGTGTGTGTGTGTGTGTGTGTGTGTGTGTGTGTGTGTGTGTGTGTGTGTGTGTGTGTGTGTGTGTGTGTGTGTGTGTGTGGGTAAGTAAAGAAATAAAACAACAGTAAAAATACATTTGAAGGTAGTATGTACATGTAGATATGG
Source organism: Salmo trutta (assembly GCF_901001165.1). NCBI lineage: Eukaryota > Metazoa > Chordata > Actinopteri > Salmoniformes > Salmonidae > Salmo > Salmo trutta. Next base: position 8,716,760 of record NC_042982.1, on the reverse strand, counting down.
TTAAAGTGACTATGCATATATGATGAACAGAGAGTAGCAGTAGCGTAAAATGAGAGGTTGGTGGGAGGTGGGACACAATGCAGATATCCCAGTTAGCCAATGTGCGGGAGCACTGGTTGGTCGGGCCAATTGAGGTAGTATGTACATGGATGTACGGTTAAAGTGACTATGCATATAAGATAAACAGAGAGTAGCAGCAGCATAAAAGATGCAAATAGTCCAGGTAACCTGTTCAGAAGTCTTATAGCTTGGGGGTAAAAACTGTTGAGAAACCTTTTTGTCCTAGACTTGGCTCTCCGGTACCGCTTGCCATGCGGTAGTAGAAAGAACAGTGTATGTGTCACGAATGCTAGGAGTGGTGGTAGGAGTCAGGCGCAGAGAGCAGAGGTAAGAAAACATTTGATTTATTTTCTCTGGTACGACATGGTCGACGCCAACACAACAGGCGTGTGAACAAAATTACCAACCCATACACAACGGGCACACAGTCCGGAAAGAAAATAATCCTGGCAGATCGCCAGCACATCCAAAAAGCACACTGATGTAAAATAATCCCGCACAAACCTGGGCGGGCTAAACAGGCTTAAATAACCACAAATCAAGACACACAAATAAGGAACAGGTGCAAACAATAAGACATACCAACAGAAAAGGAAAAAGGGATCGCCGGCGACGATGACCGCCGAGCGCCGCCGAGCAGGAAGGGGAGCCACCTTCGGTGGGATTCGTGACACTATGACTGGGGTGGCTGGGGTCTTTGACAATTTTTAGGGCCTTCCTCTGACACCGCCTGGTGTAGAGGTCCTGGATGGCAGGCAGCTTTGCCCCAGTGATGTATTGGGCCGTACGCACTACCCTCTGAAGTGCCTTGTGGTCAGAGGCCGAGCAATTGCCGTACCAGGAAGTGATGCTGCAGCAGAGGTAAATCTTGGTCTTCCTGTGACGGTCTTCATGAGAGCTAGTTTCATCATAGCGCTTGATGGTTTTTGCAACTGCACTTGAAGAAACTTTCCAAAGTTCTTAAAGTAATGATGGACTGTCGTTTCTCTTTGCTTATTTTAGCTGTTCTTGCCATAATATGGACTTGGTCTTTTACCAAATAGGGCTATCTTCTGTATGCCACCCATACCTTGTCACAACACAACTGATTGGCTCAAATGCATTAAGAAGGAAAGAAATTCCACAAATTGACTTTTAACAAGGAACACCTGATAAATGAAATGCATTCCTTGCATTCCATGTACCTCATGAAGTTGGTTATGCCGAGGTTATGCCAAGAGTGTGCAAAGCAAGGGAGGCTACTTTGAAGAATCAAATATAATATAAAATATACAAAATATATTTTCATTTGTTTAACACTTTTTTTTAGTTAATAAATGATTCCATATGTGTTATTTCATAGTTTTGATGTCTTCACTATTATTCTACAATGTAGAATATAGTAGAAGAAAGAAAACACTTGAATGAGTAGGTGTGTCCAAACTTTTGACTCGTACTGTACATGTAATCACTTCCAAAGGTGCTTCTACAAAGTATTGACTCAGCGGTGTGAATACTTCTGTAAATTAGATATTTACTTATTTTATTTTCAATACATTTAAAAAACATGTTTTCACTTTGTCATTATTGGGTATCAAATCAAATGTATTTATACAGCCATTCTTACATCAGCTGATATATTAAAGTGCTGTACAGAAACCCATCCTAAAACCCCAAACAGCAAGCAATGCAGGTGTAGAAGCACGGTGGCTAGGAAAAACTCCCTAGAAAGGTCAAAACCTAGGAAGAAATCTAGAGAGGAACCAGGCTATGAGGGGTGGCCAGTCCTCTTCTGGCTGTGCCGGGTGGAGATTTTAACAGAACATGGCCAAGATGTTAAAATGTTAATAAATGACCAGCATGGTCAAATAATAGTAATCACAGTGAACAGGTCAGGGTTCCATAGCCGCAGGCAGAACAGTTGAAACTCGAGCAGCAGCACGGCCAGGTGGACTGGGGACAACAAGGACTCATCATCCCAGGTAGTCCTGAGGCATGGTCCTAGGGCTCAGGTCCACCAAGAGAGAGAAAGAGAGAATTAGAGAGAGCATACTTAAATTCACACAGGACACCGGATAAGACAGGAGAAATACAGATATAACAGACTGACCCTAGCCCCCCGACTGTAACGGCTGTCTGAAGAAGTAGACCAAGGCGCAGCGTGTTGAGTGCTCATATTTAATTGTAAACGAGACACTTAGAACAAAGCAAGAAAATAACAGCCAAACAGTTCTGTCAGGTATAACAAAACACTAAACAGAAATTAACTACCCACCAACCCCAAAGGAAAACAGGCTGCCTAAGTATGACTTCCAATCAGCGACCCTGATTGAGAGCCATACCAGGCCAAAACAAAGAAATACAAAGGATAGAAAAAAGGACATAGAATTCCCACCCAAATCACACCCTGACCAAACCTAAATAAAGACATAAAAAATGCTCTCTCAGATCAGGGCGTGACACCGACACATAAACTACTGCAGCATAAATACTGGAGGCTGAGACAGGAGACACTGTGGCCCTGTCCGATGATACCCCCAGACAGGGCCAAACAGGCAGGATATAACCCCACCCACTTTGTCAAAGCACAGCCCCATACCACTAGAGGGATATCTTCAACCACCAACTTACCATCCTGAGACAAGGCCGAGTATAGCCCACAAAGATCTCCGCCACGGCACAACCCAAGGGGGGGCGCCAACCCAGACAGGAAGACCACGTCAGTGACTCAACCCACTGAAGTGACGCACCCCTCCTAGGGACGACATGGAAGAGCACCAGTAAGCCAGTGACTCAGCCCCTGTAATAGGGTATTGTCTGTAGATGAAAAATCTATGTAATCCGGTTTGAATTTAGGCTGTAACACAACAAAATGTGTAATTAGTCAAGGGGTATGAATACTTTCTCAAGGCTCTGTATGTTGGTGTAATGTCAAAGTCATTTAATTTCTCAACTCATTTCTGTTTGTAAAAATGCTAAAGCATTATGGTTAAATATCAACCCAACTGAAGCAACCACAGTGGGTGGAAGTACTGAACTCAGGACATCACGTTCCAGAATTGCATTTACCAGACCTCTATCTCCCTACATAAGGAGGGAAATCATTTTAAGATAAAAAGTACATCAAAGTACACTTCACCTTATACAGTGGTGTGTGGCTGGATTTAGTGCACCGTCCAATTAACCTCCCAACTTTGAGTGTTCAAAAAACTTTACCAAATGTTACATATCAACAATAAACTTACTGTATGTCCTGGTGAAACACAACTCAGCTAAGACATTTCATCATATTACTTTACCATTCAAGGTGAGCTGTAACAAAACCCACGGTGCAGCAGAAATGGCATCCTGTTAGGTTTAAAGGATCATTGGAAGCCATGTGGGAACATGAATTTCATCCTCACCGAGCAAGATAGTGGGGAGGGGGGTTAGGGGGCATATGCCATGCAAGTCAGTTTCACATTTAAGGCCATGGTAATGCTGTTCCTGCATAAAACATTTGCAAGGTAAATATTAATGAACTATTGGAAACTGAAATGGCTGTTCTGGAGTCAGAAACTGAATCGTGCAGATATTGATTATTCAAATTAGTCTGTGTGACTGCGACAGGATTGTGATCAGTCTTGTCATGCAGGAGTGGACACATATCTGTGTAGCTCAAAGTATAACTCCAATATAACGGAGGTGTCACATTAGATATACAAATAAAGAATCCTACCTATTTATCAAATGCATAGATAAGGTCCCGATGTTTTCTTGGCTGTGACACATTGTAAACACCAGATTTTGCAGTACTTTCTATCTAATACTTCGTAACAGATGGGGCATGGGGGGGGCACGTTCCACTTTTATTGCTGGGGGGCAATTTAGTTAAATTGTGTATAGTGCAACTATCACACTAAATAAGCGTTGTTCGCGTTTACCTCAACATCCCTGCTCTGTATGTAGGCTAGTGGTATCTTTAATCTTGGACACTGAAGGGGTTAACTTTTTAAGGCTAGGGGGCAGTATTCTGTTATGTTATGATAAACTGTAAGGTCTCCTCTTAGGAGACCTCTGTGTGTGTGTTAAAACCTGTTTTGAGTGTTGTGTCCTTTAGACATTATCAGAAGGCGGTAACCGCCTACGCTCATACTCCTCCTGTCTGGGCCCCACCATGGCTGTCTGAGGTTCTGAGAATATGACCGGTTTTCTGAGAAAACAAGGCTGCAGCAGGCCTGATGAAAACAGCCACCTGTCAGAAGATGCTTAGACTCGTTCACCTTTTTATGACCGTAAACTTGTGATGAAAGGTCAAGTTTCAGTCAAACCCACTTCTGAGCTTTTGATTACTGACAAGATGGTTGCTGCTGTCAGGGGGAGGTTAGATTTATAACAATTTTGTTGCCAGTGAAACTGGGGAGGCTATATAAGTTACAGGATGTCTTAGACACTTTGCAGAACCTGGGGAGAGCTATCATATACTGTACTCTGTACCAACTCCTTCCTACAATTGTATTACTAAAGGATCATTTTAATACTTAAACAAAGAGTCTGTGTTTCCTTTCTACTACCAACAGATACGTTTGATAATTATATAGACCTGATCATCCGTTGAAGAAATTGACCAACAACACCCAGAACTAAAATCTTCCGTAATTTCGTCAGATGCTCGATTAAGTTCAGGAGGGAAGACGTGTTAGAAACTATACTAAGGAGACTAGCGAAGTCTCCACTCCTCTAAACAGAAACTCTCAGAAACTCCCAGTTTCGTGCAAGTCTATTGGCCAAATATCTGTTTCCCTTACTGAATTGTCAGAATGATCACTGACAACAAATCTTTATGCTGGAACAAAGTTCCTCGTTAGCAGTCACATCCCACAGTCTGTCAACAGATACTACTATAATTTCTGTTATGTGCATCTGTCCACAAGAGATTATCTTAGAAAAATGCTGGACTAAGTAGCTAGCATCCATATAATTCCCAAGACCTGTATGTGCCTGTGATCCCGTGTGGCTCAGTTGGTAGAGCATGGTGTTTGCAATGCCAGGGTTGTGGGTTTGATTCCCATGGGGGACCAGTACGGGAAAAAAAAAACTTATGAAATGTATGCATTCACTACTGTAAGTTGCTCTGGATAAGAGTGTCTGCTAAATGACTAAAATGTAAATCTAATCTGGGTATATAGTTAAATAGGCATGTTGTGGAATAATCAGCCATGCTGTAATTATTAGGGTCAATGCAAATTCAAGTGAAATGGGGCTTTATCCATCTGTTGTTAGGTTTATTTTCCTTATACACAAATGACAGCAACAATGACAGCGATGCCTTCGCTATGTGAGTTAACGCCTGTCAAGTGAGCAGTAAAGTCATGGAAGTTGAATTGCAGCTCAACTCCCTCAGTTTTTTTATTATATTGCAGAGAGAGAGAGAGAGCGAGAGAGAGAGAGAGAGAGAGAGAGAGAGAGAGAGAGAGAGTGTGACTGACTGACTGACTGACTGACTGACTGACTGACTGACTGACTGACTGACTGACACACTAATTACACACTTAAGCTAATAGTTAGCTATTAGTAGACAGGAGAGAGAGCTTCATCTCAATGTGATCGCTAGAAACACAGGGAAAATCCCATGCATGTGTTTCATCACGCTCACTGTAACTTAGCCTTCTTTTTCCATGGCAATCACCATGGCGCCCAGGACCCCCTATTGCTGTCTCACCATCGATCGCCCATTTGATGTCTCTGATTGCAGCGCCAGCCCTCTCTCTGCCTATCACTCATTTTAATCATGCCTACACAGGCACACCACTATGGATGCCTGTCATGTAGCACAGCAGCAGAGGCTCATTTCACCCAGGTACATAAAACTCCAATGATTAATTCATGAGAGACAAACAACCACTGTCAGAGATAAAGGTTTTTAAGCTGTCTCAGAATTGATGCATGAAGATGTGTAAGATGTAAAGAAGCTTGTCATTCCAAGGGAGATGGTATAGAACAGCTATTCCCAAACTGGGATACGTGTTTTTTTTATTTTTATTAAATTCTCCGAACATTCTATTTATATTTTTCAACGGGGCTATACATTTGGGTGAGGTTTTTTTCATGCCTGAGTAGCCTCGTTACACTGCCAAAAATATAATTAAACCATCTAGTGTTTAGCGAAGTAACAACACAATGTCAAGTACATGTAGCCTAGTCAAATAATTGCTCCGGACGCCACTTGAATACACTGCAGCATCCACCAAGAGTCTCTTGCTGTCAAGAGAATGCATGACAGCTTGAAAGACATTTTGGACACTATAGTGAAAATGGTTAACTTTGTTAAAGCAAGGCCCCTGAACTCTCATGTATTTTCTGCACTATGCAATGATATGGGCAGCGACAATGTAACACTTTTACAACATACAGAAGTGCGCTGGTTATCAAGGGTCAAAGTATTGACACGTTTTTTTGAATTGAGAGACGAGCTTAAAGTTTTCTTTACTGACCATTTTCACTTGTCTGACCGCTTGCATGATGATGAGTTTCTCACACGACTGGGTGATGTTTTTTCTCACCTGAATGATCTGAATCTAGGATTGCAGAGACTCTCCGCAACTATATTCAATGTGTGATATATGTGATATAGCGAAGCACCTGAGTGAGTTGGGTGCTCAATTACGCAGGTACTTTCCCGAAACGGATGACACAAACAACTGGATTCGTTATCCCTTTCAAGCCCTGCCTCCAGTCCACTTACCAATATCTGAACAAGAGAGCCTCATCAAAATTGCAACTAGCGGTTCTGTGAAAATTGAATTTAATCAGAAGCCACTGCCAGATTTCTGGATTGGGCTGCACTCAGAGTATCCTGCCTTGACAAATCGCGCTGTTAAGACACTGATGCCCTTTGCAACCACGTACCTATGTGAAAGTGGATTCTCGGCCCTCACTAGCATGAAAACTAAATACAGGCACAGACTGTGTGTGGAAAATTATTTAAGACTGAGACTCTCTCCAATACAACGCAACATTACATAGTTATGTGCATCCTTTCAAGCACATCATTCTCATTAACCTGTGGTGAGTTATTCACAATTTTCTATGAACAAATAAGGTTTTATATGTAAGATGGTTAAATAAAAAGCAAAATGATTGATTATTATTATTTGTGTCCTAGTCCTATAAGAGCTCTTTGTCACTTCCCACGAGCCGGTTTGTGACAAAAACTCACACTCATTCTTATGTTTAATAAATGTATCGTATAGTGTGTGTGTGTGGCAGGCTCACAATGATGGCAAAAAACAACATTTGAAAGTGCGCTGACCCTGGTGCTAAAGGGGATACCCAGCTGGAGGTTGAATGTTTGAAGGGGTACGGGACTATAAAAACTTTGGGAACCACTGGTATAGAAGATTAGCGGGAGGTCTACATGAACCCTTGTACCAAAGGGGGTTTGAAAGAAGGAGACTACATGTACTTGAGCTTGGGAGCAATTCTCTTCACCGCTCAGGGGAGGATGTACAGCTGACATGGCAATGTCCCTCCACAGTTAATGATTAAAGATTTAACACACAACAAAGATACAGGATTCACATTAGAGTGGTTACAGCTACTATACCACAGCCACTTCCACAGACAGCTCAGCTCAGAGTACATCAGGGAACAATGGCTGACTGGCTGACTGTTCTCTAGCCTGCAGAGCGAGGACATCCAATCAACTCCTGTACTGGAGCTGCTCTTTTATATACAGTCACCGTGAATATCATTTTAATGAATATTAGTGACATTTACTTGTCTTTTTGGTGCTGTGCACACACAGTTTGTCCCAAAAAGCATCTCTCGTCAGAGCAAAAAGGAGCCAGGATATTTGGTGTAAATTCCCATTGAGGCTGGCAATGTCATAATCGGGATGCCTCTTTAGTCAGAAATAGGTTTACATTTTCTTACTCATCTTCCTAATGAAAAAGAATACATACAAATGGGCTCTTGGATTGAAGCAAATAGAGGGTCTCATTTCACACTCTTCTGACAATGTAAGAATTAATGTTCATAGTAATGATGCGGTTCTCTCCATGAGGATGCTGATGAACACCTTTAGTTTTGTCCTTTGAACACAGGTGAACATGTTTATTTGTGCATTCATCTTATACAGGATAATTGTCCCAAATAGTGCTAATGAGAGACATGAGAAGACTCTCCGATGTGCACGAATGACAAATGGCTCAACACGAATTGCGATGATCCTAACAACTCTCTTGGCCACGAGCTCCACAGAGCCATACACACGATTCAATTAGGCCCCTTTAATCTTCTAACAGAACATAATTAAACAATTAATCACAGCCTCATGTGGACATGACTATGTAGCCTCCCCGTTGATATTCTTGTCTTCAAGGAATCTCTCCAGCCCAAATAATCAATTCCAATAAGTACGCTGCACCTGTGAAAAACTAAGGTGGGGATGGAGTCAAAGGGTACTGAGGAGATAAGAAAATAACTGTAGATGTATGAACATAGGAAATATTTTGCCTGGCCCTCTTCTTCTGGGTAAAAAGTTAGAACCCAAGTTATCATGAACTAGGTAATTCTGATGCAATCTGGTGTGAATGTGGCGGAATTTAAATTTTAACACATGCATGTGCAATCAATAATGAAGTGAATTATTGAGTAGTGTACAATTCATATCAAAGTCAATGGTAAAGTAGGAAGGGTTTCGTCAACACTTTGTACGTAGCCCTTTACAAAATGACAGATTTTGGCACGTAAAACGGCTAATTTTGGACGTAGTGGCTGTTCAGTAGCATGCTATACATGACGTCAGAGCTCTGGCTCTCTGCTTCACAGCTCTGTATGGGTTTTGACTGGGAGCCTTTCTGAACTTCAGCACTGCGCGCGACAAGACAATGCCCCACCCCTCCCACTAATTTAGCAAAAACAATTGTTAATCTGAGTGAGGGAAATGCGTGAAGATGAGACATTGAGGATTATAATAAATACCGCTATGACCACATACAAGCAAGCCAAACACCCGTGAGTCCAAATGTGCACTTCACATCTCCAAATCATAAAACTCATGTCATATACAGTGCCAAAGTTTATGATCACTATGTTTGAATTACAGTTACAAGATGACATGTCATCATATCCTGGGTTGTTCTGAACAGAATGCCTGTTTGTTTATTGTGAAGAAAATTTGATGCGGCACAGGCACCTGAATGCACTCATGACTCATTTCTATTCGCACCAAAATGAAGATCAGTTTCTCTGAATTGCCTCATGTTTGCAATACAACAAGCTTTCAAATCATGACCACCTGACCCAGATTGTGATTTTTAATGGACCGTTTTTGGATTGCGTACACAACAACAGTACTTGTGTGATGGCAGGGATGCAGGGTTGCGTTCCAACTAAACAACTACAAGTGTGCTTGTCCTAGTTCCTCAACGGCAAAGCTAGGAGAGCTCAAAAAAGCACCTTGTAGTTGAAGACTCATCTTTGAGTCATAAAAGTGCATTGCAATTGCTTAGGAACTGTGCACACATTGGAGAGATGTATGGCCACTTAGAGACAACAGTTAGTCATCTCACTCAAGGAATAATCTTATCATGTTACTGAATGTATCCGGAGTATTTTCAGATTTCGTTATCTATAAATGCGGCTAAAAGTACAGTAAATGTAAAATGCACATAACATCAACAGTGTAATGCTCGGATTCAGACTTGTATCAGGTGAACTGTTGTGTACTCACCTTTGGTCTAATAACTTTCCCATTATCTCCAAACTGTTTTCTTTCAATTTGTACAGTACCATGGTTATGGTGGTTATGGTTATATGCTTTTCATTTTTATTTTGTAAAAATCTATTCAATTTAGACCTATCCATATAGGCCAATTCACACGAGTGTATGGTGTGAAACACTTTGAGGGTTATATTCAATATGTGTCGTCAAAGCGTTACGGATTCACCAATAGGGTCACGTTTTAAATGACGTTCAGCTTATAAAGGCTTCATAAAGCCTTCATAATTCCTTCATAAGTACTACATAAATGTGTTACAAAGCATCTATAACCATATGTCATGTTTTATAAAGGGTTAATAAATGTGGCATAACTGTGTGGCCAAATTAAGCCACTATGTCGAATATGATATAAACATGTGTGTAGAAGGAAGGCATGCACTCTAAAGTGATGTCATGTTAGTCACATTAGTAAAACCCAGTGATATAACGCGTGATGTAACCATATCATAAATAATTGATAATGTCCAAGAAGCCGGTATTTGGAGGATATATTGGCACGGGTGTTGTTAGGCCCGAGATCAAATCTAATCCAATTTTATTCATCACATACACATGGTTAGCAGATGTTATTTCGAGTGTAGCGAAATGCTTGTGCTTCTAGTTCTGACAGTGCAGCAATATCTAACAAGTAATCTAACAATTCCACAGTAACTACCTAATACACACAAATCTAAGTAAACGGATAGAATAAGAATATATCCATATAAATATATGGATGAGCAATGACCGAGCGGCATAGGCAAGATGCAATGGATGGTATAAAATACAGTATATACATATGGGATGAGTAATGCAAAATATGTAAACATTATTAAAGTGCCATTATTAAAGTGACTAGTGATCCATTTATTAAAGTGGCCAATGATTTCAAGTCTGTATGTAGGCAGCAGCCTCTCTGTGTTAGTGATGGCTGTTTAACAGTCTGATGGCCTTGAGATAGGTATTTTTCAGACTCTGTCCAAGCACCGTACTGACCTCGCCTTCTGGATGATAGCGGGGTGAACAGGCATTGGCTCAGGTGGTTGTTGTCCTTCATGATCTTTTTGGCCTTCCTGTGACATCGGGTGCTGTAGGTGTCCTGGAGTGCAGGTAGTTTGCCCCCCCCGTATTGCGTTGTGCAGACCGCACCACCCTCTGGAGAGCCCTGCGGTTGTGGGCGGTGCAGTTGCCGTACCAGGCTGTATCATGATACAGCCCGACAGGATGCTCTCAACATACTCTGTTTCATGGAAACATGGCTCTCTCGGGATATGCTGTCAGAGTCGGTACAGCCACCGGGATTCTTTATGAGTCGCGCCGACCGAAATAAGCATCTCAGGTAGCACGTCCGGTGAACAGGTCAGGGTTCCACAGGCAGAACAGTTGAAACTGGAGCAGCAGCATGGCCAGGTGAACTGGGGACAGCAAGGAGTCATCAGGCCAGGTAGTCCTGAGGCATGGTCCTAGGGCTCAGGTCTTCCGAGAGAAAGAAAGAAAGAAAGAAAGAAAGAAAGAAAGAAAGAAAGAAAGAAAGAAAGAGAAAAAGAGAGAGAATTAGAGAGAGCATACTCAAATTCACACAGGACACCGGCTAAGACAGGAGAAATACTCTAGATATAAGACTGACCCTAGCCCCCACGACACATAAACTACTTCAGCATCGATACCGGAGGCTGAGACAGGAGGGGTCAGGAGACACTGTGGCAGGATACAACCCCACCCACTTTGCCAAAGCACAGCCCCCACACCACTAGAGGGATAACTTCAACCACCAACTTACCATCCTGAGACAAGGCCGAGTATAGCCCACAAAGATCTCCTCCACGGCACAACCCAAGGGGGGGCTTCAACCCGGACAGGAAGATCACGTCAGTGACTCAACCCACTCAAGTGACGCAACCCTCCTAGGGACGGCATGGAAGACCACCAGTAAGCCAGTAACTCAGCCCCTGTAATAGGGTTAGAGGCAGAGAATCCCAGTGGAGAGAGGGGAACCGGCCAGGCAGAGACAGCAAGGGCGGTTCGTTGCTACAGTGCCTTTCCATTCACCTTCACACTCCTGGGCCAGACTACACTCAATCATAGGACCTACTGAAGAGATGAGTCTTCAATAAAGACTTAAAGGTTGAGACCGAGTCTCTCACATGGATAGGCAGACCATTCCATAAAAATGGAGCTCTATAGGAGAAAGCCCTGCCTCCAGCTGTTTACTTAGAAATTCTAGGGAGGCCTGCGTCTTGTGACCGTAGCGTATGTGTAGGTATGTACGGCAGGACCAAATCGGAAAGATAGGTAGGAGCAAGCCCATGTAATGCTTTGTAGGTTAGCAGTAAAACCTTGAAATCAGCCCTTGCCTTAACAGGAAGCCAGTGTAGATAGGCTAGCACTGGAGTAATATGATAAAAAATATTGGTTCCAGTCAAGAATTAGTATATAACATACTAATCAGGGGAAATGGGAACCAGGTGTGTGTAATCAGACAAGACTGTCCGGGGTTGATGATAATGAATCCCGTTCAGTGAAGCCTAGATGGTGACGTAGACCTCCGGAACTTGTGAACAGAATTAGCAGCAGTACCGGGGGGATCCGTGACACAATAAAACGCTGACCGTATTTTCTCCCAAGAAAATTTGAGAACAAGGCTACCTAAATCCTATTAGCATATTGATTGTAGTAATCTCGCTGGCAAAACAATGGATCACTGCTACTCCAACTTCCGCGATGCATACAAGGCCCTCCTTTCGGCAAATCTGACCACGACTCCATTTTACTTCTTCCTTCCTATAGGCAGAAACTCAAACAGGATGTACCCGTGACAAGGACTATTCAACGCTGTTCTGATCAATCGGAATCCATGCTTCAAGATTGTTTTGTTCACACGGACTGGTACATGTTCTTGGTAGCCTCAGAGAGTAATATCGATTTATATTCTGATTCGGGGAGTGAGTTTATAGGGAAGTGCATAGGAGAAGTTGTACCCTATATGACTATTAAAACCTACCATAACCATAAACAGTGGATAGATGGTGGCATTCGCGCAAAACTGAAAGCCACATTTAACCATGGGAAAATGACTGGGAATATGGCCGAATACAAACAGTGTAGTTATTTCCTCCGCAAGGCAATCAAACAAGCTAAATGTCAGTATAGGGACAAAGTGGAGTCGCAATTCAACGGCTCAGACATGATACGTATGTGGCAGGGTCTACAGACAAACACTGACTACAAAAAGAAAACAAGCCACGTCACGAACACCGACATCATGCTTCCAGACAAACTAAACACCTTCTTTGCCCACTTTTAGGATAATACAGTGCCACTGACGCAGCCCCCTACCAAGGACTGTGGGTTCTTCTGATCTGTGGCCGACGTGAGTAAGATATTTAAACGTGTTAACCCTCGCCAGGCTGCCGGCCCAGATTGAATCCCTAGCCGCGTCCTCAGAGCATGCGCAGACCAGCTGGCTGGTGTGTTTACGGACATATTCAATCTCTTCCTATCCTATTCTGCTGTCCCCACATGCTTCAAGATGGCCACGATTGTTCCTGTAACCAAGAAGGCAAATGTATAGAGGACACAAGGTGGGGTGCCTCGCAAGGATCCACCATCGGCGAGTGGGAAATCTGCCCTTACAATCAATATTACTTGCCAACATACAATCGTTGGACAATAAATTAGGTGAGGTACGATCACAAATATCCTACCAACGGCAGGTGCCAGGGCAAGAGGAGCATCGAGCCGGAAGGGGTGATGCCAACCCTGCACTCAAGACCGCCAGTGCGCCCTTTCGGTCCGGTGTTTCCCGCTAGACGCACTAGCATGGAGGTGCGTGTCTCCAGGCTGGCACGTCCAATACCAGCCCCACGCATCAGGAGTCTAGTGCGTCAGCCCAGCCTCTCCAGTCAACAGTCACCAGAGCTGCCCGCCAGTCAACAGTCACCAGAGCTGCCCGCCAATCAACAGTCACCAGAGCTGCCCGCCAGTCAACAGTCACCAGAGCTGTCCGCCAGTCAACAGTCACCAGAGCTGCCCGCCAGTCAACAGTCACCAGACTGCCCTGAACTCCCAGAGTGGCCAGACTGCCCTGAACTGCCAGAGTGGCCAGACTGCCCTGAACTGCCAGAGTGGCCAGACTGCCCTGTTCTGCCAGAGTGGCCAGACTGCCCTGTTCTGCCAGAGTGGCCAGACTGCCCTGTTCTGCCAGAGTGGCCAGACTGCCCTGTTCTGCCAGAGTGGCCAGACTGCCCTGTTCTGCCAGAGTGGCCAGACTGCCCTGTTCTGCCAGAGTGGCCAGACTGCCCGGTTCTGCCAGAGTGGCCAGACTGCCCGGTTCTGCCAGAGGTGCCCGCCTGCTCGGATCTGCCAGGGTGCCCTGCCTGCCCTCCGGCCCAGCCCGAGTGGCCCTCCTGCCCTCCGGTCCAGCCCGAGTGGCCCTCCGGCCCAGCCCGAGTGGCCCTCCTGCCCTCCGGCCCAGCCCGAGTGGCCCTCCGGTCCTCCGGCCCAGCCCGAGTGGCCCTCCTGTCCTCCGGCCCAGTCCGAGTGGCCCTCCTGTCCTCCGGCCCAGCCCGAGTGGCCCTCCTGTCCTCCGGCCCAGCCCGAGTGGCCCTCCTGTCCTCCGGCCCAGCCCGAGTGGCCCTCCTGTCCTCCGGCCCAGCCCGAGTGGCCCTCCTGTCCTCCGGCCCAGCACGAGTGGTCCGTCTGCCAGGGTCAGCCCAAGTGGCCCGTCTGCCCGGCGCAGCTAGCAGCGCCACCGAAGTGGGCTACGCCGAAGGTGGAGCAAGGTCCACGCCCTGCACCTGAGCCACGTCCAGGATAGGTGGGTTGGGGAGGGAGGGTGTAGCACAGTGCCGTCGGTGACGGCAGCCACCCTCCCTTCCCTCCCTTATTGTTTTAGGGTTAATGTTTATGGGTTTTGTGTTGTTTTTTTTTGTTGGTAGGTGCATTCCGGGGTCTGCACCTTGAGGGGGGGTACTGTCACGTCCTGACCAGCAGATGGAGCTATTGTTTTAGTGTTGGGGTCAGGACATGGCAGTTTTTGTGTATGTGAATGTTTGATTGTTGATTTGGGACTTCCAATTGAAGGCAGGTGTGTTGAGTTGCCTTTGATTGGAAGTCCTATATAGGTGTGTGTGTTTTTCTTTGGGGTTGTGGGTGGTTGTGTTTTTACACTGCGTTTTGTATGCATGTAAGACTGTCACTGTGGTGTTTATTGTTTTTTTCAGTGGATGCTCTACTCCTTTTTTGAAAATTAAAATATGAGTATCCACACTTCCGCTGCGCCTTGGTCCTCCTTACAACAGCACGAAGAATTTTATGACATTTCATCTATTATTTTTGTAGCTATTTATTTATCACCACAGATGAACGCTGGCACTAAGACCACACTGAGTCAGCTGTATAAGGAAATAAGCAAACAGGAAACCGCTCACCCAGAGGCGGCGCTCCTAGTGAAGAGGGCACGACAAAACCTATTCCCCCTCAGAAGACTGAAAATATTTGGTATGGGTCCTCAGATCCTCAAAAGGTTCTACAGCTGCAACATCGAGAGCATCCTGACTGGCTGCATCACTGCCTAGTACGGCAACTGCTCATCCTCCGACATCAAGGCACTACAGAGGGTAGTGCGTATGGCCCAGTACATCACCGGGGCTATGCTGCATGCCATCCAGGACCTCTACACCTGGTGGTGTCAGAGGAAGGCCCTAAAAATTGTCAAAGACCCCAGCCACCCCAGTCATAGACTGTTCTCTCTGCTACCGCATGGCAAGCGATACCGAAGCGCCAAGTCTAGAGGAGCTAGCCAACATCACAGCTAACACAATCACTTCAAACTGAAGCTGGAAAGACTGCAAACTAGCTGCACTTCATTTAGTTTGAACTTTTTTCAATGTACTTTTCTTTGTATATATCTATGAAAATGATGCCAGCTGATTCATGATTTCGACTGGCTGAGAAACGCTGCCTGCTTGTCTGTCTTGTCCCAACTCCCGACATGTTCATTACTATTGGACAGTAGGGATCGAATTTGAATATTGAAACAATGTTGCAAATGTTGGAGAGAGATAGCAAGGTTTATACAAATCTCCGCTGTTGAAAACTAAATGTTAGTCTTAAAGAAATGTGAGATAAAGTCTAGATGCTTTTTATAGTGGAGATCAAGTTTATAAATTGCCTGGCTGGGCTGATGAGACAGTAAATTGCGCAGTCAGATGGAACAGAGTAAATAGGCATTTTAACGTAATAGATTTAGCCGGTGGTAACTTGTGGAATAGACAGCGCCTGGAATGCAGTTTTAACCAATCAACATTCAGGATTAGAGCCACCCATTGTATAATATGTCATTAAAAACTGACATAACTTGTCATAACCGGTCATAACACTGTCATGATCAATATATTTACACCTGTTGTGACATATATTGTGTTATTTTATGGCTGGTTATGATACCTACATAAGTGTCATAAATCCTGATGTATTCAAATTAGCTCTATCCCTACCAAGAAGTTTCCTTTCGATTGAAAGTTTTTTTTAAAATCCTTTGTAATGAATTCTTTACAGTCATGATTTTTTTTTCATTAAATTTAAAAAACAAAAAAAATCAACTACACTTCATGACACTGTCATGAAGCATTATTTCCATCCTCTGTCACTTTAGTTGGACTAAGAAAAAACACTTTGACACTGTCAAGAAACATTATCGCCATCATAATCATATAAGCCATATAGGCCTATCACGTACATGCCTTTATATCAGTCATCAGTCAAAAAGGGGGTGTCTTGTCCTGCTCCTGAAATCTGCTCCTGCATTCATCCCAGTCATCAGCAACAGAGCATTGGGGTAGGTGCATGTCTGACATCAATGTGTGCGCAATTATAATGATACTTTAATATGGTCAATCATTTTTTTTGGTGTAATGAAATGTTTTTCCTTGTGTGGTAGGTTTTGTGGGTTTTGACACTCATGTAGGTGTAATAACCATCCATAAAATAATGAAATATATGTCATGACAGTGTTATGACCATATTATAATAGGTTATGACAAGTTATGTCAGCTGGGTGTCAAGTAAAGTATTACATTCACATTAAACCTAATCTCATTCCCAGACACTTCCGCCTAAATACACGGTAAGTCTGTTGGCCCAATCATCCAACCTGGCCTTCATTAGTTAGGGTTAGGTATAAAATCTAATTTTAAGATGATACATTTTGGAAATGGGGCAGGGTTTAGCAATAATTATGACTTTTGACTGTGTTAAGTAGTGACAATTACAAATACTTTACTCAGTAAGGTCACTCCTATAGAATTCTATGGTTATTCCCGCTAAGGCCAACATTGAATGGTTGATATCCCAGGCATTTACTGTATGTGCTGTGTGTGCAATAGCCTGGGGACGATTTTACACTTACCTTGATGAAAGTCTCAAACCTAAAGAAATTGAAAGTGGCTTTATTCTGGTTCCTCAGTAAACACACACACACACACACAACAAAAACTAGCCCAGTCAGGTCTTTGACACATTCACCCACTCCCCCGGTAAAAGATCAGCCACAAAATGTTGGCACCAGTCTAACAGGTTGTAATCAAGCCCTGGTCTCCATGGGAACAAAAGAGGAATACCTGGTGCGGTAGTCTCAGGTTGGACTACTCCAAATGATCTTGGTTCTGACACAGACACACATACAAATGCAAGCTTTGCAGGTCCATCAACCCATTGAAATACCTCTCACATTAATAACACATCCATAAAGACTATCACATGACGCTGTACTTAATTTAAAGTCAGACACTTTTGGCCATTCATAACACATGCATAAATGCCTTATATCATATGATGCTGTACTTACTATCAAGTCAGACACCTTTGATCCTTCATAACACATACATAAAGGCTTAATGATGTAAACATAAATGTATTAACACTTAGGGAATTGTCACTAACAGCTAAAACAAATAAACATTAAAGACATGTTTAAACCATACATTTCCTTTGATTTGAATTTTTTTTAACAATACCAATACAATACCAATAAGTTTCCAAAAGTCCAGCAGTGCAATTACATTGAATATTACACAGGGCTGTGAATTGGGCAGCTTGTCTCTGAGTTAGCAGACAAATGGTTCTTGCCTCTCTTCCTGCTGGAGGTACTGCATATTGGTTCCAACCTTAAAGTAACAACAACGAAAATGTACACTGTCTGGATGAGGGCATTTATGTGCTGCGCCAAAAATTCCAAATGGGAAGATGGGAAACTCCATTAATTTCGTATTATTATATTCCTCTTTCATTCACAAATCTCACGACGAGACTATGAGACATGGCTATATCTAGGGGGATTTGTATTTAGCTGAGCTTGCTAGCTAGCTACATTTCGGCTAGCTAGCAATTGCTGTGAAGTCACCTAAATTATTTCAAATAATGATTGCGGTAGATAAAGTATGTAATTTAACTCATCACTTAGCTTAACTTACTTGTTTCGTTGTCCGGCGGCAGCACACGTTGGGAATTTGATTTTGAGAGACTAGTCAAGGACCGTTTCACCTCCACCCTACCTGACACCCTAGACCCACTCCAATTTGCTTACCGCCCCAATAGGTACACAGACGACGCAATCGCAATCACACTGCACACTGCCCTAACCCATCTGGGCAAGAGGAAAACCTATGTAAGAATGCTATTCATCAACTACAGCTCAGCATTTAACACCATAGTACCCTCCAAACTCGTCATTAAGCTCGAGACCCTGGGTCTCGACCCCGCCCTGTGCAACTGGATCCTGGACTTCCTGACGGGCCGCCCCTAGGTGGTGAGGGTAGGTAACAACATCTCCACACCGCTGATCCTCAACACTGGGGCCCCACAAAGGTGCGTTCTCAGCCCTCTCCTGTACTCCCTGTTCACGCACGACTGGGTGGTCATGCACGCCTCCAACTCAATCATCAAGTTTGCAGACGACACTACAGTGGTAGGCTTGATTACCAACAACGACGATTTGAGGGCCCTCGGAGTGTGCTGTCATGAAAATAACTTCACTCTCAATGTCAACAAAACAAAGGAGATAATCGTGGACTTCAGGAAACAGCAGAGGGAGCAGCCCCCTATCCACATCGACGGGACAGCAGTGGAGAGGGTGGAAAGTTTTAAGTTCCTCGGCGTACACATCACGGACAAACTGAAATGGTCCACCCAGACAGACAGCGTGGTGAAGAAGGCACAGCAGCACCTCTTCAACCTCAGGAGGCTTAAGAAATTCAGCTTGTCACCAAAAACACTCACAAACCTTTACAGATGCACAATCGAGAGCATCCTGTCGGGCTGTATCACCTAATTACGGCAACTGCTCCGCTCATAACCGTATGGCTCTCCAGAGGGTAGTGAGGTCTGCACAACGCATCACCGGGGGCAAACTACCTGCCCTCCAGGACACCTACACCACCCGATGTCACAGGAAGGCCAAAAAGATCATCAAGGACAACAACCACCCGAGCCACTGCCTGTTCACCCCTCTATCATCCAGAAGGCGAGGTCAGTACAGGTGCATCAAAGCGGGAACCGAGAGACTGAAGAACAGCTTCTATCTCAAGGCCATCAGACTGTTAAATAGCCATCACTAACATTGAGTGGCTGCTGCCAACATACTGACTCTACTCTAGACACTTTAATAATGGAAAGATTGATGTAATAAATGTATCACTAGCCACTAGACACAATGCCACTTTACATAATGTTTACATAGCCTACATTACTCATCTCATATGTATATACTGTACTCTATACCATCTACTGCATCTTGCCATCTTGGTGTAATAAATGTATCACTAGCCACTTTAAACAATGCCCACTTTATATAATGTTTACATACCCTACATTAATCATCTCATATGTATATACTGTACTCTATACCGTCTACTGCATCTTGCCTATGCCGTTCGGCCATCACTCATTCATATATTTTTATGTACATATTCTTATTCATTCCTTTACACTTGTGTGTATAAGGTAGTTGTTGTGAAATTGTTAGGTTAGATTACTTGTTAGATATTACTGCATGGTCGGAACTAGAAGCACAAGCATTTCGCTACTCTCGCATTAACATCTGCTAACCATGTGTATGTGACAAATAAAATTGTATTTTACTTGATTGGTGAACGTCTTGTCACAACAGTAAAAAAGTACTTCCGTGTCACAGAATTGGGACATTTACAAACTAAAAGTCCCCTCCGTAATAGTACAAAAGTGTCAATAACAATTAACAAAAAACAATTGTCTAAACATTAATAATGATTCAAATTTGTTCATATTTAACTGAGATTTGCATTCAATTTAGGTTTTAAAACATATTCCAAGGTCAAATAAATGCCCCAATGCGAATCACTCTATATGGAATACAGATTGGCATAGAGCAAGAACTGTTCTGGTACCTCAGTAAAAGCATTCACCTCAGTCACCGGCTTCATCAATGACGACGTTGCCCCCACAGTGATCGTACGTACGTTTCCCAACCAGGAGCCCAGTCATTCAAGCCTACCAGACAGGCTAAATGCCTTTTATGCTCACTTCGAGGCAAGCAACACTGAAGCATGCATGAGAGCACCAGCTGTTCTGGAAGAATGTGTGATCACGCTCTCCATAGCCGATGTTTAAACAAGTCACATTTATTTGCCAGACGGATTACCAGGACGTGTACTCAGAGCATGTATGGACCGACTGGCAGGTGTCTTCACTGACATTTTCAACCTCTCCCCGACCAAGTCTGTAATACCTACATGTTTCAAGCAGACCACCACACCATAGAATGCGAAGGTAACCTGCCTAACCTGCCTAAATGACTACTGCCGTCTAGCACTCAGGTCTGTAGCCATGAAGTGCTTTGAAAGGCTAGTCATGGCTCACATCAACACCATCATCCCGGAAACCCAAGACCCACTCCAATTCGCATACAGATCCACTGATGAAAAAATCTCAATTACACTCCACAAGACAAAAGGAGCTGATCGTGGTCTACAGGAAAAGGAGGGCCGAACACCCCCCAAATCACATCGATTGGGCTGTAGTGGAGCGAGTAAAGAGCTTCAAGTTCCTTGGTGTCCACATAACCAACAAGCTATCATGGTCCAAACACACCAAGACCGTTGTGAAGAGGGCACGGCAACACCTTTTCCCCCCCAGGAGACTGAAAAGATTTGGCAAGTCATAGACTGTTCAGGAGCCACCCAAGTCATAGACTGTTCTCTCTGCTACCGCATGGCAAGCGATACCGGAGCGCCTAGTCTAGGTCCAAAAAGCTCCTTAACAGCTTCTACTCCCAACCAATAAGACTGCTGAACAATTAATTAAATGGCTACCCGAACTATTTGAATTGACCCTATTTGGAAAAACAAACAAACTTTTCCCCATTAATTGATTCTATTGTGATTCATTACATTGTTTGGTAGAAATATCTCTTACCTACTAGAAAAACATCACACTTGCTATTGAATATTAATGTTTTGCTACTTCCACCCCCAAATACATTTAGAATGAGTGACCTATTCACTTATAATATCCATATGAATTTGTGGTTCTCCCTACTGTATTTTGAGGGATTGTTTACCACGAGTCAAATGATAGGTGGTAGTACAGTAGAACTGTAAAGTATCTGGCTTAGTAGTCCGTTGTGAAATAATTATGCAAGTTCTCAAGGACTTCTTCCCCATAATGACAGTCTGCATTGCTGTGAAGCCTGGGAGTGCCGTTTGAGCAGGGAACAGATTCTTCACACGTTCCAAGTCCCTGGCACATGTTCTGTTGAGGGAGCTCGGACAAGATGGAGGGAGGGAGGGAAGGGGAAGAAGTGGGGTGGTGAGGACGCCGGATGCCTACAAATGCCTTTCCACGGAGTGGCGGATGGGTTCCGGAGTTCCGTCGGCTTGCGGCAAGGAGATATCAAAGGACCGGAATGGATCTGAATGCTAATGCCTCAATCTGTCAGTCACTGGACCAATATGCTGCTACCACCACCACTAGCGTCCACACTTCCCGCCTCCCCCTCTATCACCACTGTCCGTCTATTCCTCTGTCTCTCTCTCTGGCCTGACAGGTAAGTCTTCAGACGACTGTGGGGCGAGGCGGTAACATTTTTAAATCCGTCAATCACGTGAAGGTAGAGGAGACAAAAGAATGTGGGCTCACGCCAGCCTTACAAATTGCCTCATTACAATAGGAATTATTCATATCTATATGTGTCCAGAAACCTGCATTGAGAAATTGTGAAGGCAGGTAAGATATGCCTTTCACTGTTTGACAGTCAGCCTGAAAACTGCCTGCAAACCACTTCTATTGGGGTACTTGAGAAATGATCTCTATCCCCCTGAAGGGAACATTAAAGAGGAAGCTATTCCTCTTATTGTTATGGCACACAGCATATTCCACTGCAAGGCATGTCTGTTAGCCTACTGATACTTAGCAAATGAGAGATATGTCAGGCAATGACAGTGATTTTCAACACTACAAGTGTCTACCCATGCCCTGCAATCCAGACCAACAGCCTTGTGTCTTTGTGTCTGTGTGGAGAGAGATGGGGCTACAGGGTTAGTATTAATGTGTATGTGCATGTGTGCGTGTGTGTGTGTGTGTGTGTGTGTGTAGTGTGCAGGTTGGAGGCAGAGAACAACTATATTCATTTCAGTAGATGACTGCTCCTCAGTACAGTGTGTGTATGTGTCTGAATGATAAGGTAGAGGTGTGTATGTGCTGGGAGTGCAGTGGGATGTTGGGCTGCCTTGTCCGCAGGGTGAAATGGACCCAGCAATCCACGTTCGAGTGTTCACCGCCGCAACGCTAAAAATAGCATCTCAGTGTGCGTAGACAGGTGGAGCAAATCTTCCACTCCACACTGCTGTCAACACTAAATTAGACTGAGACAGAGGGAGGGAGGGAAAGAGCCTCCACCTGCTAGAAGATGAAAACAATAAACCTAAACGTATGGAAGTTTCACAGAGAATATACAGTATTAAGGGTACATTTTTTTAAATTTAATTAGCATTCTTCTTTTATTGACAATTGAGTGTTATTATTTTCATCATGACCCCAAGCTAATTGTTTAGCATATGTTTAATGAAGGAATTCTTCACAACATCCAATAAATGACAATAACAATGAATAAATGCGCAAAACATTGTTATTGATGCATGGCTGCAGAGGTGTAGCACGTATGTAGTTGATACGTCCTGTCTTGTTTGGACGTCAAAGGAATTGTAATCATTCGGTCATCATCTCCTGTTGTGTCACCACATCATTTAATAATGTTGTTTATTAAAGCTGAAATGAAAACCCATTCTTGCCAAATTTAAGGCTGTTCTTCCCCTCTTACAACACAGTTACTCATGCTTTGTTGTGTTAGCAAATCACACTGTATTGCATAATATTGGGTAAATTAGTCTCTACAGGCTAGCTCTAATTGGGCGCAATTTGCTTGAAACAACTGTGATATGGATTGATATAAAAACTCCCCACTACTTCCCTTCATGACCAAACTACAAGCCTTGCCAACTATTGTGGTTACCTTTAGTAATTAGAGAATTGGGTTGAATATAAAGTGAGGTTTGGAACTCTGTTTCGGTGGGTACGATCTTGGAGAGAACCTATTTTCTGGCTTGTTCTACTTGTGAAGATTTGAGTCCCCCTCTGGTCGCAGAGGCCATAAAACCATAATGAGATTAGGCCCGGATGAAAAGTGAGCCACTGCATCAGCCACCATGGAGCCAGGCTGGAATTAAATTTTAAAAGTGTGGTACACCTGGGCATCCAAGCTCATATATTTTCTCTCCCCTCGCCATGACACCCCCGTTTCCTCAAGTTTCCCAGGCAATCGGAGAACGCCGGGAGACCCTATGGAGCCATCTGTCCGGGGACGAGCTGCGGCAGGAGAAATATAGAGACATCTCTTCTGCAGCTTACAGATGAATAACACAGGAGGAGGAGGAGAAGAGGGAGGATGTGATGTTACCATGGACGGTAGATTATCATCACCAGCGGGGTGTTGCCATGTGTTATTCTCTAGTCATTCACGGTTCAGAGAGTTTCGGCTCAGCAGCCAAATTTCCTCATCTTCAGCCTGTCCAGTGTGTGACTTGGTTTATAATTTTGTTTCTCACTTCACCTGAGAGCTAATTCAGCTAATTACTGTGGCTAATGGAATAGAGACATCTGCTCCACTGAGACAATGGGAGATTCACAGGCAGCGTTGGACTACCCGTTGGACAGTGTCCTTCCTCAGAAGAAGAATGTCAGAGCGTCGACTTGGTTGTGCCCTAAAGGAAAAACCATAATGGAGGATTTACCTGTGGCGCTAAGGTAGTGATAGGAGCCCTCTCTTTATTCTGTGTGTTGCTGGTTAGCTCACGTTTCCTGAGAAGGATGTGCAATTAATCAAACCTCAGAACACATCTTTCCTGGGACAGCTGCAGGTGCTCCAAACTGCACCTGTGCCATCTCTCCAAGGAGCTACCCATCCCCAGTCTGCAGGTCTGATTTGGCTGATTCATCCCATGCTTGTCAAAGAGAGGAGAGTGGACAAAATGGCTACAGATTACAGAAGGCAAGAGAGGTAGGGTGTGTGGAAAAACAGAGATAGAGGGGGTGGGTAGAGAAAGATAGAGAGATACACCTCATACTGCTGAACCTGAATGATATGATTGCAGATACGCTGTTGCCGACAACAAAAATGTTGACTTTGCAAAACATGGTTCTATTTTTTTTCCCCACACGTATGAATGACTCCAGCTGAATTTTAATCGATTGCTCTGGGAAGCCAAATGGGAATCCCAGCAACAGCTTTCCCTTTGCACA